>NC_142091.1:651875-1288750 GCF_054644295.1 Miniopterus natalensis
TACCCCTCGCCCTTAACATAACTCTAACCCTAGGTCCAATCGGAACCCTAACCGAATATCTAACCCTAGCCCTCAACATAACCCTAACCCTAGGTCCAATCGGAACCCTAACCGGATCTCGACCCCTCGCCCTCAACATAACCCTAACCCTAGGTCCAATCGGAACTCTAACCGGAACTCTAAACCTAGCCCTCAACATAACCCTAACCCTAGGTCCAATCGGAACCCTAACCGGATATCTAACCCTAGCCCTCAACATAACCCTAACCCTAGGTCCGATCGGAACCCTAACCGGATCTCTATCCCTAGCCCTCAACATAACCCTAACCCTAGGTCCAATCGGAACCATAACCGGATCTCTAACCCTAGCCCTCAACATAACCCTAACGCGAGGTACAATCTGAACCCTAACCGGATCTCTAACCCTTGCCCTCAACATAACCTTAACCCTAGGTCCAATCGGAACCCTAACCGGATCTCTAACCCTAGCCCTCAACATAACCCTAACCATAGGTCCTATCGGAACCCTAACCGGATCTCTAACCCTAGCCCTAAACATAACCCTAATCGTAGGTCCAATCGGAACCCTAACCGGATCTCTAACCCTCGCCCTCAACATAACACTAACCCTAGGTCCTATCGGAAACCTAACCGGATCTCTAAACCTTCCCTCAACATAACCCTAACCCTAGGTCCAATCGGAACCCTAACCGGATCTCTAACCCTAGCCCTCAACATAACCCTAACCCTAGGTCCAATTGGAACCCAAAACGGATATCTAACCCACGCCCTCAAAATAACCCTAACCCTAGGTCCAATCGGAACCCTAACCGGATCTCTAACCCTAGTCCTCAACATAACCCTAACCCTAGGTCCAATCGGAACCCTAACCGGATCTCTAACCCTAGCCCTCAACATAACCCTAACCCTAGTTCCAATCGGAACCCTAACAGGATCTCTACCCCAGCCCTAAACATAACCCTAACCCTAGGTCCAATCGGAACCCTTACTTGATCTCTACCCCTCGCCCTCAACATAACCCTAACCCTTGGTCCAATCGGAACCCTAACCGGATCTCTACCCCTCGCCCTCAACATAACCCTAACCCTTGGTCCAATCGGAACCCTAACCGAATATCTAACCCTAGCCCTCAACATAACCCTAACCCTAGGTCCAATCGGAACCCTAACCGGATCTCTACCCCTCGCCCTCAACATAACCCTAACCCTAGGTCCAATTGGAACTCTAACCGGAACTCTAAACCTAGCCCTCAACATAACCCTAACCCTAGGTCCAATCGGAACCCTAACCGGATATCTAAACCTAGCCCTCAACATAACCCTAACCCTAGGTCCAATCGGAACCCTAACCGGATCACTATCCCTAGCCCTCAACATAACCCTAACCCTAGGTCCAATAGGAACCCTAACCGGATCTCTAACCCTAGCCCTCAACATAACCCTAACGCTAGGTCCAATCTGAACCCTAACCGGATCTCTAACGTAGCCCTCAACATAACCTTAACCCTAGGTCCAATCGGAACCCTATACGGATATCTAAACCTAGCCCTCAACATAACCCTAACCCTAGGTCCAATCGGAACCCAAAACGGATATCTAACCCTAGCCCTCAACATAACCCTATCCCTAGGTCCAATCGGAAACCTAACCGCATATCTAACCCACGCCCTCAACATAACCCTAACCCTTGGTCCAATCGGAACCCTAACCGGATCTCTAACCCTAGCCCTCAAAATAACCCTAACCCTAGGTTTAATCGGAACCCTAACCGGATATCTAAACCTAGCCCTCAACATAACCCTAACACTAGGTCCAATCAGAACCCAAAACGGATATCTAACCCTAGCCCTCAACATAACCCTAACCCTAGGTCCAATCGGAAACCTAACGGGATATCTAACCCTCGCCCTCAACATAACCCTAACCCTAGGTCCAATCGGAACCCTAACCGGATCTCTAACCCTAGCCCTCAAAATAACCCTAACCCTTGGTCCAATTGGAACCCTAACCGGATATCTAACCCTAGCCCTCAACATAACCCTAACCCTAGGTCCAATCGGAAACCTAAACGGATCTCTATCCCTAGCCCTCAACATATCCCTAACCCTAGGTCCAATCGGAACCCTAACCGGATCTCTAACCCTAGGCCTCAACATAACCCTAACCCTAGGTCCAATCGGAACCCTACCCGGATCTCTAACCCTAGCCCTCAACATAACCTTAACCTTAGGTCCAATCGGAAACCTAACTGGATCTCTAACCCTAGCCCTCAACATAACCCTAACCCTAAGTCCAATTGGAACCCTAACCGGATCTCTAACCCTAGCCCTCAACATAACCCTAACCCTAGGTCCAATCGGAACCCTAAAAGGATCTCTTCCCCAGCCCTCAACATAACCCTAACCCTAGGTCCAATCGGAACCCTTACTGGATCTCTACCCCTCGCCCTCAACATAACCCTAACCCTAGGTCCAATCGGAACCCTAACCGGATCTCTACCCCTCGCCCTCAACATAACTCTAACCCTTGGTCCAATCGGAACCCTAACCGAATATCTAACCCTAGCTCTCAACATAACCCTAACCCTAGGTCCAATCGGAACCCTAACCGGATCTCTTCCCCTCGCCCTCAACATAACCCTAACCCTAGGTCCAATCGCAACTCTAACCGGAACTCTAAACCTAGCCCTCAACATAACCCTAACACTAGGTCCAATCGGAACCGTAACCAGATATCTAACCCTAGCCCTCAACATAACCCTAACCCTAGGTCCAATCGGAACCCTAACCGGATCTCTATCCCTAGCCCTCAACATAACCCTAACCCTAGGTCCAATCGGAACCCTAACCGGATCTCTAACCCTAGCCCTCAACATAACCTTAACCCTAGGTCCAATCGGAACCCTAACCGGATCTCTAACCCTAGCCCTCAACATAACCCTAACCATAGGTCCTATCGGAACCCTAACCGGATATATAACCCTAGCCCTCAACATAACACTAACCCTAGGTCCAATCGGAACCCTAACCGGATCTCTAACCCTCGCCCTCAACATAACACTAACCCTAGGTCCTATACGAACCCTAACCGGATCTCTAAACCTAGCCCTCAACATAACCCTAACACTATGTCCAATCGGAACCCTAACCGGATCTCTAACCCTAGCCCTCAACATAACCCTAACACTATGTCCAATCGGAACCCTAACCGGATCTCTAACCCTAGCCCTCAACATAACCCTAACCCTAGGTCCAATCGGAACCCTAACTGGATTTCTAACCCTAGCCCTCAACATAACCCTAACCCTAGGTCCAATCGGAACCCTAACAGGATCTCTACCCCAGCCCTCAACATAACCCTAACCCTAGGTCCAATCGGAACCCTTACTGGATCTCTAGCCCTCGCCCTCAACGTAACCCTAACCCTAGGTCCAATCGGAACCCTAACCGGATCTCTACCCCTCGCCCTCAACATAACCCTAACCCTTGGTCCAATCGGAACCCTAACCGGATCTCTAACCCTAGCCCTCAACATAACCCTAACCATAGGTCCTATCGGAACCCTAACCAGATCTCTAACCCTAGCCCTAAACATAACCCTAACCCTAGGTCCAATCGGAACCCTAACCTGATCTCTAACCCTCGCCCTCAACATAACACTAACCCTAGGTCCTATCCGAACCCTAACCGGATCTCTAAACCTAGCCCTCAACATAACGCTAACCCTAGGTCCAATCGGAACCCTAACCGGATCTCTAACCCTAGCCCTCAACCTAACCTTAACCCTAGGTCCAATCGGAACCCAAAACGGATATCTAACCCTAGCCCTCAACATAACCCTAACCCTAGGTCCAATCGGAAACCTAACCGGATATCTAACCCTCGCCCTCAACATAACCCTAACCCTAGGTCCAATCGGAACCCTAACCGGATCTCTAACCCTAGCCCTCAAAATAACCCTAACCCTAGGTCCAATCGGAACCCTAACCGGATATCTAACCCTAGCCCTCAACATAACCCTAACCCTAGGTCCAATCGGAACCCTAACCGGATCTCTATCCCTAGCCCTCAACATATCCCTAACTCTAGGTCCAATCGGAACCCTAACCGGATCTCTAACCCTAGGCCTCAACATAACCCTAACCCTAGGTCCAATCGGAACACTAACCGGATCTCTAACCCTAGCCCTCAACATTACCTTAACCCTAGGTCCAATCGGAACCCTAACCGGATCTCTATCCCTAGCCCTCAACCTAACACTAACCCTAGGTCCAATCGGAACCCTAACCGGATCTCTAACCCTAGCCCTCAACATAACCCTAACCCTAGGTTCAATCTGAACCCTAACCGGATCTCTAACCCTAACACTCAACATAACCTTAACCCTAGGTACAATCGGAAACCTAAACAGATATCTAACCCTAGCCCTCAACATAACCCTAACCCTAGGTCCAATCGGAACCCAAAACGGATATCTAACCCTAGCCCTCAACATAACCCTAACACTAGGTCCAATCGGAACCCTAACCGGATCTCTAACCCTAGTCCTCAACATAACCTTCACCCTAGGTCCAATCGGAACCCTAAGCGGATCTCTAACCCTCGCCCTCAACATAACCCTAACCCTTGGTCCAATCGGAACCCTAACCGGATCTCTAACCCTAGCCCTCAACATAACCCTAACCCTAGGTCCAATCGGAACCCTAACCGGATCTCTAACCCTATCGCTCAAAATAACCCTAACCCTAGGTCCAATCGGAACCCTAACCGGATATCTAACCCTAGCCCTCAACATATCCCTAACCCTAGGTCCAATCGGAACCCTAACCGGATCTCTAACCCTAGCCCTCAACATAACCCTAACCCTAGGTCCAATCTGAACCCTAACCGGATCTCTAACCCTAGCCCTCAACATAACCTTAACCCTAGGTCCAATCGGAACCCTAACCGGATCTCTACCCCTCGCCCTCAACATAACCCTAACCCTTGGTCCAATCGGAACCCTAACCGGATATCTAACCCTAGCCCTCAACATAACCCTAACCCTAGGTCCAATAGGAACCCTAACCGGATCTCTAACCCTAGCCCTCAACATAACCCTAACCATAGGTCCTATCGGAACCCTAACCGGATCTCTAAACCTAGCCCTCAACATAACCCTAACCCTAGGTCCAATCGGAACCCTAACCGGATCTCTACCCCTCGCCCTTAACATAACTCTAACCCTAGGTCCAATCGGAACCCTAACCGAATATCTAACGCTAGCCCTCAACATAACCCTAACCCTAGGTCCAATCGGAACCCTAACCGGATCTCGACCCCTCGCCCTCAACATAACCCTAACCCTAGGTCCAATCGGAACTCTAACCGGAACTCTAAACCTAGCCCTCAACATAACCCTAACCCTAGGTCCAATCGGAACCCTAACCGGATATCTAACCCTAGCCCTCAACATAACCCTAACCCTAGGTCCGATCGGAACCCTAACCGGATCTCTATCCCTAGCCCTCAACATAACCCTAACCCTAGGTCCAATCGGAACCATAACCGGATCTCTAACCCTAGCCCTCAACATAACCCTAACGCGAGGTCCAATCTGAACCCTAACCGGATCTCTAACCCTTGCCCTCAACATAACCTTAACCCTAGGTCCAATCGGAACCCTAACCGGATCTCTAACCCTAGCCCTCAACATAACCCTAACCATAGGTCCTATCGGAACCCTAACCGGATCTCTAACCCTAGCCCTAAACATAACCCTAATCGTAGGTCCAATCGGAACCCTAACCGGATCTCTAACCCTCGCCCTCAACATAACACTAACCCTAGGTCCTATCGGAACCCTAACCGGATCTCTAAACCTACCCTCAACATAACCCTAACCCTAGGTCCAATCGGAACCCTAACCGGATCTCTAACCCTAGCCCTCAACATAACCCTAACCCTAGGTCCAATTGGAACCCAAAACGGATATCTAACCCACGCCCTCAAAATAACCCTAACCCTAGGTCCAATCGGAACCCTAACCGGATCTCTAACCCTAGTCCTCAACATAACCCTAACCCTAGGTCCAATCGGAACCCTAACCGGATCTCTAACCCTAGCCCTCAACATAACCCTAACCCTAGTTCCAATCGGAACCCTAACAGGATCTCTACCCCAGCCCTAAACATAACCCTAACCCTAGGTCCAATCGGAACCCTTACTTGATCTCTACCCCTCGCCCTCAACATAACCCTAACCCTTGGTCCAATCGGAACCCTAACCGGATCTCTACCCCTCGCCCTCAACATAACCCTAACCCTTGGTCCAATCGGAACCCTAACCGAATATCTAACCCTAGCCCTCAACATAACCCTAACCCTAGGTCCAATCGGAACCCTAACCGGATCTCTACCCCTCGCCCTCAACATAACCCTAACCCTAGGTCCAATTGGAACTCTAACCGGAACTCTAAACCTAGCCCTCAACATAACCCTAACCCTAGGTCCAATCGGAACCCTAACCGGATATCTAAACCTAGCCCTCAACATAACCCTAACCCTAGGTCCAATCGGAACCCTAACCGGATCACTATCCCTAGCCCTCAACATAACCCTAACCCTAGGTCCAATAGGAACCCTAACCGGATCTCTAACCCTAGCCCTCAACATAACCCTAACGCTAGGTCCAATCTGAACCCTAACCGGATCTCTAACGTAGCCCTCAACATAACCTTAACCCTAGGTCCAATCGGAACCCTATACGGATATCTAAACCTAGCCCTCAACATAACCCTAACCCTAGGTCCAATCGGAACCCAAAACGGATATCTAACCCTAGCCCTCAACATAACCCTATCCCTAGGTCCAATCGGAAACCTAACCGCATATCTAACCCACGCCCTCAACATAACCCTAACCCTTGGTCCAATCGGAACCCTAACCGGATCTCTAACCCTAGCCCTCAAAATAACCCTAACCCTAGGTTTAATCGGAACCCTAACCGGATATCTAAACCTAGCCCTCAACATAACCCTAACACTAGGTCCAATCAGAACCCAAAACGGATATCTAACCCTAGCCCTCAACATAACCCTAACCCTAGGTCCAATCGGAAACCTAACGGGATATCTAACCCTCGCCCTCAACATAACCCTAACCCTAGGTCCAATCGGAACCCTAACCGGATCTCTAACCCTAGCCCTCAAAATAACCCTAACCCTTGGTCCAATTGGAACCCTAACCGGATATCTAACCCTAGCCCTCAACATAACCCTAACCCTAGGTCCAATCGGAAACCTAAACGGATCTCTATCCCTAGCCCTCAACATATCCCTAACCCTAGGTCCAATCGGAACCCTAACCGGATCTCTAACCCTAAGCCTCAACATAACCCTAACCCTAGGTCCAATCGGAACCCTACCCGGATCTCTAACCCTAGCCCTCAACATAACCTTAACCTTAGGTCCAATCGGAAACCTAACTGGATCTCTAACCCTAGCCCTCAACATAACCCTAACCCTAAGTCCAATTGGAACCCTAACCGGATCTCTAACCCTAGCCCTCAACATAACCCTAACCCTAGGTCCAATCGGAACCCTAAAAGGATCTCTTCCCCAGCCCTCAACATAACCCTAACCCTAGGTCCAATCGGAACCCTTACTGGATCTCTACCCCTCGCCCTCAACATAACCCTAACCCTAGGTCCAATCGGAACCCTAACCGGATCTCTACCCCTCGCCCTCAACATAACTCTAACCCTTGGTCCAATCGGAACCCTAACCGAATATCTAACCCTAGCTCTCAACATAACCCTAACCCTAGGTCCAATCGGAACCCTAACCGGATCTCTTCCCCTCGCCCTCAACATAACCCTAACCCTAGGTCCAATCGCAACTCTAACCGGAACTCTAAACCTAGCCCTCAACATAACCCTAACACTAGGTCCAATCGGAACCGTAACCAGATATCTAACCCTAGCCCTCAACATAACCCTAACCCTAGGTCCAATCGGAACCCTAACCGGATCTCTATCCCTAGCCCTCAACATAACCCTAACCCTAGGTCCAATCGGAACCCTAACCGGATCTCTAACCCTAGCCCTCAACATAACCTTAACCCTAGGTCCAATCGGAACCCTAACCGGATCTCTAACACTAGCCCTCAACATAACCCTAACCATAGGTCCTATCGGAACCCTAACCGGATATATAACCCTAGCCCTCAACATAACACTAACCCTAGGTCCAATCGGAACCCTAACCGGATCTCTAACCCTCGCCCTCAACATAACACTAACCCTAGGTCCTATACGAACCCTAACCGGATCTCTAAACCTAGCCCTCAACATAACCCTAACACTATGTCCAATCGGAACCCTAACCGGATCTCTAACCCTAGCCCTCAACATAACCCTAACACTATGTCCAATCGGAACCCTAACCGGATCTCTAACCCTAGCCCTCAACATAACCCTAACCCTAGGTCCAATCGGAACCCTAACTGGATTTCTAACCCTAGCCCTCAACATAACCCTAACCCTAGGTCCAATCGGAACCCTAACAGGATCTCTACCCCAGCCCTCAACATAACCCTAACCCTAGGTCCAATCGGAACCCTTACTGGATCTCTAGCCCTCGCCCTCAACGTAACCCTAACCCTAGGTCCAATCGGAACCCTAACCGGATCTCTACCCCTCGCCCTCAACATAACCCTAACCCTTGGTCCAATCGGAACCCTAACCGGATCTCTAACCCTAGCCCTCAACATAACCCTAACCATAGGTCCTATCGGAACCCTAACCAGATCTCTAACCCTAGCCCTAAACATAACCCTAACCCTAGGTCCAATCGGAACCCTAACCTGATCTCTAACCCTCGCCCTCAACATAACACTAACCCTAGGTCCTATCCGAACCCTAACCGGATCTCTAAACCTAGCCCTCAACATAACGCTAACCCTAGGTCCAATCGGAACCCTAACCGGATCTCTAACCCTAGCCCTCAACCTAACCTTAACCCTAGGTCCAATCGGAACCCAAAACGGATATCTAACCCTAGCCCTCAACATAACCCTAACCCTAGGTCCAATCGGAAACCTAACCGGATATCTAACCCTCGCCCTCAACATAACCCTAACCCTAGGTCCAATCGGAACCCTAACCGGATCTCTAACCCTAGCCCTCAAAATAACCCTAACCCTAGGTCCAATCGGAACCCTAACCGGATATCTAACCCTAGCCCTCAACATAACCCTAACCCTAGGTCCAATCGGAACCCTAACCGGATCTCTATCCCTAGCCCTCAACATATCCCTAACTCTAGGTCCAATCGGAACCCTAACCGGATCTCTAACCCTAGGCCTCAACATAACCCTAACCCTAGGTCCAATCGGAACACTAACCGGATCTCTAACCCTAGCCCTCAACATTACCTTAACCCTAGGTCCAATCGGAACCCTAACCGGATCTCTATCCCTAGCCCTCAACCTAACACTAACCCTAGGTCCATTCGGAACCCTAACCGGATCTCTAACCCTAGCCCTCAACATAACCCTAACCCTAGGTTCAATCTGAACCCTAACCGGATCTCTAACCCTAGCACTCAACATAACCTTAACCCTAGGTCCAATCGGAAACCTAAACGGATATCTAACCCTAGCCCTCAACATAACCCTAACCCTAGGTCCAATCGGAACCCAAAACGGATATCTAACCCTAGCCCTCAACATAACCCTAACCCTAGGCCCAATCGGAAACCTAACCACATATCTAACCCACGCCCTCAACATAACCCTAACCCTAGGTCCAATCGGAACACTAACCGGATATCTAATCCTAGCCCTCAACATAACCCTAACCCTAGGTCCAATCGGAACCCTAACCGGATCTTTATCCCTAGCTCTAAAAATATCCCTAACCCTAGGTCCAATCGGAACCCTAACCGGATCTCTAACCCTAGCCGTCAACATAACCCTAACACTAGGTCCAATCGGAACCCTAACCGGATCTCTAACCCTAGTCCTCAACATAACCTTCACCCTAGGTCCAATCGGAACCCTAACTGGATTTCTAACCCTAGCCCTCAACATAACCCTAACCCTAGGTCCAATCGGAACCCTAACAGGATCTCTACCCCAGCCCTCAACATAACCCTAACCCTAGGTCCAATCGGAACCCTTACTGGATCTCTACCCCTCGCCCTCAACATAACCCTAACCCTAGGTCCAATCGGAACCCTAACCGGATCTCTACCCCTCGCCCTCAACATAACCCTAACCCTTGGTCCAATCGGAACCCTAACCGGATATCTAACCCTAGCCCTCAACATAACCCTAACCCTAGCTCCAATAGAAACCCTAACCGGATCTCTAACCCTAGCCCTCAACATAACCCTAACCATAGGTCCTATCGGAACCCTAACCGGATCTCTAACCCTAGCCCTAAACAAAACCCTAATCGTAGGTCCAATCGGAACCCTAACCGGATCTCTAACCCTCGCCCTCAACATAACACTAACCCTAGGTCCTATCGGAACCCTAACCGGATCTCTAAACCTAGCCCTCAACATAACCCTAACCCTAGGTCCAATCGGAACCCTAACCGGATCTCTAACCCTAGCCCTCAACATAACCCTAACCCTAGGTCCAATCGGAACCCTAACCGGATCTCTAACCCTAGCCCTCAACATAACCCTAACCCTAGTTCCAATCGGAACCCTAACAGGATCTCTACCCCAGCCCTAAACATAACCCTAACCCTAGGTCCAATCGGAACCCTTACTTGATCTCTACCCCTCGCCCTCAACATAACCCTAACCCTAGGTCCAATCGGAACCCTAACCGGATCTCTACCCCTCACCCTCAACATAACCCTAACCCTTGGTCCAATCGGAACCCTAACCGAATATCTAAACCTAGCCCTCAACATAACCCTAACCCTAGGTCCAATCGGAACCCTAACCGGATCTCTACCCCTCGCCCTCAACATAACCCTAACCCTAGGTCCAATTGGAACTCTAACCGGAACTCTAAACCTAGCCCTCAACATAACCCTAACCCTAGGTCCAATCGGAACCCTAACTGGATATCTAACCCTAGCCCTCAACATAACCCTAACCCTAGGTCCAATCGGAACCCTAACCGGATCTCTATCCCTAGCCCTCAACATAACCCTAACCCTAGGTCCAATAGGAACCCTAACCGGATCTCTAACCCTAGCCCTAAACATAACCCTAACGCTAGGTCCAATCTGAACCCTAACCGGATCTCTAACGTAGCCCTCAACATAACCTTAACCCTAGGTCCAATCGGAACCCTAAACGGATATCTAAACCTAGCCCTCAACATAACCCTCACCCTAGGTCCAATCGGAACCCTAACCGGATCTCTAACCTTAGCCCTCAAAATAACCCTAACCCTAGGTCCAATCGGAACCCTAACCGGATATCTAACCCTAGCCCTCAACATAACCCTAACCCTAGGTCCAATCGGAAGCCTAACCGGATCTTTATCCCTAGCCCTCAACATATCCCTGACCCTAGGTCCAATCGGAACCCTAACCGGATGTCTAACCCGAGCCCTCAACATAACCCTAACCCTAGGTCCAATCTGAACCCTAACCGGATCTCTAACCCTAGCCCTCAACATAACCTTAACCCTAGGTCCAATCGGAACCCTAACCGGATCTCTACCCCTCGCCCTCAACATAACCCTAACCCTTGGTCCAATCGGAACCCTAACCGGATATCTAACCCTAGCCCTCAACATAACCCTAACCCTAGGTCCAATAGGAACCCTAACCGGATCTCTAACCCTAGCCCTCAACATAACCCTAACCATAGGTCCTATCGGAACCCTAACCGGATCTCTAACCCTAGCCCTAAACATAACCCTAACCCTAGGCCCAATCGGAAACCTAACCACATATCTAACCCACGCCCTCAACATAACCCTAACCCTAGGTCCAATAGGAACCCTAACCGGATCTCTAACCCTAGCCCTCAACATAACCCTAACCATAGGTCCTATCGGAACCCTAACCGGATCTCTAACCCTAGCCCTAAACATAACCCTAACCCTAGGCCCAGTCGGAAACCTAACCACATATCTAACCCACTCCCTCAACATAACCCTAACCCTAGGTCCAATCGGAACACTAACCGGATCTCTAACCCTAGCCCTCAACATTACCTTAACCCTAGGTCCAATCGGAACCCTAACCGGATCTCTATCCCTAGCCCTCAACCTAACACTAACCCTAGGTCCATTCGGAACCCTAACCGGATCTCTAACCCTAGCCCTCAACATAACCCTAACCCTAGGTTCAATCTGAACCCTAACCGGATCTCTAACCCTAGCACTCAACATAACCTTAACCCTAGGTCCAATCGGAAACCTAAACGGATATCTAACCCTAGCCCTCAACATAACCCTAACCCTAGGTCCAATCGGAACCCAAAACGGATATCTAACCCTAGCCCTCAACATAACCCTAACCCTAGGCCCAATCGGAAACCTAACCACATATCTAACCCACGCCCTCAACATAACCCTAACCCTAGGTCCAATCGGAACACTAACCGGATATCTAATCCTAGCCCTCAACATAACCCTAACCCTAGGTCCAATCGGAACCCTAACCGGATCTTTATCCCTAGCCCTCAAAATATCCCTAACCCTAGGTCCAATCGGAACCCTAACCGGATCTCTAACACTAGCCGTCAACATAACCCTAACACTAGGTCCAATCGGAACCCTAACCGGATCTCTAACCCTAGTCCTCAACATAACCTTCACCCTAGGTCCAATCGGAACCCTAAGCGGATCTCTAACCCTAGCCCTCAACATAAACCTAACCCTAGGTCCAATCGGAACCCTAACTGGATTTCTAACCCTAGCCCTCAACATAACCCTAACCCTAGGTCCAATCGGAACCCTAACAGGATCTCTACCCCAGCCTCAACATAACCCTAACCCTAGGTCCAATCGGAACCCTTACTGGATCTCTACCCCTCGCCCTCAACATAACCCTAACCCTAGGTCCAATCGGAACCCTAACCGGATCTCTACCCCTCGCCCTCAACATAACCCTAACCCTTGGTCCAATCGGAACCCTAACCGGATATCTAACCCTAGCCCTCAACATAACCCTAACCCTAGGTCCAATAGAAACCCTAACCGGATCTCTAACCCTAGCCCTCAACATAACCCTAACCATAGGTCCTATCGGAACCCTAACCGGATCTCTAACCCTAGCCCTAAACATAACCCTAATCGTAGGTCCAATCGGAACCCTAACCGGATCTCTAACCCTCGCCCTCAACATAACACTAACCCTAGGTCCTATCGGAACCCTAACCGGATCTCTAAACCTAGCCCTCAACATAACCCTAACCCTAGGTCCAATCGGAACCCTAACCGGATCTCTAACCCTAGCCCTCAACATAACCCAAACCCTAGGTCCAATCGGAACCCTAACCGGATCTCTAACCCTAGCCCTCAACATAACCCTAACCCTAGTTCCAATCGGAACCCTAACAGGATCTCTACCCCAGCCCTAAACATAACCCTAACCCTAGGTCCAATCGGAACCCTTACTTGATCTCTACCCCTCGCCCTCAACATAACCCTAACCCTAG
This sequence comes from Miniopterus natalensis, assembly GCF_054644295.1. Lineage (NCBI taxonomy): Eukaryota > Metazoa > Chordata > Mammalia > Chiroptera > Miniopteridae > Miniopterus > Miniopterus natalensis. Next base: position 665,513 of record NC_142091.1, read on the forward strand.
GTCCAATCGGAACCCTAACCGGATCTCTACCCCTCACCCTCAACATAACCCTAACCCTTGGTCCAATCGGAACCCTAACCGAATATCTAAACCTAGCCCTCAACATAACCCTAACCCTAGGTCCAATCGGAACCCTAACCGGATCTCTACCCCTCGCCCTCAACATAACCCTAACCCTAGGTCCAATTGGAACTCTAACCGGAACTCTAAACCTAGCCCTCAACATAACCCTAACCCTAGGTCCAATCGGAACCCTAACTGGATATCTAACCCTAGCCCTCAACATAACCCTAACCCTAGGTCCAATCGGAACCCTAACCGGATCTCTATCCCTAGCCCTCAACATAACCCTAACCCTAGGTCCAAAAGGAACCCTAACCGGATCTCTAACCCTAGCCCTCAACATAACCCTAACGCTAGGTCCAATCTGAACCCTAACCGGATCTCTAACGTAGCCCTCAACATAACCTTAACCCTAGGTCCAATCGGAACCCTAAACGGATATCTAAACCTAGCCCTCAACATAACCCTAACCCTAGGTCCAATCGGAACCCTAACCGGATCACTAACCTTAGCCCTCAAAATAACCCTAACCCTAGGTCCAATCGGAACCCTAACCGGATATCTAACCCTAGCCCTCAACATAACCCTAACCCTAGGTCCAATCGGAAGCCTAACCGGATCTTTATCCCTAGCCCTCAACATATCCCTGACCCTAGGTCCAATCTGAACCCTAACCGGATCTCTAACCCTAGCCCTCAACATAACCTTAACCCTAGGTCCAATCGGAACCCTAACCGGATCTCTACCCCTCGCCCTCAACATAACCCTAACCCTTGGTCCAATCGGAACCCTAACCGGATATCTAACCCTAGCCCTCAACATAACCCTAACCCTAGGTCCAATCTGAACCCTAACCGGATCTCTAACCCTAGCCCTCAACATAACCTTAACCCTAGGTCCAATCGGAACCCTAACCGGATCTCTACCCCTCGCCCTCAACATAACCCTAACCCTTGGTCCAATCGGAACCCTAACCGGATATCTAACCCTAGCCCTCAACATAACCCTAACCCTAGGTCCAATAGGAACCCTAACCGGATCTCTAACCCTAGCCCTCAACATAACCCTAACCATAGGTCCTATCGGAACCCTAACCGGATCTCTAACCCTAGCCCTAAACATAACCCTAACCCTAGGCCCAATCGGAAACCTAACCACATATCTAACCCACGCCCTCAACATAACCCTAACCCTAGGTCCAATAGGAACCCTAACCGGATCTCTAACCCTAGCCCTCAACATAACCCTAACCATAGGTCCTATCGGAACCCTAACCGGATCTCTAACCCTAGCCCTAAACATAACCCTAACCCTAGGCCCAATCGGAAACCTAACCACATATCTAACCCACGCCCTCAACATAACCCTAACCCTAGGTCCAATCGGAACACTAACCGGATCTCTAACCCTAGCCCTCAACATTACCTTAACCCTAGGTCCAATCGGAACCCTAACCGGATCATTATCCCTAGCCCTCAACCTAACACTAACCCTAGGTCCATTCGGAACCCTAAGCGGATCTCTAACCCTAGCCCTCAACATAACCCTAACCCGAGGTTCAATCTGAACCCTAACCGGATCTCTAACCCTAGCACTCAACATAACCTTAACCCTAGGTCCAATCGGAAACCTAAACGGATATCTAACCCTAGCCCTCAACATAACCCTAACCCTAGGTCCAATCGGAACCCAAAACGGATATCTAACCCTAGCCCTCAACATAACCCTAACCCTAGGCCCAATCGGAAACCTAACCACATATCTAACCCACGCCCTCAACATAACCCTAACCCTAGGTCCAATCGGAACACTAACCGGATATCTAATCCTAGCCCTCAACATAACCCTAAGCCTAGGTCCAATCGGAACCCTAACCGGATCTTTATCCCTAGCCCTCAAAATATCCCTAACCCTAGGTCCAATCGGAACCCTAACCGGATCTCTAACCCTAGCCGTCAACATAACCCTAACACTAGGTCCAATCGGAACCCTAACCGGATCTCTAACCCTAGTCCTCAACATAACCTTCACCCTAGGTCCAAACGGAACCCTAAGCGGATCTCTAACCCTAGCCCTCAACATAAACCTAACCCTAGGTCCAATCGGAACCCTAACTGGATTTCTAACCCTAGCCCTCAACATAACCCTAACCCTAGGTCCAATCGGAACCCTAACAGGATCTCTACCCCAGCCCTCAACATAACCCTAACCCTAGGTCCAATCGGAACCCTTACTGGATCTCTACCCCTCGCCCTCAACATAACCCTAACCCTAGGTCCAATCGGAACCCTAACCGGATCTCTACCCCTCGCCCTCAACATAACCCTAACCCTTGGTCCATTCGGAACCATAAACGGATATCTAACCCTAGCCCTCAACATAACCCTAACCCTAGGTCCAATAGAAACCCTAACCGGATCTCTAACCCTAGCCCTCAACTTAACCCTAACCATAGGTCCTATCGGAACCCTAACCGGATCTCTAACCCTAGCCCTAAACATAACCCTAATGGTAGGTCCAATCGGAACCCTAACCGGATCTCTAACCCTCGCCCTCAACATAACACTAACCCTAGGTCCTATCGGAACCCTAACCGGATCTCTAAACCTAGCCCTCAACATAACCCTAACCCTAGGTCCAATCGGAACCCTAACCGGATCTCTAACACTAGCCCTCAACATAACCCTAACCCTAGGTCCAATTGGAACCGAAAACGGATATCTAACCCACGCCCTCAACATAACCCTAACCCTAGGTCCAATCGGAACCCTAACCGGTTCTCTAACCCTAGCCCTCAACATAACCCTAACCCTAGGTCCAGTCGGAACCCTAACCGTATCTCTAACCCTAGCCCTCAACGTAACCCTAACCCTAGTTCCAATCGGAACCCTAACAGGATCTCTACCCCAGCCCTAAACATAACCCTAACCCTAGGTCCAATCGGAACCCTTACTTGATCTCTACCCATCGCCCTCAACATAACCCTAACCCTAGGTCCAATCGGAACCCTAACCGGAACTCTACCCCTCACCCTCAACATAACCCTAACCCTTGGTCCAATCGGAACCCTAACCGAATATCTAAACCTAGCCCTCAACATAACCCTAACCCTAGGTCCAATCGGAACCCTAACCGGATCTCTACCCCTCGCCCTCAACATAACCCTAACCCTAGGTCCAATTGGAACTCTAACCGGAACTCTAAACCTAGCCCTCAACATAACCCTAACCCTAGGTCCAATCGGAACCCTAACCGGATATCTAACCCTAGCCCTCAACATAACCCTAACCCTAGGTCCAATCGGAACCCTAACCGGATCTCTATCCCTAGCCCTCAACATAACCCTAACCCTAGGTCCAATAGGAACCCTAACCGGATCTCTAACCCTAGCCCTCAACATAACCCTAACGCTAGGTCCAATCTGAACCCTAACCGGATCTCTAACGTAGCCCTCAACATAACCTAACCCTTGGTCCAATCGGAACCCAAAACGGATCTCTAACCCTAGCCCTCAACATAACCCTATCCCTAGGTCCAATCGGAAACCTAACCGCATATCTAACCCACGCCCTCAACATAACCCTAACCCTAGGTCCAATCGGAACCCTAACCGGATCTCTAACCTTAGCCCTCAAAATAACCCTAACCCTAGGTCCAATCGGAACCCTAACCGGATATCTAACCCTAGCCCTCAACATAAACCTTACCCTAGGTCCAATCGGAAGCCTATCCGGATCTTTATCCCTAGCCCTCAACATATCCCTGACCCTAGGTCCAATCGGAAACCTAACCGGATCTCTAACCCTAGCCCTCAACATAACCCTAACCCTAGGTCCAATCTGAACCCTAACCGGATCTCTAACCCTAGCCCTCAACATAACCTTAACCCTAGGTCCAATCGGAACCCTAACCGGATCTCTACCCCTCGCCCTCAACATAACCCTAACCCTTGGTCCAATCAGAACCCTAACCGGATATCTAACCCTAGCCCTCAACATAACCCTAACCCTAGGTCCAATAGGAACCCTAACCGGATCTCTAACCCTAGCCCTCAACATAACCCTAACCATAGGTCCTATCGGAACCCTAACCGGATCTCTAACCCTATCCCTAAACATAACCCTAACCGTAGGTCCAATCGGAACCGTAACCGGATCTCTAACGCTCGCCCTCAACATAACACTAACCCTAGGTCCTATCGGAACCCTAACCGGATCTCTAAACCTAGCCCTCAACATAACCCTAACCCTAGGTCCAATCGGAACCCTAACCGGATCTCTAAACCTAACCCTCAACATAACCCTAACCCTAGGTCCAATCGGAACCCTAACCGGATCTCTAACCCTAGCCCTCAACATAACCCTAACCCTAGGTCCAATCTGAACCCTAACCGGATCTCTAACCCTAGCCCTCAACATAACCGTAACCCTAGTTCCAATCGGAACCCTAACCGGATCTCTAACCGTAGCCCTCAACATAACCCTAACCCTAGGACCAATCGGAACACTAACCGGATATCTAATCCTAGGCCTCAACATAACCCTAACCCTAGGTCCAATCGGAACCCTAACCGGATCTTTATCCCTAGCCCTCAACATATCCCTAACCCTAGGTCCAATCGGAACCCTAACCGGATCTCTAACCCTAGCCGTAAACATAACCCTAACACTAGGTCCAATCGGAACCCTAACCGGATCTCTAACCCTAGTCCTCAACATAACCTTAACCCTAGGTCCAATTGGAACCCTAACCGGAACTCTAAGCCTAGCCCTCAACATAACCCTAACCCCAGGTCCAATCGGAACCCTAACTGGATTTCTAACCCTAGCCCTCAACAGAACCCTAACCCTAGGTCCAATCGGAACCCTAACCGGATCTCTACCCCAGCCCTCAACATAACCCTAACCCTAGGTCCAATCGGAACCCTTACTGGACCTCTACCCCTCGCCCTCAACATAACCCTAACCCTAGGTCCAATCGGAACCCTAACCGGATCTCTACCCCTCGCCCTCAACATAACCCTAACCCTTGGTCCAATCGGAACCCTAACCGGATATCTAACCCTAGCCCTCAACATAACCCTAACCATAGGTCCAATCGGAAGCCTAACCGGATCTCTAACCCTAGCCCTCAAAATAACCCTAACCCTTGGTCCAATTGGAACCCTAACCGGATATCTAACCCTAGCCCTCACCCTAACCCTAACCCTAGGTCCAATCGGAACCCTAAACGGATCTCTATCCCTAGCCCTCAACATATCCCTAACCCTAGGTCCAATCGGAACCCTAACCGGATCTCTAACCCTAGGCCTCAACATAACACTAACCCTAGGTCCAATCGGAACCCTAACCGGATCTCTAACCCTAGCCCTCAACATAACCTTAACCTTAGGTCCAATCGGAAACCTAACTGGATCTCTAACCCTAGCCCTCAACATAACCCTAACCCTAAGTCCAATCGGAACCCTAACCGGATCTCTAACCCTAGCCCTCAACATAACCCTAACCCTAGGTCCAATCGGAACCCTAAAAGGATCTCTTCCCCAGCCCTCAACATAACCCTAACCCTAGGTCCAATCGGAACCCTTACTGGATCTCTACCCCTCGCCCTCAACATAACCCTAACCCTAGGTCCAATCGGAACCCTAACCGGATCTCTACCCCTCGCCCTCAACATAACTCTAACCCTTGGTCCAATCGGAACCCTAACCGAATATCTAACCCTAGCTGTCAACATAACCCTAACCCTAGGTCCAATCGGAACCCTAACCGGATCTTTATCCCTAGCCCTCAACATATCCCTAACCCTAGGTCCAATCGGAACCCTAACCGGATCTCTAACCCTAGCCGTAAACATAACCCTAACACTAGGTCCAATCGGAACCCTAACCGGATCTCTAACCCTAGTCCTCAACATAACCTTAACCCTAGGTCCAATTGGAACCCTAACCGGAACTCTAAGCCTAGCCCTCAACATAACCCTAACCCTAGGTCCAATCGGAACCCTAACTGGATTTCTAACCCTAGCCCTCAACAGAACCCTAACCCTAGGTCCAATCGGAACCCTAACAGGATCTCTACCCCAGCCCTCAACATAACCCTAACCCTAGGTCCAATCGGAACCCTTACTGGACCTCTACCCCTCGCCCTCAACATAACCCTAACCCTAGGTCCAATCGGAACCCTAACCGGATCTCTACCCCTCGCCCTCAACATAACCCTAACCCTTGGTCCAATCGGAACCCTAACCGGATATCTAACCTTAGCCCTCAACATAACCCTAACCATAGGTCCAATCGGAAGCCTAACCGGATCTCTAACCCTAGCCCTCAACATAACCCTAACCATAGGTCCTATCGGAACCCTAACCGGATATCTAACCCTAGCCCTCAACATGACACTAACCCTAGGTCCAATCGGAACCCTAACCGGATCTCTAACCCTCGCCCTCAACATAACACTAACCCTAGGTCCTATCCGAACCCTAACCGGATCTCTAAACCTAGCCCTCAACATAACCCTAACACTATGTCCAATCGGAACCCTAACCGGATCTCTAACCCTAGCCCTCAACATAACCCTAACACTATGTCCAATCGGAACCCTAACCGGATCTCTAACCCTAGCCCTCAACATAACCCTAACCCTAGGTCCAATCGGAACCCTAACTGGATTTCTAACCCTAGCCCTCAACATAACCCTAACCCTAGGTCCAATCGGAACCCTAACAGGATCTCTACCCCAGCCCTCAACATAACCCTAACCCTAGGTCCAATCGGAACCCTTACTGGATCTCTACCCCTCGCCCTCAACGTAACCCTAACCCTAGGTCCCATCGGAAGCCTAACCGGATCTCTACCCCTCGCCCTCAACATAACCCTAACCCTTGGTCCAATCGGAACCCTAACCGGATCTCTAACCCTAGCCCTCAACATAACCCTAACCCTAGGTCCAATCGGAAACCTAACCGGATATCTAACCCTCGCCCTCAACATAACCCTAACCCTAGGTCCAATCGGAACCCTAACCGGATCTCTAACCCTAGCCCTCAAAATAACCGTAACCCTAGGTCCAATTGGAACCCTAACCGGATATCTAACCCTAGCCCTCAACATAACCCTAACCCTAGGTCCAATCGGAACCCTAACCGGATATCTAACCCTAGCCCTCAACATAACCCTAACCCTAGGTCCAATCGGAACCCTAACCGGATTTCTATCCCTAGCCCTCAACATATCCCTAACTCTAGGTCCAATCGGAACCCTAACCGGATCTCTAACCCTAGGTCTCAACATAACCCTAACCCTAGGTCCAATCGGAACACTAACCGGATCTCTAACCCTAGCCCTCAACATTACCTTAACCCTAGGTCCAATCGGAACCCTAACCGGATCTCTATCCCTAGCCCTCAACCTAACACTAACCCTAGGTCCAATCGGAACCCTAACCGGATCTCTAACCCTAGCCCTCAACATAACCCTAACCCTAGGTTCAATCTGAACCCTAACCGGATCTCTAACCCTAGCACTCAACATAACCTTAACCCTAGGTCCAATCGGAAACCTAAACGGATATCTAACCCTAGCCCTCAACATAACCCTAACCCTAGGTCCAATCGGAACCCAAAACGGATATCTAACCCTAGCCCTCAACATAACCCTAACCCTAGGCCCAATCGGAAACCTAACCACATATCTAACCCACGCCCTCAACATAACCCTAACCCTAGGTCCAATCGGAACCCTAACCGGATCTTTATCCCTAGCCCTCAAAATATCCCTAACCCTAGGTCCAATCGGAACCCTAACCGGATCTCTAACCCTAGCCGTCAACATAACCCTAACACTAGGTCCAATCGGAACCCTAACCGGATCTCTAACCCTAGTCCTCAACATAACCTTCACCCTAGGTCCAATCGGAACCCTAAGCGGATCTCTAACCCTAGCCCTCAACATAAACCTAACCCTAGTCCAATCGGAACCCTAACTGGAATTCTAACCCTAGCCCTCAACATAACCCTAACCCTAGGTCCAATCGGAACCCTAACAGGATCTCTACCCCAGCCCTCAACATAACCCTAACCCTAGGTCCAATCGGAACCCTTACTGGATCTCTACCCCTCGCCCTCAACATAACCCTAACCCTAGGTCCAATCGGAACCCTAACCGGATCTCTACCCCTCGCCCTCAACATAACCCTAACCCTTGGTCCAATCGGAACCCTAACCGGATATCTAACCCTAGCCCTCAACATAACCCTAACCCTAGGTCCAATAGAAACCCTAACCGGATCTCTAACCCTAGCCCTCAACATAACCCTAACCATAGGTCCTATCGGAACCCTAACCGGATCTCTAACCCTAGCCCTAAACATAACCCTAATCGTAGGTCCAATCGGAACCCTAACCGGATCTCTAACCCTCGCCCTCAACATAACACTAACCCTAGGTCCTATCGGAACCCTAACCGGATCTCTAAACCTACCCTCAACATAACCCTAACCCTAGGTCCAATCGGAACCCTAACCGGATGTCTAACCCTAGCCCTCAACATAACCCTAACCCTAGGTCCAATTGGAACCCAAAACGGATATCTAACCCACGCCCTCAACATAACCCTAACCCTAGGTCCAATCGGAACCCTAACCGGATCTCTAACCCTAGTCCTCAACAAAACCCTAACCCTAGGTCCAATCGGAACCCTAACCGGATCTCTAACCCTAGCCCTCAACATAACCCTAACCCTAGTTCCAATCGGAACCCTAACAGGATCTCTACCCCAGCCCTAAACATAACCCTAACCCTAGGTCCAATCGGAACCCTTACTTGATCTCTACCCCTCGCCCTCAACATAACCCTAACCCTTGGTCCAATCGGAACCCTAACCGGATCTCTACCCCTCGCCCTCAACATAACCCTAACCCTTGGTCCAATCGGAACCCTAACCGAATATCTAACCCTAGCCCTCAACATAACCCTAACCCTAGGTCCAATCGGAACCCTAACCGGATCTCTACCCCTCGCCCTCAACATAACCCTAACCCTAGGTCCAATTGGAACTCTAACCGGAACTCTAAACCTAGCCCTCAACATAACCCTAACCCTAGGTCCAATCGGAACCCTAACCGGATATCTAAACCTAGCCCTCAACATAACCCTAACCCTAGGTCCAATCGGAACCCTAACCGGATCTCTATCCCTAGCCCTCAACATAACCCTAACCCTAGGTCCAATAGGAACCCTAACCGGATCTCTAACCCTAGCCCTCAACATAACCCTAACGCTAGGTCCAATCTGAACCCTAACCGGATCTCTAACGTAGCCCTCAACATAACCTTAACCCTAGGTCCAATCGGAACCCTAAACGGATATCTAAACCTAGCCCTCAACATAACCCTAACCCTAGGTCCAATCGGAACCCAAAACGGATATCTAACCCTAGCCCTCAACATAACCCTATCCCTAGGTCCAATCGGAAACCTAACCGCATATCTAACCCACGCCCTCAACATAACCCTAACCCTTGGTCCAATCGGAACCCTAACCGGATCTCTAACCCTAGCCCTCAAAATAACCCTAACCCTAGGTCCAATCGGAACCCTAACCGGATATCTAAACCTAGCCCTCAACATAACCCTAACCCTAGGTCCAATCAGAACCCAAAACGGATATCTAACCCTAGCCCTCAACATAACCCTAACCCTAGGTCCAATCGGAAACCTAACGGGATATCTAACCCTCGCCCTCAACATAACCCTAACCCTAGGTCCAATCGGAACCCTAACCGGATCTCTAACCCTAGCCCTCAAAATAACCCTAACCCTTGGTCCAATTGGAACCCTAACCGGATATCTAACCCTAGCCCTCAACATAACCCTAACCCTAGGTCCAATCGGAACCCTAAACGGATCTCTATCCCTAGCCCTCAACATATCCCTAACCCTAGGTCCAATCGGAACCCTAACCGGATCTCTAACCCTAGGCCTCAACATAACCCTAACCCTAGGTCCAATCGGAACCCTACCCGGATCTCTAACCCTAGCCCTCAACATAACCTTAACCTTAGGTCCAATCGGAAACCTAACTGGATCTCTAACCCTAGCCCTCAACATAACCCTAACCCTAAGTCCAATTGGAACCCTAATCGGATCTCTAACCCTAGCCCTCAACATAACCCTAACCCTAGGTCCAATCGGAACCCTAAAAGGATCTCTTCCCCAGCCCCCAACATAACCCTAACCCTAGGTCCAATCGGAACCCTTACTGGATCTCTACCCCTCGCCCTCAACATAACCCTAACCCTAGGTCCAATCGGAACCCTAACCGGATCTCTACCCCTCGCCCTCAACATAACTCTAACCCTTGGTCCAATCGGAACCCTAACCGAATATCTAACCCTAGCTCTCAACATAACCCTAACCCTAGGTCCAATCGGAACCCTAACCGGATCTCTAACCCTAGCCCTCAACATAACCTTAACCCTAGGTCCAATCGGAACCCTAACCGGATCTCTAACCCTAGCCCTCAACATAACCCTAACCATAGGTCCTATCGGAACCCTAACCGGATATATAACCCTAGCCCTCAACATAACACTAACCCTAGGTCCAATCGGAACCCTAACCGGATCTCTAACCCTCGCCCTCAACATAACACTAACCCTAGGTCCTATCCGAACCCTAACCGGATCTCTAAACCTAGCCCTCAACATAACCCTAACACTATGTCCAATCGGAACCCTAACCGGATCTCTAACCCTAGCCCTCAACATAACCCTAACACTATGTCCAATCGGAACCCTAACCGGATCTCTAACCCTAGCCCTCAACATAACCCTAACCCTAGGTCCAATCGGAACCCTAACTGGATTTCTAACCCTAGCCCTCAACATAACCCTAACCCTAGGTCCAATCGGAACCCTAACAGGATCTCTACCCCAGCCCTCAACATAACCCTAACCCTAGGTCCAATCGGAACCCTTACTGGATCTCTACCCCTCGCCCTCAACGTAACCCTAACCCTAGGTCCAATCGGAACCCTAACCGGATCTCTACCCCTCGCCCTCAACATAACCCTAACACTTGGTCCAATCGGAACCCTAACCGGATCTCTAACCCTAGCCCTCAACATAACCCTAACCATAGGTCCTATCGGAACCCTAACCAGATCTCTAACCCTAGCCCTAAACATAACCCTAACCCTAGGTCCAATCGGAACCCTAAACGGATCTCTAACCCTCGCCCTCAATATAACACTAACCCTAGGTCCTATCCGAACCCTAACCGGATCTCTAAACCTAGCCCTCAACATAACGCTAACCCTAGGTCCAATCGGAACCCTAACCGGATCTCTAACCCTAGCCCTCAACCTAACCTTAATCCTAGGTCCAATCGAAACCCAAAACGGATATCTAACCCTAGCCCTCAACATAACCCTAACCCTAGGTCCAATCGGAAACCTAACCGGGTATCTAACCCTCGCCCTCAACATAACCCTAACCCTAGGTCCAATCGGAACCCTAACCGGAACTCTAACCCTAGCCCTCAAAATAACCCTAACCCTAGGTCCAATCGGAACCCTAACCGGATATCTAACCCTAGCCCTCAACATAACCCTAACCCTAGGTCCAATCGGAACCCTAACCGGATCTCTAAACCTAGCACTCAACATAACCTTAACCCTAGGTCCAATCGGAACACTAACCGGATCTCTAACCCTAGCCCTCAACATTACCTTAACCCTAGGTCCAATCGGAAGCCTAACCGGATCTCTATCCCTAGCCCTCAACCTAACACTAACCCTAGGTCCATTCGGAACCCTAACCGGATCTCTAACCCTAGCCCTCAACATAACCCTAACCCTAGGTTCAATCTGAACCCTAACCGGATCTCTAACCCTAGCACTCAACATAACCTTAACCCTAGGTCCAATCGGAAACCTAAACGGATATCTAACCCTAGCCCTCAACATAACCCTAACCCTAGGTCCAATCGGAACCCAAAACGGATATCTAACCCTAGCCCTCAACATAACCCTAACCCTAGGCCCAATCGGAAACCTAACCACATATCTAACCCACGCCCTCAACATAACCCTAACCCTAGGTCCAATCGGAACACTAACCGGATATCTAATCCTAGCCCTCAACATAACCCTAACCCTAGGTCCAATCGGAACCCTAACCGGAACTTTATCCCTAGCCCTCAAAATATCCCTAACCCTAGGTCCAATCGGAACCCTAACCGGATCTCTAACCCTAGCCGTCAACATAACCCTAACACTAGGTCCAATCGGAACCCTAACCGGATCTCTAACCCTAGTCCTCAACATAACCTTCACCCTAGGTCCAATCGGAACCCTAAGCGGATCTCTAACCCTAGCCCTCAACATAAACCTAACCCTAGGTCCAATCGGAACCCTAACTGGATTTCTAACCCTAGCCCTCAACATAACCCTAACCCTAGGTCCAATCGGAACCCTAACAGGATCTCTACCCCAGCCCTCAACATAACCCTAACCCTAGGTCCAATCGGAACCCTAACCAGATCTCTACCCCTCGCCCTCAACATAACCCTAACCCTTGGTCCAATCGGAACCCTAACCGGATATCTAACCCTAGCCCTCAACATAACCCTAACCCTAGGGCCAATAGAAACCCTAACCGGATCTCTAACCCTAGCCCTCAACATAACCCTAACCATAGGTCCTATCGGAACCCTAACCGGATCTCTAACCCTAGCCCTAAACATAACCCTAATCGTAGGTCCAATCGGAACCCTAACCGGATCTCTAACCCTCGCCCTCAACATAACACTAACCCTAGGTCCTATCGGAACCCTAACCGGATCTCTAAACCTAGCCCTCAACATAACCCTAACCCTAGGTCCAATCGGAACCCTAACCGGATCTCTAACCCTAGCCCTCAACATAACCCTAACCCTAGGTCCAATTGGAACAGAAAACGGATATCTAACCCACGCCCTCAACATAACCCTAACCCTAGGTCCAATCGGAACCCTAACCGGATCTCTAACCCTAGCCCTCAACATAACCCTAACCCTAGGTCCAATCGGAACCCTAACCGGATCTCTAACCCTAGCCCTCAACATAACCCTAACCCTAGTTCCAATCGGAACCCTAACAGGATCTCTACCCCAGCCCTAAACATAACCCTAACCCTAGGTCCAATCGGAACCCTTACTTGATCTCTACCCCTCGCCCTCAACATAACCCTAACCCTAGGTCCAATCGGAACCCTAACCGGATCTCTACCCCTCACCCTCAACATAACCCTAACCCTTGGTCCAATCGGAACCCTAACCGAATATCTAAACCTAGCCCTCAACATAACCCTAACCCTAGGTCCAATCGGAACCCTAACCGGATCTCTACCCCTCGCCCTCAACATAACCCTAACCCTAGGTCCAATTGGAACTCTAACCGGAACTCTAAACCTAGCCCTCAACATAACCCTAACCCTAGGTCCAATCGGAACCCTAACCGGATCTCTATCCCTAGCCCTCAACATAACCCTAACCCTAGGTCCAATAGGAACCCTAACCGGATCTCTAACCCTAGCCCTCAACATAACCCTAACGCTAGGTCCAATCTGAACCCTAACCGGATCTCTAACGTAGCCCTCAACATAACCTTAACCCTAGGTCCAATCGGAACCCTAAACGGATATCTAAACCTAGCCCTCAACATAACCCTAACCCTAGGTCCAATAGGAACCCAAAACGGATCTCTAACCCTAGCCCTCAACATAACCCTATCCCTAGGTCCAATCGGAAACCTAACCGCATATCTAACCCACGCCCTCAACATAACCCTAACCCTAGGTCCAATCGGAACCCTAACCGGATCTCTAACCTTAGCCCTCAAAATAACCCTAACCCTAGGTCCAATCGGAACCCTAACCGGATATCTAACCCTAGCCCTCAACATAACCCTAACCCTAGGTCCAATCGGAAGCCTAACCGGATCTTTATCCCTAGCCCTCAACATATCCCTGACCCTAGGTCCAATCGGAACCCTAACCGGATGTCTAACCCTAGCCCTCAACATAACCCTAACCCTAGGTCCAATCTGAACACTAACCGGATCTCTAACCCTAGCCCTCAACATAACCTTAACCCTAGGTCCAATCGGAACCCTAACCGGATCTCTACCCCTCGCCCTCAACATAACCCTAACCCTTGGTCCAATCGGAACCCTAACCGGATATCTAACCCTAGCCCTCAACATAACCCTAACCCTAGGTCCAATAGGAACCCTAACCGGATCTCTAACCCTAGCCCTCAACATAACCCTAACCATAGGTCCTATCGGAACCCTAACCGGATCTCTAACCCTAGCCCTAAACATAACCCTAACCCTAGGCCCAATCGGAAACCTAACCACATATCTAACCCACGCCCTCAACATAACCCTAACCCTAGGTCCAATAGGAACCCTAACCGGATCTCTAACCCTAGGCCTCAACATAACCCTAACCATAGGTCCTATCGGAACCCTAACCGGATCTCTAACCCTAGCCCTAAACATAACCCTAACCCTAGGCCCAATCGGAAACCTAACCACATATCTAACCCACGCCCTCAACATAACCCTAACCCTAGGTCCAATCGGAACACTAACCGGATCTCTAACCCTAGCCCTCAACATTACCTTAACCCTAGGTCCAATCGGAACCCTAACCGGATCTCTATCCCTAGCCCTCAACCTAACACTAACCCTAGGTCCATTCGGAACCCTAACCGGATCTCTAACCCTAGCCCTCAACATAACCCTAACCCTAGGTTCAATCTGAACCCTAACCGGATCTCTAACCCTAGCACTCAACATAACCTTAACCCTAGGTCCAATCGGAAACCTAAACGGATATCTAACCCTAGCCCTCAACATAACCCTAACCCTAGGTCCAATCGGAACCCAAAACGGATATCTAACCCTAGCCCTCAACATAACCCTAACCCTAGGCCCAATCGGAAACCTAACCACATATCTAACCCACGCCCTCAACATAACCCTAACCCTAGGTCCAATCGGAACACTAACCGGATATCTAATCCTAGCCCTCAACATAACCCTAACCCTAGGTCCAATCGGAACCCTAACCGGATCTTTATCCCTAGCCCTCAAAATATCCCTAACCCTAGGTCCAATCGGAACCCTAACCGGATCTCTAACCCTAGCCGTCAACATAATCCTAACACTAGGTCCAATCGGAACCCTAACCGGATCTCTAACCCTAGTCCTCAACATAACCTTCACCCTAGGTCCAATCGGAACCCTAAGCGGATCTCTAACCCTAGCCCTCAACATAAACCTAACCCTAGGTCCAATCGGAACCCTAACTGGATTTCTAACCCTAGCCCTCAACATAACCCTAACCCTAGGTCCAATCGGAACCCTAACAGGATCTCTACCCCAGCCCTCAACATAACCCTAACCCTAGGTCCAATCGGAACCCTAACCGGATATCTACCCCTCGCCCTAAATATAACCCTAACCCTTGGTCCAATCGGAACCCTAACCGGATATCTAACCCTAGCCCTCAACATAACCCTAACCCTAGGTCCAATAGAAACCCTAACCGGATCTCTAACCCTAGCCCTCAACATAACCCTAACCATAGGTCCTATCGGAACCCTAACCGGATCTCTAACCCTAGCCCTAAACATAACCCTAATCGTAGGTCCAATCGGAACCCTAACCGGATCTCTAACCCTCGCCCTCAACATAACACTAACCCTAGGTCCTATCGGAACCCTAACCGGATCTCTAAACCTAGCCCTCAACATAACCCTAACCCTAGGTCCAATCGGAACCCTAACCGGATCTCTAACCCTAGCCCTCAACATAACCCTAACCCTAGGTCCAATTGGAACCGAAAACGGATATCTAACCCACGCCCTCAACATAACCCTAACCCTAGGTCCAATCGGAACCCTAACCGGATCTCTAACCCTAGCCCTCAACATAACCCTAACCCTAGTTCCAATCGGAACCCTAACAGGATCTCTACCCCAGCCCTAAACATAACCCTAACCCTACGTCCAATCGGAACCCTTACTTGATCTCTACCCCTCGCCCTCAACATAACCCTAACCCTAGGTCCAATCGGAACCCTAACCGGATCTCTACCCCTCACCCTCAACATAACCCTAACCCTTGGTCCAATCGGAACCCTAACCGAATATCTAAACCTAGCCCTCAACATAACCCTAACCCTAGGTCCAATCGGAACCCTAACCGGATCTCTACCCCTCGCCCTCAACATAACCCTAACCCTAGGTCCAATTGGAACTCTAACCGGAACTCTAAACCTAGCCCTCAACATAACCCTAACCCTAGGTCCAATCGTAACCCTAACCGGATATCTAACCCTAGCCCTCAAAATAACCCTAACCCTAGGTCCAATCGGAACCCTAACCAGATCTCTATCCCTAGCCCTCAACATAACCCTAACCCTAGGTCCAATAGGAACCCTAACCGGATCTCTAACCCTAGCCCTCAACATAACCCTAACGCTAGGTCCAATCTGAACCCTAACCGGATCTCTAACTTAGCCCTCAACATAACCTTAACCCTAGGTCCAATCGGAACCCTAAACGGATATCTAAACCTAGCCCTCAACATAACCCTAACCCTAGGTCCAATCGGAACCCAAAACGGATCTCTAACCCTAGCCCTCAACATAACCCTATCCCTAGGTCCAATCGGAAACCTAACCGCATATCTAACCCACGCCCTCAACATAACCCTAACCCTAGGTCCAATCGGAACCCTAACCGGATCTCTAACCTTAGCCCTCAAAATAACCCTAACCCTAGGTCCAATCGGAACCCTAACCGGATATCTAACCATAGCCCTCAACATAACCCTAACACTAGGTCCAATCGGAAGCCTAACCGGATCTTTATCCCTAGCCCTCAACATATCCCTGACCCTAGGTCCAATCGGAACCCTAACCGGATGTCTAACCCTAGCCCTCAACATAACCCTAACCCTAGGTCCAATCGGAACCCAAAACAGATCTCTAACCCTAGCCCTCAACATAACCCTAACCATAGGTCCTATCGGAACCCTAACCGGACCTCTAACCCTAGCCCTAAACATAACCCTAACCGTAGGTCCATTCGGAACCGTAACCGGAACTCTAACCCTCGCCCTCAACATAACACTAACCCTAGGTCCTATCGGAACCCTAACCGGATCTCTAAACCTAGCCCTCAACATAACCCTAACCCTAGGTCCAATCGGAACCCTAACCGGATCTCTACCCCTCGCCCTCAACATAACCCTAACCCTAGGTCCAATCGGAACTCTAACCGGAACTCTAAACCTAGCCCTCAACATAACCCTAACCCTAGGTCCAATCGGAACCCTAACCGGATATCTAACCATAGCCCTCAACATAACCCTAACCCTAGGTCCAATCGGAACCCTAACCGGATCTCTATCCCTAGCCCTCAACATAACCCTAACCCTAGGTCCAATCGGAACCCTAACCGGATCTCTAAACCTAACCCTCAACATAACCCTAACCCTAGGTCCAATCGGAACCCTAACCGGATCTCTAACCCTAGCCCTCAACATAACCCTAACCCTAGGTCCAATCTGAACCCTAACCGGATCTCTAACCCTAGCCCTCAACATAACCTTAACCCTAGTTCCAATCGGAACCCTAACCGGATCTCTAACCGTAGCCCTCAACATAACCCTAACCCCAGGACCAATCGGAACACTAACCGGATATCTAATCCTAGCCCTCAACATAACCCTAACCCTAGGTCCAATCGGAACCCTAACCGGATCTTTATCCCTAGCCCTCAACATATCCCTAACCGTAGGTCCAATCGGAACCCTAACCGGATCTCTAACCCTAGCCGTAAACATAACCCTAACACTAGGTCCAATCGGAACCCTAACCGGATCTCTAACCCTAGTCCTCAACATAACCTTAACCCTAGGTCCAATTGGAACCCTAACCGGATCTCTAAGCCTAGCCCTCAACATAACCCTAACCCTAGGTCCAATCGGAACCCTAACTGGATTTCTAACCCTAGCCCTCAACAGAACCCTAACCCTAGGTCCAATCGGAACCCTAACAGGATCTCTACCCCAGCCGTCAACATAACCCTAACCCTAGGTCCAATCGGAACCCTTACTGGATCTCTACCCCTCGCCCTCAACATAACCCTAACCCTAGGTCCAATCGGAACCCTAACCGGATCTCTACCCCTCGCCCTCAACATAACCCTAACCCTTGGTCCAATCGGAACCCTAACCGGATATCTAACCCTAGCCCTCAACATAACCCTAACCATAGGTCCAATCGGAAGCCTAACCGGATCTCTAACCCTAGCCCTCAAAATAACCCTAACCCTTGGTCCAATTGGAACCCTAACCGGATATCTAACCCTAGCCCTCAACATAACCCTAACCCTAGGTCCAATCGGAACCCTAAACGGATCTCTATCCCTAGCCCTCAACATATCCCTAACCCTAGGTCCAATCGGAACCCTAACCGGATCTCTAACCCTAGGCCTCAACATAACACTAACCCTAGGTCCAATCGGAACCCTAACCGGATCTCTAACCCTAGCCCTCAACATAACCTTAACCTTAGGTCCAATCGGAAACCTAACTGGATCTCTAACCCTAGCCCTCAACATAACCCTAACCCTAAGTCCAATCGGAACCCTAACCGGATCTCTAACCCTAGCCCTCAACATAACCCTAACCCTAGGTCCAATCGGAACCCTAAAAGGATCTCTTCCCCAGCCCTCAACATAACCCTAACCCTAGGTCCAATCGGAACCCTTACTGGATCTCTACCCCTCGCCCTCAACATAACCCTAACCCTAGGTCCAATCGGAACCCTAACCGGATCTCTACCCCTCGCCCTCAACATAACTCTAACCCTTGGTCGAATCGGAACCCTAACCGAATATCTAACCCTAGCTCTCAACATAACCCTAACCCTAGGTCCAATCGGAACCCTAACCGGATCGCTTCCCCTCGCCCTCAACATAACCCTAACCCTAGGTCCAATCGCAACTCTAAACGGAACTCTAAACCTAGCCCTCAACATAACCCTAACCCTAGGTCCAATCGGAACCGTAACCGGATATCTAACCCTAGCCCTCAACATAACCCTAACCCTAGGTCCAATCGGAACCCTAACCGGATCTCTATCCCTAGCCCTCAACATAACCCTAACCCTAGGTCCAATCGGAACCCTAACCGGATCTCTAACCCTAGCCCTCAACATAACCTTAACCCTAGGTCCAATCGGAACCCTAACCGGATCTCTAACCCTAGCCCTCAACATAACCCTAACCATAGGTCTTATCGGAACCCTAACCGGATATCTAACCCTAGCCCTCAACATAACACTAACCCTAGGTCCAATCGGAACCCTAACCGGATCTCTAACCCTCGCCTTCAACATAACACTAACCCTAGGTCCTATCCGAACCCTAACCGGATCTCTAAACCTAGCCCTCAACATAACCCTAACACTATGTCCAATCGGAACCCTAACCGGATCTCTAACCCTAGCCCTCAACATAACCCTAACACTATGTCCAATCGGAACCCTAACCGGATCTCTAACCCTAGCCCTCAACATAACCCTACCCTAGGTCCAATCGGAACCCTAACTGGATTTCTAACCCTAGCCCTCAACATAACCCTAACCCTAGGTCCAATCGGAACCCTAACCGGATATCTAACCCTAGCCCTCAACATAACCCTAACCCTAGGTCCAATAGGAACCCTAACCGGATCTCTAACCCTAGCCCTCAACATAACCCTAACCATAGGTCCTATCGGAACCCTAACCGGATCTCTAACCCTAGCCCTAAACATAACCCTAACCCTAGGCCCAATCGGAAACCTAACCACATATCTAACCCACGCCCTCAACATAACCCTAACCCTAGGTCCAATAGGAACCCTAACCGGATCTCTAACCCTAGCCCTCAACATAACCCTAACCATAGGTCCTATCGGAACCCTAACCGGATCTCTAACCCTAGCCCTAAACATAACCCTAACCCTAGGCCCAATCGGAAACCTAACCACATATCTAACCCACGCCCTCAACATAACCCTAACCCTAGGTCCAATCGGAACACTAACCGGATCTCTAACCCTAGCCCTCAACATTACCTTAACCCTAGGTCCAATCGGAACCCTAACCGGATCATTATCCCTAGCCCTCAACCTAACACTAACCCTAGGTCCATTCGGAACCCTAAGCGGATCTCTAACCCTAGCCCTCAACATAACCCTAACCCGAGGTTCAATCTGAACCCTAACCGGATCTCTAACCCTAGCACTCAACATAACCTTAACCCTAGGTCCAATCGGAAACCTAAACGGATATCTAACCCTTGCCCTCAACATAACCCTAACCCTAGGTCCAATCGGAACCCAAAACGGATATCTAACCCTAGCCCTCAACATAACCCTAACCCTAGGCCCAATCGGAAACCTAACCACATATCTAACCCACGCCCTCAACATAACCCTAACCCTAGGTCCAATCGGAACACTAACCGGATATCTAATCCTAGCCCTCAACATAACCCTAACCCTAGGTCCAATCGGAACCCTAACCGGATCTTTATCCCTAGCCCTCAAAATATCCCTAACCCTAGGTCCAATCGGAACCCTAACCGGATCTCTAACCCTAGCCGTCAACATAACCCTAACACTAGGTCCAATCGGAACCCTAACCGGATCTCTAACCCTAGTCCTCAACATAACCTTCACCCTAGGTCCAAACGGAACCCTAAGCGGATCTCTAACCCTAGCCCTCAACATAAACCTAACCCTAGGTCCAATCGGAACCCTAACTGGATTTCTAACCCTAGCCCTCAACATAACCCTAACCCTAGGTCCAATCGGAACCCTAACAGGATCTCTACCCCAGCCCTCAACATAACCCTAACCCTAGGTCCAATCGGAACCCTTACTGGATCTCTACCCCTCGCCCTCAACATAACCCTAACCCTAGGTCCAATCGGAACCCTAACCGGATCTCTACCCCTCGCCCTCAACATAACCCTAACCCTTGGTCCATTCGGAACCATAAACGGATATCTAACCCTAGCCCTCAACATAACCCTAACCCTAGGTCCAATAGAAACCCTAACCGGATCTCTAACCCTAGCCCTCAACTTAACCCTAACCATAGGTCCTATCGGAACCCTAACCGGATCTCTAACCCTAGCCCTAAACATAACCCTAATGGTAGGTCCAATCGGAACCCTAACCGGATCTCTAACCCTCGCCCTCAACATAACACTAACCCTAGGTCCTATCGGAACCCTAACCGGATCTCTAAACCTAGCCCTCAACATAACCCTAACCCTAGGTCCAATCGGAACCCTAACCGGATCTCTAACCCTAGCCCTCAACATAACCCTAACCCTAGGTCCAATTGGAACCGAAAACGGATATCTAACCCACGCCCTCAACATAACCCTAACCCTAGGTCCAATCGGAACCCTAACCGGATCTCTAACCCTAGCCCTCAACATAACCCTAACCCTAGGTCCAATCGGAACCCTAACCGGATCTCTAACCCTAGCCCTCAACATAACCCTAACCCTAGTTCCAATCGGAACCCTAACAGGATCTCTACCCCAGCCCTAAACATAACCCTAACCCTAGGTCCAATCGGAACCCTTACTTGATCTCTACCCATCGCCCTCAACATAACCCTAACCCTAGGTCCAATCGGAACCCTAACCGGAACTCTACCCCTCACCCTCAACATAACCCTAACCCTTGGTCCAATCGGAACCCTAACCGAATATCTAAACCTAGCCCTCAACATAACCCTAACCCTAGGTCCAATCGGAACCCTAACCGGATCTCTACCCCTCGCCCTCAACATAATCCTAACCCTAGGTCCAATTGGAACTCTAACCGGAACTCTAAACCTAGCCCTCAACATAACCCTAACCCTAGGTCCAATCGGAACCCTAACCGGATATCTAACCCTAGCCCTCAACATAACCCTAACCCTAGGTCCAATCGGAACCCTAACCGGATCTCTATCCCTAGCCCTCAACATAACCCTAACCCTAGGTCCAATAGGAACCCTAACCGGATCTCTAACCCTAGCCCTCAACATAACCCTAACGCTAGGTCCAATCTGAACCCTAACCGGATCTCTAACGTAGCCCTCAACATAACCTAACCCTTGGTCCAATCGGAACCCAAAACGGATCTCTAACCCTAGCCCTCAACATAACCCTATCCCTAGATCCAATCGGAAACCTAACCGCATATCTAACCCACGCCCTCAACATAACCCTAACCCTAGGTCCAATCGGAACCCTAACCGGATCTCTAACCTTAGCCCTCAAAATAACCCTAACCCTAGGTCCAATCGGAACCCTAACCGGATATCTAACCCTAGCCCTCAACATAAACCTTACCCTAGGTCCAATCGGAAGCCTATCCGGATCTTTATCCCTAGCCCTCAACATATCCCTGACCCTAGGTCCAATCGGAAACCTAACCGGATCTCTAACCCTAGCCCTCAACATAACCCTAACCCTAGGTCCAATCTGAACCCTAACCGGATCTCTAACCCTAGCCCTCAACATAACCTTAACCCTAGGTCCAATCGGAACCCTAACCGGATCTCTACCCCTCGCCCTCAACATAACCCTAACCCTTGGTCCAATCAGAACCCTAACCGGATATCTAACCCTAGCCCTCAACATAACCCTAACCCTAGGTACAATAGGAACCCTAACCGGATCTCTAACCCTAGCCCTCAACATAACCCTAACCATAGGTCCTATCGGAACCCTAACCGGATCTCTAACCCTATCCCTAAACATAACCCTAACCGTAGGTCCAATCGGAACCGTAACCGGATCTCTAACGCTCGCCCTCAACATAACACTAAGCCTAGGTCCTATCGGAACCCTAACCGGATCTCTAAACCTAGCCCTCAACATAACCCTAACCCTAGGTCCAATCGGAACCCTAACCGGATCTCTAAACCTAACCCTCAACATAACCCTAACCCTAGGTCCAATCGGAACCCTAACCGGATCTCTAACCCTAGCCCTCAACATAACCCTAACCCTAGGTCCAATCTGAACCCTAACCGGATCTCTAACCCTAGCCCTCAACATAACCGTAACCCTAGTTCCAATCGGAACCCTAACCGGATCTCTAACCGTAGCCCTCAACATAACCCTAACCCTAGGACCAATCGGAACACTAACCGGATATCTAATCCTAGGCCTCAACATAACCCTAACGCTAGGTCCAATCGGAACCCTAACCGGATCTTTATCCCTAGCCCTCAACATATCCCTAACCCTAGGTCCAATCGGAACCCTAACCGGATCTCTAACCCTAGCCGTAAACATAACCCTAACACTAGGTCCAATCGGAACCCTAACCGGATCTCTAACCCTAGTCCTCAACATAACCTTAACCCTAGGTCCAATTGGAACCCTAACCGGAACTCTAAGCCTAGCCCTCAACATAACCCTAACCCCAGGTCCAATCGGAACCCTAACTGGATTTCTAACCCTAGCCCTCAACAGAACCCTAACCCTAGGTCCAATCGGAACCCTAACAGGATCTCTACCCCAGCCCTCAACATAACCCTAACCCTAGGTCCAATAGGAACCCTTACTGGACCTCTACCCCTCGCCCTCAACATAACCCTAACCCTAGGTCCAATCGGAACCCTAACCGGATCTCTACCCCTCGCCCTCAACATAACCCTAACCCTTGGTCCAATCGGAACCCTAACCGGATATCTAACCCTAGCCCTCAACATAACCCTAACCATAGGTCCAATCGGAAGCCTAACCGGATCTCTAACCCTAGCCCTCAAAATAACCCTAACCCTTGGTCCAATTGGAACCCTAACCGGATATCTAACCCTAGCCCTCAACATAACCCTAACCCTAGGTCCAATCGGAACCCTAAACGGATCTCTATCCCTAGCCCTCAACATATCCCTAACCCTAGGTCCAATCGGAACCCTAACCGGATCTCTAACCCTAGGCCTCAACATAACACTAACCCTAGGTCCAATCGGAACCCTAACCGGATCTCTAACCCTAGCCCTCAACATAACCTTAACCTTAGGTCCAATCGGAAACCTAACTGGATCTCTAACCCTAGCCCTCAACATAACCCTAACCCTAAGTCCAATCGGAACCCTAACCGGATCTCTAACCCTAGCCCTCAACATAACCCTAACCCTAGGTCCAATCGGAACCCTAAAAGGATCTCTTCCCCAGCCCTCAACATAACCCTAACCCTAGGTCCAATCGGAACCCTTACTGGATCTCTACCCCTCGCCCTCAACATAACCCTAACCCTAGGTCCAATCGGAACCCTAACCGGATCTCTACCCCTCGCCCTCAACATAACTCTAACCCTTGGTCCAATCGGAACCCTAACCGAATATCTAACCCTAGCTGTCAACATAACCCTAACCCTAGGTCCAATCGGAACCCTAACCGGATCTTTATCCCTAGCCCTCAACATATCCCTAACCCTAGGTCCAATCGGAACCCTAACCGGATCTCTAACCCTAGCCGTAAACATAACCCTAACACTAGGTCCAATCGGAACCCTAACCGGATCTCTAACCCTAGTCCTCAACATAACCTTAACCCTAGGTCCAATTGGAACCCTAACCGGAACTCTAAGCCTAGCCCTCAACATAACCCTAACCCTAGGTCCAATCGGAACCCTAACTGGATTTCTAACCCTAGCCCTCAACAGAACCCTAACCCTAGGTCCAATCGGAACCCTAACAGGATCTCTACCCCAGCCCTCAACATAACCCTAACCCTAGGTCCAATCGGAACCCTTACTGGACCTCTACCCCTCGCCCTCAACATAACCCTAACCCTAGGTCCAATCGGAACCCTAACCGGATCTCTACCCCTCGCCCTCAACATAACCCTAACCCTTGGTCCAATCGGAACCCTAACCGGATATCTAACCCTAGCCCTCAACATAACCCTAACCATAGGTCCAATCGGAAGCCTAACCGGATCTCTAACCCTAGCCCTCAACATAACCCTAACCATAGGTCCTATCGGAACCCTAACCGGATATCTAACCCTAGCCCTCAACATGACACTAACCCTAGGTCCAATCGGAACCCTAACCGGATCTCTAACCCTCGCCCTCAACATAACACTAACCCTAGGTCCTATCCGAACCCTAACCGGATCTCTAAACCTAGCCCTCAACATAACCCTAACACTATGTCCAATCGGAACCCTAACCGGATCTCTAACCCTAGCCCTCAACATAACCCTAACACTATGTCCAATCGGAACCCTAACCGGATCTCTAACCCTAGCCCTCAACATAACCCTAACCCTAGGTCCAATCGGAACCCTAACTGGATTTCTAACCCTAGCCCTCAACATAACCCTAACCCTAGGTCCAATCGGAACCCTAACAGGATCTCTACCCCAGCCCTCAACATAACCCTAACCCTAGGTCCAATCGGAACCCTTACTGGATCTCTACCCCTCGCCCTCAACGTAACCCTAACCCTAGGTCCCATCGGAACCCTAACCGGATCTCTACCCCTCGCCCTCAACATAACCCTAACCCTTGGTCCAATCGGAACCCTAACCGGATCTCTAACCCTAGCCCTCAACATAACCCTAACCCTAGGTCCAATCGGAAACCTAACCGGATATCTAACCCTCGCCCTCAACATAACCCTAACCCTAGGTCCAATCGGAACCCTAACCGGATCTCTAACCCTAGCCCTCAAAATAACCGTAACCCTAGGTCCAATTGGAACCCTAACCGGATATCTAACCCTAGCCCTCAACATAACCCTAACCCTAGGTCCAATCGGAACCCTAACCGGATATCTAACCCTAGCCCTCAACATAACCCTAACCCTAGGTCCAATCGGAACCCTAACCGGATTTCTATCCCTAGCCCTCAACATATCCCTAACTCTAGGTCCAATCGGAACCCTAACCGGATCTCTAACCCTAGGTCTCAACATAACCCTAACCCTAGGTCCAATCGGAACACTAACCGGATCTCTAACCCTAGCCGTCAACATTACCTTAACCCTAGGTCCAATCGGAACCCTAACCGGATCTCTATCCCTAGCCCTCAACTTAACACTAACCCTAGGTCCAATCGGAACCCTAACCGGATCTCTAACCCTAGCCCTCAACATAACCCTAACCCTAGGTTCAATCTGAACCCTAACCGGATCTCTAACCCTAGCACTCAACATAACCTTAACCCTAGGTCCAATCGGAAACCTAAACGGATATCTAACCCTAGCCCTCAACATAACCCTAACACTAGGTCCAATCGGAACCCAAAACGGATATCTAACCCTAGCCCTCAACATAACCCTAACCCTAGGCCCAATCGGAAACCTAACCACATATCTAACCCACGCCCTCAACATAACCCTAACCCTAGGTCCAATCGGAACACTAACCGGATATCTAATCCTAGCCCTCAACATAACCCTAACCCTAGGTCCAATCGGAACCCTAACCGGATCTTTATCCCTAGCCCTCAAAATATCCCTAACCCTAGGTCCAATCGGAACCCTAACCGGATCTCTAACCCTAGCCGTCAACATAACCCTAACACTAGGTCCAATCGGAACCCTAACCGGATCTCTAACCCTAGTCCTCAACATAAACTTCACCCTAGGTCCAATCGGAACCCTAAGCGGATCTCTAACCCTAGCCCTCAACATAAACCTAACCCTAGTCCAATCGGAACCCTAACTGGAATTCTAACCCTAGCCCTCAACATAACCCTAACCCTAGGTCCAATCGGAACCCTAACAGGATCTCTACCCCAGCCCTCAACATAACCCTAACCCTAGGTCCAATCGGAACCCTTACTGGATCTCTACCCCTCGCCCTCAACATAACCCTAACCCTAGGTCCAATCGGAACCCTAACCGGATCTCTACCCCTCGCCCTCAACATAACCCTAACCCTTGGTCCAATCGGAACCCTAACCGGATATCTAACCCTAGCCCTCAACATAACCCTAACCCTAGGTCCAATAGAAACCCTAACCGGATCTCTAACCCTAGCCCTCAACATAACCCTAACCATAGGTCCTATCGGAACCCTAACCGGATCTCTAACCCTAGCCCTAAACATAACCCTAATCGTAGGTCCAATCGGAACCCTAACCGGATCTCTAACCCTCGCCCTCAACATAACACTAACCCTAGGTCCTATCGGAACCCTAACCGGATCTCTAAACCTACCCTCAACATAACCCTAACCCTAGGTCCAATCGGAACCCTAACCGGATGTCTAACCCTAGCCCTCAACATAACCCTAACCCTAGGTCCAATTGGAACCCAAAACGGATATCTAACCCACGCCCTCAACATAACCCTAACCCTAGGTCCAATCGGAACCCTAACCGGATCTCTAACCCTAGTCCTCAACAAAACCCTAACCCTAGGTCCAATCGGAACCCTAACCGGATCTCTAACCCTAGCCCTCAACATAACCCTAACCCTAGTTCCAATCGGAACCCTAACAGGATCTCTACCCCAGCCCTAAACATAACCCTAACCCTAGGTCCAATCGGAACCCTTACTTGATCTCTACCCCTCGCCCTCAACATAACCCTAACCCTTGGTCCAATCGGAACCCTAACCGGATCTCTACCCCTCGCCCTCAACATAACCCTAACCCTTGGTCCAATCGGAACCCTAACCGAATATCTAACCCTAGCCCTCAACATAACCCTAACCCTAGGTCCAATCGGAACCCTAACCGGATCTCTACCCCTCGCCCTCAACATAACCCTAACCCTAGGTCCAATTGGAACTCTAACCGGAACTCTAAACCTAGCCCTCAACATAACCCTAACCCTAGGTCCAATCGGAACCCTAACCGGATATCGAAACCTAGCCCTCAACATAACCCTAACCCTAGGTCCAATCGGAACCCTAACCGGATCTCTATCCCTAGCCCTCAACATAACCCTAACCCTAGGTCCAATAGGAACCCTAACCGGATCTCTAACCCTAGCCCTCAACATAACCCTAACGCTAGGTCCAATCTGAACCCTAACCGGATCTCTAACGTAGCCCTCAACATAACCTTAACCCTAGGTCCAATCGGAACCCTAAACGGATATCTAAACCTAGCCCTCAACATAACCCTAACCCTAGGTCCAATCGGAACCCAAAACGGATATCTAACCCTAGCCCTCAACATAACCCTATCCCTAGGTCCAATCGGAAACCTAACCGCATATCTAACCCACGCCCTCAACATAACCCTAACCCTTGGTCCAATCGGAACCCTAACCGGATCTCTAACCCTAGCCCTCAAAATAACCCTAACCCTAGGTCCAATCGGAACCCTAACCGGATATCTAAACCTAGCCCTCAACATAACCCTAACCCTAGGTCCAATCAGAACCCAAAACGGATATCTAACCCTAGCCCTCAACATAACCCTAACCCTAGGTCCAATCGGAAACCTAACGGGATATCTAACCCTCGCCCTCAACATAACCCTAACCCTAGGTCCAATCGGAACCCTAACCGGATCTCTAACCCTAGCCCTCAAAATAACCCTAACCCTTGGTCCAATTGGAACCCTAACCGGATATCTAACCCTAGCCCTCAACATAACCCTAACCCTAGGTCCAATCGGAACCCTAAACGGATCTCTATCCCTAGCCCTCAACATATCCCTAACCCTAGGTCCAATCGGAACCCTAACCGGATCTCTAACCCTAGGCCTCAACATAACCCTAACCCTAGGTCCAATCGGAACCCTACCCGGATCTCTAACCCTAGCCCTCAACATAACCTTAACCTTAGGTCCAATCGGAAACCTAACTGGATCTCTAACCCTAGCCCTCAACATAACCCTAACCCTAAGTCCAATTGGAACCCTAATCGGATCTCTAACCCTAGCCCTCAACATAACCCTAACCCTAGGTCCAATCGGAACCCTAAAAGGATCTCTTCCCCAGCCCCCAACATAACCCTAACCCTAGGTCCAATCGGAACCCTTACTGGATCTCTACCCCTCGCCCTCAACATAACCCTAACCCTAGGTCCAATCGGAACCCTAACCGGATCTCTACCCCTCGCCCTCAACATAACTCTAACCCTTGGTCCAATCGGAACCCTAACCGAATATCTAACCCTAGCTCTCAACATAACCCTAACCCTAGGTCCAATCGGAACCCTAACCGGATCTCTAACCCTAGCCCTCAACATAACCTTAACCCTAGGTCCAATCGGAACCCTAACCGGATCTCTAACCCTAGCCCTCAACATAACCCTAACCATAGGTCCTATCGGAACCCTAACCGGATATATAACCCTAGCCCTCAACATAACACTAACCCTAGGTCCAATCGGAACCCTAACCGGATCTCTAACCCTCGCCCTCAACATAACACTAACCCTAGGTCCTATCCGAACCCTAACCGGATCTCTAAACCTAGCCCTCAACATAACCCTAACACTATGTCCAATCGGAACCCTAACCGGATCTCTAACCCTAGCCCTCAACATAACCCTAACACTATGTCCAATCGGAACCCTAACCGGATCTCTAACCCTAGCCCTCAACATAACCCTAACCCTAGGTCCAATCGGAACCCTAACTGGATTTCTAACCCTAGCCCTCAACATAACCCTAACCCTAGGTCCAATCGGAACCCTAACAGGATCTCTACCCCAGCCCTCAACATAACCCTAACCCTAGGTCCAATCGGAACCCTTACTGGATCTCTACCCCTCGCCCTCAACGTAACCCTAACCCTAGGTCCAATCGGAACCCTAACCGGATCTCTACCCCTCGCCCTCAACATAACCCTAACACTTGGTCCAATCGGAACCCTAACCGGATCTCTAACCCTAGCCCTCAACATAACCCTAACCATAGGTCCTATCGGAACCCTAACCAGATCTCTAACCCTAGCCCTAAACATAACCCTAACCCTAGGTCCAATCGGAACCCTAAACGGATCTCTAACCCTCGCCCTCAATATAACACTAACCCTAGGTCCTATCCGAACCCTAACCGGATCTCTAAACCTAGCCCTCAACATAACGCTAACCCTAGGTCCAATCGGAACCCTAACCGGATCTCTAACCCTAGCCCTCAACCTAACCTTAATCCTAGGTCCAATCGAAACCCAAAACGGATATCTAACCCTAGCCCTCAACATAACCCTAACCCTAGGTCCAATCGGAAACCTAACCGGGTATCTAACCCTCGCCCTCAACATAACCCTAACCCTAGGTCCAATCGGAACCCTAACCGGAACTCTAACCCTAGCCCTCAAAATAACCCTAACCCTAGGTCCAATCGGAACCCTAACCGGATATCTAACCCTAGCCCTCAACATAACCCTAACCCTAGGTCCAATCGGAACCCTAACCGGATCTCTAACCCTAGCACTCAACATAACCTTAACCCTAGGTCCAATCGGAACACTAACCGGATCTCTAACCCTAGCCCTCAACATTACCTTAACCCTAGGTCCAATCGGAAGCCTAACCGGATCTCTATCCCTAGCCCTAAACCTAACACTAACCCTAGGTCCATTCGGAACCCTAACCGGATCTCTATCCCTAGCCCTCAACATAACCCTAACCCTAGGTCCAATAGGAACCCTAACCGGATCTCTAACCCTAGCCCTCAACATAACCCTAACGCTAGGTCCAATCTGAACCCTAACCGGATCTCTAACGTAGCCCTCAACATAACCTTAACCCTAGGTCCAATCGGAACCCTAAACGGATATCTAAACCTAGCCCTCAACATAACCCTAACCCTAGGTCCAATAGGAACCCAAAACGGATCTCTAACCCTAGCCCTCAACATAACCCTATCCCTAGGTCCAATCGGAAACCTAACCGCATATCTAACCCACGCCCTCAACATAACCCTAACCCTAGGTCCAATCGGAACCCTAACCGGATCTCTAACCTTAGCCCTCAAAATAACCCTAACCCTAGGTCCAATCGGAACCCTAACCGGATATCTAACCCTAGCCCTCAACATAACCCTAACCCTAGGTCCAATCGGAAGCCTAACCGGATCTTTATCCCTAGCCCTCAACATATCCCTGACCCTAGGTCCAATCGGAACCCTAACCGGATGTCTAACCCTAGCCCTCAACATAACCCTAACCCTAGGTCCAATCTGAACACTAACCGGATCTCTAACCCTAGCCCTCAACATAACCTTAACCCTAGGTCCAATCGGAACCCTAACCGGATCTCTACCCCTCGCCCTCAACATAACCCTAACCCTTGGTCCAATCGGAACCCTAACCGGATATCTAACCCTAGCCCTCAACATAACCCTAACCCTAGGTCCAATAGGAACACTAACCGGATCTCTAACCCTAGCCCTCAACATAACCCTAACCATAGGTCCTATCGGAACCCTAACCGGATCTCTAACCCTAGCCCTAAACATAACCCTAACCCTAGGCCCAATCGGAAACCTAACCACATATCTAACCCACGCCCTCAACATAACCCTAACCCTAGGTCCAATAGGAACCCTAACCGGATCTCTAACCCTAGGCCTCAACATAACCCTAACCATAGGTCCTATCGGAACCCTAACCGGATCTCTAACCCTAGCCCTAAACATAACCCTAACCCTAGGCCCAATCGGAAACCTAACCACATATCTAACCCACGCCCTCAACATAACCCTAACCCTAGGTCCAATCGGAACACTAACCGGATCTCTAACCCTAGCCCTCAACATTACCTTTACCCTAGGTCCAATCGGAACCCTAACCGGATCTCTATCCCTAGCCCTCAACCTAACACTAACCCTAGGTCCATTCGGAACCCTAACCGGATCTCTAACCCTAGCCCTCAACATAACCCTAACCCTAGGTTCAATCTGAACCCTAACCGGATCTCTAACCCTAGCACTCAACATAACCTTAACCCTAGGTCCAATCGGAAACCTAAACGGATATCTAACCCTAGCCCTCAACATAACCCTAACCCTAGGTCCAATCGGAACCCAAAACGGATATCTAACCCTAGCCCTCAACATAACCCTAACCCTAGGCCCAATCGGAAACCTAACCACATATCTAACCCACGCCCTCAACATAACCCTAACCCTAGGTCCAATCGGAACACTAACCGGATATCTAATCCTAGCCCTCAACATAACCCTAACCCTAGGTCCAATCGGAACCCTAACCGGATCTTTATCCCTAGCCCTCAAAATATCCCTAACCCTAGGTCCAATCGGAACCCTAACCGGATCTCTAACCCTAGCCGTCAACATAATCCTAACACTAGGTCCAATCGGAACCCTAACCGGATCTCTAACCCTAGTCCTCAACATAACCTTCACCCTAGGTCCAATCGGAACCCTAAGCGGATCTCTAACCCTAGCCCTCAACATAAACCTAACCCTAGGTCCAATCGGAACCCTAACTGGATTTCTAACCCTAGCCCTCAACATAACCCTAACCCTAGGTCCAATCGGAACCCTAACAGGATCTCTACCCCAGCCCTCAACATAACCCTAACCCTAGGTCCATTCGGAACCCTAACCGGATATCTACCCCTCGCCCTAAATATAACCCTAACCCTTGGTCCAATCGGAACCCTAACCGGATATCTAACCCTAGCCCTCAACATAACCCTAACCCTAGGTCCAATAGAAACCCTAACCGGATCTCTAACCCTAGCCCTCAACATAACCCTAACCATAGGTCCTATCGGAACCCTAACCGGATCTCTAACCCTAGCCCTAAACATAACCCTAATCGTAGGTCCAATCGGAACCCTAACCGGATCTCTAACCCTCGCCCTCAACATAACACTAACCCTAGGTCCTATCGGAACCCTAACCGGATCTCTAAACCTAGCCCTCAACATAACCCTAACCCTAGGTCCAATCGGAACCCTAACCGGATCTCTAACCCTAGCCCTCAACATAACCCTAACCCTAGGTCCAATTGGAACCGAAAACGGATATCTAACCCACGCCCTCAACATAACCCTAACCCTAGGTCCAATCGGAACCCTAACCGGATCTCTAACCCTAGCCCTCAACATAACCCTAACCCTAGTTCCAATCGGAACCCTAACAGGATCTCTACCCCAGCCCTAAACATAACCCTAACCCTACGTCCAATCGGAACCCTTACTTGATCTCTACCCCTCGCCCTCAACATAACCCTAACCCTAGGTCCAATCGGAACCCTAACCGGATCTCTACCCCTCACCCTGAACATAACCCTAACCCTTGGTCCAATCGGAACCCTAACCGAATATCTAAACCTAGCCCTCAACATAACCCTAACCCTAGGTCCAATCGGAACCCTAACCGGATCTCTACCCCTCGCCCTCAACATAACCCTAACCCTAGGTCCAATTGGAACTCTAACCGGAACTCTAAACCTAGCCCTCAACATAACCCTAACCCTAGGTCCAATCGTAACCCTAACCGGATATCTAACCCTAGCCCTCAACATAACCCTAACCCTAGGTCCAATCGGAACCCTAACCAGATCTCTATCCCTAGCCCTCAACATAACCCTAACCCTAGGTCCAATAGGAACCCTAACCGGATCTCTAACCCTAGCCCTCAACATAACCCTAACGCTAGGTCCAATCTGAACCCTAACCGGATCTCTAACTTAGCCCTCAACATAACCTTAACCCTAGGTCCAATCGGAACCCTAAACGGATATCTAAACCTAGCCCTCAACATAACCCTAACCCTAGGTCCAATCGGAACCCAAAACGGATCTCTAACCCTAGCCCTCAACATAACCCTATCCCTAGGTCCAATCGGAAACCTAACCGCATATCTAACCCACGCCCTCAACATAACCCTAACCCTAGGTCCAATCGGAACCCTAACCGGATCTCTAACCTTAGCCCTCAAAATAACCCTAACCCTAGGTCCAATCGGAACCCTAACCGGATATCTAACCATAGCCCTCAACATAACCCTAACACTAGGTCCAATCGGAAGCCTAACCGGATCTTTATCCCTAGCCCTCAACATATCCCTGACCCTAGGTCCAATCGGAACCCTAACCGGATGTCTAACCCTAGCCCTCAACATAACCCTAACCCTAGGTCCAATCGGAACCCAAAACAGATCTCTAACCCTAGCCCTCAACATAACCCTAACCATAGGTCCTATCGGAACCCTAACCGGACCTCTAACCCTAGCCCTAAACATAACCCTAACCGTAGGTCCATTCGGAACCGTAACCGGATCTCGAACCCTCGCCCTCAACATAACACTAACCCTAGGTCCTATCGGAACCCTAACCGGATCTCTAAACCTAGCCCTCAACATAATCCTAACCCTAGGTCCAATCGGAACCCTAACCGGATCTCTACCCCTCGCCCTCAACATAACCCTAACCCTAGGTCCAATCGGAACTCTAACCGGAACTCTAAACCTAGCCCTCAACATAACCCTAACCCTAGGTCCAATCGGAACCCTAACCGGATATCTAACCATAGCCCTCAACATAACCCTAACCCTAGGTCCAATCGGAACCCTAACCGGATCTCTATCCCTAGCCCTCAACATAACCCTAACCCTAGGTCCAATCGGAACCCTAACCGGATCTCTAAACCTAACCCTCAACATAACCCTAACCCTAGGTCCAATCGGAACCCTAACCGGATCTCTAACCCTAGCCCTCAACATAACCCTAACCCTAGGTCCAATCTGAACCCTAACCGGATCTCTAACCCTAGCCCTCAACATAACCTTAACCCTAGTTCCAATCGGAACCCTAACCGGATCTCTAACCGTAGCCCTCAACATAACCCTAACCCCAGGACCAATCGGAACACTAACCGGATATCTAATCCTAGCCCTCAACATAACCCTAACCCTAGGTCCAATCGGAACCCTAACCGGATCTTTATCCCTAGCCCTCAACATATCCCTAACCGTAGGTCCAATCGGAACCCTAACCGGATCTCTAACCCTAGCCGTAAACATAACCCTAACACTAGGTCCAATCGGAACCCTAACCGGATCTCTAACCCTAGTCCTCAACATAACCTTAACCCTAGGTCCAATTGGAACCCTAACCGGATCTCTAAGCCTAGCCCTCAACATAACCCTAACCCTAGGTCCAATCGGAACCCTAACTGGATTTCTAACCCTAGCCCTCAACAGAACCCTAACCCTAGGTCCAATCGGAACCCTAACAGGATCTCTACCCCAGCCCTCAACATAACCCTAACCCTAGGTCCAATCGGAACCCTTACTGGATCTCTACCCCTCGCCCTCAACATAACCCTAACCCTAGGTCCAATCGGAACCCTAACCGGATCTCTACCCCTCGCCCTCAACATAACCCTAACCCTTGGTCCAATCGGAACCCTAACCGGATATCTAACCCTAGCCCTCAACATAACCCTAACCATAGGTCCAATCGGAAGCCTAACCGGATCTCTAACCCTAGCCCTCAAAATAACCCTAACCCTTGGTCCAATTGGAACCCTAACCGGATATCTAACCCTAGCCCTCAACATAACCCTAACCCTAGGTCCAATCGGAACCCTAAACGGATCTCTATCCCTAGCCCTCAACATATCCCTAACCCTAGGTCCAATCGGAACCCTAACCGGATCTCTAACCCTAGGCCTCAACATAACACTAACCCTAGGTCCAATCGGAACCCTAACCGGATCTCTAACCCTAGCCCTCAACATAACCTTAACCTTAGGTCCAATCGGAAACCTAACTGGATCTCTAACCCTAGCCCTCAACATAACCCTAACCCTAAGTCCAATCGGAACCCTAACCGGATCTCTAACCCTAGCCCTCAACATAACCCTAACCCTAGGTCCAATCGGAACCCTAAAAGGATCTCTTCCCCAGCCCTCAACATAACCCTAACCCTAGGTCCAATCGGAACCCTTACTGGATCTCTACCCCTCGCCCTCAACATAACCCTAACCCTAGGTCCAATCGGAACCCTAACCGGATCTCTACCCCTCGCCCTCAACATAACTCTAACCCTTGGTCGAATCGGAACCCTAACCGAATATCTAACCCTAGCTCTCAACATAACCCTAACCCTAGGTCCAATCGGAACCCTAACCGGATCGCTTCCCCTCGCCCTCAACATAACCCTAACCCTAGGTCCAATCGCAACTCTAAACGGAACTCTAAACCTAGCCCTCAACATAACCCTAACCCTAGGTCCAATCGGAACCGTAACCGGATATCTAACCCTAGCCCTCAACATAACCCTAACCCTAGGTCCAATCGGAACCCTAACCGGATCTCTATCCCTAGCCCTCAACATAACCCTAACCCTAGGTCCAATCGGAACCCTAACCGGATCTCTAACCCTAGCCCTCAACATAACCTTAACCCTAGGTCCAATCGGAACCCTAACCGGATCTCTAACCCTAGCCCTCAACATAACCCTAACCATAGGTCTTATCGGAACCCTAACCGGATATCTAACCCTAGCCCTCAACATAACACTAACCCTAGGTCCAATCGGAACCCTAACCGGATCTCTAACCCTCGCCCTCAACATAACACTAACCCTAGGTCCTATCCGAACCCTAACCGGATCTCTAAACCTAGCCCTCAACATAACCCTAACACTATGTCCAATCGGAACCCTAACCGGATCTCTAACCCTAGCCCTCAACATAACCCTAACACTATGTCCAATCGGAACCCTAACCGGATCTCTAACCCTAGCCCTCAACATAACCCTACCCTAGGTCCAATCGGAACCCTAACTGGATTTCTAACCCTAGCCCTCAACATAACCCTAACCCTAGGTCCAATCGGAACCCTAACAGGATCTCTACCCCAGCCCTCAACATAACCCTAACCCTAGGTCCAATCGGAACCCTTACTGGATCTCTACCCCTCGCCCTCAACGTAACCCTAACCCTAGGTCCCATCGGAACCCTAACCGGATCTCTACCCCTCGCCCTCAACATAACCCTAACCCTTGGTCCAATCGGAACCCTAACCGGATCTCTAACCCTAGCCCTCAACATAACCCTAACCCTAGGTCCAATCGGAAACCTAACCGGATATCTAACCCTCGCCCTCAACATAAACCTAACCCTAGGTCCAATCGGAACCCTAACCGGATCTCTAACCCTAGCCCTCAAAATAACCGTAACCCTAGGTCCAATTGGAACCCTAACCGGATATCTAACCCTAGCCCTCAACATAACCCTAACCCTAGGTCCAATCGGAACCCTAACCGGATTTCTATCCCTAGCCCTCAACATATCCCTAACTCTAGGTCCAATCGGAACCCTAACCGGATCTCTAACCCTAGGTCTCAACATAACCCTAACCCTAGGTCCAATCGGAACACTAACCGGATCTCTAACCCTAGCCCTCAACATTACCTTAACCCTAGGTCCAATCGGAACCCTAACCGGATCTCTATCCCTAGCCCTCAACCTAACACTAACCCTAGGTCCAATCGGAACCCTAACCGGATCTCTAACCCTAGCCCTCAACATAACCCTAACCCTAGGTTCAATCTGAACCCTAACCGGATCTCTAACCCTAGCACTCAACATAACCTTAACCCTTGGTCCAATCGGAAACCTAAACGGATATCTAACCCTAGCCCTCAACATAACCCTAACCCTAGGTCCAATCGGAACCCAAAACGGATATCTAACCCTAGCCCTCAACATAACCCTAACCCTAGGCCCAATCGGAAACCTAACCACATATCTAACCCACGCCCTCAACATAACCCTAACCCTAGGTCCAATCGGAACACTAACCGGATATCTAATTCTAGCCCTCAACATAACCCTAACCCTAGGTCCAATCGGAACCCTAACCGGATCTTTATCCCTAGCCCTCAAAATATCCCTAACCCTAGGTCCAATCGGAACCCTAACCGGATCTCTAACCCTAGCCGTCAACATAACCCTAACACTAGGTCCAATCGGAACCCTAACCGGATCTCTAACCCTAGTCCTCAACATAACCTTCACCCTAGGTCCAATCGGAACCCTAAGCGGATCTCTAACCCTAGCCCTCAACATAAACCTAACCCTAGTCCAATCGGAACCCTAACTGGATTTCTAACCCTACCCCTCAACATAACCCTAACCCTAGGTCCAATCGGAACCCTAACAGGATCTCTACCCCAGCCCTCAACATAACCCTAACCCTAGGTCCAATCGGAACCCTAACCGGATCTCTACCCCTCGCCCTCAACATAACCCTAACCCTTGGTCCAATCGGAACCCTAACCGGATATCTAACCCTAGCCCTCAACATAACCCTAACCCTAGGTCCAATAGAAACCCTAACCGGATCTAACCCTAGCCCTCAACATAACCCTAACCATAGGTCCTATCGGAACCCTAACCGGATCTCTAACCCTAGCCCTAAACATAACCCTAATCGTAGGTCCAATCGGAACCCTAACCGGATCTCTAACCCTCTCCCTCAACATAACACTAACCCTAGGTCCTATCGGAACCCTAAGCGGATCTCTAAACCTACCCTCAACATAACCCTAACCCTAGGTCCAATCGGAACCCTAACCGGATCTCTAACCCTAGCCCTCAACATAACCCTAACCCTAGGTCCAATTGGAACCCAAAACGGATATCTAACCCACGCCCTCAACATAACCCTAACCCTAGGTCCAATCAGAACCCTAACCGGATCTCTAACCCTAGTCCTCAACATAACCCTAACCCTAGGTCCAATCGGAACCCTAACCGGATCTCTAACCCTAGCCCTCAACATAACCCTAACCCTAGTTCCAATCGGAACCCTAACAGGATCTCTACCCCAGCCCTAAACATAACCCTAACCCTAGGTCCAATCGGAACCCTTACTTGATCTCTACCCCTCGCCCTCAACATAACCCTAACCCTTGGTCCAATCGGAACCCTAACCGGATCTCTACCCCTCGCCCTCAACATAACCGTAACCCTTGGTCCAATCGGAACCCTAACCGAATATCTAACCCTAGCCCTCAACATAACCCTAACCCTAGGTCCAATCGGAACCCTAACCGGATCTCTACCCCTCGCCCTCAACATAACCCTAACTCTAGGTCCAATTGGAACTCTAACCGGAACTCTAAACCTAGCCCTCAACATAACCCTAACCCTAGGTCCAATCGGAACCCTAACCGGATATCTAAAACTAGCCCTCAACATAACCCTAACCCTAGGTCCAATCGGAACCCTAACCGGATCTCTATCCCTAGCCCTCAACATAACCCTAAACCTAGGTCCAATAGGAACCCTAACCGGATCTCTAACCCTAGCCCTCAACATAACCCTAACGCTAGGTCCAATCTGAACCCTAACCGGATCTCTAACGTAGCCCTCAACATACCCTTAACCCTAGGTCCAATCGGAACCCTAAACGGATATCTAAACCTAGCCCTCAACATAACCCTAACCCTAGGTCCAATCGGAACCCAAAACGTATATCTAACCCTAGCCCTCAACATAACCCTATCCCTAGGTCCAATCGGAAACCTAACCGCATATCTAACCCACGCCCTCAACATAACCCTAACCCTTGGTCCAATCGGAACCCTAACGGGATCTCTAACCCTAGCCCTCAAAATAACCCTAACCCTAGGTCCAATCGGAACCCTAACCGGATATCTAAACCTAGCCCTCAACATAACCCTAACCCTAGGTCCAATCAGAACCCAAAACGGATATCTAACCCTAGCCCTCAACATAACCCTAACCCTAGGTCCAATCGGAAACCTAACGGGATATCTAACCCTCGCCCTCAACATAACCCTAACCCTAGGTCCAATCAGAACCCTAACCGGATCTCTAACCCTAGCCCTCAAAATAACCCTAACCCTTGGTCCAATTGGAACCCTAACCGGATATCTAACCCTAGCCCTCAACATAACCCTAACCCTAGGTCCAATCGGAACCCTAAACGGATCTCTATCCCTAGCCCTCAACATATCCCTAACCCTAGGTCCAATCGGAACCCTAACCGGATCTCTAACCCTAGGCCTCAACATAACCCTAACCCTAGGTCCAATCGGAACCCTACCCGGATCTCTAACCCTAGCCCTCAACATAACCTTAACCTTAGGTCCAATCGGAAACCTAACTGGATCTCTAACCCTAGCCCTCAACATAACCCTAACCCTAAGTCCAATTGGAACCCTAACCGGATCTCTAACCCTAGCCCTCAACATAACCCTAACCCTAGGTCCAATCGGATCCCTAAAAGGATCTCTTCCCCAGCCCTCAACATAACCCTAACCCTAGGTCCAATCGGAACCCTTACTGGATCTCTACCCCTCGCCCTCAACATAACCCTAACCCTAGGTCCAATCGGAACCCTAACCGGATCTCTACCCCTCGCCCTCAACATAACTCTAACCCTTGGTCCAATCGGAACCCTAACCGAATATCTAACCCTAGCTCTCAACATAACCCTAACCCTAGGTCCAATCGGAACCCTAACCGGATCTCTTCCCCTCGCCCTCAACATAACCCTAACCCTAGGTCCAATCGCAACTCTAACCGGAACTCTAAACCTAGCCCTCAACATAACCCTAACACTAGGTCCAATCGGAACCGTAACCGGATATCTAACCCTAGCCCTCAACATAACCCTAACCCTAGGTCCAATCGGAACCCTAACCGGATCTCTATCCCTAGCCCTCAACATAATCCTAACCCTAGGTCCAATCGGAACCCTAACCGGATCTCTAACCCTAGCCCTCAACATAACCTTAACCCTAGGTCCAATCGGAACCCTAACCGGATCTCTAACCCTAGCCCTCAACATAACCCTAACCATAGGTCCTATCGGAACCCTAACCGGATATATAACCCTAGCCCTTAACATAACACTAACCCTAGGTCCAATCGGAACCCTAACCGGATCTCTAACCCTCGCCCTCAACATGACACTAACCCTAGGTCCTATCCGAACCCTAACCGGATCTCTAAACCTAGCCCTCAACATAACCCTAACACTATGTCCAATCGGAACCCTAACCGGATCTCTAACCCTAGCCCTCAACATAACCCTAACACTATGTCCAATCGGAACCCTAACCGGATCTCTAACCCTAGCCCTCAACATAACCCTAACCCTAGGTCCTATCGGAACCCTAACTGGATTTCTAACCCTAGCCCTCAACATAACCCTAACCCTAGGTCCAATCGGAACCCTAACAGGATCTCTACCCCAGCCCTCAACATAACCCTAACCCTAGGTCCAATCGGAACCCTTACTGGATCTCTACCCCTCGCCCTCAACGTAACCCTAACCCTAGGTCCAATCGGAACCCTAACCGGATCTCTACCCCTCGCCCTCAACATAACCCTAACCCTTGGTCCAATCGGAACCCTAACCGGATCTCTAACCCTAGCCCTCAACATAACCCTAACCATAGGTCCTATCGGAACCCTAACCAGATCTCTAACCCTAGCCCTAAACATAACCCTAACCCTAGGTCCAATCGGAACCCTAACCGGATCTCTAACCCTCGCCCTCAACATAACACTAACCCTAGGTCCTATCCGAACCCTAACCGGATCTCTAAACCTAGCCCTCAACATAACGCTAACCCTAGGTCCAATCGGAACCCTAACCGGATCTCTAACCCTAGCCCTCAACCTAACCTTAACCCTAGGTCCAATCGGAACCCAAAACGGATATCTAACCCTAGCCCTCAACATAACCCTAACCCTAGGTCCAATCGGAAACCTAACCGGATATCTAACCCTCGCCCTCAACATAACCCTAACCCTAGGTCCAATCGGAACCCTAACGGGATCTCTAACCCTAGCCCTCAAAATAACCCTAACCCTAGGTCCAATCGGAACCCTAACCGGATATCTAACCCTAGCCCTCAACATAACCCTAACCCTAGGTCCAATCGGAACCCTAACCGGATCTCTATCCCTAGCCCTCAACATATCCCTAACTCTAGGTCCAATCGGAACCCTAACCGGATCTCTAACCCTAGGCCTCAACATAACCCTAACCCTAGGTCCAATCGGAACACTAACCGGATCTCTAACCCTAGCCCTCAACATTACCTTAACCCTAGGTCCAATCGGAACCCTAACCGGATCTCTATCCCTAGCCCTCAACCTAACACTAACCCTAGGTCCATTCGGAACCCTAACCGGATCTCTAACCCTAGCCCTCAACATAACCCTAACCCTAGGTTCAATCTGAAACCTAACCGGATCTCTAACCCTAGCACTCAACATAACCTTAACCCTAGGTCCAATCGGAAACCTAAACGGATATCTAACCCTAGCCCTCAACATAACCCTAACCCTAGGTCCAATCGGAACCCAAAACGGATATCTAACCCTAGCCCTCAACATAACCCTTACCCTAGGCCCAATCGGAAACCTAACCACATATCTAACCCACGCCCTCAACATAACCCTAACCCTAGGTCCAATCGGAACACTAACCGGATATCTAATCCTAGCCCTCAACATAACCCTAACCCTAGGTCCAATCGG
Source organism: Miniopterus natalensis (assembly GCF_054644295.1). Taxonomy (NCBI): domain Eukaryota; kingdom Metazoa; phylum Chordata; class Mammalia; order Chiroptera; family Miniopteridae; genus Miniopterus; species Miniopterus natalensis. Next base: position 708,126 of record NC_142091.1, read on the forward strand.
AACCCTAACCGGATCTTTATCCCTAGCCCTCAAAATATCCCTAACCCTAGGTCCAATCGGAACGCTAACCGGATCTCTAACCCTAGCCGTCAACATAACCCTAACACTAGGTCCAATCGGAACCCTAACCGGATCTCTAACCCTAGTCCTCAACATAACCTTCACCCTAGGTCCAATCGGAACCCTAAGCGGATCTCTAACCCTAGCCCTCAACATAAACCTAACCCTAGGTCCAATCGGAACCCTAACTGAATTTCTAACCCTAGCCCTCAACATAACCCTAACCCTAGGTCCAATCGGAACCCTAACAGGATCTCTACCCCAGCCCTCAACATAACCCTAACCCTAGGTCCAATCGGAACCCTTACTGGATCTCTACACCTCGCCCTCAACATAACCCTAACCCTAGGTCCAATCGGAACCCTAACCGGATCTCTACCCCTCGCCCTCAACATAACCCTAACCCTTGGTCCAATCGGAACCCTAACCGGATATCTAACCCTAGCCCTCAACATAACCCTAACCCTAGGTCCAATAGAAACCCTAACCGGATCTCTAACCCTAGCCCTCAACATAACCCTAACCATAGGTCCTATCGGAACCCTAACCGGATCTCTAACCCTAGCCCTAAACATAACCCTAATCGTAGGTCCAATCGGAACCCTAACCGGATCTCTAACCCTCGCCCTCAACATAACACTAACCCTAGGTCCTATCGGAACCCTAACCGGATCTCTAAACCTAGCCCTCAACATAACCCTAACCCTAGGTCCAATCGGAACCCTAACTGGATTTCTAACCCTAGCCCTCAACATAACCCTAACCCTAGGTCCAATCGGAACCCTAACAGGATCTCTACCCCAGCCCTCAACATAACCCTAACCCTAGGTCCAATCGGAACCCTTCCGGATCTCTACCCCTCGCCCTCAACGTAACCCTAACCCTAGGTCCAATCGGAACCCTAACCGGATCTCTACCCCTCGCCCTCAACATAACCCTAACCCTTGGTCCAATCGGAACCCTAACCGGATCTCTACCCCTCGCCCTCAACATAACCCTAACCCTTGGTCCAATCGGAACCCTAACCGGATCTCTAACCCTCGCCCTCAACATAACACTAACCCTAGGTCCTATCGGAACCCTAACCGGATCTCTAACCCTAGCCCTCAGCATAACCCTAACCCTAGGTCCAATTGGAACCGAAAACGGATATCTAACCCACGCCCTCAACATAACCCTAACCCTAGGTCCAATCGGAACCCTAACCGGATCTCTAACCCTAGCCCTCAACATAACCCTAACCCTAGGTCCAATCGGAACCCTAACTGGATTTCTAACCCTAGCCCTCAACATAACCCTAACCCTAGGTCCAATCGGAACCCTAACAGGATCTCTACCCCAGCCCTCAACATAACCCTAACCCTAGGTCCAATCGGAACCCTTACTATATCTCTACCCCTCGCCCTCAACGTAACCCTAACCCTAGGTCCAATCGGAACCCTAACCGGATCTCTACCCCTCGCCCTCAACATAACCCTAACCCTTGGTCCAATCGGAACCCTAACCGGATCTCTACCCCTCGCCCTCAACATAACCCTAACCCTTGGTCCAATCGGAACCCTAACCGGATATCTAACCCTAGCCCTCAACATAACCCTAACCCTAGGTCCAATAGAAACCCTAACCGGATCTCTAACCCTAGCCCTCAACATAACCCTAACCATAGGTCCTATCGGAACCCTAACCGGATCTCTAACCCTAGCCCTAAACATAACCCTAATCGTAGGTCCAATCGGAACCCTAACCGGATCTCTAACCCTCGCCCTCAACATAACACTAACCCTAGGTCCTATCGGAACCCTAACCGGATCTCTAAACCTAGCCCTCAACATAACCCTAACCCTAGGTCCAATCGGAACCCTAACCGGATCTCTAACCCTAGCCCTCAACATAACCCTAACCCTAGGTCCAATTGGAACCGAAAACGGATATCTAAACCACGCCCTCAACATAACCCTAACCCTAGGTCCAATCGGAACCCTAACCGGATCTCTAACCCTAGCCCTCAACATAATCCTAACCCTAGGTCCAATCGGAACCCTAACTTGATTTCTAACCCTAGCCCTCAACATAACCCTAACCCTAGGTCCAATCGGAACCCTAACAGGATCTCTACCCCAGCCCTCAACATAACCCTAACCCTAGGTCCAATCGGAACCCTTACTGGATCTCTACCCCTCGCCCTCAACGTAACCCTAACCCTAGGTCCAATCGGAACCCTAACCGGATCTCTACCCCTCGTCCTCAACATAACCCTAACCCTTGGTCCAATCGGAACCCTAACCGGGTCTCTAACCCTAGCCCTCAACATAACCCTAACCATAGGTCCTATCGGAACCCTAACCAGATCTCTAACCCTAGCCCTAAACATAACCCTAACCCTAGGTCCAATCGGAACCCTAACCGGATCTCTAACCCTCGCCATCAACATAACACTAACCCTAGGTCCTATCCGAACCCTAACCGGATCTCTAAACCTAGCCCTCAACATAACGCTAACCCTAGGTCCAATCGGAACCCTAACCGGATCTCTAACCCTAGCCCTCAACCTAACCTTAACCCTAGGTCCAATCGGAACCCTAACCGGATATCTAACCCTAGCCCTCAAAATAACCCTAACCCTAGGTCCAATCGGAACCCTAACCGGATATCTAACCCTAGCCCTCAAAATAACCCTAACCCTAGGTCCAATCGGAACCCTAACCGGATCTCTATCCCTAGCCCTCAACATATCCCTAACTCTAGGTCCAATCGGAACCCTAACCGGATCTCTAACCCTAGGCCTCAACATAACCCTAACCCTAGGTCCAATCGGAACACTAACCGGATCTCTAACCCTAGCCCTCAACATTACCTTAACCCTAGGTCCAATCGGAACCCTAACCGGAACTCTATCCCTAGCCCTCAACCTAACACTAACCCTAGGTCCATTCGGAACCCTAACCGGATCTCTAACCCTAGCCCTCAACATAACCCTAACCCTAGGTTCAATCTGAACCCTAACCGGATCTCTAACCCTAGCACTCAACATAACCTTAGCCCTAGGTCCAATCGGAAACCTAAACGGATATCTAACCCTAGCCCTCAACATAACCCTAACCCTAGGTCCAATCGGAACCCAAAACGGATATCTAACCCTAGCCCTCAACATAACCCTAACCCTAGGCCCAATCGGAAACCTAACCACATATCTAACCCACGCCCTCAACATAACCCTAGCCTATGTCCAATCGGAACACTAACCGGATATCTAATCCTAGCCCTCAACATAACCCTAACCCTAGGTCCAATCGGAACCCTAACCGGATCTTTATCCCTAGCCCTCAAAATATCCCTAACCCTAGGTCCAATCGGAACCCTAACCGGATCTCTAACCCTAGCCGTCAACATAACCCTAACACTAGGTCCAATCGGAACCCTAACCGGATCTCTAACCCTAGTCCTCAACATAACCTTCACCCTAGGTCCAATCGGAACCCTAACCGGATATCTAACCCTAGCCCTCAACATAACCCTAACCCTAGGTCCAATCGGAAGCCTAACCGGATCTTTATCCCTAGTCCTCAACATATCCCTGACCCTAGGTCCAATCGGAACCCTAACCGGATGTCTAACCCTAGCCCTCAACATAACCCTAACCCTAGGTCCAATCTGAACCCTAACCGGATCTCTAACCCTAGCCCTCAACATAACCTTAACCCTAGGTCCAATCGGAACCCTAACCGGATCTCTACCCCTCGCCCTCAACATAACCCTAACCCTTGGTCCAATCGGAACCCTAACCGGATATCTAACCCTAGCCCTCAACATAACCCGAACCCTAGGTCCAATAGGAACCCTAACCGGATCTCTAACCCTAGCCCTCAACATAACCCTAACCATAGGTCCTATCGGAACCCTAACCGGATCTCTAACCCTAGCCCTAAACATAACCCTAACCGTAGGTCCAATCGGAACCGTAACCGGATCTCTAACCCTCGCCCTCAACATAACCCTAACCCTAGGTCCAATCGGAACCCTAACCGGATCTCTACCCCTCGCCCTCAACATAACCCTAACACTTGGTCCAATCGGAACCCTAACCGGATATCTAACCCTAGCCCTCAACATAACCCTAACCCTAGGTCCAATAGAAACCCTAACCGGATCTCTAACCCTAGCCCTCAACATAACCCTAACCATAGGTCCTATCGGAACCCTAACCGGATCTCTAACCCTAGCCCTAAACATAACCCTAATCGTAGGTCCAATCGGAACCCTAACCGGATCTCTAACCCTCGCCCTCAACATAACACTAACCCTAGGTCCTATCGGAACCCTAACCGGATCTCTAAACCTAGCCCTCAACATAACCCTAACCCTAGGTCCAATCGGAACCCTAACCGGATCTCTAACCCTAGCCCTCAACATAACCCTAACCCTAGGTCCAATTGGAACCGAAAACGGATATCTAACCCACGCCCTCAACATAACCCTAACCCTAGGTCCAATCGGAACCCTAACCGGATCTCTAACCCTAGCCCTCAACATAACCCTAACCCTAGGTCCAATCGGAACCCTAACTGGATTTCTAACCCTAGCCCTCAACATAACCCTAACCCTAGGTCCAATCGGAACCCTAACAGGATCTCTACCCCAGCCCTCAACATAACCCTAACCCTAGGTCCAATCGGAACCCTTACTGGATCTCTACCCCTCGCCCTCAACGTAACCCTAACCCTAGGTCCAATCGGAACCCTAACCGGATCTCTACCCCTCGCCCTCAACATAACCCTAACCCTTGGTCCAATCGGATCCCTAACCGGATCTCTACGCCTCGCCCTCAACATAACCCTAACCCTTGGTCCAATCGGAACCCTAACCGGATATCTAACCCTAGCCCTCAACATAACCCTAACCCTAGGTCCAATAGAAACCCTAACCGGATCTCTAACCCTAGCCCTCAACATAACCCTAACCATAGGTCCTATCGGAACCCTAACCGGATCTCTAACCCTAGCCCTAAACATAACCCTAATCGTAGGTCCAATCGGAACCCTAACCGGATCTCTAACCCTCGCCCTCAACATAACACTAACCCTAGGTCCTATCGGAACCCTAACCGGATCTCTAAACCTAGCCCTCAACATAACCCTAACCCCAGGTCCAATCGGAACCCTAACCGGATCTCTAACCCTAGCCCTCAACATAACCCTAACCCTAGGTCCAATTGGAACCGAAAACGGATATCTAAACCACGCCCTCAACATAACCCTAACCCTAGGTCCAATCGGAACCCTAACCGGATCTCTAACCCTAGCACTCAACATAACCTTAACCCTAGGTCCAATCGGAAACCTAAACGGATATCTAACCCTAGCCCTCAACATAACCCTAACCCTAGGTCCAATCGGAACCCAAAACGGATATCTAACCCTAGCCCTCAACATAACCCTAACCCTAGGCCCAGTCGGAAACCTAACCACATATCTAACCCACGCCCTCAACATAACCCTAACCCTAGGTCCAATCGGAACACTAACCGGATATCTAATCCTAGCCCTCAACATAACCCTAACCCTAGGTCCAATCGGAACCCTAACCGGATCTTTATCCCTAGCCCTCAAAATATCCCTAACCCTAGGTCCAATCGGAACCCTAACCGGATCTCTAACCCTAGCCGTCAACATAACCCTAACACTAGGTCCAATCGGAACCCTAACCGGATCTCTAACCCTAGTCCTCAACATAACCTTCACCCTAGGTCCAATCGGAACCCTAACCGGATATCTAACCCTAGCCCTAAACATAACACTAACCCTAGGTCCTATCCGAACCCTAACCGGATCTCTAAACCTAGCCCTCAACATAACGCTAACCCTAGGTCCAATCGGAACCCTAACCGGATCTCTAACCCTAGCCCTCAACCTAACCTTAACCCTAGGTCCAATCGGAACCCAAAACGGATATCTAACCCTAGCCCTCAACATAACCCTAACCCTAGGTCCAATCGGAAACCTAACCGGATATCTAACCCTCGCCCTCAACATAACCCTAACCCTAGGTCCAATCGGAACCCTAACCGGATCTCTAACCCTAGCCCTCAAAATAACCCTAACCCTAGGTCCAATCGGAACCCTAACCGGATCTCTAACCCTAGCCCTCAACATAACCCTAACCCTAGGTCCAATCGGAACCCTAACCGGATCTCTATCCCTAGCCCTAAACATAACCCTAACCGTAGGTCCAATCGGAACCGTAACCGGATCTCTAACCCTCGCCCTCAACATGACACTAACCCTAGGTCCTATCGGAACCCTAACCGGATCTCTAAACCTAGCCCTCAACATAACCCTAACCCTAGGTCCAATCGGAACCCTAACCGGATCTCTATCCCTAGCCCTCAACCTAACACTAACCCTAGGTCCATTCGGAACCCTAACCGGATCTCTAACCCTAGCCCTCAACATAACCCTAACCCTAGGTCCAATCGGAACCCTAACCGGATCTCTAACCCTAGCACTCAACATAACCCTAACCCTAGGTCCAATCGGAAACCTAAACGGATATCTAACCCTAGCCCTCAACATAACCCTAACCCTAGGTCCAATCGGAACCCTAACCGGATCTCTAAACCTAACCCTCAACATAACCCTAACCCTAGGCCCAATCGGAAACCTAACCACATATCTAACCCACGCCCTCAACATAACCCTAACCCTAGGTCCAATCGGAACACTAACCGGATATCTAATCCTAGCCCTCAACATAACCCTAACCCTAGGTCCAATCGGAACCCTAACCGGATCTTTATCCCTAGCCCTCAACATAACCCTAACCCTAGGACCAATCGGAACACTAACCGGATATCTAATCCTAGCCCTCAACATAACCCTAACCCTAGGTCCAATCGGAACCCTAACCGGATCTTTATCCCTAGCCCTCAACATATCCCTAACCGTAGGTCCAATCGGAACCCTAACCGGATATCTAACCCTAGCCCTCAACATAACCCTAACCCTAGGTCCAATCGGAAGCCTAACCGGATCTTTATCCCTAGCCCTCAACATATCCCTGACCCTAGGTCCAATCGGAACCCTAACCGGATCTCTAAGCCTAGCCCTCAACATAACCCTAACCCTAGGTCCAATCGGAACCCTAAACGGATCTCTAACCCTAGCCCTCAACAGAACCCTAACTCTAGGTCCAATCGGAACCCTAACCGGATATCTAACCCTAGCCCTCAACATAACCCTAACCCTAGGTCCAATAGGAACCCTAACCGGATCTCTAACCCTAGCCCTCAACATAACCCTAACCATAGGTCCTATCGGAACCCTAACCGGATCTCTAACCCTAGCCCTAAACATAACCCTAACCGTAGGTCCAATCGGAACCGTAACCGGATCTCTAACCCTCGCCCTCAACATAACACTAACCCTAGGTCCTGTCGGAACCCTAACCGGATCTCTAAACCTAGCCCTCAACATAACCCTAACCCTAGGTCCAATCGGAACCCTAACCGGATCTCTACCCCTCGCCCTCAACATAACCCTAACCCTAGGTCCAATCGGAACTCTAACCGGAACTCTAAACCTAGCCCTCAACATAACCCTAACCCTAGGTCCAATCGGAACCCTAACCGGATATCTAACCATAGCCCTCAACATAACCCTAACCCTAGGTCCAATCGGAACCCTAACCGGATCTCTATCCCTAGCCCTCAACATAACCCTAACCCTAGGTCCAATCGGAACCCTAACCGGATCTCTAAACCTAACCCTCAACATAACCCTAACCCTAGGTCCAATCGGAACCCTAACCGGATCTCTAACCCTAGCCCTCAACATAACCTTAACCCTAGTTCCAATCGGAACCCTAACCGGATCTCTAACCGTAGCCCTCAACATAACCCTAACCCTAGGTCCAATCGGAACCCTAACCGGATCTTTATCCCTAGCCCTCAACATATCCCTAACCGTAGGTCCAATCGGAACCCTAACCGGATCTCTAACCCTAGCCGTAAACATAACCCTAACACTAGGTCCAATCGGAACCCTAACCGGATCTCTAAACCTAGTCCTCAACATAACCTTAACCCTAGGTCCAATTGGAACCCTAACCGGATCTCTAAGCCTAGCCCTCAACATAACCCTAACCCTAGGTCCAATCGGAACCCTAACTGGATTTCTAACCCTAGCCCTCAACAGAACCCTAACTCTAGGTCCAATCGGAACCCTAACAGGATCTCTACCCCAGCCCTCAACATAACCCTAACCCTAGGTCCAATCGGAACCCTTACTGGATCTCTACCCCTCGCCTTCTACATAACCCTAACCCTAGGTCCAATCGGAACCCTAACCGGATCTCTACCCCTCGCCCTCAACATAACCCTAACCCTTGGTCCAATCGGAACCCTAACCGGATATCTAACCCTAGCCCTCAACATAACCCTAACCATAGGTCCAATCGGAAGCCTAACCGGATCTCTAACCCTAGCCCTCAAAATAACCCTAACCCTTGGTCCAATTGGAACCCTAACCGGATATCTAACCCTAGCCCTCAACATAACCCTAACCCTAGGTCCAATCGGAACCCTAAACGGATCTCTATCCCTAGCCCTCAACATATCCCTAACCCTAGGTCCAATCGGAACCCTAACCGGATCTCTAACCCTAGGCCTCAACATAACACTAACCCTAGGTCCAATCGGAACCCTAACCGGATCTCTAACCCTAGCCCTCAACATAACCTTAACCTTAGGTCCAATCGGAAACCTAACTGGATCTCTAACCCTAGCCCTCAACATAACCCTAACCCTAAGTCCAATCGGAACCCTAACCGGATCTCTAACCCTAGCCCTCAACATAACCCTAACCCTAGGTCCAATCGGAACCCTAAAAGGATCTCTTCCCCAGCCCTCAACATAACCCTAACCCTAGGTCCAATCGGAACCCTTACTGGATCTCTACCCCTCGCCCTCAACATAACCCTAACCCTAGGTCCAATCGGAACCCTAACCGGATCTCTACCCCTCGCCCTCAACATAACTCTAACCCTTGGTCCAATCGGAACCCTAACCGAATATCTAACCCTAGCTCTCAACATAACCCTAACCCTAGGTCCAATCGGAACCCTAACCGGATCTCTTCCCCTCGCCCTCAACATAACCCTAACCCTAGGTCCAATCGCAACTCTAAACGGAACTCTAAACCTAGCCCTCAACATAACCCTAACCCTAGGTCCAATCGGAACCGTAACCGGATATCTAACCCTAGCCCTCAACATAACCCTAACCCTAGGTCCAATCGGAACCCTAACCGGATCTCTATCCCTAGCCCTCAACATAACCCTAACCCTAGGTCCAATCGGAACCCTAACCGGATCTCTAACCCTAGCCCTCAACATAACCTTAACCCTAGGTCCAATCGGAACCCTAACCGGATCTCTAACCCTAGCCCTCAACATAACCCTAACCATAGGTCCTATCGGAACCCTAACCGGATATCTAACCCTAGCCCTCAACATAACACTAACCCTAGGTCCAATCGGAACCCTAACCGGATCTCTAACCCTCGCCCTCAACATAACACTAACCCTAGGTCCTATCCGAACCCTAACCGGATCTCTAAACCTAGCCCTCAACATAACCCTAACACTATGTCCAATCGGAACCCTAACCGGATCTCTAACCCTAGCCCTCAACATAACCCTAACACTATGTCCAATCGGAACCTTAACCGGATCTCTAACCCTAGCCCTCAACATAACCCTAACCCTAGGTCCAATCGGAACCCTAACTGGATTTCTAACCCTAGCCCTCAACATAACCCTAACCCTAGGTCCAATCGGAACCCTAACAGGATCTCTACCCCAGCCCTCAACATAACCCTAACCCTAGGTCCAATCGGAACCCTTACTGGATCTCTACCCCTCGCCCTCAACGTAACCCTAACCCTAGGTCCCATCGGAACCCTAACCGGATCTCTACCCCTCGCCCTCAACATAACCCTAACCCTTGGTCCAATCGGAACCCTAACCGGATCTCTAACCCTAGCCCTCAACATAACCCTAACCCTAGGTCCAATCGGAAACCTAACCGGATATCTAACCCTCGCCCTCAACATAAACCTAACCCTAGGTCCAATCGGAACCCTAACCGGATCTCTAACCCTAGCCCTCAAAATAACCGTAACCCTAGGTCCAATTGGAACCCTAACCGGATATCTAAACCTAGCCCTCAACATAACCCTAACCCTAGGTCCAATCGGAACCCTAACCGGATTTCTATCCCTAGCCCTCAACTTATCCCTAACTCTAGGTCCAATCGGAACCCTAACCGGATCTCTAACCCTAGGTCTCAACATAACCCTAACCCTAGGTCCAATCGGAACACTAACCGGATCTCTAACCCTAGCCCTCAACATTACCTTAACCCTAGGTCCAATCGGAACCCTAACCGGATCTCTATCCCTAGCCCTCAACCTAACACTAACCCTAGGTCCAATCGGAACCCTAACCGGATCTCTAACCCTAGCCCTCAACATAACCCTAACCCTAGGTTCAATCTGAACCCTAACCGGATCTCTAACCCTAGCACTCAACATAACCTTAACCCTAGGTCCAATCGGAAACCTAAACGGATATCTAACCCTAGCCCTCAACATAACCCTAACCCTAGGTCCAATCGGAACCCAAAACGGATATCTAACCCTAGCCCTCAACATAACCCTAACCCTAGGCCCAATCGGAAACGTAACCACATATCTAACCCACGCCCTCAACATAACCCTAACCCTAGGTCCAATCGGAACACTAACCGGATATCTAATTCTAGCCCTCAACATAACCCTAACCCTAGGTCCAATCGGAACCCTAACCGGATCTTTATCCCTAGCCCTCAAAATATCCCTAACCCTAGGTCCAATCGGAACCCTAACCGGATCTCTAACCATAGCCGTCAACATAACCCTAACACTAGATCCAATCGGAACCCTAACCGGATCTCTAACCCTAGTCCTCAACATAACCTTCACCCTAGGTCCAATCGGAACCCTAAGCGGATCTCTAACCCTAGCCCTCAACATAAACCTAACCCTAGTCCAATCGGAACCCTAACTGGATTTCTAACCCTTGCCCTCAACATAACCCTAACCCTAGGTCCAATCGGAACCCTAACAGGATCTCTACCCCAGCCCTCAACATAACCCTAACCCTAGGTCCAATCGGAACCCTTACTGGATCTCTACCCCTCGCCCTCAACATAACCCTAACCCTAGGTCCAATCGGAACCCTAACCGGATCTCTACCCCTCGCCCTCAACATAACCCTAACCCTTGGTCCAATCGGAACCCTAACCGGATATCTAACCCTAGCCCTCAACATAACCCTAACCCTAGGTCCAATAGAAACCCTAACCGGATCTCTAACCCTAGCCCTCAACATAACCCTAACCATAGGTCCTATCGGAACCCTAACCGGATCTCTAACCCTAGCCCTAAACATAACCCTAATCGTAGGTCCAATCGGAACCCTAACCGGATCTCTAACCCTCGCCCTCAACATAACACTAACCCTAGGTCCTATCGGAACCCTAACCGGATCTCTAAACCTACCCTCAACATAACCCTAACCCTAGGTCCAATCGGAACCCTAACCGGATATCTAACCCTAGCCCTCAATATAACCCTAACCCTAGGTCCAATTGGAACCCAAAACGGATATCTAACCCACGCCCTCAACATAACCCTAACCCTAGGTCCAATCGGAACCCTAACCGGATCTCTAACCCTAGTCCTCAACATAACCCTAACCCTAGGTCCAATCGGAACCCTAACCGGATCTCTAACCCTAGCCCTCAACATAACCCTAACCCTAGTTCCAATCGGAACCCTAACAGGATCTCTACCCCAGCCCTAAACATAACCCTAAGCCTAGGTCCAATCGGAACCCTTACTTGATCTCTACCCCTCGCCCTCAACATAACCCTAACCCTTGGTCCAATCGGAACCCTAACCGGATCTCTAACCCTCGCCCTCAACATAACCCTAACCCTTGGTCCAATCGGAACCCTAACCGAATATCTAACCCTAGCCCTCAACATAACCCTAACCCTAGGTCCAATCGGAACCCTAACCGGATCTCTACCCCTCGCCCTCAACATAACCCTAACTCTAGGTCCAATTGGAACTCTAACCGGAACTCTAAACCTAGCCCTCAACATAACCCTAACCCTAGGTCCTATCGGAACCCTAACCGGATATCTAAACCTAGCCCTCAACATAACCCTAACCCTAGGTCCAATCGGAACCCTAACCGAATCTCTATCCCTAGCCCTCAACATAACCCTAACCCTAGGTCCAATAGGAACCCTAACCGGATCTCTAACCCTAGCCCTCAACATAACCCTAACGCTAGGTCCAATCTGAACCCTAACCGGATCTCTAACGTAGCCCTCAACATAACCTTAACCCTAGGTCCAATCGGAACCCTAAACGGATATCTAAACCTAGCCCTCAACATAACCCTAACCCTAGGTCCAATCGGAACCCAAAACGGATATGTAACCCTAGCCCTCAACATAACCCTATCCCTAGGTCCAATCGGAAACCTAACCGCATATCTAACCCACGCCCTCAACATAACCCTAACCCTTGGTCCAATCGGAACCCTAACGGGATCTCTAACCCTAGCCCTCAAAATAACCCTAACCCTAGGTCCAATCGGAACCCACACCGGATATCTAAACCTAGCCCTCAACATAACCCTAACCCTAGGTCCAATCAGAACCCAAAACGGATATCTAACCCTAGCCCTCAACATAACCCTAACCCTAGGTCCAATCGGAAACCTAAAGGGATATCTAACCCTCGCCCTCAACATAACCCTAACCCTAGGTCCAATCAGAACCCTAACCGGATCTCTAACCCTAGCCCTCAAAATAACCCTAACCCTTGGTCCAATTGGAACCCTAACCGGATATCTAACCCTAGCCCTCAACATAACCCTAACCCTAGGTCCAATCGGAACCCTAAACGGATCTCTATCCCTAGCCCTCAACATATCCCTAACCCTAGGTCCAATCGGAACCCTAACCGGATCTCTAACGCTAGGCCTCAACATAACCCTAACCCTAGGTCCAATCGGAACCCTACCCGGATCTCTAACCCTAGCCCTCAACATAACCTTAACCTTAGGTCCAATCGGAAACCTAACTGGATCTCTAACCCTAGCCCTCAACATAACCCTAACCCTAAGTCCAATTGGAACCCTAACCGGATCTCTAACCCTAGCCCTCAACATAACCCTAACCCTAGGTCCAATCGGAACCCTAAAAGGATCTCTTCCCCAGCCCTCAACATAACCCTAACCCTAGGTCCAATCGGAACCCTTACTGGATCTTTACCCCTCGCCCTCAACATAACCCTAACCCTAGGTCCAATCGGAACCCTAACCGGATCTCTACCCCTCGCCCTCAACATAACTCTAACCCTTGGTCCAATCGGAACCCTAACCGAATATCTAACCCTAGCTCTCAACATAACCCTAACCCTAGGTCCAATCGGAACCCTAACCGGATCTCTATCCCTAGCCCTCAACATAACCCTAACCCTAGGTCCAATCGGAACCCTAACCGGATCTCTAACCCTAGCCCTCAACATAACCTTAACCCTAGGTCCAATCGGAACCCTAACCGGATCTCTAACCCTAGCCCTCAACATAACCCTAACCATAGGTCCTATCGGAACCCTAACCGGATATATAACCCTAGCCCTCAACATAACACTAACCCTAGGTCCAATCGGAACCCTAACCGGATCTCTAACCCTCGCCCTCAACATAACACTAACCCTAGGTCCTATCCGAACCCTAACCGGATCTCTAAACCTAGCCCTCAACATAACCCTAACACTATGTCCAATCGGAACCCTAACCGGATCTCTAACCCTAGCCCTCAACATAACCCTAACACTATGTCCAATCGGAACCCTAACCGGATCTCTAACCCTAGCCCTCAACATAACCCTAACCCTAGGTCCAATCGGAACCCTAACTGGATTTCTAACCCTAGCCCTCAACATAACCCTAACCCTAGGTCCAATCGGAACCCTAACAGGATCTCTACCCCAGCCCTCAACATAACCCTAACCCTAGGTCCAATCGGAACCCTTACTGGATCTCTACCCCTCGCCCTCAACGTAACCCTAACCCTAGGTCCAATCGGAACCCTAACCGGATCTCTACCCCTCGCCCTCAACATAACCCTAACCCTTGGTCCAATCGGAACCCTAACCGGATCTCTAACCCTAGCCCTCAACATAACCCTAACCATAGGTCCTATCGGAACCCTAACCAGATCTCTAACCCTAGCCCTAAACATAACCCTAACCCTAGGTCCAATCGGAACCCTAACCGGATCTCTAACCCTCGCCCTCAACATAACACTACCCCTAGGTCCTATCCGAACCCTAACCGGATCTCTAAACCTAGCCCTCAACATAACGCTAACCCTAGGTCCAATCGGAACCCTAACCGGATCTCTAACCCTAGCCCTCAACCTAACCTTAACCCTAGGTCCAATCGGAACCCAAAACGGATATCTAACCCTAGCCCTCAACATAACCCTAACCCTAGGTCCAATCGGAAACCTAACCGGATATCTAACCCTCGCCCTCAACATAACCCTAACCCTAGGTCCAATCGGAACCCTAACCGGATCTCTAACCCTAGCCCTCAAAATAACCCTAACCCTAGGTCCAATCGGAACCCTAACCGGATATCTAACCCTAGCCCTCAACATAACCCTAACCCTAGGTCCAATCGGAACCCTAACCGGATCTCTATCCCTAGCCCTCAACATATCCCTAACTCTAGGTCCAATCGGAACCCTAACCGGATCTCTAACCCTAGGCCTCAACATAACCCTAACCCTAGGTCCAATCGGAACACTAACCGGATCTCTAACCCTAGCCCTCAACATTACCTTAACCCTAGGTCCAATCGGAACACTAACCGGATCTCTAACCCTAGCCCTCAACATTACCTTAACCCTAGGTCCAATCGGAACCCTACCCGGATCTCTAACCCTAGCCCTCAACATAACCTTAACCTTAGGTCCAATCGGAAACCTAACTGGATCTCTAACCCTAGCCCTCAACATAACCCTAACCCTAAGTCCAATTGGAACCCTAACCGGATCTCTAACCCTAGCCCTCAACATAACCCTAACCCTAGGTCCAATCGGAACCCTAAAAGGATCTCTTCCCCAGCCCTCAACATAACCCTAACCCTAGGTCCAATCGGAACCCTTACTGGATCTCTACCCCTCGCCCTCAACATAACCCTAACCCTAGGTCCAATCGGAACCCTAACCGGATCTCTACCCCTCGCCCTCAACATAACTCTAACCCTTGGTCCAATCGGAACCCTAACCGAATATCTAACCCTAGCTCTCAACATAACCCTAACCCTAGGTCCAATCGGAACCCTAACCGGATCTCTATCCCTAGCCCTCAACATAACCCTAACCCTAGGTCCAATCGGAACCCTAACCGGATCTCTAACCCTAGCCCTCAACATAACCTTAACCCTAGGTCCAATCGGAACCCTAACCGGATCTCTAACCCTAGCCCTCAACATAACCCTAACCATAGGTCCTATCGGAACCCTAACCGGATATATAACCCTAGCCCTCAACATAACACTAACCCTAGGTCCAATCGGAACCCTAACCGGATCTCTAACCCTCGCCCTCAACATAACACTAACCCTAGGTCCTATCCGAACCCTAACCGGATCTCTAAACCTAGCCCTCAACATAACCCTAACACTATGTCCAATCGGAACCCTAACCGGATCTCTAACCCTAGCCCTCAACATAACCCTAACACTATGTCCAATCGGAACCCTAACCGGATCTCTAACCCTAGCCCTCAACATAACCCTAACCCTAGGTCCAATCGGAACCCTTACTGGATCTCTAACCCTAGCCCTCAACGTAACCCTAACCCTAGGTCCAATCGGAACCCTAACAGGATCTCTACCCCAGCCCTCAACATTACCCTAACCCTTGGTCCAATCGGAACCCTAACCGGATCTCTAAACCTAGCCCTCAACATAACCCTAACCATAGGTCCTATCGGAACCCTAACCAGATCTCTAACCCTAGCCCTAAACATAACCCTAACCCTAGGTCCAATCGGAACCCTAACCGGATCTCTAACCCTCGCCCTCAACATAACACTAACCCTAGGTCCTATCCGAACCCTAACCGGATCTCTAAACCTAGCCCTCAACATAACGCTAACCCTAGGTCCAATCGGAACCCTAACAGGATCTCTAACCCTAGCCCTCAACCTAACCTTAACCCTAGGTCCAATCGGAACCCAAAACGGATATCTAACCCTAGCCCTCAACATAGCCCTAACCCTAGGTCCAATCGGAACCCAAAACGGATATCTAACCCTAGCCCTCAACATAACCCTAACCCTAGGCCCAATCGGAAACCTAACCACATATCTAACCCACGCCCTCAACATAACCCTAACCCTAGGTCCAATCGGAACACTAACCGGATATCTAATTCTAGCCCTCAACATAACCCTAACCCTAGGTCCAATCGGAACCCTAACCGGATCTTTATCCCTAGCCCTCAAAATATCCCTAACCCTAGGTCCAATCGGAACCCTAACCGGATCTCTAACCATAGCCGTCAACATAACCCTAACACTAGGTCCAATCGGAACCCTAACCGGATCTCTAACCCTAGTCCTCAACATAACCTTCACCCTAGGTCCAATCGGAACCCTAAGCGGATCTCTAACCCTAGCCCTCAACATAAACCTAACCCTAGTCCAATCGGAACCCTAACTGGATTTCTAACCCTAGCACTCAACATAACCCTAACCCTAGGTCCAATCGGAACCCTAACAGGATCTCTACCCCAGCCCTCAACATAACCCTAACCCTAGGCCCAATCGGAACCCTTACTGGATCTCTACCCCTCGCCCTCAACATAACCCTAACCCTAGGTCCAATCGGAACCCTAACCGGATCTCTACCCCTCGCCGTCAACATAACCCTAACCCTTGGTCCAATCGGAACCCTAACCGGATATCTAACCCTAGCCCTCAACATAACCCTAACCCTAGGTCCAATAGAAACCCTAACCGGATCTCAAACCCTAGCCCTCAACATAACCCTAACCATAGGTCCTATCGGAACCCTAACCGGATCTCTAACCCTAGCCCTAAACATAACCCTAATCGTAGGTCCAATCGGAACCCTAACCGGATCTCTAACCCTCGCCCTCAACATAACACTAACCCTAGGTCCTATCGGAACCCTAACCGGATCTCTAAACCTACCCTCAACATAACCCTAACCCTAGGTCCAATCGGAACCCTAACCGGATCTCTAACCCTAGCCCTCAACATAACCCTAACCCTAGGTCCAATTGGAACCCAAAACGGATATCTAACCCATGCCCTCAACATAACCCTAACCCTAGGTCCAATCGGAACCCTAACCGGATCTCTAACCCTAGTCCTCAACATAACCCTAACCCTAGGTCCAATCGGAACCCTAACCGGATCTCTAACCCTAGCCCTCAACATAACCCTAACCCTAGTTCCAATCGGAACCCTAACAGGATCTCTACCCCAGCCCTAAACATAACCCTAACCCTAGGTCCAATCGGAACCCTTACTTGATCTCTACCCCTCGCCCTCAACATAACCCTAACCCTTGGTCCAATCGGAACCCTAACCGGATCTCTACCCCTCGCCCTCAACATAACCCTAACCCGTGGTCCAATCAGAACCCTAACCGAATATCTAACCCTAGCCCTCAACATAACCCTAACCCTAGGTCCAATCGGAACCCTAACCGGATCTCTACCCCTCGCCCTCAACATAACCCTAACTCTAGGTCCAATTGGAACTCTAACCGGAACTCTAAACCTAGCCCTCAACATAACCCTAACCCTAGGTCCAATCGGAACCCTAACCGGATATCTAAACCTAGCCCTCAACATAACCCTAACCCTAGGTCCAATCGGAACCCTAACCGGATCTCTATCCCTAGCCCTCAACATAACCCTAACCCTAGGTCCAATAGGAACCCTAACCGGATCTCTAACCCTAGCCCTCAACATAACCCTAACGCTAGGTCCAATCTGAACCCTAACCGGATCTCTAACGTAGCCCTCAACATAACCTTAACCCTAGGTCCAATCGGAACCCTAAACGGATATCTAAACCTAGCCCTCAACATAACCCTAACCCTAGGTCCAATCGGAACCCAAAACGGATATCTAACCCTAGCCCTCAACATAACCCTATCCTTAGGTCCAATCGGAAACCTAACCGCATATCTAACCCACGCCCTCAACATAACCCTAACCCTTGGTCCAATCGGAACCCTAACGGGATCTCTAACCCTAGCCCTCAAAATAACCCTAACCCTAGGTCCAATCGGAACCCTAACCGGATATCTAAACCTAGCCCTCAACATAACCCTAACCCTAGGTCCAATCAGAACCCAAAACGGATATCTAACCCTAGCCCTCAACATAACCCTAACCCTAGGTCCAATCGGAAACCTAAAGGGATATCTAACCCTCGCCCTCAACATAACCCTAACCCTAGGTCCAATCAGAACCCTAACCGGATCTCTAACCCTAGCCCTCAAAATAACCCTAACCCTTGGTCCAATTGGAACCCTAACCGGATATCTAACCCTAGCCCTCAACATAACCCTAACCCTAGGTCCAATCGGAACCCTAACCGGATCTCTAACGCTAGGCCTCAACATAACCCTAACCCTAGGTCCAATCGGAACCCTACCCGGATCTCTAACCCTAGCCCTCAACATAACCTTAACCTTAGGTCCAATCGGAAACCTAACTGGATCTCTAACCCTAGCCCTCAACATAACCCTAACCCTAAGTCCAATTGGAACCCTAACCGGATCTCTAACGCTAGGCCTCAACATAACCCTAACCCTAGGTCCAATCGGAACCCTACCCGGATCTCTAACCCTAGCCCTCAACATAACCTTAACCTTAGGTCCAATCGGAAACCTAACTGGATCTCTAACCCTAGCCCTCAACATAACCCTAACCCTAAGTCCAATTGGAACCCTAACCGGATCTCTAACCCTAGCCCTCAACATAACCTTAACCTTAGGTCCAATCGGAAACCTAACTGGATCTCTAACCCTAGCCCTCAACATAACCCTAACCCTAAGTCCAATTGGAACCCTAACCGGATCTCTAACCCTAGCCCTCAACATAACCCTAACCCTAGGTCCAATCGGAACCCTAAAAGGATCTCTTCCCCAGCCCTCAACATAACCCTAACCCTAGGTCCAATCGGAACCCTAACCGGATATCTAACCCTAGCCCTCAATATAACCCTAACCCTAGGTCCAATTGGAACCCAAAACGGATATCTAACCCACGCCCTCAACATAACCCTAACCCTAGGTCCAATCGGAACCCTAACCGGATCTCTAACCCTAGTCCTCAACATAACCCTAACCCTAGGTCCAATCGGAACCCTAACCGGATCTCTAACCCTAGCCCTCAACATAACCCTAACCCTAGTTCCAATCGGAACCCTAACAGGATCTCTATCCCAGCCCTAAACATAACCCTAACCCTAGGTCCAATCGGAACCCTTACTTGATCTCTACCCCTCGCCCTCAACATAACCCTAACCCTTGGTCCAATCGGAACCCTAACCGGATCTCTAACCCTCGCCCTCAACATAACCCTAACCCTTGGTCCAATCGGAACCCTAACCGAATATCTAACCCTAGCCCTCAACATAACCCTAACCCTAGGTCCAATCGGAACCCTAACCGGATCTCTACCCCTCGCCCTCAACATAACCCTAACTCTAGGTCCAATTGGAACTCTAACCGGAACTCTAAACCTAGCCCTCAACATAACCCTAACCCTAGGTCCAATCGGAACCCTAACCTGATATCTAAACCTAGCCCTCAACATAACCCTAACCCTAGGTCCAATCGGAACCCTAACCGAATCTCTATCCCTAGCCCTCAACATAACCCTAACCCTAGGTCCAATAGGAACCCTAACCGGATCTCTAACCCTAGCCCTCAACATAACCCTAACGCTAGGTCCAATCTGAACCCTAACCGGATCTCTAACGTAGCCCTCAACATAACCTTAACCCTAGGTCCAATCGGAACCCTAAACGGATATCTAAACCTAGCCCTCAACATAACCCTAACCCTAGGTCCAATCGGAACCCAAAACGGATATGTAACCCTAGCCCTCAACATAACCCTATCCCTAGGTCCAATCGGAAACCTAACCGCATATCTAACCCACGCCCTCAACATAACCCTAACCCTTGGTCCAATCGGAACCCTAACGGGATCTCTAACCCTAGCCCTCAAAATAACCCTAACCCTAGGTCCAATCGGAACCCTAACCGGATATCTAAACCTAGCCCTCAACATAACCCTAACCCTAGGTCCAATCAGAACCCAAAACGGATATCTAACCCTAGCCCTCAACATAACCCTAACCCTAGGTCCAATCGGAAACCTAAAGGGATATCTAACCCTCGCCCTCAACATAACCCTAACCCTAGGTCCAATCAGAACCCTAACCGGATCTCTAACCCTAGCCCTCAAAATAACCCTAACCCTTGGTCCAATTGGAACCCTAACCGGATATCTATCCCTAGCCCTCAACATATCCCTAACCCTAGGTCCAATCGGAACCCTAACCGGATCTCTAACGCTAGGCCTCAACATAACCCTAACCCTAGGTCCAATCGGAACCCTACCCGGATCTCTAACCCTAGCCCTCAACATAACCTTAACCTTAGGTCCAATCGGAAACCTAACTGGATCTCTAACCCTAGCCCTCAACATAACCCTAACCCTAAGTCCAATTGGAACCCTAACCGGATCTCTAACCCTAGCCCTCAACATAACCCTAACCCTAGGTCCAATCGGAACCCTAAAAGGATCTCTTCCCCAGCCCTCAACATAACCCTAACCCTAGGTCCAATCGGAACCCTTACTGGATCTTTACCCCTCGCCCTCAACATAACCCTAACCCTAGGTCCAATCGGAACCCTAACCGGATCTCTACCCCTCGCCCTCAACATAACTCTAACCCTTGGTCCAATCGGAACCCTAACCGAATATCTAACCCTAGCTCTCAACATAACCCTAACCCTAGGTCCAATCGGAACCCTAACCGGATCTCTAACCCTAGCCCTCAACATAACCTTAACCCTAGGTCCAATCGGAACCCTAACCGGATCTCTAACCCTAGCCCTCAACATAACCCTAACCATAGGTCCTATCGGAACCCTAACCGGATATATAACCCTAGCCCTCAACATAACACTAACCCTAGGTCCAATCGGAACCCTAACCGGATCTCTAACCCTCGCCCTCAACATAACACTAACCCTAGGTCCTATCCGAACCCTAACCGGATCTCTAAACCTAGCCCTCAACATAACCCTAACACTATGTCCAATCGGAACCCTAACCGGATCTCTAACCCTAGCCCTCAACATAACCCTAACACTATGTCCAATCGGAACCCTAACCGGATCTCTAACCCTAGCCCTCAACATAACCCTAACCCTAGGTCCAATCGGAACCCTAACTGGATTTCTAACCCTAGCCCTCAACATAACCCTAACCCTAGGTCCAATCGGAACCCTAACAGGATCTCTACCCCAGCCCTCAACATAACCCTAACCCTAGGTCCAATCGGAACCCTTACTGGATCTCTACCCCTCGCCCTCAACGTAACCCTAACCCTAGGTCCAATCGGAACCCTAACCGGATCTCTACCCCTCGCCCTCAACATAACCCTAACCCTTGGTCCAATCGGAACCCTAACCGGATCTCTAACCCTAGCCCTCAACATAACCCTAACCATAGGTCCTATCGGAACCCTAACCAGATCTCTAACCCTAGCCCTAAACATAACCCTAACCCTAGGTCCAATCGGAACCCTAACCGGATCTCTAACCCTCGCCCTCAACATAACACTACCCCTAGGTCCTATCCGAACCCTAACCGGATCTCTAAACCTAGCCCTCAACATAACGCTAACCCTAGGTCCAATCGGAACCCTAACCGGATCTCTAACCCTAGCCCTCAACCTAACCTTAACCCTAGGTCCAATCGGAACCCAAAACGGATATCTAACCCTAGCCCTCAACATAACCCTAACCCTAGGTCCAATCGGAAACCTAACCGGATATCTAACCCTCGCCCTCAACATAACCCTAACCCTAGGTCCAATCGGAACCCTAACCGGATCTCTAACCCTAGCCCTCAAAATAACCCTAACCCTAGGTCCAATCGGAACCCTAACCGGATATCTAACCCTAGCCCTCAACATAACCCTAACCCTAGGTCCAATCGGAACCCTAACCGGATCTCTATCCCTAGCCCTCAACATATCCCTAACTCTAGGTCCAATCGGAACCCTAACCGGATCTCTAACCCTAGGCCTCAACATAACCCTAACCCTAGGTCCAATCGGAACACTAACCGGATCTCTAACCCTAGCCCTCAACATTACCTTAACCCTAGGTCCAATCGGAACACTAACCGGATCTCTAACCCTAGCCCTCAACATTACCTTAACCCTAGGTCCAATCGGAACCCTACCCGGATCTCTAACCCTAGCCCTCAACATAACCTTAACCTTAGGTCCAATCGGAAACCTAACTGGATCTCTAACCCTAGCCCTCAACATAACCCTAACCCTAAGTCCAATTGGAACCCTAACCGGATCTCTAACCCTAGCCCTCAACATAACCCTAACCCTAGGTCCAATCGGAACCCTAAAAGGATCTCTTCCCCAGCCCTCAACATAACCCTAACCCTAGGTCCAATCGGAACCCTTACTGGATCTCTACCCCTCGCCCTCAACATAACCCTAACCCTAGGTCCAATCGGAACCCTAACCGGATCTCTACCCCTCGCCCTCAACATAACTCTAACCCTTGGTCCAATCGGAAACCTAACCGAATATCTAACCCTAGCTCTCAACATAACCCTAACCCTAGGTCCAATCGGAACCCTAACCGGATCTCTATCCCTAGCCCTCAACATAACCCTAACCCTAGGTCCAATCGGAACCCTAACCGGATCTCTAACCCTAGCCCTCAACATAACCTTAACCCTAGGTCCAATCGGAACCCTAACCGGATCTCTAACCCTAGCCCTCAACATAACCCTAACCATAGGTCCTATCGGAACCCTAACCGGATATATAACCCTAGCCCTCAACATAACACTAACCCTAGGTCCAATCGGAACCCTAACCGGATCTCTAACCCTCGCCCTCAACATAACACTAACCCTAGGTCCTATCCGAACCCTAACCGGATCTCTAAACCTAGCCCTCAACATAACCCTAACACTATGTCCAATCGGAACCCTAACCGGATCTCTAACCCTAGCCCTCAACATAACCCTAACACTATGTCCAATCGGAACCCTAACCGGATCTCTAACCCTAGCCCTCAACATAACCCTAACCCTAGGTCCAATCGGAACCCTTACTGGATCTCTAACCCTAGCCCTCAACGTAACCCTAACCCTAGGTCCAATCGGAACCCTAACAGGATCTCTACCCCAGCCCTCAACATAACCCTAACCCTTGGTCCAATCGGAACCCTAACCGGATCTCTAAACCTAGCCCTCAACATAACCCTAACCATAGGTCCTATCGGAACCCTAACCAGATCTCTAACCCTAGCCCTAAACATAACCCTAACCCTAGGTCCAATCGGAACCCTAACCGGATCTCTAACCCTCGCCCTCAACATAACACTAACCCTAGGTCCTATCCGAACCCTAACCGGATCTCTAAACCTAGCCCTCAACATAACGCTAACCCTAGGTCCAATCGGAACCCTAACAGGATCTCTAACCCTAGCCCTCAACCTAACCTTAACCCTAGGTCCAATCGGAACCCAAAACGGATATCTAACCCTAGCCCTCAACATAGCCCTAACCCTAGGTCCAATCGGAACCCAAAACGGATATCTAACCCTAGCCCTCAACATAACCCTAACCCTAGGCCCAATCGGAAACCTAACCACATATCTAACCCACGCCCTCAACATAACCCTAACCCTAGGTCCAATCGGAACACTAACCGGATATCTAATTCTAGCCCTCAACATAACCCTAACCCTAGGTCCAATCGGAACCCTAACCGGATCTTTATCCCTAGCCCTCAAAATATCCCTAACCCTAGGTCCAATCGGAACCCTAACCGGATCTCTAACCATAGCCGTCAACATAACCCTAACACTAGGTCCAATCGGAACCCTAACCGGATCTCTAACCCTAGTCCTCAACATAACCTTCACCCTAGGTCCAATCGGAACCCTAAGCGGATCTCTAACCCTAGCCCTCAACATAAACCTAACCCTAGTCCAATCGGAACCCTAACTGGATTTCTAACCCTAGCCCTCAACATAACCCTAACCCTAGGTCCAATCGGAACCCTAACAGGATCTCTACCCCAGCCCTCAACATAACCCTAACCCTAGGCCCAATCGGAACCCTTACTGGATCTCTACCCCTCGCCCTCAACATAACCCTAACCCTAGGTCCAATCGGAACCCTAACCGGATCTCTACCCCTCGCCGTCAACATAACCCTAACCCTTGGTCCAATCGGAACCCTAACCGGATATCTAACCCTAGCCCTCAACATAACCCTAACCCTAGGTCCAATAGAAACCCTAACCGGATCTCAAACCCTAGCCCTCAACATAACCCTAACCATAGGTCCTATCGGAACCCTAACCGGATCTCTAACCCTAGCCCTAAACATAACCCTAATCGTAGGTCCAATCGGAACCCTAACCGGATCTCTAACCCTCGCCCTCAACATAACACTAACCCTAGGTCCTATCGGAACCCTAACCGGATCTCTAAACCTAGCCCTCAAAATAACCCTAACCCTTGGTCCAATTGGAACCCTAACCGGATATCTAACCCTAGCCCTCAACATAACCCTAACCCTAGGTCCAATCGGAACCCTAACCGGATCTCTAACGCTAGGCCTCAACATAACCCTAACCCTAGGTCCAATCGGAACCCTACCCGGATCTCTAACCCTAGCCCTCAACATAACCTTAACCTTAGGTCCAATCGGAAACCTAACTGGATCTCTAACCCTAGCCCTCAACATAACCCTAACCCTAAGTCCAATTGGAACCCTAACCGGATCTCTAACGCTAGGCCTCAACATAACCCTAACCCTAGGTCCAATCGGAACCCTACCCGGATCTCTAACCCTAGCCCTCAACATAACCTTAACCTTAGGTCCAATCGGAAACCTAACTGGATCTCTAACCCTAGCCCTCAACATAACCCTAACCCTAAGTCCAATTGGAACCCTAACCGGATCTCTAACCCTAGCCCTCAACATAACCTTAACCTTAGGTCCAATCGGAAACCTAACTGGATCTCTAACCCTAGCCCTCAACATAACCCTAACCCTAAGTCCAATTGGAACCCTAACCGGATCTCTAACCCTAGCCCTCAACATAACCCTAACCCTAGGTCCAATCGGAACCCTAAAAGGATCTCTTCCCCAGCCCTCAACATAACCCTAACCCTAGGTCCAATCGGAACCCTTACTGGATCTTTACCCCTCGCCCTCAACATAACCCTAACCCTAGGTCCAATCGGAACCCTAACCGGATCTCTACCCCTCGCCCTCAACATAACTCTAACCCTTGGTCCAATCGGAACCCTAACCGAATATCTAACCCTAACTCTCAACATAACCCTAACCCTAGGTCCAATCGGAACGCTAACCGGATCTCTATTCCTAGCCCTCAACATAACCCTAACCCTAGGTCCAATCGGAACCCTAACCGGATCTCTAACCCTAGCCCTCAACATAACCTTAACCCTAGGTCCAATCGGAACCCTAACCGGATCTCTAACCCTAGCCCTCAACATAACCCTAACCATAGGTCCTATCGGAACCCTAACCGGATATATAACCCTAGCCCTCAACATAACACTAACCCTAGGTCCAATCGGAACCCTAACCGGATCTCTAACCCTCGCCCTCAACATAACACTAACCCTAGGTCCTATCCGAACCCTAACCGGATCTCTAAACCTAGCCCTCAACATAACCCTAACACTATGTCCAATCGGAACCCTAACCGGATCTCTAACCCTAGCCCTCAACATAACCCTAACACTATGTCCAATCGGAACCCTAACCGGATCTCTAACCCTAGCCCTCAACATAACCCTAACCCTAGGTCCAATCGGAACCCTAACTGGATTTCTAACCCTAGCCCTCAACATAACCCTAACCCTAGGTCCAATCGGAACCCTAACAGGATCTCTACCCCAGCCATCAACATAACCCTAACCCTAGGTCCAATCGGAACCCTTACTGGATCTCTACCCCTCGCCCTCAACGTAACCCTAACCCTAGGTCCAATCGGAACCCTAACCGGATCTCTACCCCTCGCCCTCAACATAACCCTAACCCTTGGTCCAATCGGAACCCTAACCGGATCTCTAACCCTAGCCCTCAACATAACCCTAACCATAGGTCCTATCGGAACCCTAACCAGATCTCTAACCCTAGCCCTAAACATAACCCTAACCCTAGGTCCAATCGGAACCCTAACCGGATCTCTAACCCTCGCCCTCAACATAACACTAACCCTAGGTCCTATCCGAACCCTAACCGGATCTCTAAACCTAGCCCTCAACATAACGCTAACCCTAGGTCCAATCGGAACCCTAACCGGATCTCTAACCCTAGCCCTCAACCTAACCTTAACCCTAGGTCCAATCGGAACCCAAAACGGATATCTAACCCTAGCCCTCAACATAACCCTAACCCTAGGTCCAATCGGAAACCTAACCGGATATCTAACCCTGGCCCTCAACATAACCCTAACCCTAGGTCCAATCGGAACCCTAACCGGATCTCTAACCCTAGCCCTCAAAATAACCCTAACCCTAGGTCCAATCGGAACCCTAACCGGATATCTAACCCTAGCCCTCAACATAACCCTAACCCTAGGTCCAATCGGAACCCTAACCGGATCTCTATCCCTAGCCCTCAACATATCCCTAACTCTAGGTCCAATCGGAACCCTAACCGGATCTCTAACCCTAGGCCTCAACATAACCCTAACCCTAGGTCCAATCGGAACACTAACCGGATCTCTAACCCTAGCCCTCAACATTACCTTAACCCTAGGTCCAATCGGAACACTAACCGGATCTCTAACCCTAGCCCTCAACATTACCTTAACCCTAGGTCCAATCGGAACCCTACCCGGATCTCTAACCCTAGCCGTCAACATAACCTTAACCTTAGGTCCAATCGGAAACCTAACTGGATCTCTAACCCTAGCCCTCAACATAACCCTAACCCTAAGTCCAATTGGAACCCTAACCGGATCTCTAACCCTAGCCCTCAACATAACCCTAACCCTTGGTCCAATCGGAACCCTAAAAGGATCTCTTCCCCAGCCCTCAACATAACCCTAACCCTAGGTCCAATCGGAACCCTTACTGGATCTCTACCCCTCGCCCTCAACATAACCCTAACCTTAGGTCCAATCGGAACCCTAACCGGATCTCTACCCCTCGCCCTCAACATAACTCTAACCCTTGGTCCAATCGGAACCCTAACCGAATATCTAACCCTAGCTCTCAACATAACCCTAACCCTAGGTCCAATCGGAACCCTAACCGGATCTCTATCCCTAGCCCTCAACATAACCCTAACCCTAGGTCCAATCGGAACCCTAACCGGATCTCTAACCCTAGCCCTCAACATAACCTTAACCCTAGGTCCAATCGGAACCCTAACCGGATCTCTAACCCTAGCCCTCAACATAACCCTAACCATAGGTCCTATCGGAACCCTAACCGGATATATAACCCTAGCCCTCAACATAACACTAACCCTAGGTCCAATCGGAACCCTAACCGGATCTCTAACCCTCGCCCTCAACATAACACTAACCCTAGGTCCTATCCGAACCCTAACCGGATCTCTAAACCTAGCCCTCAACATAACCCTAACACTATGTCCAATCGGAACCCTAACCGGATCTCTAACCCTAGCCCTCAACATAACCCTAACACTATGTCCAATCGGAACCCTAACCGGATCTCTAACCCTAGCCCTCAACATAACCCTAACCCTAGGTCCAATCGGAACCCTAACTGGATTTCTAACCCTAGCCCTCAACATAACCCTAACCCTAGGTCCAATCGGAACCCTAACAGGATCTCTACCCCAGCCCTCAACATAACCCTAACCCTAGGTCCAATCGGAACCCTTACTGGATCTCTACCCCTCGCCCTCAACGTAACCCTAACCCTAGGTCCAATCGGAACCCTAACCGGATCTCTACCCCTCGCCCTCAACATAACCCTAACCCTTGGTCCAATCGGAACCCTAACCGGATCTCTAACCCTAGCCCTCAACATAACCCTAACCATAGGTCCTATCGGAACCCTAACCAGATCTCTAACCCTAGCCCTAAACATAACCCTAACCCTAGGTCCAATCGGAACCCTAACCGGATCTCTAACCCTCGCCCTCAACATAACACTAACCCTAGGTCCTATCCGAACCCTAACCGGATCTCTAAACCTAGCCCTTAACATAACGCTAACCCTAGGTCCAATCGGAACCCTAACAGGATCTCTAACCCTAGCCCTCAACCTAACCTTAACCCTAGGTCCAATCGGAACCCAAAACGGATATCTAACCCTAGCCCTCAACATAACCCTAACCCTAGGTCCAATCGGAAACCTAACCGGATATCTAACCCTCGCCCTCAACATAACCCTAACCCTAGGTCCAATCGGAACCCTAACCGGATCTCTAACCCTAGCCCTCAAAATAACCCTAACCCTAGGTCCAATCGGATCCCTAACCGGATATCTAACCCTAGCCCTCAACATAACCCTAACCCTAGGTCCAATCGGAACCCTAACCGGATCTCTATCCCTAGCCCTCAACATATCCCTAACTCTAGGTCCAATCGGAACCCTAACCGGATCTCTAACCCTAGGCCTCAACATAACCCTAACCCTAGGTCCAATCGGAACACTAACCGGATCTCTAACCCTAGCCCTCAACATTACCTTAACCCTAGGTCCAATCGGAACCCTAACCGGATCTCTATCCCTAGCCCTCAACCTAACACTAACCCTAGGTCCATTCGGAACCCTAACAGGATCTCTAACCCTAGCCCTCAACATAACCCTAACCCTAGGTTCAATCTGAACCCTAACCGGATCTCTAACCCTAGCACTCAACATAAACCTAACCCTAGGTCCAATCGGAACCCTAACTGGATTTCTAACCCTAGCCCTCAACATAACCCTAACCCTAGGTCCAATCGGAACCCTAACAGGATCTCTACCCCAGCCCTCAACATAACCCTAACCCTAGGTCCAATCGGAACCCTTACTGGATCTCTACCCCTCGCCCTCAACATAAACCTAACCCTAGGTCCAATCGGAACCCTAACCGGATCTCTACCCCTCGCCCTCAACATAACCCTAACCCTTGGTCCAATCGGAACCCTAACCGGATATCTAACCCTAGCCCTCAACATAACCCTAACCCTAGGTTCAATAGAAACCCTAACCGGATCTCTAACCCTAGCCCTCAACATAACCCTAACCATAGGTCCTATCGGAACCCTAACCGGATCTCTAACCCTAGCCCTAAAAATAACCCTAATCGTAGGTCCAATCGGAACCCTAACCGGATCTCTAACCCTCGCCCTCAACATAACACTAACCCTAGGTCCTATCGGAACCCTAACCGGATCTCTAAACCTAGCCCTCAACATAACCCTAACCATAGGTCCAATCGGAACCCTAACCGGATCTCTAACCCTAGCCCTCAACATAACCCTAACCCTAGGTCCAATTGGAACCGAAAACGGATATCTAACCCACGCCCTCAACATAACCCTAACCCTAGGTCCAATCGGAACCTTAACCGGATCTCTAACCCTAGCCCTCAACATAACCCTAACCCTAGGTCCAATCGGAACCCTAACTGGATTTCTAACCCTAGCCCTCAACATAACCCTAACCCTAGGTCCAATCGGAACCCTAACAGGATCTCTACCCCAGCCCTCAACATAACCCTAACCCTAGGTCCAATCGGAACCCTTACTGGATCTCTACCCCTCGCCCTCAACGTAACCCTAACCCTAGGTCCAATCGGAACCCTAACCGGATCTCTACCCCTCGCCCTCAACATAACCCTAACCCTTGGTCCAATCGGAACCCTAACCGGATCTCTACCCCTCGCCCTCAACATAACCCTAACCCTTGGTCCAATCGGAACCCTAACCGGATATCTAACCCTAGCCCTCAACATAACCCTAACCCTAGGTCCAATAGAAACCCTAACCGGATCTCTAACCCTAGCCCTCAACATAACCCTAACCATAGGTCCTATCGGAACCCTAACCGGATCTCTAACCCTAGCCCTAAACATAACCCTAATCGTAGGTCCAATCGGAACCCTAACCGGATCTCTAACCCTCGCCCTCAACATAACACTAACCCTAGGTCCTATCGGAACCCTAACCGGATCTCTAAACCTAGCCCTCAACATAACCCTAACCCTAGGTCCAATCGGATCCCTAACCGGATCTCTAACCCTAGCCCTCAACATAACCCTAACCCTAGGTCCAATTGGAACCGAAAACGGATATCTAAACCACGCCCTCAACATAACCCTAACCCTAGGTCCAATCGGAACCCTAACCGGATCTCTAACCCTAGCCCTCAACATAACCCTAACCCTAGGTCCAATCGGAACCCTAACTGGATTTCTAACCCTAGCCCTCAACATAACCCTAACCCTAGGTCCAATCGGAACCCTAACAGGATCTCTACCCCAGCCCTCAACATAACCCTAACCCTAGGTCCAATCGGAACCCTTACTGGATCTCTACCCCTCGCCCTCAACGTAACCCTAACCCTAGGTCCAATCGGAACCCTAACCGGATCTCTACCCCTCGCCCTCAACATAACCCTAACCCTTGGTCCAATCGGAACCCTAACCGGATCTCTAACCCTAGCCCTCAACATAACCCTAACCATAGGTCCTATCGGAACCCTAACCAGATCTCTAACCCTAGCCCTAAACATAACCCTAACCCTAGGTCCAATCGGAACCCTAACCGGATCTCTAACCCTCGCCCTCAACATAACACTAACCCTAGGTCCTATCCGAACCCTAACCGGATCTCTAAACCTAGCCCTCAACATAACGCTAACCCTAGGTCCAATCGGAACCCTAACCGGATCTCTAACCCTAGCCCTCAACCTAACCTTAACCCTAGGTCCAATCGGAACCCAAAACGGATATCTAACCCTAGCCCTCAACATAACCCTAACCCTAGGTCCAATCGGAAACCTAACCGGATATCTAACCCTCGCCCTCAACATAACCCTAACCCTAGGTCCAATCGGAACCCTAACCGGATCTCTAACCCTCGCCCTCAACATAACACTAACCCTAGGTCCTATCGGAACCCTAACCGGATCTCTAAACCTAGCCCTCAACATAACCCTAACCCTAGGTCCAATCGGAACCCTAACCGGATCTCTAACCCTAGCCCTCAACATAACCCTAACCCTAGGTCCAATTGGAACCGAAAACGGATATCTAACCCACGCCCTCAACATAACCCTAACCCTAGGTCCAATCGGAACCTTAACCGGATCTCTAACCCTAGCCCTCAACATAACCCTAACCCTAGGTCCAATCGGAACCCTAACTGGATTTCTAACCCTAGCCCTCAACATAACCCTAACCCTAGGTCCAATCGGAACCCTAACAGGATCTCTACCCCAGCCCTCAACATAACCCTAACCCTAGGTCCAATCGGAACCCTTACTGGATCTCTACCCCTCGCCCTCAACGTAACCCTAACCCTAGGTCCAATCGGAACCCTAACCGGATCTCTACCCCTCGCCCTCAACATAACCCTAACCCTTGGTCCAATCGGAACCCTAACCGGATCTATACCCCTCGCCCTCAACATAACCCTAACCCTTGGTCCAATCGGAACCCTAACCGGATATCTAACCCTAGCCCTCAACATAACCCTAACCCTAGGTCCAATAGAAACCCTAACCGGATCTCTAACCCTAGCCCTCAACATAACCCTAACCATAGGTCCTATCGGAACCCTAACCGGATCTCTAACACTAGCCCTAAACATAACCCTAATCGTAGGTCCAATCGGAACCCTAACCGGATCTCTAACCCTCGCCCTCAACATAACACTAACCCTAGGTCCTATCGGAACCCTAACCGGATCTCTAAACCTAGCCCTCAACATAACCCTAACCCTAGGTCCAATCGGAACCCTAACCGGATCTCTAACCCTAGCCCTCAACATAACCCTAACCCTAGGTCCAATTGGAACCGAAAACGGATATCTAAACCACGCCCTCAACATAACCCTAACCCTAGGTCCAATCGGAACCCTAACCGGATCTCTAACCCTAGCCCTCAACATAACCCTAACCCTAGGTCCAATCGGAACCCTAACTGGATTTCTAACCCTAGCCCTCAACATAACCCTAACCCTAGGTCCAATCGGAACCCTAACAGGATCTCTACCCCAGCCCTCAACATAACCCTAACCCTAGGTCCAATCGGAACCCTTACTGGATCTCTACCCCTCGCCCTCAACGTAACCCTAACCCTAGGTCCAATCGGAACCCTAACCGGATCTCTACCCCTCGCCCTCAACATAACCCTAACCCTTGGTCCAATCGGAACCCTAACCGGATCTCTAACCCTAGCCCTCAACATAACCCTAACCATAGGTCCTATCGGAACCCTAACCAGATCTCTAACCCTAGCCCTAAACATAACCCTAACCCTAGGTCCAATCGGAACCCTAACCGGATCTCTAACCCTCGCCCTCAACATAACACTAACCCTAGGTCCTATCCGAACCCTAACCGGATCTCTAAACCTAGCCCTCAACATAACGCTAACCCTAGGTCCAATCGGAACCCTAACCGTATCTCTAACCCTAGCCCTCAACCTAACCTTAACCCTAGGTCCAATCGGAACCCAAAACGGATATCTAACCCTAGCCCTCAACATAACCCTAACCCTAGGTCCAATCGGAAACCTAACCGGATATCTAACCCTCGCCCTCAACATAACCCTAACCCTAGGTCCAATCGGAACCCTAACCGGATCTCTAACCCTAGCCCTCAAAATAACCCTAACCCTAGGTCCAATCGGAACCCTAACCGGATATCTAACCGTAGCCCTCAACATAACCCTAACCCTAGGTCCAATCGGAACCCTAACCGGATCTCTATCCCTAGCCCTCAACATATCCCTAACTCTAGGTCCAATCGGAACCCTAACCGGATCTCTAACCCTAGGCCTCAACATAACCCTAACCCTAGGTCCAATCGGAACACTAACCGGATCTCTAACCCTAGCCCTCAACATTACCTTAACCCTAGGTCCAATCGGAACACTAACCGGATCTCTAACCCTAGCCCTCAACATTACCTTAACCCTAGGTCCAATCGGAACCCTACCCGGATCTCTAACCCTAGCCCTCAACATAACCTTAACCTTAGGTCCAATCAGAAACCTAACTGGATCTCTAACCCTAGCCCTCAACATAACCCTAACCCTAAGTCCAATTGGAACCCTAACCGGATCTCTAACCCTAGCCCTCAACATAACCCTAACCCTAGGTCCAATCGGAACCCTAAAAGGATCTCTTCCCCAGCCCTCAACATAACCCTAACCCTAGGTCCAATCGGAACCCTTACTGGATCTCTACCCCTCGCCCTCAACATAACCCTAACCCTAGGTCCAATCGGAACCCTAACCGGATCTCTACCCCTCGCCCTCAACATAACCCTAACCCTAGGTCCAATCGGAACACTAACCGGATCTCTAACCCTAGCCCTCAACATAACCTTAACCCTAGGTCCAATCGGAACCCTAACCGGATCTCTAACCCTAGCCCTCAACATAACCCTAACCATAGGTCCTATCGGAACCCTAACCGGATATATAACCCTAGCCCTCAACATAACACTAACCCTAGGTCCAATCGGAACCCTAACCGGATCTCTAACCCTCGCCCTCAACATAACACTAACCCTAGGTCCTATCCGAACCCTAACCGGATCTCTAAACCTAGCCCTCAACATAACCCTAACACTATGTCCAATCGGAACCCTAACCGGATCTCTAACCCTAGCCCTCAACATAACCCTAACACTATGTCCAATCGGAACCCTAACCGGATCTCTAACCCTAGCCCTCAACATAACCCTAACCCTAGGTCCAATCGGAACCCTAACTGGATTTCTAACCCTAGCCCTCAACATAACCCTAACCCTAGGTCCAATCGGAACCCTAACAGGATCTCTACCCCAGCCATCAACATAACCCTAACCCTAGGTCCAATCGGAACCCTTACTGGATCTCTACCCCTCGCCCTCAACGTAACCCTAACCCTAGGTCCAATCGGAACCCTAACCGGATCTCTACCCCTCGCCCTCAACATAACCCTAACCCTTGGTCCAATCGGAACCCTAACCGGATCTCTAACCCTAGCCCTCAACATAACCCTAACCATAGGTCCTATCGGAACCCTAACCAGATCTCTAACCCTAGCCCTAAACATAACCCTAACCCTAGGTCCAATCGGAACCCTAACCGGATCTCTAACCCTCGCCCTCAACATAACACTAACCCTAGGTCCTATCCGAACCCTAACCGGATCTCTAAACCTAGCCCTCAACATAACGCTAACCCTAGGTCCAATCGGAACCCTAACCGGATCTCTAACCCTAGCCCTCAACCTAACCTTAACCCTAGGTCCAATCGGAACCCAAAACGGATATCTAACCCTAGCCCTCAACATAACCCTAACCCTAGGTCCAATCGGAAACCTAACCGGATATCTAACCCTGGCCCTCAACATAACCCTAACCCTAGGTCCAATCGGAACCCTAACCGGATCTCTAACCCTAGCCCTCAAAATAACCCTAACCCTAGGTCCAATCGGAACCCTAACCGGATATCTAACCCTAGCCCTCAACATAACCCTAACCCTAGGTCCAATCGGAACCCTAACCGGATCTCTATCCCTAGCCCTCAACATATCCCTAACTCTAGGTCCAATCGGAACCCTAACCGGATCTCTAACCCTAGGCCTCAACATAACCCTAACCCTAGGTCCAATCGGAACACTAACCGGATCTCTAACCCTAGCCCTCAACATTACCTTAACCCTAGGTCCAATCGGAACACTAACCGGATCTCTAACCCTAGCCCTCAACATTACCTTAACCCTAGGTCCAATCGGAACCCTACCCGGATCTCTAACCCTAGCCGTCAACATAACCTTAACCTTAGGTCCAATCGGAAACCTAACTGGATCTCTAACCCTAGCCCTCAACATAACCCTAACCCTAAGTCCAATTGGAACCCTAACCGGATCTCTAACCCTAGCCCTCAACATAACCCTAACCCTTGGTCCAATCGGAACCCTAAAAGGATCTCTTCCCCAGCCCTCAACATAACCCTAACCCTAGGTCCAATCGGAACCCTTACTGGATCTCTACCCCTCGCCCTCAACATAACCCTAACCTTAGGTCCAATCGGAACCCTAACCGGATCTCTACCCCTCGCCCTCAACATAACTCTAACCCTTGGTCCAATCGGAACCCTAACCGAATATCTAACCCTAGCTCTCAACATAACCCTAACCCTAGGTCCAATCGGAACCCTAACCGGATCTCTATCCCTAGCCCTCAACATAACCCTAACCCTAGGTCCAATCGGAACCCTAACCGGATCTCTAACCCTAGCCCTCAACATAACCTTAACCCTAGGTCCAATCGGAACCCTAACCGGATCTCTAACCCTAGCCCTCAACATAACCCTAACCATAGGTCCTATCGGAACCCTAACCGGATATATAACCCTAGCCCTCAACATAACACTAACCCTAGGTCCAATCGGAACCCTAACCGGATCTCTAACCCTCGCCCTCAACATAACACTAACCCTAGGTCCTATCCGAACCCTAACCGGATCTCTAAACCTAGCCCTCAACATAACCCTAACACTATGTCCAATCGGAACCCTAACCGGATCTCTAACCCTAGCCCTCAACATAACCCTAACACTATGTCCAATCGGAACCCTAACCGGATCTCTAACCCTAGCCCTCAACATAACCCTAACCCTAGGTCCAATCGGAACCCTAACTGGATTTCTAACCCTAGCCCTCAACATAACCCTAACCCTAGGTCCAATCGGAACCCTAACAGGATCTCTACCCCAGCCCTCAACATAACCCTAACCCTAGGTCCAATCGGAACCCTTACTGGATCTCTACCCCTCGCCCTCAACGTAACCCTAACCCTAGGTCCAATCGGAACCCTAACCGGATCTCTACCCCTCGCCCTCAACATAACCCTAACCCTTGGTCCAATCGGAACCCTAACCGGATCTCTAACCCTAGCCCTCAACATAACCCTAACCATAGGTCCTATCGGAACCCTAACCAGATCTCTAACCCTAGCCCTAAACATAACCCTAACCCTAGGTCCAATCGGAACCCTAACCGGATCTCTAACCCTCGCCCTCAACATAACACTAACCCTAGGTCCTATCCGAACCCTAACCGGATCTCTAAACCTAGCCCTTAACATAACGCTAACCCTAGGTCCAATCGGAACCCTAACAGGATCTCTAACCCTAGCCCTCAACCTAACCTTAACCCTAGGTCCAATCGGAACCCAAAACGGATATCTAACCCTAGCCCTCAACATAACCCTAACCCTAGGTCCAATCGGAAACCTAACCGGATATCTAACCCTCGCCCTCAACATAACCCTAACCCTAGGTCCAATCGGAACCCTAACCGGATCTCTAACCCTAGCCCTCAAAATAACCCTAACCCTAGGTCCAATCGGATCCCTAACCGGATATCTAACCCTAGCCCTCAACATAACCCTAACCCTAGGTCCAATCGGAACCCTAACCGGATCTCTATCCCTAGCCCTCAACATATCCCTAACTCTAGGTCCAATCGGAACCCTAACCGGATCTCTAACCCTAGGCCTCAACATAACCCTAACCCTAGGTCCAATCGGAACACTAACCGGATCTCTAACCCTAGCCCTCAACATTACCTTAACCCTAGGTCCAATCGGAACCCTAACCGGATCTCTATCCCTAGCCCTCAACCTAACACTAACCCTAGGTCCATTCGGAACCCTAACAGGATCTCTAACCCTAGCCCTCAACATAACCCTAACCCTAGGTTCAATCTGAACCCTAACCGGATCTCTAACCCTAGCACTCAACATAAACCTAACCCTAGGTCCAATCGGAACCCTAACTGGATTTCTAACCCTAGCCCTCAACATAACCCTAACCCTAGGTCCAATCGGAACCCTAACAGGATCTCTACCCCAGCCCTCAACATAACCCTAACCCTAGGTCCAATCGGAACCCTTACTGGATCTCTACCCCTCGCCCTCAACATAAACCTAACCCTAGGTCCAATCGGAACCCTAACCGGATCTCTACCCCTCGCCCTCAACATAACCCTAACCCTTGGTCCAATCGGAACCCTAACCGGATATCTAACCCTAGCCCTCAACATAACCCTAACCCTAGGTTCAATAGAAACCCTAACCGGATCTCTAACCCTAGCCCTCAACATAACCCTAACCATAGGTCCTATCGGAACCCTAACCGGATCTCTAACCCTAGCCCTAAAAATAACCCTAATCGTAGGTCCAATCGGAACCCTAACCGGATCTCTAACCCTCGCCCTCAACATAACACTAACCCTAGGTCCTATCGGAACCCTAACCGGATCTCTAAACCTAGCCCTCAACATAACCCTAACCATAGGTCCAATCGGAACCCTAACCGGATCTCTAACCCTAGCCCTCAACATAACCCTAACCCTAGGTCCAATTGGAACCGAAAACGGATATCTAACCCACGCCCTCAACATAACCCTAACCCTAGGTCCAATCGGAACCTTAACCGGATCTCTAACCCTAGCCCTCAACATAACCCTAACCCTAGGTCCAATCGGAACCCTAACTGGATTTCTAACCCTAGCCCTCAACATAACCCTAACCCTAGGTCCAATCGGAACCCTAACAGGATCTCTACCCCAGCCCTCAACATAACCCTAACCCTAGGTCCAATCGGAACCCTTACTGGATCTCTACCCCTCGCCCTCAACGTAACCCTAACCCTAGGTCCAATCGGAACCCTAACCGGATCTCTACCCCTCGCCCTCAACATAACCCTAACCCTTGGTCCAATCGGAACCCTAACCGGATCTCTACCCCTCGCCCTCAACATAACCCTAACCCTTGGTCCAATCGGAACCCTAACCGGATATCTAACCCTAGCCCTCAACATAACCCTAACCCTAGGTCCAATAGAAACCCTAACCGGATCTCTAACCCTAGCCCTCAACATAACCCTAACCATAGGTCCTATCGGAACCCTAACCGGATCTCTAACCCTAGCCCTAAACATAACCCTAATCGTAGGTCCAATCGGAACCCTAACCGGATCTCTAACCCTCGCCCTCAACATAACACTAACCCTAGGTCCTATCGGAACCCTAACCGGATCTCTAAACCTAGCCCTCAACATAACCCTAACCCTAGGTCCAATCGGATCCCTAACCGGATCTCTAACCCTAGCCCTCAACATAACCCTAACCCTAGGTCCAATTGGAACCGAAAACGGATATCTAAACCACGCCCTCAACATAACCCTAACCCTAGGTCCAATCGGAACCCTAACCGGATCTCTAACCCTAGCCCTCAACATAACCCTAACCCTAGGTCCAATCGGAACCCTAACTGGATTTCTAACCCTAGCCCTCAACATAACCCTAACCCTAGGTCCAATCGGAACCCTAACAGGATCTCTACCCCAGCCCTCAACATAACCCTAACCCTAGGTCCAATCGGAACCCTTACTGGATCTCTACCCCTCGCCCTCAACGTAACCCTAACCCTAGGTCCAATCGGAACCCTAACCGGATCTCTACCCCTCGCCCTCAACATAACCCTAACCCTTGGTCCAATCGGAACCCTAACCGGATCTCTAACCCTAGCCCTCAACATAACCCTAACCATAGGTCCTATCGGAACCCTAACCAGATCTCTAACCCTAGCCCTAAACATAACCCTAACCCTAGGTCCAATCGGAACCCTAACCGGATCTCTAACCCTCGCCCTCAACATAACACTAACCCTAGGTCCTATCCGAACCCTAACCGGATCTCTAAACCTAGCCCTCAACATAACGCTAACCCTAGGTCCAATCGGAACCCTAACCGGATCTCTAACCCTAGCCCTCAACCTAACCTTAACCCTAGGTCCAATCGGAACCCAAAACGGATATCTAACCCTAGCCCTCAACATAACCCTAACCCTAGGTCCAATCGGAAACCTAACCGGATATCTAACCCTCGCCCTCAACATAACCCTAACCCTAGGTCCAATCGGAACCCTAACCGGATCTCTAACCCTCGCCCTCAACATAACACTAACCCTAGGTCCTATCGGAACCCTAACCGGATCTCTAAACCTAGCCCTCAACATAACCCTAACCCTAGGTCCAATCGGAACCCTAACCGGATCTCTAACCCTAGCCCTCAACATAACCCTAACCCTAGGTCCAATTGGAACCGAAAACGGATATCTAACCCACGCCCTCAACATAACCCTAACCCTAGGTCCAATCGGAACCTTAACCGGATCTCTAACCCTAGCCCTCAACATAACCCTAACCCTAGGTCCAATCGGAACCCTAACTGGATTTCTAACCCTAGCCCTCAACATAACCCTAACCCTAGGTCCAATCGGAACCCTAACAGGATCTCTACCCCAGCCCTCAACATAACCCTAACCCTAGGTCCAATCGGAACCCTTACTGGATCTCTACCCCTCGCCCTCAACGTAACCCTAACCCTAGGTCCAATCGGAACCCTAACCGGATCTCTACCCCTCGCCCTCAACATAACCCTAACCCTTGGTCCAATCGGAACCCTAACCGGATCTATACCCCTCGCCCTCAACATAACCCTAACCCTTGGTCCAATCGGAACCCTAACCGGATATCTAACCCTAGCCCTCAACATAACCCTAACCCTAGGTCCAATAGAAACCCTAACCGGATCTCTAACCCTAGCCCTCAACATAACCCTAACCATAGGTCCTATCGGAACCCTAACCGGATCTCTAACACTAGCCCTAAACATAACCCTAATCGTAGGTCCAATCGGAACCCTAACCGGATCTCTAACCCTCGCCCTCAACATAACACTAACCCTAGGTCCTATCGGAACCCTAACCGG
The DNA here is from genome assembly GCF_054644295.1 of Miniopterus natalensis. NCBI lineage: Eukaryota > Metazoa > Chordata > Mammalia > Chiroptera > Miniopteridae > Miniopterus > Miniopterus natalensis. The sequence continues at coordinate 748,648 of NC_142091.1, forward strand.
ATCTCTAAACCTAGCCCTCAACATAACCCTAACCCTAGGTCCAATCGGAACCCTAACCGGATCTCTAACCCTAGCCCTCAACATAACCCTAACCCTAGGTCCAATTGGAACCGAAAACGGATATCTAAACCACGCCCTCAACATAACCCTAACCCTAGGTCCAATCGGAACCCTAACCGGATCTCTAACCCTAGCCCTCAACATAACCCTAACCCTAGGTCCAATCGGAACCCTAACTGGATTTCTAACCCTAGCCCTCAACATAACCCTAACCCTAGGTCCAATCGGAACCCTAACAGGATCTCTACCCCAGCCCTCAACATAACCCTAACCCTAGGTCCAATCGGAACCCTTACTGGATCTCTACCCCTCGCCCTCAACGTAACCCTAACCCTAGGTCCAATCGGAACCCTAACCGGATCTCTACCCCTCGCCCTCAACATAACCCTAACCCTTGGTCCAATCGGAACCCTAACCGGATCTCTAACCCTAGCCCTCAACATAACCCTAACCATAGGTCCTATCGGAACCCTAACCAGATCTCTAACCCTAGCCCTAAACATAACCCTAACCCTAGGTCCAATCGGAACCCTAACCGGATCTCTAACCCTCGCCCTCAACATAACACTAACCCTAGGTCCTATCCGAACCCTAACCGGATCTCTAAACCTAGCCCTCAACATAACGCTAACCCTAGGTCCAATCGGAACCCTAACCGTATCTCTAACCCTAGCCCTCAACCTAACCTTAACCCTAGGTCCAATCGGAACCCAAAACGGATATCTAACCCTAGCCCTCAACATAACCCTAACCCTAGGTCCAATCGGAAACCTAACCGGATATCTAACCCTCGCCCTCAACATAACCCTAACCCTAGGTCCAATCGGAACCCTAACCGGATCTCTAACCCTAGCCCTCAAAATAACCCTAACCCTAGGTCCAATCGGAACCCTAACCGGATATCTAACCGTAGCCCTCAACATAACCCTAACCCTAGGTCCAATCGGAACCCTAACCGGATCTCTATCCCTAGCCCTCAACATATCCCTAACTCTAGGTCCAATCGGAACCCTAACCGGATCTCTAACCCTAGGCCTCAACATAACCCTAACCCTAGGTCCAATCGGAACACTAACCGGATCTCTAACCCTAGCCCTCAACATTACCTTAACCCTAGGTCCAATCGGAACACTAACCGGATCTCTAACCCTAGCCCTCAACATTACCTTAACCCTAGGTCCAATCGGAACCCTACCCGGATCTCTAACCCTAGCCCTCAACATAACCTTAACCTTAGGTCCAATCAGAAACCTAACTGGATCTCTAACCCTAGCCCTCAACATAACCCTAACCCTAAGTCCAATTGGAACCCTAACCGGATCTCTAACCCTAGCCCTCAACATAACCCTAACCCTAGGTCCAATCGGAACCCTAAAAGGATCTCTTCCCCAGCCCTCAACATAACCCTAACCCTAGGTCCAATCGGAACCCTTACTGGATCTCTACCCCTCGCCCTCAACATAACCCTAACCCTAGGTCCAATCGGAACCCTAACCGGATCTCTACCCCTCGCCCTCAACATAACTCTAACCCTTGGTCCAATCGGAACCCTAACCGAATATCTAACCCTAGCTCTCAACATAACCCTAACCCTAGGTCCAATCGGAACCCTAACCGGATCTCTATCCCTAGCCCTCAACATAACCCTAACCCTAGGTCCAATCGGAACACTAACCGGATCTCTAACCCTAGCCCTCAACATAACCTTAACCCTAGGTCCAATCGGAACCCTAACCGGATCTCTAACCCTAGCCCTCAACATAACCCTAACCATAGGTCCTATCGGAACACTAACCGGATATATAACCCTAGCCCTCAACATAACACTAACCCTAGGTCCAATCGGAACCCTAACCGGATCTCTAACCCTCGCCCTCAACATAACACTAACCCTAGGTCCTATCCGAACCCTAACCGGATCTCTAAACCTAGCCCTCAACATAACCCTAACACTATGTCCAATCGGAACCCTAACCGGATCTCTAACCCTAGCCCTCAACATAACCCTAACACTATGTCCAATCGGAACCCTAACCGGATCTCTAACCCTAGCCGTCAACATAACCCTAACCCTAGGTCCAATCGGAACCCTAACTGGATTTCTAACCCTAGCCCTCAACATAACCCTAACCCTAGGTCCAATCGGAACCCTAACAGGATCTCTACCCCAGCCCTCAACATAACCCTAACCCTAGGTCCAATCGGAACCCTTACTGGATCTCTACCCCTCGCCCTCAACGTAACCCTAACCCTAGGTCCAATCGGAACCCTAACCGGATCTCTACCCCTCGCCCTCAACATAACCCTAACCCTTGGTCCAATCGGAACCCTAACCGGATCTCTAACCCTAGCCCTCAACATAACCCTAACCATAGGTCCTATCGGAACCCTAACCAGATCTCTAACCCTAGCCCTAAACATAACCCTAACCCTAGGTCCAATCGGAACCCTAACCGGATCTCTAACCCTCGCCCTCAACATAACACTAACCCTAGGTCCTATCCGAACCCTAACCGGATCTCTAAACCTAGCCCTCAACATAACGCTAACCCTAGGTCCAATCGGAACCCTAACAGGATCTCTAACCCTAGCCCTCAACCTAACCTTAACCCTAGGTCCAATCGGAACCCAAAACGGATATCTAACCCTAGCCCTCAACATAACCCTAACCCTAGGTCCAATCGGAAACCTAACCGGATATCTAACCCTCGCCCTCAACATAACCCTAACCCTAGGTCCAATCGGAACCCTAACCGGATCTCTAACCCTAGCCCTCAAAATAACCCTAACCCTAGGTCCAATCGGAACCCTAACCTGATATCTAACCCTAGCCCTCAACATAACCCTAACCCTAGGTCCAATCGGAACCCTAACCGGATCTCTATCCCTAGCCCTCAACATATCCCTAACTCTAGGTCCAATCGGAACCCTAACCGGATCTCTAACCCTAGGCCTCAACATAACCCTAACCCTAGGTCCAATCGGAACACTAACCGGATCTCTAACCCTAGCCCTCAACATTACCTTAACCCTAGGTCCAATCGGAACCCTAACCGGATCTCTATCCCTAGCCCTCAACCTAACACTAACCCTAGGTCCATTCGGAACCCTAACAGGATCTCTAACCCTAGCCCTCAACATAACCCTAACCCTAGGTTCAATCTGAACCCTAACCGGATCTCTAACCCTAGCACTCAACATAACCTTAACCCTAGGTCCAATCGGAAACCTAAACGGATATCTAACCCTAGCCCTCAACATAACCCTAACCCTAGGTCCAATCGGAACCCAAAACGGATATCTAACCCTAGCCCTCAACATAACCCTAACCCTAGGCCCAATCGGAAACCTAACCACATATCTAACCCACGCCCTCAACATAACCCTAACCCTAGGTCCAATCGGAACACTAACCGGATATCTAATCCTAGCCCTCAACATAACCCTAACCCTAGGTCCAATCGGAACCCTAACCGGATCTTTATCCCTAGTCCTCAAAATATCCCTAACCCTAGGTCCAATCGGAACCCTAACCGGATATCTAACCCTAGCCGTCAACATAACCCTAACACTAGGTCCAATCGGAACCCTAACCGGATCTCTAACCCTAGTCCTCAACATAACCTTCACCCTAGGTCCAATCGGAACCCTAAGCGGATCTCTAACCCTAGCCCTCAACATAAACCTAACCCTAGGTCCAATCGGAACCCTAACTGGATTTCTAACCCTAGCCCTCAACATAACCCTAACCCTAGGTCCAATCGGAACCCTAACAGGATCTCTACCCCAGCCCTCAACATAACCCTAACCCTAGGTCCAATCGGAACCCTTACTGGATCTCTACCCCTCGCCCTCAACATAAACCTAACCCTAGGTCCAATCGGAACCCTAACCGGATCTCTACCCCTCGCCCTCAACATAACCCTAACCCTTGGTCCAATCGGAACCCTAACCGGATATCTAACCCTAGCCCTCAACATAACCATAACCCTAGGTTCAATAGAAACCCTAACCGGATCTCTAACCCTAGCCCTCAACATAACCCTAATCATAGGTCCTATCGGAACCCTAACCGGATCTCTAACCCTAGCCCTAAACATAACCCTAATCGTAGGTTCAATCGGAACCCTAACCGGATCTCTAACCCTCGCCCTCAACATAACACTAACCCTAGGTCCTATCGGAACCCTAACCGGATCTCTAAACCTAGCCCTCAACATAACCCTAACCCTAGGTCCAATCGGAACCCTAACCGGATCTCTAACCCTAGCCCTCAACATAACCCTAACCCTAGGTCCAATTGGAACCGAAAACGGATATCTAACCCACGCCCTCAACATAACCCTAACCCTAGGTCCAATCGGAACCTTAACCGGATCTCTAACCCTAGCCCTCAACATAACCCTAACCCTAGGTCCAATCGGAACCCTAACTGGATTTCTAACCCTAGCCCTCAACATAACCCTAACCCTAGGTCCAATCGGAACCCTAACAGGATCTCTACCCCAGCCCTCAACATAACCCTAACCCTAGGTCCAATCGGAACCCTTACTGGATCTCTACCCCTCGCCCTCAACGTAACCCTAACCCTAGGTCCAATCGGAACCCTAACCGGATCTCTACCCCTCGCCCTCAACATAACCCTAACCCTTGGTCCAATCGGAACCCTAACCGGATCTCTACCCCTCGCCCTCAACATAACCCTAACCCTTGGTCCAATCGGAACCCTAACCGGATATCTAACCCTAGCCCTCAACATAACCCTAACCCTAGGTCCAATAGAAACCCTAACCGGATCTCTAACCCTAGCCCTCAACATAACCCTAACCATAGGTCCTATCGGAACCCTAACCGGATCTCTAACCCTAGCCCTAAACATAACCCTAATCGTAGGTCCAATCGGAACCCTAACCGGATCTCTAACCCTCGCCCTCAACATAACACTAACCCTAGGTCCTATCGGAACCCTAACCGGATCTCTAAACCTAGCCCTCAACATAACCCTAACCCTAGGTCCAATCGGAACCCTAACCGGATCTCTAACCCTAGCCCTCAACATAACCCTAACCCTAGGTCCAATTGGAACCGAAAACGGATATCTAAACCACGCCCTCAACATAAACCTAACCCTAGGTCCAATCGGAACCCTAACCGGATCTCTAACCCTAGCCCTCAACATAACCCTAACCCTAGGTCCAATCGGAACCCTAACTGGATTTCTAACCCTAGCCCTCAACATAACCCTAACCCTAGGTCCAATCGGAACCCTAACAGGATCTCTACCCCAGCCCTCAACATAACCCTAACCCTAGGTCCAATCGGAACCCTTACTGGATCTCTACCCCTCGCCCTCAACGTAACCCTAACCCTAGGTCCAATCGGAACCCTAACCGGATCTCTACCCCTCGCCCTCAACATAACCCTAACCCTTGGTCCAATCGGAACCCTAACCGGATCTCTAACCCTAGCCCTCAACATAACCCTAACCATAGGTCCTATCGGAACCCTAACCAGATCTCTAACCCTAGCCCTAAACATAACCCTAACCCTAGGTCCAATCGGAACCCTAACCGGATCTCTAACCCTCGCCCTCAACATAACACTAACCCTAGGTCCTATCCGAACCCTAACCGGATCTCTAAACCTAGCCCTCAACATAACGCTAACCCTAGGTCCAATCGGAACCCTAACCGTATCTCTAACCCTAGCCCTCAACCTAACCTTAACCCTAGGTCCAATCGGAACCCAAAACGGATATCTAACCCTAGCCCTCAACATAACCCTAACCCTAGGTCCAATCGGAAACCTAACCGGATATCTAACCCTCGCCCTCAACATAACCCTAACCCTAGGTCCAATCGGAACCCTAACCGGATCTCTAACCCTAGCCCTCAAAATAACCCTAACCCTAGGTCCAATCGGAACCCTAACCGGATATCTAACCGTAGCCCTCAACATAACCCTAACCCTAGGTCCAATCGGAACCCTAACCGGATCTCTATCCCTAGCCCTCAACATATCCCTAACTCTAGGTCCAATCGGAACCCTAACCGGATCTCTAACCCTAGGCCTCAACATAACCCTAACCCTAGGTCCAATCGGAACACTAACCGGATCTCTAACCCTAGCCCTCAACATTACCTTAACCCTAGGTCCAATCGGAACACTAACCGGATCTCTAACCCTAGCCCTCAACATTACCTTAACCCTAGGTCCAATCGGAACCCTACCCGGATCTCTAACCCTAGCCCTCAACATAACCTTAACCTTAGGTCCAATCAGAAACCTAACTGGATCTCTAACCCTAGCCCTCAACATAACCCTAACCCTAAGTCCAATTGGAACCCTAACCGGATCTCTAACCCTAGCCCTCAACATAACCCTAACCCTAGGTCCAATCGGAACCCTAAAAGGATCTCTTCCCCAGCCCTCAACATAACCCTAACCCTAGGTCCAATCGGAACCCTTACTGGATCTCTACCCCTCGCCCTCAACATAACCCTAACCCTAGGTCCAATCGGAACCCTAACCGGATCTCTACCCCTCGCCCTCAACATAACTCTAACCCTTGGTCCAATCGGAACCCTAACCGAATATCTAACCCTAGCTCTCAACATAACCCTAACCCTAGGTCCAATCGGAACCCTAACCGGATCTCTATCCCTAGCCCTCAACATAACCCTAACCCTAGGTCCAATCGGAACACTAACCGGATCTCTAACCCTAGCCCTCAACATAACCTTAACCCTAGGTCCAATCGGAACCCTAACCGGATCTCTAACCCTAGCCCTCAACATAACCCTAACCATAGGTCCTATCGGAACACTAACCGGATATATAACCCTAGCCCTCAACATAACACTAACCCTAGGTCCAATCGGAACCCTAACCGGATCTCTAACCCTCGCCCTCAACATAACACTAACCCTAGGTCCTATCCGAACCCTAACCGGATCTCTAAACCTAGCCCTCAACATAACCCTAACACTATGTCCAATCGGAACCCTAACCGGATCTCTAACCCTAGCCCTCAACATAACCCTAACACTATGTCCAATCGGAACCCTAACCGGATCTCTAACCCTAGCCGTCAACATAACCCTAACCCTAGGTCCAATCGGAACCCTAACTGGATTTCTAACCCTAGCCCTCAACATAACCCTAACCCTAGGTCCAATCGGAACCCTAACAGGATCTCTACCCCAGCCCTCAACATAACCCTAACCCTAGGTCCAATCGGAACCCTTACTGGATCTCTACCCCTCGCCCTCAACGTAACCCTAACCCTAGGTCCAATCGGAACCCTAACCGGATCTCTACCCCTCGCCCTCAACATAACCCTAACCCTTGGTCCAATCGGAACCCTAACCGGATCTCTAACCCTAGCCCTCAACATAACCCTAACCATAGGTCCTATCGGAACCCTAACCAGATCTCTAACCCTAGCCCTAAACATAACCCTAACCCTAGGTCCAATCGGAACCCTAACCGGATCTCTAACCCTCGCCCTCAACATAACACTAACCCTAGGTCCTATCCGAACCCTAACCGGATCTCTAAACCTAGCCCTCAACATAACGCTAACCCTAGGTCCAATCGGAACCCTAACAGGATCTCTAACCCTAGCCCTCAACCTAACCTTAACCCTAGGTCCAATCGGAACCCAAAACGGATATCTAACCCTAGCCCTCAACATAACCCTAACCCTAGGTCCAATCGGAAACCTAACCGGATATCTAACCCTCGCCCTCAACATAACCCTAACCCTAGGTCCAATCGGAACCCTAACCGGATCTCTAACCCTAGCCCTCAAAATAACCCTAACCCTAGGTCCAATCGGAACCCTAACCTGATATCTAACCCTAGCCCTCAACATAACCCTAACCCTAGGTCCAATCGGAACCCTAACCGGATCTCTATCCCTAGCCCTCAACATATCCCTAACTCTAGGTCCAATCGGAACCCTAACCGGATCTCTAACCCTAGGCCTCAACATAACCCTAACCCTAGGTCCAATCGGAACACTAACCGGATCTCTAACCCTAGCCCTCAACATTACCTTAACCCTAGGTCCAATCGGAACCCTAACCGGATCTCTATCCCTAGCCCTCAACCTAACACTAACCCTAGGTCCATTCGGAACCCTAACAGGATCTCTAACCCTAGCCCTCAACATAACCCTAACCCTAGGTTCAATCTGAACCCTAACCGGATCTCTAACCCTAGCACTCAACATAACCTTAACCCTAGGTCCAATCGGAAACCTAAACGGATATCTAACCCTAGCCCTCAACATAACCCTAACCCTAGGTCCAATCGGAACCCAAAACGGATATCTAACCCTAGCCCTCAACATAACCCTAACCCTAGGCCCAATCGGAAACCTAACCACATATCTAACCCACGCCCTCAACATAACCCTAACCCTAGGTCCAATCGGAACACTAACCGGATATCTAATCCTAGCCCTCAACATAACCCTAACCCTAGGTCCAATCGGAACCCTAACCGGATCTTTATCCCTAGTCCTCAAAATATCCCTAACCCTAGGTCCAATCGGAACCCTAACCGGATATCTAACCCTAGCCGTCAACATAACCCTAACACTAGGTCCAATCGGAACCCTAACCGGATCTCTAACCCTAGTCCTCAACATAACCTTCACCCTAGGTCCAATCGGAACCCTAAGCGGATCTCTAACCCTAGCCCTCAACATAAACCTAACCCTAGGTCCAATCGGAACCCTAACTGGATTTCTAACCCTAGCCCTCAACATAACCCTAACCCTAGGTCCAATCGGAACCCTAACAGGATCTCTACCCCAGCCCTCAACATAACCCTAACCCTAGGTCCAATCGGAACCCTTACTGGATCTCTACCCCTCGCCCTCAACATAAACCTAACCCTAGGTCCAATCGGAACCCTAACCGGATCTCTACCCCTCGCCCTCAACATAACCCTAACCCTTGGTCCAATCGGAACCCTAACCGGATATCTAACCCTAGCCCTCAACATAACCATAACCCTAGGTTCAATAGAAACCCTAACCGGATCTCTAACCCTAGCCCTCAACATAACCCTAATCATAGGTCCTATCGGAACCCTAACCGGATCTCTAACCCTAGCCCTAAACATAACCCTAATCGTAGGTTCAATCGGAACCCTAACCGGATCTCTAACCCTCGCCCTCAACATAACACTAACCCTAGGTCCTATCGGAACCCTAACCGGATCTCTAAACCTAGCCCTCAACATAACCCTAACCCTAGGTCCAATCGGAACCCTAACCGGATCTCTAACCCTAGCCCTCAACATAACCCTAACCCTAGGTCCAATTGGAACCGAAAACGGATATCTAACCCACGCCCTCAACATAACCCTAACCCTAGGTCCAATCGGAACCTTAACCGGATCTCTAACCCTAGCCCTCAACATAACCCTAACCCTAGGTCCAATCGGAACCCTAACTGGATTTCTAACCCTAGCCCTCAACATAACCCTAACCCTAGGTCCAATCGGAACCCTAACAGGATCTCTACCCCAGCCCTCAACATAACCCTAACCCTAGGTCCAATCGGAACCCTTACTGGATCTCTACCCCTCGCCCTCAACGTAACCCTAACCCTAGGTCCAATCGGAACCCTAACCGGATCTCTACCCCTCGCCCTCAACATAACCCTAACCCTTGGTCCAATCGGAACCCTAACCGGATCTCTACCCCTCGCCCTCAACATAACCCTAACCCTTGGTCCAATCGGAACCCTAACCGGATATCTAACCCTAGCCCTCAACATAACCCTAACCCTAGGTCCAATAGAAACCCTAACCGGATCTCTAACCCTAGCCCTCAACATAACCCTAACCATAGGTCCTATCGGAACCCTAACCGGATCTCTAACCCTAGCCCTAAACATAACCCTAATCGTAGGTCCAATCGGAACCCTAACCGGATCTCTAACCCTCGCCCTCAACATAACACTAACCCTAGGTCCTATCGGAACCCTAACCGGATCTCTAAACCTAGCCCTCAACATAACCCTAACCCTAGGTCCAATCGGAACCCTAACCGGATCTCTAACCCTAGCCCTCAACATAACCCTAACCCTAGGTCCAATTGGAACCGAAAACGGATATCTAAACCACGCCCTCAACATAACCCTAACCCTAGGTCCAATCGGAACCCTAACCGGATCTCTAACCCTAGCCCTCAACATAACCCTAACCCTAGGTCCAATCGGAACCCTAACTGGATTTCTAACCCTAGCCCTCAACATAACCCTAACCCTAGGTCCAATCGGAACCCTAACAGGATCTCTACCCCAGCCCTCAACATAACCCTAACCCTAGGTCCAATCGGAACCCTTACTGGATCTCTACCCCTCGCCCTCAACGTAACCCTAACCCTAGGTCCAATCGGAACCCTAACCGGATCTCTACCCCTCGCCCTCAACATAACCCTAACCCTTGGTCCAATCGGAACCCTAACCGGATCTCTAACCCTAGCCCTCAACATAACCCTAACCATAGGTCCTATCGGAACCCTAACCAGATCTCTAACCCTAGCCCTAAACATAACCCTAACCCTAGGTCCAATCGGAACCCTAACCGGATCTCTAACCCTCGCCCTCAACATAACACTAACCCTAGGTCCTATCCGAACCCTAACCGGATCTCTAAACCTAGCCCTCAACATAACGCTAACCCTAGGTCCAATCGGAACCCTAACCGGATCTCTAACCCTAGCCCTCAACCTAACCTTAACCCTAGGTCCAATCGGAACCCAAAACGGATATCTAACCCTAGCCCTCAACATAACCCTACCCATAGGTCCAATCGGAAACCTAACCGGATATCTAACCCTCGCCCTCAACATAACCCTAACCCTAGGTCCAATTGGAACCCTAACCGGATCTCTAACCCCAGCCCTCAAAATAACCCTAACCCTAGGTCCAATCGGAACCCTAACCGGATATCTAACCCTAGCCCTCAACATAACCCTAACCCTAGGTCCAATCGGAACCCTAACCGGATCTCTATCCCTAGCCCTCAACATATCCCTAACTCTAGGTCCAATCGGAACCCTAACCGGATCTCTAACCTTGGCCTCAACATAACCCTAACCCTAGGTCCAATCGGAACACTAACCGGATCTCTAACCCTAGCCCTCAACATTACCTTAACCCTAGGTCCAATCGGAACCCTAACCGGATCTCTATCCCTAGCCCTCAACCTAACACTAACCCTAGGTCCATTCGGAACCCTAACCGGATCTCTAACCCTAGCCCTCAACATAACCCTAACCCTAGGTTCAATCTGAACCCTAACCGGATCTCTAACCCTAGCACTCAACATAACCTTAACCCTAGGTCCAATCGGAAACCTAAACGGATATCTAACCCTAGCCCTCAACATAACCCTAACCCTAGGTCCAATCGGAACCCAAAACGGATATCTAACCCTAGCCCTCAACATAACCCTAACCCTAGGCCCAATCGGAAACCTAACCACATATCTAACCCACGCCCTCAACATAACCCTAACCCTAGGTCCAATCGGAACACTAACCGGATATCTAATCCTAGCCCTCAACATAACCCTAACCCTAGGTCCTATCGGAACCCTAACCGGATCTCTAAACCTAGCCCTCAACATAACCCTAACCCTAGGTCCAATCGGAACCCTAACCGGATCTCTAACCCTAGCCCTCAACATAACCCTAACCCTAGGTCCAATCGGAACCCTAACCGGATCTCTAACCCTAGCCCTCAACATAACCCTAACCCTAGTTCCAATCGGAACCCTAACAGGATCTCTACCACAGCCCTAAACATAACCCTAACCCTAGGTCCAATCGGAACCCTTACTTGATCTCTACCCCTCGCCCTCAACATAACCCTAACCCTAGGTCCAATCGGAACCCTAACCGGATCTCTACCCCTCACCCTCAACATAACCCTAACCCTTGGTCCAATCGGAACCCTAACCGAATATCTAAACCTAGCCCTCAACATAACCCTAACCCTAGGTCCAATCGGAACCCTAACCGGATCTCTACCCCTCGCCCTCAACATAACCCTAACCCTAGGTCCAATTGGAACTCTAACCGGAACTCTAAACCTAGCCCTCAACATAACCCTAACCCTAGGTCCAATCGGAACCCTAACCGGATATCTAACCCTAGCCCTCAACATAACCCTAACCCTAGGTCCAATCGGAACCCTAACCGGATCTCTATCCCTAGCCCTCAACATAACCCTAACCCTAGGTCCAATAGGAACCCTAACCGGATCTCTAACCCTAGCCCTCAACATAACCCTAACGCTAGGTCCAATCTGAACCCTAACCGGATCTCTAACGTAGCCCTCAACATAACCTTAACCCTAGGTCCAATCGGAACCCTAAACGGATATCTAAACCTAGCCCTCAACATAACCCTAACCCTAGGTCCAATCGGAACCCTAACCGGATCTCTAACCCTAGCCCTCAACATAACCCTAACCCTAGGTCCAATCGGAACCCTAACCGGATCTCTAACCCTAGCCCTCAACATAACCCTAACCCTAGTTCCAATCGGAACCCTAACAGGATCTCTACCCCAGCCCTCAACATAACCTTAACCCTAGGTCCAATCGGAACCCTTACTTGATCTCTACCCCTCGCCCTCAACATAACCCTAACCCTAGGTCCAATCGGAACCCTAACCGGATCTCTATCCCTAGCCCTCAACATAACCCTAACCCTAGGTCCAATCTGAACCCTAACCGGATCTCTAACCCTAGCCCTCAACATAACACTAACCCTAGGTCCAATCGGAACCCTAACCGGATATCTAACCCTAGCCCTCAACATAACCCTAACCCTAGGTCCAATCGGAACCCTAACCGGATCTCTATCCCTAGCCCTCAACATAACCCTAACCCTAGGTCCAATCGGAACCCTAACCGGATCTCTAACCCTAGCCCTCAACATAACCCTAACCCTAGGTCCAATCTGAACCCTAACCGGATCTCTAACCCTAGCCCTCAACATAACCTTAACCCTAGGTCCAATCGGAACCCTAACCGGATCTCTAACCCTAGCCCTCAACATAACCCTAACCCTAGGTCCAATCGGAACCCTAAACGGATCTCTAACCCTAGCCCTCAACATAACCCTAACCCTAGGTCCAATCGGAACCCAAAACGGATATCTAACCCTAGCCCTCAACATAACCCTATCCCTAGGTCCAATCGGAAACCTAACCGCATATCTAACCCACGCCCTCAACATAACCCTAACCCTAGGTCCAATCGGAACCCTAACCGGATCTCTAACCCTATCGCTCAAAATAACCCTAACCCTAGGTCCAATCGGAACCCTAACCGGATCTCTAACCCTAGCCCTCAACAGAACCCTAACCCTAGGTCCAATCGGAGGCCTAACCGGATCTTTATCCCTAGCCATCAACATATCCCTAACCCTAGGTCCAATCGGAACCCTAACCGGATCTCTAACCCTAGCCCTCAACATAACCCTAACCCTAGGTCCAATCTGAACCCTAACCGGATCTCTAACCCTAGCCCTCAACATAACCTTAACCCTAGGTCCAATCGGAACCCTAACCGGATCTCTACCCCTCGCCCTCAATATAACCCTAACCCTTGGTCCAATCGGAACCCTAACCGGATATCTAACCCTAGCCCTCAACATAACCCTAACCCTAGGTCCAATAGGAACCCTAACCGTATCTCTAACCCTAGCCCTCAACATAACCCTAACCCTAGGTCCAATCGGAACCCTAACCGGATCTCTACCCCTCGCCCTCAACATAACTCTAACCCTTGGTCCAATCGGAACCCTAACCGAATATCTAACCCTAGCCCTCAACATAACCCTAACCCTAGGTCCAATCGGAACCCTAACCGGATCTCTACCCCTCGCCCTCAACATAACCCTAACCCTAGGTCCAATCGGAACTCTAACCGGAACTCTAAACCTAGCCCTCAACATAACCCTAACCCTAGGTGCAATCGGAACCCTAACCGGATATCTAAACCTAGCCCTCAACATAACCCTAACCCTAGGTCCAATCGGAACCATAACCGGATCTCTAACCCTAGCCCTCAACATAACCCTAACCATAGGTCCAATCTGAACCCTAACCGGATCTCTAACCCTAGCCCTCAACATAACCTTAACCCTAGGTCCAATCGGAACCCTAACCGGATCTCTAACCCTAGCCCTCAACAAAACCCTAACCCTAGGTCCAATCGGAACCCTAAACAAATCTCTAAACCTAGCCCTCAACATAACCCTAACCCTAGGTCCAATCAGAACCCAAAACGGATATCTAACCCTAGCCCTCAACATAACCCTAACCCTAGGTCCAATCGGAACCCTAACCGCATCTCTAACCCTCGCCCTCAACATAACCCTAACCCTAGGTCCAATCGGAACCCTAACCGGATCTCTAACCCCTGCCCTCAAAATAACCCTAACCCTAGGTCCAATCGGAACCCTAACCGGATCTTTATCCCTAGCCCTCAACATATCCCTAACCCTAGGTCCAATCGGAACCCTAACCGGATCTCTAACCCTAGCCCTCAACATAACCCTAACACTATGTCCAATCGGAACCCTAACCGGATCTCTAACACTAGCCCTCAACATAACCCTAACCATAGGTCCTATCGGAACCCTAACCAGATCTCTAACCCTAGCCCTAAACATAACCCTAACCCTAGGTCCAATCGGCACCCTTACTGGATCTCTACCCCTCGCCTTCAACATAACCCTAACCCTAGGTCCAATCGGAACCCTAACCGGATCTCTACCCCTCGCCCTCAACATAACCCTAACCCTTGGTCCAATCGGAACCCTAACCGGATCTCTAACCCTAGCCCTCAACATAACCCTAACCATAGGTCCTATCGGAACCCTAACCAGATCTCTAACCCTAGCCCTAAACATAACCCTAACCCTAGGTCCAATCGGAACCCTAACCGGATCTCTAACCCTCGCCCTCAACATAACACTAACCCTAGGTCCTATCGGAACCCTAACCGGATCTCTAACCCTAGCCGTCAACATAACCCTAACACTAGGTCCAATCGGAACCCTAACCGGATCTCTAAACCTAGTCCTCAACATAACCTTAACCCTAGGTCCAATCGGAACCCTAACCGGATCTCTAACCCTAGCCCTCAACATAACCCTAACCCTAGGTCCAATCGGAACCCTAACTGGATTTCTAACCCTAGCCCTCAACATAACCCTAACCCTAGGTCCAATCGGAACCCTAACAGGATCTCTACCCCAGCCGTCAACATAACCCTAACCCTAGGTCCAATCGGAACCCTAACTGGATTTCTAACCCTAGCCCTCAACATAACCCTAACCCTAGGTCCAATCGGCACCCTTACTGGATCTCTACCCCTCGCCTTCAACATAACCCTAACCCTAGGTCCAATCGGAACCCTAACCGGATCTCTACCCCTCGCCCTCAACATAACCCTAACCCTTGGTCCAATCGGAACCCTAACCGGATCTCTAACCCTAGCCCTCAACATAACCCTAACCATAGGTCCTATCGGAACCCTAACCAGATCTCTAACCCTAGCCCTAAACATAACCCTAACCCTAGGTCCAATCGGAACCCTAACCGGATCTCTAACCCTCGCCCTCAACATAACACTAACCCTAGGTCCTATCGGAACCCTAACCGGATCTCTAACCCTAGCCGTCAACATAACCCTAACACTAGGTCCAATCGGAACCCTAACCGGATCTCTAAACCTAGTCCTCAACATAACCTTAACCCTAGGTCCAATCGGAACCCTAACCGGATCTCTAACCCTAGCCCTCAACATAACCCTAACCCTAGGTCCAATCGGAACCCTAACTGGATTTCTAACCCTAGCCCTCAACATAACCCTAACCCTAGGTCCAATCGGAACCCTAACAGGATCTCTACCCCAGCCGTCAACATAACCCTAACCCTAGGTCCAATCGGAACCCTTACTGGATCTCTACCCCTCGCCCTCAACATAACCCTAACCCTAGGTCCAATCGGAACCCTAACCGGATCTCTACCCCTCGCCCTCAACATAACCCTAACCCTTGGTCCAATCGGAACCCTAACCGGATATCTAACCCTAGCCCTCAACATAACCCTAACCCTAGGTCCAATAGGAACCCTAACCGGATCTCTAACCCTAGCCCTCAACATAACCGTAACCATAGGTCCTATCGGAACCCTAACCGGATCTCTAACCCTAGCCATAAACATAACCCTAATCGTAGGTCCAATCGGAACCCTAACTGGATCTCTAACCCTCGCCCTCAACATAACACTAACCCTAGGTCCTATCGGAACCCTTACCGGATCTCTAAACCTAGCCCTCAACATAACCCTAACCCTAGGTCCAATCGGAACCCTAAACGGACCTCTAACCCTAGCCCTCAACATAACCCTAACCCTAGGTCCAATCTGAACATTAACCGGATATCTAATTCTAGCCCTCAACATAACCCTAACCTAAGTCCAATTGGAACCCTAACCGGATCTTTATCCCTAGCCCTCAACATATCCCTAAACCCAGGTCCAATCGGAACCCTAACCGGATCTCCAACCCTAGCCCTCAACATAACCCTAACACTAGGTCCAATCGGAACCCTAACCGGATCTCTAACCCTAGCCCTCAACATAACCCTAACCCTAGGTCCAATCGGAACATTAACCGGATATCTAATTCTAGCCCTCAACATAACCCTAACCCTAGGTCCAATTGGAACCCTAACCGGATCTTTATCCCTAGCCCTCAACATATCCCTAAACCTAGGTCCAATTGGAACCCTAACCGGATCTCTAAATCTAGCCCTCAACATAACCCTAACACTAGGTCCAATCGGAACCCTAACCGGATCTCTAACCCTAGTCCTCAACATAACCTTAACCCTAGGTCCAATCGGAACCCTAACCGGATCTCTACCCATCGCCCTCAACATAACTCTAACCCTTGGTCCAATCGGAACCCTAACCGAATATCTAACCCTAGCCCTCAACATAACCCTAACCCTAGGTCCATTCGGAACCCTAACCGGATCTCTACCCCTCGCCCTCAACATAACCCTAACCCTAGGTCCAATCGGAACTCTAACCGGAACTCTAAACCTAACCCTCAACATAACCCTAACCCTAGGTCCAATCGGAACCCTAACCGGATATCTAACCCTAGCCCTCAACATAACCCTAACCCTAGGTCCAATCGGAACCCTAACCGGATCTCTATCCCTAGCCCTCAACATAACCCTAACCCTAGGTCCAATCGGAACCCTAACCGGATCTCTAACCCTAGCCCTCAACATAACCCTAACCCTAGGTCCAATCTGAACCCTAACCGGATCTCTAACCCTAGCCCTCAACATAACCTTAACCATAGGTCCAATCGGAACCCTAACCGGATCTCTAACCCTAGCCCTCAACATAACCCTAACCCTAGGTCCAATCGGAACCCTAAACGGATATCTAAACCTAGCCCTCAACATAACCCTAACCCTAGGTCCAATCGGAACCCAAAACAGATATCTAACCCTAGCCCTCAACATAACCCTATCCCTAGGTCCAATCGGAAACCTAACCGCATATCTAACCCACGCCCTCAACATAACCCTAACCCTAGGTCCAATCGGAACCCTAACCGGATCTCTAACCCTAGGCCTCAACATAACCCTAACCCTAGGTCCAATCGGAACCCTAACCGGATCTCTAACCCTAGCCCTCAACATAACCCTAACCCTAGGTTCAATCTGAACCCTAACCGGATCTCTAACCCTAGCATTCAACATAACCTTAACCCTAGGTCCAATCGGAAACCTAAACGGATATCTAACCCTACCCCTCAACATAACCCTAACCCTAGGTCCAATCGGAACCCAAAACGGATATCTAACCCTAGCCCTCAACATAACCCTAACCCTAGGCCCAATCGGAAACCTAACCACATATCTAACCCACGCCCTCAACATAACCCTAACCCTAGGTCCAATCGGAACCCTAACCGGATCTCTAACCCTAGCCCTCAAAATAACCCTAACCCTAGGTCCAATCGGAACCCTAACCGGATCTTTATCCCTAGCCCTCAACATATCCCTAACCCTAGGTCCAATCGGAACCCTAACCGGATCTCTAACCCTAGCCCTCAACATAACCCTAACACTATGTCCAATCGGAACCCTAACCGGATCTCTAACCCTAGCCCTCAACATAACCCTAACCCTAGGTCCAATCGGAACCCTAACTGGATTTCTAACCCTAGCCCTCAACATATCCCTAACCCTAGGTCCAATCGGAACCCTAACAGGATCTCTACCCCAGCCCTCAACATAACCCTAACCCTAGGTCCAATCGGAACCCTTACTGGATCTCTACCCCTCGCCTTCAACATAACCCTAACCCTAGGTCCAATCGGAACCCTTACCGGATCTCTGCCCCTCGCCCTCAACATAACCCTAACCCTTGGTCCAATCGGAACCCTAACCGGATCTCTAACCCTAGCCCTCAACATAACCCTAACCATAGGTCCTATCGGAACCCTAACCAGATCTCTAACCCTAGCCCTAAACACAACCCTAACCCTAGGTCCAATCGGAACCCTAACCGGATCTCTAACCCTCGCCCTCAACATAACACTAACTCTAGGTCCTATCGGAACCCTAACCGGATCTCTAAACCTAGCCCTCAACATAACCCTAACCTTAGGTCCAATCGGAACCCTAACCGAATCTCTAACCCTAGCCCTCAACATAACCTTAACCCTAGGTCCAATCGGAACCCAAAACGGATATCTAACCCTAGCCCTCAACATAACCCTAACCCTAGGTCCAATCGGATACCTAACCAGATATCTAACCATCGCCCTCAACATAACCCTAACCCTAGGTCCAATCGGAACCCTAACCGGATCTCTAACCCTAGCCCTCAAAATAACCCTAACCCTAGGTCCAATCGGAACCCTAACCGGATATCTAACCCTAGCCCTCAACATAACCCTAACCCTCGGTCCAATCGGAACCCTAACCGAATCTCTAACCCTAGCCCTCAACATAACCCTAACCCTAGGTCCAATCGGAACCCTAACCGGATCTCTAACCCTAGCCCTCAACATAACCCTAACCCTAGGTCCAATCGGAACCCTAACCGGATCTCTAACCCTAGCCCTCAACATAACCCTAACCCTAGTTCCAATCGGAACCCTAACAGGATCTCGACCCCTCGCCCTCAGCATAACCCTAACCCTAGGTCCAATCGGAACCCTAACCGGATCTCTACCCCTCGCCCTCAACATAACTCTAACCCTTGGTCCAATCGGAACCCTAACCGAATATCTAACCCTAGCCCTCAACATAACCCTAACCCTAGGCCCATTCGGAACCCTAACCGGATCTCTACCCCTCGCCCTCAACATAACCCTAACCTTAGGTCCAATCGGAACTCTAACCGGAACTCTAAACCTAACCCTCAACATAACCCTAACCCTAGGTCCAATCGGACCCTAATCGGATCTCTAACCCTAGCCCTCAACATAACCCTAACCCTAGGTCCAATCTGAACCCTAACCGGATCTCTAACCCTAGCCCTCAACATAACCTTAACCCTAGGTCCAATCGGAACCCTAACCGGATCTCTAACCCTCGCCCTCAACATAACCCTAACCCTAGGTCCAATCGGAACCCTAAACGGATATCTAAACCTAGCCCTCAACATAACCCTAACCCTAGGTCCAATCAGAACGCAAAACGGATATCTAACCCTAGCCCTCAACATAACCCTAAACCTAGGTCCAATCGGAAACCTAACCGCATATCTAACCCACGCCCTCAACATAACCCTAACCCTAGGTCCAATCGGAACCCTAACCGGATCTCTAACCCTAGCCCTCAAAATAACCCTAACCCTAGGTCCAATCGGAACCCTAAACAGATATCTAACCCTAGCCCTGAACATAACACGAACCCTAGGTCCAATCGGAACCCTAACTGGATTTCTAACCCTAGCCCTCAACATAACCCTAACCCTAGGTCCAATCGGAACCCTAACAGGATCTATACCCCAGCCCTCAACATAACCCTAACCCTAGGTCCAATCGGAACCCTTACTGGATCTCTACCCCTCGCCTTCAACATAACCCTAACCCTAGGTCCAATCGGAACCCTAACCGGATCTCTACCCCTCGCCCTCAACATAACCCTAACCCTTGGTCCAATCGGAACCCTAACCGGATCTCTAACCCTAGCCCTCAACATAACCCTAACCATAGGTCCTATCGGAACCCTAACCAGATCTCTAACCCTAGCCCTAAACATAACCCTAACCCTAGGTCCAATCGGAACCCTAACCGGATCTCTAACCCTCGCCCTCAACATAACACTAACCCTAGGTCCTATCGGAACCCTAACCGGATCTCTAAACCTAGCCCTCAACATAACCCTAACCTTAGGTCCAATCGGAACCCTAACCGGATCTCTAACCCTAGCCCTCAACATAACCTTAACCCTAGGTCCAATCGGAACCCAAAACGGATATCAAACCTAGCCCTCAACATAACCCTAACCCTAGGTCCAATCGGAACCCTTACTGGATCTCTACCCCTCGCCTTCAACATAACCCTAACCCTAGGTCCAATCGGAACCCTTACCGGATCTCTGCCCCTCGCCCTCAACATAACCCTAACCCTTGGTCCAATCGGAACCCTAACCGGATCTCTAACCCTAGCCCTCAACATAACCCTAACCATAGGTCCTATCGGAACCCTAACCAGATCTCTAACCCTAGCCCTAAACACAACCCTAACCCTAGGTCCAATCGGAACCCTAACCGGATCTCTAACCCTCGCCCTCAACATAACACTAACTCTAGGTCCTATCGGAACCCTAACCGGATCTCTAAACCTAGCCCTCAACATAACCCTAACCTTAGGTCCAATCGGAACCCTAACCGAATCTCTAACCCTAGCCCTCAACATAACCTTAACCCTAGGTCCAATCGGAACCCAAAACGGATATCTAACCCTAGCCCTCAACATAACCCTAACCCTAGGTCCAATCGGATACCTAACCAGATATCTAACCATCGCCCTCAACATAACCCTAACCCTAGGTCCAATCGGAACCCTAACCGGATCTCTAACCCTAGCCCTCAAAATAACCCTAACCCTAGGTCCAATCGGAACCCTAACCGGATATCTAACCCTAGCCCTCAACATAACCCTAACCCTCGGTCCAATCGGAACCCTAACCGAATCTCTAACCCTAGCCCTCAACATAACCCTAACCCTAGGTCCAATCGGAACCCTAACCGGATCTCTAACCCTAGCCCTCAACATAACCCTAACCCTAGGTCCAATCGGAACCCTAACCGGATCTCTAACCCTAGCCCTCAACATAACCCTAACCCTAGTTCCAATCGGAACCCTAACAGGATCTCTACCCCTCGCCCTCAGCATAACCCTAACCCTAGGTCCAATCGGAACCCTAACCGGATCTCTACCCCTCGCCCTCAACATAACTCTAACCCTTGGTCCAATCGGAACCCTAACCGAATATCTAACCCTAGCCCTCAACATAACCCTAACCCTAGGCCCATTCGGAACCCTAACCGGATCTCTACCCCTCGCCCTCAACATAACCCTAACCTTAGGTCCAATCGGAACTCTAACCGGAACTCTAAACCTAACCCTCAACATAACCCTAACCCTAGGTCCAATCGGACCCTAATCGGATCTCTAACCCTAGCCCTCAACATAACCCTAACCCTAGGTCCAATCTGAACCCTAACCGGATCTCTAACCCTAGCCCTCAACATAACCTTAACCCTAGGTCCAATCGGAACCCTAACCGGATCTCTAACCCTCGCCCTCAACATAACCCTAACCCTAGGTCCAATCGGAACCCTAAACGGATATCTAAACCTAGCCCTCAACATAACCCTAACCCTAGGTCCAATCAGAACGCAAAACGGATATCTAACCCTAGCCCTCAACATAACCCTAAACCTAGGTCCAATCGGAAACCTAACCGCATATCTAACCCACGCCCTCAACATAACCCTAACCCTAGGTCCAATCGGAACCCTAACCGGATCTCTAACCCTAGCCCTCAAAATAACCCTAACCCTAGGTCCAATCGGAACCCTAAACAGATATCTAACCCTAGCCCTGAACATAACACGAACCCTAGGTCCAATCGGAACCCTAACTGGATTTCTAACCCTAGCCCTCAACATAACCCTAACCCTAGGTCCAATCGGAACCCTAACAGGATCTATACCCCAGCCCTCAACATAACCCTAACCCTAGGTCCAATCGGAACCCTTACTGGATCTCTACCCCTCGCCTTCAACATAACCCTAACCCTAGGTCCAATCGGAACCCTAACCGGATCTCTACCCCTCGCCCTCAACATAACCCTAACCCTTGGTCCAATCGGAACCCTAACCGGATCTCTAACCCTAGCCCTCAACATAACCCTAACCATAGGTCCTATCGGAACCCTAACCAGATCTCTAACCCTAGCCCTAAACATAACCCTAACCCTAGGTCCAATCGGAACCCTAACCGGATCTCTAAACCTCGCCCTCAACATAACACTAACCCTAGGTCCTATCGGAACCCTAACCGGATCTCTAAACCTAGCCCTCAACATAACCCTAACCTTAGGTCCAATCGGAACCCTAACCGGATCTCTAACCCTAGCCCTCAACATAACCTTAACCCTAGGTCCAATCGGAACCCAAAACGGATATCTAACCCTAGCCCTCAACATAACCCTAACCCTAGGTCCAATCGGAAACCTAACCAGATATCTAACCATCGCCCTCAACATAACCCTAACCCTAGGTCCAATCGGAACCCTAACCGGATCTCTAACCCTAGCCCTCAAAATAACCCTAACCCTAGGTCCAATCGGAACCCTAACCGGATATCTAACCCTAGCCCTCAACATAACCCTAACCCTCGGTCCAATCGGAACCCTAACCGAATCTCTAACCCTAGGCCTCAAAATAACCCTAACCCTAGGTCCAATCGGAACCCTAACCGGATATCTAACCCTAGCCCTCAACATAACCCTAACCCTAGGTCCAATCGGAACCCTAACCGGATATCTAACCCTAGCCATAAACATAACCCTAACCCTAGGTCCAATCGGAACCCTAACCGAATCTCTAACCCTAGCCCTAAACATAACCCTAACCCTAGGTCCAATCGGAACCCTAACAGGATCTCTACCCCAGCCCTCAACATAACCTTAACCCTAGGTCCAATCGGAACCCTTACTTGATCTCTACCCCTCGCCCTCAACATAACCCTAACCCTAGGTCCAATCGGAACCCTAACCGGATCTCTACCCCTCGCCCTCAACATAACTCTAACCCTTGGTCCAATCGGAACCCTAACCGAATATCTAACCTTAGCCCTCAACATAACCCTAACCCTAGGTCCATTCGGAACCCTAACCGGATCTCTACCCCTCGCCCTCAACATAACCCTAACCCTAGGTCCAATCGGAACTCTAACCGGAACTCTAAACCTAACCCTCAACATAACCCTAACCCTAGGTCCAATCGGAACCCTAACCGGATATCTAACCCTAGCCCTCAACATAACCCTAACCCTAGGTCCAATCGGAACCCTAACCGGATCTCTATCCCTAGCCCTCAACATAACCCTAACCCTAGGTCCAATCTGAACCCTAACCGGATCTCTAACCCTAGCCCTCAACATAACCCTAACCCTAGGTCCAATCGGAACCCTAACCGGATCTCTAACCCTAGCCCTCAACATAACCCTAACCCTAGGTCCAATCGGAACCCTAACCGGATCTCTAACCCTCGCCCTCAACATAACACTAACCCTAGGTCCTATCGGAACCCTAACCGGATCTCTAAACCTAGCCCTCAACATAACCCTAACCTTAGGTCCAATCGAAACCCTAACCGGATCTCTAACCCTAGCCCTCAACATAACCTTAACCCTAGGTCCAATCGGAACCCAAAACGGATATCTAACCCTAGCCCTCAACATAACCCTAACCCTAGGTCCAATCGGAAACCTAACCAGATATCTAACCATCGCCCTCAACATAACCCTAACCCTAGGTCCAATCGGAACCCTAACCGGATCTGTAACCCTAGCCCTCAACATAACCCTAACCCTAGGTCCAATCGGAACCCTAACCGGATCTCTAACCCAAGCCCTCAACATAACCCTAACCCTAGGGCCAATCGGAACCCTAACAGGATCTCTACCCCAGCCCTCAACATAACCTTAACCCTAGGTCCAATCGGAACCCTTACTTGATCTCTACCCTCGCCCTCAACATAACCCTAACCCTAGGTACAATCGGAACCCTAACCGGATCTCTACCCCTCGCCCTCAACATAACTCTAACCCTTGGTCCAATCGGAACCCTAACCGGATCTCTACCCCTCGCCCTCAACATAACCCTAACCCTAGGTCCAATCGGAACCCTAACCGGATCTCTACCCCTCGCCCTCAACATAACTCTAACCCTTGGTCCAATCGGAACCCTAACCGAATATCTAACCTTAGCCCTCAACATAACCCTAACCCTAGGTCCATTCGGAACCCTAACCGGATCTCTACCCCTCGCCCTCAACATAACCCTAACCCTAGGTCCAATCGGAACTCTAACCGGAACTCTAAACCTAACCCTCAACATAACCCTAACCCTAGGTCCAATCGGAACCCTAACCGGATATCTAACCCTAGCCCTCAACATAACCCTAACCCTAGGTCCAATCGGAACCCTAACCGGATCTCTATCCCTAGCCCTCAACATAACCCTAACCCTAGGTCCAATCTGAACCCTAACCGGATCTCTAACCCTAGCCCTCAACATAACCCTAACCCTAGGTCCAATCGGAACCCTAACCGGATCTCTAACCCTAGCCCTCAACATAACCCTAACCCTAGGTCCAATCGGAACCCTAACCGGATCTCTAACCCTCGCCCTCAACATAACACTAACCCTAGGTCCTATCGGAACCCTAACCGGATCTCTAAACCTAGCCCTCAACATAACCCTAACCTTAGGTCCAATCGAAACCCTAACCGGATCTCTAACCCTAGCCCTCAACATAACCTTAACCCTAGGTCCAATCGGAACCCAAAACGGATATCTAACCCTAGCCCTCAACATAACCCTAACCCTAGGTCCAATCGGAAACCTAACCAGATATCTAACCATCGCCCTCAACATAACCCTAACCCTAGGTCCAATCGGAACCCTAACCGGATCTGTAACCCTAGCCCTCAACATAACCCTAACCCTAGGTCCAATCGGAACCCTAACCGGATCTCTAACCCAAGCCCTCAACATAACCCTAACCCTAGGGCCAATCGGAACCCTAACAGGATCTCTACCCCAGCCCTCAACATAACCTTAACCCTAGGTCCAATCGGAACCCTTACTTGATCTCTACCCTCGCCCTCAACATAACCCTAACCCTAGGTACAATCGGAACCCTAACCGGATCTCTACCCCTCGCCCTCAACATAACTCTAACCCTTGGTCCAATCGGAACCCTAACCGAATATCTAACCCTAGCCCTCAACATAACCCTAACCCTAGGCCCATTCGGAACCCTAACCGGATCTCTACCCCTCGCCCTCAACATAACCCTAACCCTAGGTCCAATCGGAACTCTAACCGGAACTCTAAACCTAACCCTCAACATAACCCTAACCCTAGGTCCAATCGGAACCCTAACCGGATATCTAACGCTAGCCCTCAACATAACCCTAACCCTAGGTCCAATCGGAACCCTAACCGGATCTATCCCTAGCCCTCAACATAACCCTAACCCTAGGTCCAATCGGAACCCTAACCGGATCTCTAACCCTAGCCCTCAACATAACCCTAACCCTAGGTCCAATCTGAACCCTAACCGGATCTCTAACCCTAGCCCTCAACATAACCTTAACCCTAGGTCCAATCGGAACCCTAACCGGATCTCTAACCCTAGCCCTCAACATAACCCTAACCCTAGGTCCAATCGGAACCCAAAACGGACATCTAAACCTAGCCCTCAACATAACCCTAACTCTAGGTCCAATCAGGACGCAAAACGAATATCTAACCCTAGCCCTCAACATAACCCTAACCCTAGGTCCAATCGGAAACCTAACCGCATATCTAACCCACGCCCTCAACATAACCCTAACCCTAGGTCCAATCGGAACCCTAACCGGATCTCTAACCCTAGCCCTCAAAATAACCCTAACCCTAGGTCCAATCGGAACCCTAACCGGATATCTAACCCTAGCCCTCAACATAACACTAACACTATGTCCAATCGGAACCCTAACTGGATTTCTAACCCTAGCCCTCAATATAACCCTAACCCTAGGTCCAATCGGAACCGTAACAGGATCTCTACCCCAGCCCTCAACATAACCCTAACCCTAGGTCCAATTGGAACCCTTACTGGATCTCTACCCCTCCTCTTCAACATAACCCTAACCCTAGGTCCAATCGGAACACTAACCGGATCTCTACCCCTCGCCCTCAACATAACCCTAACCCTTGGTCCAATCGGAACCCTAACCGGATCTCTAACCCTAGCCCTCAACATAACCCTAACCATAGGTCCTATCGGAACCCTAACCAGATCTCTAACCCTAGCCCTAAACATAACCCTAACCCTAGGTCCAATCGGAACCCTAACCGGATCTCTAACCCTCGCCCTCAACAAAACACTAACCGTAGGTCCTATCGGAACCCTAACCGGATCTCTAAACCTAGCCCTCAACATAACCCTAACCTTAGGTCCAGTCGGAACCCTAACCGGATCTCTAACCCTAGCCCTCAACATAACCTTAACCCTAGGTCCAATCGGAACCCAAAACGGATATCTAACCCTAGCCCTCAACATAACCCTAACCCTAGGTCCAATCGGAAACCTAACCAGATATCTAACCATCGCCCTCAACATAACCCTAACCCTAGGTCCAATCGGAACCCTAACCGGATCTCTAACCCTAGGCCTCAACATAACCCTAACCCTAGGTCCAATCGGAACCCTAACCGGATCTCTAACCCTAGCCCTCAACATAACCCTAACCCTAGGTTCAATCTGAACCCTAACCGGATCTCTAACCCTAGCATTCAACATAACCTTAACCCTAGGTCCAATCGGAAACCTAAACGGATATCTAACCCTACCCCTCAACATAACCCTAACCCTAGGTCCAATCGGAACCCAAAACGGATATCTAACCCTAGCCCTCAACATAACCCTAACCCTAGGCACAATCGGAAACCTAACCACATATCTAACCCACGCCCTCAACATAACCCTAACCCTAGGTCCAATCGGAACCCTAACCGGATCTCTAACCCTAGCCCTCAAAATAACCCTAACCCTAGGTCCAATCGGAACCCTAACCGGATATCTAACCCTAGCCCTCAACATAACAGTAACCCTAGGTCCAATCGGAACCCTAACCGGATCTTTATCCCTAGCCCTCAACATATCCCTAACCCTAGGTCCAATCGGAACCCTAACCGGATCTCTAACCCTAGCCCTCAACATAACCCTAACACTATGTCCAATCGGAACCCTAACCGGATCTCTAACCCTAGCCCTCAACATAACCCTAACCCTAGGTCCAATCGGAACCCTTACTGGATCTCTACCCCTCGCCTTCAACATAACCCTAACCCTAGGTCCAATCGGAACCCTAACCGGATCTCTACCCCTCGCCCTCAACATAACCCTAACCCTTGGTCCAATCGGAACCCTAACCGGATCTCTAACCCTAGCCCTCAACATAACCCTAACCATAGGTCCTATCGGAACCCTGACCAGATCTCTAACCCTAGCCCTAAACACAACCCTAACCCTAGGTCCAATCGGAACCCTAACCGGATCTCTAATCCTCGCCCTCAACATAACACTAACTCTAGGTCCTATCGGAACCCTAACCGGATCTCTAAACCTAGCCCTCAACATAACCCTAACCTTAGGTCCAATCGGAACCCTAACCGGATCTCTAACCCTAGCCCTCAACATAACCTTAACCCTAGGTCCAATCGGAACCCAAAACGGATATCTAACCCTAGCCCTCAACATAACCCTAACCCTAGGTCCAATCGGATACCTAACCAGATATCTAACCATCGCCCTCAACATAACCCTAACCCTAGGTCCAATCGGAACCCTAACCGGATCTCTAACCCTAGCCCTCAAAATAACCCTAACCCTAGGTCCAATCGGAACCCTAACCGGATATCTAACCCTAGCCCTCAACATAACCCTAACCCTCGGTCCAATCGGAACCCTAACCGAATCTCTAACCCTAGCCCTCAACATAACCCTAACCCTAGGTCCAATCGGAACCCTAACCGGATCTCTAACCCTAGCCCTCAACATAACCCTAACCCTAGGTCCAATCGGAACCCTAACCGGATCTCTAACCCTAGCCCTCAACATAACCCTAACCCTAGTTCCAATCGGAACCCTAACAGGATCTCTACCCCAGCCCTCAACATAACCTTAACCCTAGGTCCAATCGGAACCCTTACTTGATCTCTACCCCTCGCCCTCAACATAACCCTAACCCTAGGTCCAATCGGAACCCTAACCGGATCTCTACCCCTCGCCCTCAACATAACTCTAACCCTTGGTCCAATCGGAACCCTAACCGAATATCTAACCCTAGCCCTCAACATAACCCTAACCCTAGGCCCATTCGGAACCCTAACCGGATCTCTACCCCTCGCCCTCAACATAACCCTAACCCTAGGTCCAATCGGAACTCTAACCGGAACTCTAAACCTAACCCTCAACATAACCCTAACCCTAGGTCCAATCGGACCCTAATCGGATCTCTAACCCTAGCCCTCAACATAACCCTAACCCTAGGTCCAATCTGAACCCTAACCGGATCTCTAACCCTAGCCCTCAACATAACCTTAACCCTAGGTCCAATCGGAACCCTAACCGGATCTCTAACCCTCGCCCTCAACATAACCCTAACCCTAGGTCCAATCGGAACCCTTACTGGATCTCTACCCCTCGCCTTCAACATAACCCTAACCCTAGGTCCAATCGGAACCCTAACCGGATCTCTACCCCTCGCCCTCAACATAACCCTAACCCTTGGTCCAATCGGAACCCTAACCGGATCTCTAACCCTAGCCCTCAACATAACCCTAACCATAGGTCCTATCGGAACCCTAACCAGATCTCTAACCCTAGCCCTAAACATAACCCTAACCCTAGGTCCAATCGGAACCCTAACCGGATCTCTAACCCTAGCCCTAAACATAACACTAACCCTAGGTCCTATCGGAACCCAAAACGGATATCTAACCCTAGCCCTCAACATAACCCTAACCCTAGGTCCAATCGGAAACCTAACCAGATATCTAACCATCGCCCTCAACATAACCCTAACCCTCGGTCCAATCGGAACCCTAACCGGATCTCTAACCCTAGCCCTCAAAATAACCCTAACCCTAGGTCCAATCGGAACCCTAACCGGATATCTAACCCTAGCCCTCAACATAACCTTAACCCTAGGTCCAATCGGAACCCAAAACGGATATCTAACCCTAGCCCTCAACATAACCCTAACCCTAGGTCCAATCGGAAACCTAACCAGATATCTAACCATCGCCCTCAACATAACCCTAACCCTCGGTCCAATCGGAACCCTAACCGGATCTCTAACCCTAGCCCTCAAAATAACCCTAACCCTAGGTCCAATCGGAACCCTAACCGGATATCTAACCCTAGCCCTCAACATAACCCTAACCCTCGGTCCAATCGGAACCCTAACCGAATCTCTAACCCTAGCCCTCAAAATAACCCTAACCCTAGGTCCAATCGGAACCCTAACCGGATATCTAACCCTAGCCCTCAACATAACCCTAACCCTAGGTCCAATCGGAACCCTAACCGGATATCTAACCCTAGCCATAAACATAACCCTAACCCTAGGTCCAATCGGAACCCTAACCGGATCTCTAACCCTAGCCCTCAACATAACCATAACCCTAGGTCCAATCGGAACCCTAACAGGATCTCTACCCCAGCCCTCAACATAACCTTAACCCTAGGTCCAATCGGAACCCTTACTTGATCTCTACCCCTCGCCCTCAACATAACCCTAACCCTAGGTCCAATCGGAACCCTAACCGGATCTCTACCCCTCGCCCTCAACATAACTCTAACCCTTGGTCCAATCGGAACCCTAACCGAATATCTAACCTTAGCCCTCAACATAACCCTAACCCTAGGTCCATTCGGAACCCTAACCGGATCTCTACCCCTCGCCCTCAACATAACCCTAACCCTAGGTCCAATCGGAACTCTAACCGGAACTCTAAACCTAACCCTCAACATAACCCTAACCCTAGGTCCAATCGGAACCCTAACCGGATATCTAACCCTAGCCCTCAACATAACCCTAACCCTAGGTCCAATCGGAACCCTAACCGGATCTCTATCCCTAGCCCTCAACATAACCCTAACCCTAGGTCCAATCGGAACCCTAACAGGATCTCTAACCCTAGCCCTCAACATAACCCTAACCCTAGGTCCAATCTGAACCCTAACCGGATCTCTAACCCTAGCCCTCAACATAACCCTAACCCTAGGTCCAATCGGAACCCTAACCGGATCTCTAACCCTAGCCCTCAACATAACCCTAACCCTAGGTCCAATCGGAACCCTAACCGGATCTCTAACCCTCGCCCTCAACATAACACTAACCCTAGGTCCTATCGGAACCCTAACCGGATCTCTAAACCTAGCCCTCAACATAACCCTAACCTTAGGTCCAATCGGAACCCTAACCGGATCTCTAACCCTAGCCCTCAACATAACCTTATCCCTAGGTCCAATCGGAACCCAAAACGGATATCTAACCCTAGCCCTCAACATAACCCTAACCCTAGGTCCAATCGGAAACCTAACCAGATATCTAACCATCGCCCTCAACATAACCCTAACCCTAGGTCCAATCGGAACCCTAACCGGATCTCTAACATTAGCCCTCAACATAACCCTAACCCTAGGTCCAATCGGAACCCTAACCGGATCTCTAACCCAAGCCCTCAACATAACCCTAACCCTAGGGCCAATCGGAACCCTAACAGGATCTCTACCCCAGCCCTCAACATAACCTTAACCCTAGGTCCAATCGGAACCCTTACTTGATCTCTACCCCTCGCCCTCAACATAACCCTAACCCTAGGTACAATCGGAACCCTAACCGGATCTCTACCCCTCGCCCTCAACATAACTCTAACCCTTGGTCCAATCGGAACCCTAACCGAATATCTAACCCTAGCCCTCAACATAACCCTAACCCTAGGCCCATTCGGAACCCTAACCGGATCTCTACACCTCGCCCTCAACATAACCCTAACCCTAGGTCCAATCGGAACTCTAACCGGAACTCTAAACCTAACCCTCAACATAACCCTAACCCTAGGTCCAATCGGAACCCTAACCGGATATCTAACGCTAGCCCTCAACATAACCCTAACCCTAGGTCCAATCGGAACCCTAACCGGATCTATCCCTAGCCCTCAACATAACCCTAACCCTAGGTCCAATCGGAACCCTAACCGGATCTCTAACCCTAGCCCTCAACATAACCCTAACCCTAGGTCCAATCTGAACCCTAACCGGATCTCTAACCCTAGCCCTCAACATAACCTTAACCCTAGGTCCAATCGGAACCCTAACCGGATCTCTAACCCTAGCCCTCAACATAACCCTAACCCTAGGTCCAATCGGAACCCTAAACGGACATCTAAACCTAGCCCTCAACATAACCCTAACACTAGGTCCAATCAGAACCCAAAACGGATATCTAACCCTAGCCCTCAACATAACCCTAACCCTAGGTCCAATCGGAAACCTAACCGCATATCTAACCCACGCCCTCAACATAACCCTAACCCTAGGTCCAATCGGAACCCTAACCGGATCTCTAACCCTAGCCCTCAAAATAACCCTAACCCTAGGTCCAATCGGAACCCTAACCGGATATCTAACCCTAGCCCTCAACATAACACTAACCCTAGGTCCAATCGGAACCCTAACCGGATCTTTATCCCTAGCCCTCAACATATCCCTAACCCTAGGTCCAATCGGAACCCTAACCGGATCTCTAACCCTAGCCCTCAACATAACCCTAACACTATGTCCAATCGGAACCCTAACTGGATTTCTAACCCTAGCCCTCAACATAACCCTAACCCTAGGTCCAATCGGAACCCTAACAGGATCTCTACCCCAGCCCTCAACATAACCCTAACCCTAGGTCCAATCGGAACCCTTACTGGATCTCTACCCCTCCTCTTCAACATAACCCTAACCCTAGGTCCAATCGGAACCCTAACCGGATCTCTACCCCTCGCCCTCAACATAACCCTAACCCTTGGTCCAATCGGAACCCTAACCGGATCTCTAACCCTAGCCCTCAACATAACCCTAACCATAGGTCCTATCGGAACCCTAACCAGATCTCTAACCCTAGCCCTAAACATAACCCTAACCCTAGGTCCAATCGGAACCCTAACCGGATCTCTAACCCTCGCCCTCAACAAAACACTAACCGTAGGTCCTATCGGAACCCTAACCGGATCTCTAAACCTAGCCCTCAACATAACCCTAACCTTAGGTCCAGTCGGAACCCCAACCGGATCTCTAACCCTAGCCCTCAACATAACCTTAACCCTAGGTCCAATCGGAACCCAAAACGGATATGTAACCCTAGCCCTCAACATAACCCTAACCCTAGGTCCAATCGGAAACCTAACCAGATATCTAACCATCGCCCTCAACATAACCCTAACCCTAGGTCCAATCGGAACCCTAACCGGATCTCTAACCCTAGGCCTCAACATAACCCTAACCCTAGGTCCAATCGGAACCCTAACCGGATCTCTAACCCTAGCCCTCAACATAACCCTAACCCTAGGTTCAATCTGAACCCTAACCGGATCTCTAACCCTAGCATTCAACATAACCTTAACCCTAGGTCCAATCGGAAACCTAAACGGATATCTAACCCTACCCCTCAACATAACCCTAACCCTAGGTCCAATCGGAACCCAAAACGGATATCTAACCCTAGCCCTCAACATAACCCTAACCCTAGGCACAATCGGAAACCTAACCACATATCTAACCCACGCCCTCAACATAACCCTAACCCTAGGTCCAATCGGAACCCTAACCGGATCTCTAACCCTAGCCCTCAAAATAACCCTAACCCTAGGTCCAATCGGAACCCTAACCGGATATCTAACCCTAGCCCTCAACATAACAGTAACCCTAGGTCCAATCGGAACCCTAACCGGATCTTTATCCCTAGCCCTCAACATATCCCTAACCCTAGGTCCAATCGGAACCCTAACCGGATCTCTAACCCTAGCCCTCAACATAACCCTAACACTATGTCCAATCGGAACCCTAACCGGATCTCTAACCCTAGCCCTCAACATAACCCTAACCCTAGGTCCAATCGGAACCCTAACTGGATTTCTAACCCTAGCCCTCAACATAACCCTAACCCTAGGTCCAATCGGAACCCTAACAGGATCTCTACCCCAGCCCTCAACATAACCCTAACCCTAGGTCCAATCGGAACCCTTACTGGATCTCTACCCCTCGCCTTCAACATAACCCTAACCCTAGGTCCAATCGGAACTCTAACCGGATCTCTACACCTCGCCCTCAACATAACCCTAACCCTTGGTCCAATCGGAACCCTAACCGGATCTCTAACCCTAGCCCTCAACATAACCCTAACCATAGGTCCTATCGGAACCCTAACCAGATCTCTAACCCTAGCCCTAAACACAACCCTAACCCTAGGTCCAATCGGAACCCTAACCGGATCTCTAACCCTCGCCCTCAACATAACACTAACCCTAGGTCCTATCGGAACCCTAACCGGATCTCTAAACCTAGCCCTCAACATAACCCTAACCTTAGGTCCAATCGGAACCCTAACCGGATCTCTAACCCTAGCCCTCAACATAACCTTAACCCTAGGTCCAATCGGAACCCAAAACGGATATCTAACCCTAGCCCTCAACATAGCCCTAACCCTAGGTCCAATCGGATACCTAACCAGATATCTAACCATCGCCCTCAACATAACCCTAACCCTAGGTCCAATCGGAACCCTAACCGGATCTCTAACCCTAGCCCTCAAAATAACCCTAACCCTAGGTCCAATCGGAACCCTAACCGGATATCTAACCCTAGCCCTCAACATAACCCTAACCCTCGGTCCAATCGGAACCCTAACCGAATCTCTAACCCTAGCCCTCAACATAACCCTAACCCTAGGTCCAATCGGAACCCTAACCGGATCTCTAACCCTAGCCCTCAACATAACCCTAACCCTAGGTCCAATCGGAACCCTAACCGGATCTCTAACCCTAGCCCTCAACATAACCCTAACCCTAGTTCCAATCGGAACCCTAACAGGATCTCTACCCCAGCCCTCAACATAACCTTAACCCTAGGTCCAATCGGAACCCTTACTTGATCTCTACCCCTCGCCCTCAACATAACCCTATCCCTAGGTCCAATCGGAACCCTAACCGGATCTCTACCCCTCGCCCTCAACATAACTCTAACCCTTGGTCCAATCGGAACCCTAACCGAATATCTAACCCTAGCCCTCAACATAACCCTAACCCTAGGCCCATTCGGAACCCTAACCGGATCTCTACCCCTCGCCCTCAACATAACCCTAACCCTAGGTCCAATCGGAACTCTAACCAGAACTCTAAACCTAACCCTCAACATAACCCTAACAATAGGTCCAATCGGACCCTAATCGGATCTCTAACCCTAGCCCTCAACATAACCCTAACCCTAGGTCCAATCGGAACCCTAACCGGATCTCTAACCCTCGCCCTCAACATAACCCTAACCCTAGGTCCAATCGGAACCCTAAACGGATATCTAAACCTAGCCCTCAACATAACCCTAACCCTAGGTCCAATCAGAACGCAAAACGGATATCTAACCCTAGCCCTCAACATAACCCTAAACCTAGGTCCAATCGGAAACCTAACCGCATATCTAACCCACGCCCTCAACATAACCCTAACCCTAGGTCCAATCGGAACCCTAACCGGATCTCTAAACCTAGCCCTCAAAATAACCCTAACCCTAGGTCCAATCGGAACCCTAACCGGATATCTAACCCTAGCCCTCAACATAACCCTAACCCTCGGTCCAATCGGAACCCTAACCGAATCTCTAACCCTAGACCTCAAAATAACCCTAACCCTAGGTCCAATCGGAACCCTAACCGGATATCTAACCCTAGCCCTCAACATAACCCTAACCCTAGGTCCAATCGGAACCCTAACCGGATATCTAACCCTAGCCCTCAACATAACCCTAACCCTAGGTCCAATCGGAACCCTAAACGGATCTCTAACCCTAGCCCTCAACATAACCCTAACCCTAGGTCCAATCGGAACCCTAACAGGATCTCTACCCCAGCCCTCAACATAACCTTAACCCTAGGTCCAATCGGAACCCTTACTTGATCTCTACCCCTCGCCCTCAACATAACCCTAACCCTAGGTCCAATCGGAACCCTAACCGGATCTCTACCCCTCGCCCTCAACATAACTCTAACCCTTGGTCCAATCGGAACCCTAACCGAATATCTAACCCTAGCCCTCAACATAACCCTAACCCTAGGTCCATTCGGAACCCTAACCGGATCTCTACCCCTCGCCCTCAACATAACCCTAACCCTAGGTCCAATCGGAACTCTAACCGGAACTCTAAACCTAACCCTCAACATAACCCTAACCCTAGGTCCAATCCGAACCCTAACCGGATATCTAACCCTAGCCCTCAACATAACCCTAACCCTAGGTCCAATCGGAACCCTAACCGGATCTCTATCCCTAGCCCTCAACATAACCCTAACCCTAGGTCCAATCGGAACCCTAACAGGATCTCTAACCCTAGCCCTCAACATAACCCTAACCCTAGGTCCAATCTGAACCCTAACCGGATCTCTAACCCTAGCCCTCAACATAACCGTAACCCTAGGTCCAATCGGAACCCTAACCGGATCTCTAACCCTAGCCCTCAACATAACCCTAACCCTAGGTCCAATCGGAACCCTAACCGGATTTCTAACCCTCGCCCTCAACATAACACTAACCCTAGGTCCTATCGGAACCCTAACCGGATCTCTAAACCTAGCCCTCAACATAACCCTAACCTTAGGTCCAATCGGAACCCTAACCGGATCTCTAACCCTAGCCCTCAACATAACCTTAACCCTAGGTCCAATCGGAACCCAAAACGGATATCTAACCCTAGCCCTCAACATAACCCTAACCCTAGGTCCAATCGGAAACCTAACCAGATATCTAACCATCACCCTCAACATAACCCTAACCCTAGGTCCAATCGGAACCCTAACCGGATCTCTAACCCTAGCCCTCAACATAACCCTAACCCTAGGTCCAATCGGAACCCTAACCGGATATCTAACCCTAGCCCTCAACATAACCCTAACCCTAGGTCCAATCGGAACCCTAACCGGATCTCTAACCCTAGCCCTCAACATAACCCTAACCCTAGGTCCAATCGGAACCCTAACCGGATCTCTAACCCTAGCCCTCAACATAACCCTAACCCTAGTTCCAATCGGAACCCTAACAGGATCTCTAACCCAGCCCTCAACATAACCTTAACCCTAGGTCCAATCGGAACCCTTACTTGATCTCTACCCCTCGCCCTCAACATAACCCTAACCCTAGGTCCAATCGGAACCCTAACCGGATCTCTACCCCTCGCCCTCAACATAACTCTAACCCTTGGTCCAATCGGAACCCTAACCGAATATCTAACCCTAGCCCTCAACATAACCCTAACCCTAGGCCCATTCGGAACCCTAACCGGATCTCTACCCCTCGCCCTCAACATAACCCTAACCCTAGGTCCAATCTGAACCCTAACCGGATCTCTAACCCTAGCCCTCAACATAACCTTAACCCTAGGTCCAATCGGAACCCTAACCGGATCTCTAACCCTAGCCCTCAACATAACCCTAACCCTAGGTCCAATCGGAACCCTAAACGGACATCTAAACCTAGCCCTCAACATAACCCTAACCCTAGGTCCAATCAGAACGCAAAACGGATATCTAACCCTAGCCCTCAACATAACCCTAACCCTAGGTCCAATCGGAAACCTAACCGCATATCTAACCCACGCCCTCAACATAACCCTAACCCTAGGTCCAATCGGAACCCTAACCGGATCTCTAACCCTAGCCCTCAAAATAACCCTAACCCTAGGTCCAATCGGAACCCTAACCGGATATCTAACCCTAGCCCTCAACATAACACTAACCCTAGGTCCAATCGGAACCCTAACCGGATCTTTATCCCTAGCCCTCAACATATCCCTAACCCTAGGTCCAATCGGAACCCTAACCGGATCTCTAACCCTAGCCCTCAACATAACCCTAACACTATGTCCAATCGGAACCCTAACTGGATTTCTAACCCTAGCCCTCAACATAACCCTAACCTTAGGTCCAATCGGAACCCTAACAGGATCTCTACCCCAGCC
Source organism: Miniopterus natalensis (assembly GCF_054644295.1). Lineage (NCBI taxonomy): Eukaryota > Metazoa > Chordata > Mammalia > Chiroptera > Miniopteridae > Miniopterus > Miniopterus natalensis. The sequence goes on from NC_142091.1 coordinate 786,359, forward strand.
CTCAACATAACCCTAACCCTAGGTCCAATCGGAACCCTTACTGGATCTCTACCCCTCCTCTTCAACATAACCCTAACCCTAGGTCCAATCGGAACCCTAACCGGATCTCTACCCCTCGACCTCAACATAACCCTAACCCTTGGTCCAATCGGAACCCGAACCGGATCTCTAACCCTAGCCCTCAACATAACCCTAACCATAGGTCCTATCGGAACCCTAACCAGATCTCTAACCCTAGCCCTAAACATAACCCTAACCCTAGGTCCAATCGGAACCCTAACCGGATCTCTAACCCTCGCCCTCAACAAAACACTAACCGTAGGTCCTATCGGAACCCTAACCGGATCTCTAAACCTAGCCCTCAACATAACCCTAACCTTAGGTCCAATCGGAACCCTAACCGGATCTCTAACTCTAGCCCTCAACATAACCTTAACCCTAGGTCCAATCGGAACCCAAAACGGATATCTAACCCTAGCCCTCAACATAACCCTAACCCTAGGTCCAATCGGAAACCTAACCAGATATCTAACCATCGCCCTCAACATAACCCTAACCCTAGGTCCAATCGGAACCCTAACCGGATCTATAACCCTAGCCCTCAAAATAACCCTTACCCTAGGTCCAATCGGAACCCTAACCGGATATCTAACCCTAGCCCTCAACATAACCCTAACCCTCGGTCCAATCGGAACCCTAACCGAATCTCTAACCCTAGCCCTCAAAATAACCCTAACCCTAGGTCCAATCGGAACCCTAACCGCATATCTAACCCTAGCCCTCAACATAACCCTACCCTAGGTCCAATCGGAACCCTAACCGGATATCTAACCCTAGCCCTCAACATAACCCTAACCCTAGGTCCAATCGGAACCCTAACCGGATCTCTACCCCTCGCCCTCAACATAACTCTAACCCTTGGTCCAATCGGAACCCTAACCGAATATCTAACCCTAGCCCTCAACATAACCCTAACCCTAGGTCCAATCGGAACCCTAACCGGAACTCTACCCCTAGCCCTCAACATAACCCTAACCCTAGGTTCAATCGGAACTCTAACCGGAACTCTAAACCTAGCCCTCAACATAACCCTAACCCTAGGTCCAATCGAAACCCTAACCGGATATCTAACCCTAGCCCTCAACATAACCCTAACCCTAGGTCCAATCGGAACCCTAACCGGATCTCTATCCCTAGCCCTCAACATAACCCTAACCCTAGGTCCAATCGGAACCATAACCGGATCTCTAACCCTAGCCCTCAACATAACCCTAACCCTAGGTCCAATCTGAACCCTAACCGGATCTCTAACCCTAGCCCTCAACATAACCTTAACCCTAGGTCCAATCGGAACCCTAACCGGATCTCTTACCCTAGCCCTCAACATAACCCTAACCCTAGGTCCAATCGGAACCCTAAACGGATATCTAAACCTAGCCCTCAACATAACCCTAACCCTAGGTCCAATCAGAACCCAAAACGGATATCTAACCCTAGCCCTCAACATAACCCTAACCCTAGGTCCAATCGGAAACCTAACCGCATATCTAACCCACGCCCTCAACATAACCCTAACCCTAGGTCCAATCGGAACCCTAACCGGATCTCTAACCCTAGCCCTCAAAATAACCCTAACCCTAGGTCCAATCGGAACCCTAACCGGGTATCTAACCCTAGCCCTCAACATAACACTAACCCTAGGTCCAATCGGAACCCTAACCGGATCTTTATCCCTAGCCCTCAATATATCCCTAACCCTAGGTCCAATCGGAACCCTAACCGGATCTCTAACCCTAGCCCTCAACATAACCCTAACACTATGTCCAATCGGAACCCTAACCGGATCTCTAACCCTAGCCCTCAACATAACCCTAACCCTAGGTCCAATCGGAACCCTAACTGCATTTCTAACCCTAGCCCTCAACATAACCCTAACCCTAGGTCCAATCGGAACCCTAACAGGATCTCTACCCCAGCCCTCAACATAACCCTAACCCTAGGTCCAATCGGAACCCTTACTGGATCTCTACCCCTCGCCTTCAACATAACCCTAAACCTAGGTCCAATCGGAACCCTAACCGGATCTCTACCACTCGCCCTCAACATAACCCTAACCCTTGGTCCAATCGGAACCCTAACCGGATCTCTAACCCTAGCCCTCAACATAACCCTAACCATAGGTCCTATCGGAACCCTAACCAGATCTCTAACCCTAGCCCTAAACATAACCCTAACCCTAGGTCCAATCGGAACCCTAACCGGATCTCTAACCCTCGCCCTCAACATAACACTAACCCTAGGTCCTATCGGAACCCTAACCGGATCTCTAAACCTAGCCCCCAACATAACCCTAACCTTAGGTCCAATCGGAACCCTAACCGGATCTCTAACCCTAGTCCTCAACATAACCTTAACCCTAGGTCCAATCGGAACCCAAAACGGATATCTAACCCTAGCCCTCAACATAACCCTAACCCTAGGTCCAATCGGAAACCTAACCAGATATCTAACCATCGCCCTCAACATAACCCTAACCCTAAGTCCAATCGGAACCCTAACCGGATCTCTAACCCTAGCCCTCAAAATGACCCTAACCCTAGGTCCAATCGGAACCCTAACCGGATCTTTATCCCTAGCCCTCAACATATCCCTAACCCTAGGTCCAATCGGAACCCTAACCGGATCTCTAACCCTAGCCGTCTACATAACCCTAACACTAGGTCCAATCGGAACCCTAACCGGATCTCTAACCCAAGTCCTCAACATAACCTTAACCCTAGGTCCAATCGGAACCCTAACCCGATCTCTAACCCTAGCCCTCAACATAACCCTAACCCTAGGTCCAATCGGAACCCTAACTGGATTTCTAACCCTAGCCCTCAACATAACCCTAACCCTAGGTCCAATCGGAACCCTAACAGGATCTCTACCCCAGCCCTCAACATAACCCTAACACTAGGTCCTATCGGAACCCTTACTGGATCTCTACCCCTCGCCCTCAACATAACCCTAACCCTGGGTCCAATCGGAACCCTAACCGGATCTCTACCCCTCGCCCTCAACATAACCCTAACCCTTGGTCCAATCGGAACCATAACCGGATATCTAACCCTAGCCCTCAACATAACCCTAACCCTAGGTCCAATAGGAACCCTAACCGGATCTCTAACCCTAGCCCTCAATATAACCCTAACCATAGGTCCTATCGGAACCCTAACCGGATCTCTAACCCTAGCCATAAACATAACCCTAATCCTAGGTCCAATCGGAACCCTAACCGGATCTAACCCTCGCCCTCAACATAACACTAACCCTAGGTCCTATCGGAACCCTAACCGGATCTCTAAACCTAGCCCTCAACATAACCCTAACCCTAGGTCCAATCGGAACCCTAAACGGATCTCTAACCCTAGCCCTCAACATAACCCTAACCCTAGGTCCAATCGGAACCCAAAACGGATATCTAACCCACGCCCTCAACATAACCCTAACCCTAGGTCCAATCGGAACCTTAACCGGATCTCTAACCCTAGCCCTCAACATAACCCTAACCCTAGGTCCAATCGGAACATTAACCGGATATCTAATTCTAGCCCTCAACATAACCCTAACCCTCGGTCCAATCGGAACCCTAACCGAATCTCTAACCCTAGCCCTCAACATAACCCTAACCCTAGGTCCAATCGGAACCCTAACCGGATATCTAACCCTAGCCCTCAACATAACCCTAACCCTCGGTCCAATCGGAACCCTAACCGAATCTCTAACCCTAGCCCTCAACATAACCCTAACCCTAGGTCCAATCGGAACCCTAACCGAATCTCTAACCCTAGCCCTCAACATAACCCTAACCCTAGTTCCAATCGGAACCCTAACAGGATCTCTACCCCAGCCCTCAACATAACCCTAACCCTAGGTCCAATCGGAACCCTTACTTGATCTCTACCCCTCGCCCTCAACATAACCCTAACCCTAGGTCCAATCGGAACCCTAAACGGATATCTAAACCTAGCCCTGAACATAACCATAACCCTAGGTCCAATCGGAATCCAAAACGGATATCTAACCCTAGACCTCAACATAACCCTATCCCTAGGTCCAATCGGAAACCTAACCGCATATCTAACCCACGCCCTCAACATAACCCTAACCCTAGGTCCAATCGGAACCCTAACCGGATCTCTAACCCTAGCCCTCAAAATAACCCTAACCCTAGGTCCAATCGGAACCCTAACCGGATATCTAACCCTAGCCCTCAACATAACCCTAACCCTAGGTCCAATCGGAAGCCTAACAGGATCTCTATCCCTAGCCCTCAACATATCCCTAACCCTAGGTCCAATCGGAACCCTAACCGGATCTCTAACCCTAGCCTTCAACATAACCCTAACCCTAGGTCCAATCTGAACCCTAACCGGATCTCTAACCCTAGCCTTCAACATAACCTTAACCCTAGGTCCAATCGGAACCCTAACCGGATCTCTACCCCTCGCCCTCAACATAACCCTAAACCTTGGTCCAATCGGAACCCTAACCGGATATCTAACCCTAGCCCTCAACATAACCCTAACCCTAGGTCCAATAGGAACCCTAACCGGATCTCTAACCCTAGCCCTCAACATAACCCTAACCATAGGTCCAATCGGAACCCTAACCGGATATCTAAACCTAGCCCTCAACATAACCCTAACCCTAGGTCCAATCGGAACCCTAACCGGATCTCTAAACCTAGCCCTCAACATAACCCTAACCCTAGGTCCAATCGGAACCCTAACCGGATCTCTAACCCTAGCCCTCAACATAACCCTAACCCTAGGTCCAATCGGAACCCTAACCGGATCTCTAACCCTAGCCCTCAACATAACCCTAACCCTAGTTCCAATCGGAACCCTAACAGGATCTCTACCCCAGCCCTCAACATAACCTTAACCCTAGGTCCAATCGGAACCCTTACTTGATCTCTACCCCTCGCCCTCAACATAACCCTAACCCTAGGTCCAATCGGAACCCTAACCGGATCTCTATCCCTCGCCCTCAACATAACCCTAACGCTAGGTCCAATCTGAACCCTAACCGGATCTCTAACGTAGCCCTCAACATAACCTTAACCCTAGGTCCAATCGGAACCCTAAACGGATATCTAAACCTAGCCCTCAACATAACCCTAACCCTAGGTCCAATAGGAACCCAAAACGGATCTCTAACCCTAGCCCTCAACATAACCCTATCCCTAGGTCCAATCGGAAACCTAACCGCATATCTAACCCACGCCCTCAACATAACCCTAACCCTAGGTCCAATCGGAACCCTAACCGGATCTCTAACCTTAGCCCTCAAAATAACCCTAACCCTAGGTCCAATCGGAACCCTAACCGGATATCTAACCCTAGCCCTCAACATAACCCTAACCCTAGGTCCAATCGGAAGCCTAACCGGATCTTTATCCCTAGCCCTCAACATATCCCTGACCCTAGGTCCAATCGGAACCCTAACCGGATGTCTAACCCTAGCCCTCAACATAACCCTAACCCTAGGTCCAATCTGAACACTAACCGGATCTCTAACCCTAGCCCTCAACATAACCTTAACCCTAGGTCCAATCGGAACCCTAACCGGATCTCTACCCCTCGCCCTCAACATAACCCTAACCCTTGGTCCAATGGGAACCCTAACCGGATATCTAACCCTAGCCCTCAACATAACCCTAACCCTAGGTCCAATAGGAACCCTAACCGGATCTCTAACCCTAGCCCTCAACATAACCCTAACCATAGGTCCTATCGGAACCCTAACCGGATCTCTAACCCTAGCCCTAAACATAACCCTAACCCTAGGCCCAATCGGAAACCTAACCACATATCTAACCCACGCCCTCAACATAACCCTAACCCTAGGTCCAATAGGAACCCTAACCGGATCTCTAACCCTAGGCCTCAACATAACCCTAACCATAGGTCCTATCGGAACCCTAACCGGATCTCTAACCCTAGCCCTAAACATAACCCTAACCCTAGGCCCAATCGGAAACCTAACCACATATCTAACCCACGCCCTCAACATAACCCTAACCCTAGGTCCAATCGGAACACTAACCGGATCTCTAACCCTAGCCCTCAACATTACCTTAACCCTAGGTCCAATCGGAACCCTAACCGGATCTCTATCCCTAGCCCTCAACCTAACACTAACCCTAGGTCCATTCGGAACCCTAACCGGATCTCTAACCCTAGCCCTCAACATAACCCTAACCCTAGGTTCAATCTGAACCCTAACCGGATCTCTAACCCTAGCACTCAACATAACCTTAACCCTAGGTCCAATCGGAAACCTAAACGGATATCTAACCCTAGCCCTCAACATAACCCTAACCCTAGGTCCAATCGGAACCCAAAACGGATATCTAACCCTAGCCCTCAACATAACCCTAACCCTAGGCCCAATCGGAAACCTAACCACATATCTAACCATCGCCCTCAACATAACCCTAACCCTAGGTCCAATCGGAACCCTAACCGGATCTCTAACCCTAGCCCTCAAAATAACCCTAACCCTAGGTCCAATCGGAACCCTAACCGGATATCTAACCCTAGCCCTCAACATAACCCTAACCCTCGGTCCAATCGGAACCCTAACCGAATCTCTAACCCTAGGCCTCAAAATAACCCTAACCCTAGGTCCAATCGGAACCCTAACCGGATATCTAACCCTAGCCCTCAACATAACCCTAACCCTAGGTCCAATCGGAACCCTAACCGGATATCTAACCCTAGCCATAAACATAACCCTAACCCTAGGTCCAATCGGAACCCTAACCGAATCTCTAACCCTAGCCCTAAACATAACCCTAACCCTAGGTCCAATCGGAACCCTAACAGGATCTCTACCCCAGCCCTCAACATAACCTTAACCCTAGGTCCAATCGGAACCCTTACTTGATCTCTACCCCTCGCCCTCAACATAACCCTAAGCCTAGGTCCAATCGGAACCCTAACCGGATCTCTACCCCTCGCCCTCAACATAACTCTAACCCTTGGTCCAATCGGAACCCTAACCGAATATCTAACCTTAGCCCTCAACATAACCCTAACCCTAGGTCCATTCGGAACCCTAACCGGATCTCTACCCCTCGCCCTCAACATAACCCTAACCCTAGGTCCAATCGGAACTCTAACCGGAACTCTAAACCTAACCCTCAACATAACCCTAACCCTAGGTCCAATCGGAACCCTAACCGGATATCTAACCCTAGCCCTCAACATAACCCTAACCCTAGGTCCAATCGGAACCCTAACCGGATCTCTATCCCTAGCCCTCAACATAACCCTAACCCTAGGTCCAATCTGAACCCTAACCGGATCTCTAACCCTAGCCCTCAACATAACCCTAACCCTAGGTCCAATCGGAAACCTAACCGGATCTCTAACCCTAGCCCTCAACATAACCCTAACCCTAGGTCCAATCGGAACCCTAACCGGATCTCTAACCCTCGCCCTCAACATAACACTAACCCTAGGTCCTATCGGAACCCTAACCGGATCTCTAAACCTAGCCCTCAACATAACCCTAACCTTAGGTCCAATCGAAACCCTAACCGGATCTCTAACCCTAGCCCTCAACATAACCTTAACCCTAGGTCCAATCGGAACCCAAAACGGATATCTAACCCTAGCCCTCAACATAACCCTAACCCTAGGTCCAATCGGAAACCTAACCAGATATCTAACCATCGCCCTCAACATAACCCTAACCCTAGGTCCAATCGGAACCCTAACCGGATCTGTAACCCTAGCCCTCAACATAACCCTAACCCTAGGTCCAATCGGAACCCTAACCGGATCTCTAACCCAAGCCCTCAACATAACCCTAACCCTAGGGCCAATCGGAACCCTAACAGGATCTCTACCCCAGCCCTCAACATAACCTTAACCCTAGGTCCAATCGGAACCCTTACTTGATCTCTACCCTCGCCCTCAACATAACCCTAACCCTAGGTACAATCGGAACCCTAACCGGATCTCTACCCCTCGCCCTCAACATAACTCTAACCCTTGGTCCAATCGGAACCCTAACCGAATATCTAACCCTAGCCCTCAACATAACCCTAACCCTAGGCCCATTCGGAACCCTAACCGGATCTCTACCCCTCGCCCTCAACATAACCCTAACCCTAGGTCCAATCGGAACTCTAACCGGAACTCTAAACCTAACCCTCAACATAACCCTAACCCTAGGTCCAATCGCAACCCTAACCGGATATCTAACGCTAGCCCTCAACATAACCCTAACCCTAGGTCCAATCGGAACCCTAACCGGATCTATCCCTAGCCCTCAACATAACCCTAACCCTAGGTCCAATCGGAACCCTAACCGGATCTCTAACCCTAGCCCTCAACATAACCCTAACCCTAGGTCCAATCTGAACCCTAACCGGATCTCTAACCCTAGCCCTCAACATAACCTTAACCCTAGGTCCAATCGGAACCCTAACCGGATCTCTAACCCTAGCCCTCAACATAACCCTAACCCTAGGTCCAATCGGAACCCAAAACGGACATCTAAACCTAGCCCTCAACATAACCCTAACTCTAGGTCCAATCAGGACGCAAAACGAATATCTAACCCTAGCCCTCAACATAACCCTAACCCTAGGTCCAATCGGAAACCTAACCGCATATCTAACCCACGCCCTCAACATAACCCTAACCCTAGGTCCAATCGGAACCCTAACCGGATCTCTAACCCTAGCCCTCAAAATAACCCTAACCCTAGGTCCAATCGGAACCCTAACCGGATATCTAACCCTAGCCCTCAACATAACACTAACACTATGTCCAATCGGAACCCTAACTGGATTTCTAACCCTAGCCCTCAACATAACCCTAACCCTAGGTCCAATCGGAACCGTAACAGGATCTCTACCCCAGCCCTCAACATAACCCTAACCCTAGGTCCAATTGGAACCCTTACTGGATCTCTACCCCTCCTCTTCAACATAACCCTAACCCTAGGTCCAATCGGAACCCTAACCGGATCTCTACCCCTCGCCCTCAACATAACCCTAACCCTTGGTCCAATCGGAACCCTAACCGGATCTCTAACCCTAGCCCTCAACATAACCCTAACCATAGGTCCTATCGGAACCCTAACCAGATCTCTAACCCTAGCCCTAAACATAACCCTAACCCTAGGTCCAATCGGAACCCTAACCGGATCTCTAACCCTCGCCCTCAACAAAACACTAACCGTAGGTCCTATCGGAACCCTAACCGGATCTCTAAACCTAGCCCTCAACATAACCCTAACCTTAGGTCCAGTCGGAACCCTAACCGGATCTCTAACCCTAGCCCTCAACATAACCTTAACCCTAGGTCCAATCGGAACCCAAAACGGATATCTAACCCTAGCCCTCAACATAACCCTAACCCTAGGTCCAATCGGAAACCTAACCAGATATCTAACCATCGCCCTCAACATAACCCTAACCCTAGGTCCAATCGGAACCCTAACCGGATCTCTAACCCTAGGCCTCAACATAACCCTAACCCTAGGTCCAATCGGAACCCTAACCGGATCTCTAACCCTAGCCCTCAACATAACCCTAACCCTAGGTTCAATCTGAACCCTAACCGGATCTCTAACCCTAGCATTCAACATAACCTTAACCCTAGGTCCAATCGGAAACCTAAACGGATATCTAACCCTACCCCTCAACATAACCCTAACCCTAGGTCCAATCGGAACCCAAAACGGATATCTAACCCTAGCCCTCAACATAACCCTAACCCTAGGCACAATCGGAAACCTAACCACATATCTAACCCACGCCCTCAACATAACCCTAACCCTAGGTCCAATCGGAACCCTAACCGGATCTCTAACCCTAGCCCTCAAAATAACCCTAACCCTAGGTCCAATCGGAACCCTAACCGGATATCTAACCCTAGCCCTCAACATAACAGTAACCCTAGGTCCAATCGGAACCCTAACCGGATCTTTATCCCTAGCCCTCAACATATCCCTAACCCTAGGTCCAATCGGAACCCTAACCGGATCTCTAACCCTAGCCCTCAACATAACCCTAACACTATGTCCAATCGGAACCCTAACCGGATCTCTAACCCTAGCCCTCAACATAACCCTAACCCTAGGTCCAATCGGAACCCTAACCGGATCTCTAACCCTAGCCCTCAACATAACCCTAACCATAGGTCCTATCGGAACCCTAACCGGATCTCTAACCCTAGCCCTAAACACAACCCTAACCCTAGGTCCAATCGGAACCCTAACCGGATCTCTAATCCTCGCCCTCAACATAACACTAACTCTAGGTCCTATCGGAACCCTAACCGGATCTCTAAACCTAGCCCTCAACATAACCCTAACCTTAGGTCCAATCGGAACCCTAACCGGATCTCTAACCCTAGCCCTCAACATAACCTTAACCCTAGGTCCAATCGGAACCCAAAACGGATATCTAACCCTAGCCCTCAACATAACCCTAACCCTAGGTCCAATCGGATACCTAACCAGATATCTAACCATCGCCCTCAACATAACCCTAACCCTAGGTCCAATCGGAACCCTAACCGGATCTCTAACCCTAGCCCTCAAAATAACCCTAACCCTAGGTCCAATCGGAACCCTAACCGGATATCTAACCCTAGCCCTCAACATAACCCTAACCCTCGGTCCAATCGGAACCCTAACCGAATCTCTAACCCTAGCCCTCAACATAACCCTAACCCTAGGTCCAATCGGAACCCTAACCGGATCTCTAACCCTAGCCCTCAACATAACCCTAACCCTAGGTCCAATCGGAACCCTAACCGGATCTCTAACCCTAGCCCTCAACATAACCCTAACCCTAGTTCCAATCGGAACCCTAACAGGATCTCTACCCCAGCCCTCAACATAACCTTAACCCTAGGTCCAATCGGAACCCTTACTTGATCTCTACCCCTCGCCCTCAACATAACCCTAACCCTAGGTCCAATCGGAACCCTAACCGGATCTCTACCCCTCGCCCTCAACATAACTCTAACCCTTGGTCCAATCGGAACCCTAACCGAATATCTAACCCTAGCCCTCAACATAACCCTAACCCTAGGCCCATTCGGAACCCTAACCGGATCTCTACCCCTCGCCCTCAACATAACCCTAACCCTAGGTCCAATCGGAACTCTAACCGGAACTCTAAACCTAACCCTCAACATAACCCTAACCCTAGGTCCAATCGGACCCTAATCGGATCTCTAACCCTAGCCCTCAACATAACCCTAACCCTAGGTCCAATCTGAACCCTAACAGGATCTCTAACCCTAGCCCTCAACATAACCTTAACCCTAGGTCCAATCGGAACCCTAACCGGATCTCTAACCCTCGCCCTCAACATAACCCTAACCCTAGGTCCAATCGGAACCCTTACTGGATCTCTACCCCTCGCCTTCAACATAACCCTAACCCTAGGTCCAATCGGAACCCTAACCGGATCTCTACCCCTCGCCCTCAACATAACCCTAACCCTTGGTCCAATCGGAACCCTAACCGGATCTCTAACCCTAGCCCTCAACATAACCCTAACCATAGGTCCTATCGGAACCCTAACCAGATCTCTAACCCTAGCCCTAAACATAACCCTAACCCTAGGTCCTATCGGAACCCTAACCGGATCTCTAAACCTAGCCCTCAACATAACCCTAACCTTAGGTCCAATCGGAACCCTAACCGGATCTCTAACCCTAGCCCTCAACATAACCTTAACCCTAGGTCCAATCGGAACCCAAAACGGATATCTAACCCTAGCCCTCAACATAACCCTAACCCTAGGTCCAATCGGAAACCTAACCAGATATCTAACCATCGCCCTCAACATAACCCTAACCCTCGGTCCAATCGGAACCCTAACCGGATCTCTAACCCTAGCCCTCAAAATAACCCTAACCCTAGGTCCAATCGGAACCCTAACCGGATATCTAACCCTAGCCCTCAACATAACCCTAACCCTCGGTCCAATCGGAACCCTAACCGAATCTCTAACCCTAGCCCTCAAAATAACCCTAACCCTAGGTCCAATCGGAACCCTAACCGGATATCTAACCCTAGCCCTCAACATAACCCTAACCCTAGGTCCAATCGGAACCCTAACCGGATATCTAACCCTAGCCATAAACATAACCCTAACCCTAGGTCCAATCGGAACCCTAACCGGATCTCTAACCCTAGCCCTCAACATAACCATAACCCTAGGTCCAATCGGAACCCTAACAGGATCTCTACCCCAGCCCTCAACATAACCTTAACCCTAGGTCCAATCGGAACCCTTACTTGATCTCTACCCCTCGCCCTCAACATAACCCTAACCCTAGGTCCAATCGGAACCCTAACCGGATCTCTACCCCTCGCCCTCAACATAACTCTAACCCTTGGTCCAATCGGAACCCTAACCGAATATCTAACCTTAGCCCTCAACATAACCCTAACCCTAGGTCCATTCGGAACCCTAACCGGATCTCTACCCCTCGCCCTCAACATAACCCTAACCCTAGGTCCAATCGGAACTCTAACCGGAACTCTAAACCTAACCCTCAACATAACCCTAACCCTAGGTCCAATCGGAACCCTAACCGGATATCTAACCCTAGCCCTCAACATAACCCTAACCCTAGGTCCAATCGGAACCCTAACCGGATCTCTATCCCTAGCCCTCAACATAACCCTAACCCTAGGTCCAATCGGAACCCTAACAGGATCTCTAACCCTAGCCCTCAACATAACCCTAACCCTAGGTCCAATCTGAACCCTAACCGGATCTCTAACCCTAGCCCTCAACATAACCCTAACCCTAGGTCCAATCGGAACCCTAACCGGATCTCTAACCCTAGCCCTCAACATAACCCTAACCCTAGGTCCAATCGGAACCCTAACCGGATCTCTAACCCTCGCCCTCAACATAACACTAACCCTAGGTCCTATCGGAACCCTAACCGGATCTCTAAACCTAGCCCTCAACATAACCCTAACCTTAGGTCCAATCGGAACCCTAACCGGATCTCTAACCCTAGCCCTCAACATAACCTTATCCCTAGGTCCAATCGGAACCCAAAACGGATATCTAACCCTAGCCCTCAACATAACCCTAACCCTAGGTCCAATCGGAAACCTAACCAGATATCTAACCATCGCCCTCAACATAACCCTAACCCTAGGTCCAATCGGAACCCTAACCGGATCTCTAACATTAGCCCTCAACATAACCCTAACCCTAGGTCCAATCGGAACCCTAACCGGATCTCTAACCCAAGCCCTCAACATAACCCTAACCCTAGGGCCAATCGGAACCCTAACAGGATCTCTACCCCAGCCCTCAACATAACCTTAACCCTAGGTCCAATCGGAACCCTTACTTGATCTCTACCCCTCGCCCTCAACATAACCCTAACCCTAGGTACAATCGGAACCCTAACCGGATCTCTACCCCTCGCCCTCAACATAACTCTAACCCTTGGTCCAATCGGAACCCTAACCGAATATCTAACCCTAGCCCTCAACATAACCCTAACCCTAGGCCCATTCGGAACCCTAACCGGATCTCTACACCTCGCCCTCAACATAACCCTAACCCTAGGTCCAATCGGAACTCTAACCGGAACTCTAAACCTAACCCTCAACATAACCCTAACCCTAGGTCCAATCGGAACCCTAACCGGATATCTAACGCTAGCCCTCAACATAACCCTAACCCTAGGTCCAATCGGAACCCTAACCGGATCTATCCCTAGCCCTCAACATAACCCTAACCCTAGGTCCAATCGGAACCCTAACCGGATCTCTAACCCTAGCCCTCAACATAACCCTAACCCTAGGTCCAATCTGAACCCTAACCGGATCTCTAACCCTAGCCCTCAACATAACCTTAACCCTAGGTCCAATCGGAACCCTAACCGGATCTCTAACCCTAGCCCTCAACATAACCCTAACCCTAGGTCCAATCGGAACCCTAAACGGACATCTAAACCTAGCCCTCAACATAACCCTAACACTAGGTCCAATCAGAACCCAAAACGGTTATCTAACCCTAGCCCTCAACATAACCCTAACCCTAGGTCCAATCGGAAACCTAACCGCATATCTAACCCACGCCCTCAACATAACCCTAACCCTAGGTCCAATCGGAACCCTAACCGGATCTCTAACCCTAGCCCTCAAAATAACCCTAACCCTAGGTCCAATCGGAACCCTAACCGGATATCTAACCCTAGCCCTCAACATAACACTAACCCTAGGTCCAATCGGAACCCTAACCGGATCTTTATCCCTAGCCCTCAACATATCCCTAACCCTAGGTCCAATCGGAACCCTAACCGGATCTCTAACCCTAGCCCTCAACATAACCCTAACACTATGTCCAATCGGAACCCTAACTGGATTTCTAACCCTAGCCCTCAACATAACCCTAACCCTAGGTCCAATCGGAACCCTAACAGGATCTCTACCCCAGCCCTCAACATAACCCTAACCCTAGGTCCAATCGGAACCCTTACTGGATCTCTACCCCTCCTCTTCAACATAACCCTAACCCTAGGTCCAATCGGAACCCTAACCGGATCTCTACCCCTCGCCCTCAACATAACCCTAACCCTTGGTCCAATCGGAACCCTAACCGGATCTCTAACCCTAGCCCTCAACATAACCCTAACCATAGGTCCTATCGGAACCCTAACCAGATCTCTAACCCTAGCCCTAAACATAACCCTAACCCTAGGTCCAATCGGAACCCTAACCGGATCTCTAACCCTCGCCCTCAACAAAACACTAACCGTAGGTCCTATCGGAACCCTAACCGGATCTCTAAACCTAGCCCTCAACATAACCCTAACCTTAGGTCCAGTCGGAACCCCAACCGGATCTCTAACCCTAGCCCTCAACATAACCTTAACCCTAGGTCCAATCGGAACCCAAAACGGATATGTAACCCTAGCCCTCAACATAACCCTAACCCTAGGTCCAATCGGAAACCTAACCAGATATCTAACCATCGCCCTCAACATAACCCTAACCCTAGGTCCAATCGGAACCCTAACCGGATCTCTAACCCTAGGCCTCAACATAACCCTAACCCTAGGTCCAATCGGAACCCTAACCGGATCTCTAACCCTAGCCCTCAACATAACCCTAACCCTAGGTTCAATCTGAACCCTAACCGGATCTCTAACCCTAGCATTCAACATAACCTTAACCCTAGGTCCAATCGGAAACCTAAACGGATATCTAACCCTACCCCTCAACATAACCCTAACCCTAGGTCCAATCGGAACCCAAAACGGATATCTAACCCTAGCCCTCAACATAACCCTAACCCTAGGCACAATCGGAAACCTAACCACATATCTAACCCACGCCCTCAACATAACCCTAACCCTAGGTCCAATCGGAACCCTAACCGGATCTCTAACCCTAGCCCTCAAAATAACCCTAACCCTAGGTCCAATCGGAACCCTAACCGGATATCTAACCCTAGCCCTCAACATAACAGTAACCCTAGGTCCAATCGGAACCCTAACCGGATCTTTATCCCTAGCCCTCAACATATCCCTAACCCTAGGTCCAATCGGAACCCTAACCGGATCTCTAACCCTAGCCCTCAACATAACCCTAACACTATGTCCAATCGGAACCCTAACCGGATCTCTAACCCTAGCCCTCAACATAACCCTAACCCTAGGTCCAATCGGAACCCTAACTGGATTTCTAACCCTAGCCCTCAACATAACCCTAACCCTAGGTCCAATCGGAACCCTAACAGGATCTCTACCCCAGCCCTCAACATAACCCTAACCCTAGGTCCAATCGGAACCCTTACTGGATCTCTACCCCTCGCCTTCAACATAACCCTAACCCTAGGTCCAATCGGAACTCTAACCGGATCTCTACACCTCGCCCTCAACATAACCCTAACCCTTGGTCCAATCGGAACCCTAACCGGATCTCTAACCCTAGCCCTCAACATAACCCTAACCATAGGTCCTATCGGAACCCTAACCAGATCTCTAACCCTAGCCCTAAACACAACCCTAACCCTAGGTCCAATCGGAACCCTAACCGGATCTCTAACCCTCGCCCTCAACATAACACTAACCCTAGGTCCTATCGGAACCCTAACCGGATCTCTAAACCTAGCCCTCAACATAACCCTAACCTTAGGTCCAATCGGAACCCTAACCGGATCTCTAACCCTAGCCCTCAACATAACCTTAACCCTAGGTCCAATCGGAACCCAAAACGGATATCTAACCCTAGCCCTCAACATAGCCCTAACCCTAGGTCCAATCGGATACCTAACCAGATATCTAACCATCGCCCTCAACATAACCCTAACCCTAGGTCCAATCGGAACCCTAACCGGATCTCTAACCCTAGCCCTCAAAATAACCCTAACCCTAGGTCCAATCGGAACCCTAACCGGATATCTAACCCTAGCCCTCAACATAACCCTAACCCTCGGTCCAATCGGAACCCTAACCGAATCTCTAACCCTAGCCCTCAACATAACCCTAACCCTAGGTCCAATCGGAACCCTAACCGGATCTCTAACCCTAGCCCTCAACATAACCCTAACCCTAGGTCCAATCGGAACCCTAACCGGATCTCTAACCCTAGCCCTCAACATAACCCTAACCCTAGTTCCAATCGGAACCCTAACAGGATCTCTACCCCAGCCCTCAACATAACCTTAACCCTAGGTCCAATCGGAACCCTTACTTGATCTCTACCCCTCGCCCTCAACATAACCCTATCCCTAGGTCCAATCGGAACCCTAACCGGATCTCTACCCCTCGCCCTCAACATAACTCTAACCCTTGGTCCAATCGGAACCCTAACCGAATATCTAACCCTAGCCCTCAACATAACCCTAACCCTAGGCCCATTCGGAACCCTAACCGGATCTCTACCCCTCGCCCTCAACATAACCCTAACCCTAGGTCCAATCGGAACTCTAACCAGAACTCTAAACCTAACCCTCAACATAACCCTAACAATAGGTCCAATCGGACCCTAATCGGATCTCTAACCCTAGCCCTCAACATAACCCTAACCCTAGGTCCAATCGGAACCCTAACCGGATCTCTAACCCTCGCCCTCAACATAACCCTAACCCTAGGTCCAATCGGAACCCTAAACGGATATCTAAACCTAGCCCTCAACATAACCCTAACCCTAGGTCCAATCAGAACGCAAAACGGATATCTAACCCTAGCCCTCAACATAACCCTAAACCTAGGTCCAATCGGAAACCTAACCGCATATCTAACCCACGCCCTCAACATAACCCTAACCCTAGGTCCAATCGGAACCCTAACCGGATCTCTAAACCTAGCCCTCAAAATAACCCTAACCCTAGGTCCAATCGGAACCCTAACCGGATATCTAACCCTAGCCCTCAACATAACCCTAACCCTCGGTCCAATCGGAACCCTAACCGAATCTCTAACCCTAGACCTCAAAATAACCCTAACCCTAGGTCCAATCGGAACCCTAACCGGATATCTAACCCTAGCCCTCAACATAACCCTAACCCTAGGTCCAATCGGAACCCTAACCGGATATCTAACCCTAGCCCTCAACATAACCCTAACCCTAGGTCCAATCGGAACCCTAAACGGATCTCTAACCCTAGCCCTCAACATAACCCTAACCCTAGGTCCAATCGGAACCCTAACAGGATCTCTACCCCAGCCCTCAACATAACCTTAACCCTAGGTCCAATCGGAACCCTTACTTGATCTCTACCCCTCGCCCTCAACATAACCCTAACCCTAGGTCCAATCGGAACCCTAACCGGATCTCTACCCCTCGCCCTCAACATAACTCTAACCCTTGGTCCAATCGGAACCCTAACCGAATATCTAACCCTAGCCCTCAACATAACCCTAACCCTAGGTCCATTCGGAACCCTAACCGGATCTCTACCCCTCGCCCTCAACATAACCCTAACCCTAGGTCCAATCGGAACTCTAACCGGAACTCTAAACCTAACCCTCAACATAACCCTAACCCTAGGTCCAATACGAACCCTAACCGGATATCTAACCCTAGCCCTCAACATAACCCTAACCCTAGGTCCAATCGGAACCCTAACCGGATCTCTATCCCTAGCCCTCAACATAACCCTAACCCTAGGTCCAATCGGAACCCTAACAGGATCTCTAACCCTAGCCCTCAACATAACCCTAACCCTAGGTCCAATCTGAACCCTAACCGGATCTCTAACCCTAGCCCTCAACATAACCGTAACCCTAGGTCCAATCGGAACCCTAACCGGATCTCTAACCCTAGCCCTCAACATAACCCTAACCCTAGGTCCAATCGGAACCCTAACCGGATTTCTAACCCTCGCCCTCAACATAACACTAACCCTAGGTCCTATCGGAACCCTAACCGGATCTCTAAACCTAGCCCTCAACATAACCCTAACCTTAGGTCCAATCGGAACCCTAACCGGATCTCTAACCCTAGCCCTCAACATAACCTTAACCCTAGGTCCAATCGGAACCCAAAACGGATATCTAACCCTAGCCCTCAACATAACCCTAACCCTAGGTCCAATCGGAAACCTAACCAGATATCTAACCATCACCCTCAACATAACCCTAACCCTAGGTCCAATCGGAACCCTAACCGGATCTCTAACCCTAGCCCTCAACATAACCCTAACCCTAGGTCCAATCGGAACCCTAACCGGATATCTAACCCTAGCCCTCAACATAACCCTAACCCTAGGTCCAATCGGAACCCTAACCGGATCTCTAACCCTAGCCCTCAACATAACCCTAACCCTAGGTCCAATCGGAACCCTAACCGGATCTCTAACCCTAGCCCTCAACATAACCCTAACCCTAGTTCCAATCGGAACCCTAACAGGATCTCTAACCCAGCCCTCAACATAACCTTAACCCTAGGTCCAATCGGAACCCTTACTTGATCTCTACCCCTCGCCCTCAACATAACCCTAACCCTAGGTCCAATCGGAACCCTAACCGGATCTCTACCCCTCGCCCTCAACATAACTCTAACCCTTGGTCCAATCGGAACCCTAACCGAATATCTAACCCTAGCCCTCAACATAACCCTAACCCTAGGCCCATTCGGAACCCTAACCGGATCTCTACCCCTCGCCCTCAACATAACCCTAACCCTAGGTCCAATCGGAACTCTAACCGGAACTCTAAACCTAACCCTCAACATAACCCTAACCCTAGGTCCAATCGGAACCCTAACCGGATATCTAACGCTAGCCCTCAACATAACCCTAACCCTAGGTCCAATCGGAACCCTAACCGGATCTCTATCCCTAGCCCTCAACATAACCCTAACCCTAGGTCCAATCGGAACCCTAACCGGATCTCTAACCCTAGCCCTCAACATAACCCTAACCCTAGGTCCAATCTGAACCCTAACCGGATCTCTAACCCTAGCCCTCAACATAACCTTAACCCTAGGTCCAATCGGAACCCTAACCGGATCTCTAACCCTAGCCCTCAACATAACCCTAACCCTAGGTCCAATCGGAACCCTAAACGGACATCTAAACCTAGCCCTCAACATAACCCTAACCCTAGGTCCAATCAGAACGCAAAACGGATATCTAACCCTAGCCCTCAACATAACCCTAACCCTAGGTCCAATCGGAAACCTAACCGCATATCTAACCCACGCCCTCAACATAACCCTAACCCTAGGTCCAATCGGAACCCTAACCGGATCTCTAACCCTAGCCCTCAAAATAACCCTAACCCTAGGTCCAATCGGAACCCTAACCGGATATCTAACCCTAGCCCTCAACATAACACTAACCCTAGGTCCAATCGGAACCCTAACCGGATCTTTATCCCTAGCCCTCAACATATCCCTAACCCTAGGTCCAATCGGAACCCTAACCGGATCTCTAACCCTAGCCCTCAACATAACCCTAACACTATGTCCAATCGGAACCCTAACTGGATTTCTAACCCTAGCCCTCAACATAACCCTAACCTTAGGTCCAATCGGAACCCTAACAGGATCTCTACCCCAGCCCTCAACATAACCCTAACCCTAGGTCCAATCGGAACCCTTACTGGATCTCTACCCCTCCTCTTCAACATAACCCTAACCCTAGGTCCAATCGGAACCCTAACCGGATCTCTACCCCTCGACCTCAACATAACCCTAACCCTTGGTCCAATCGGAACCCGAACCGGATCTCTAACCCTAGCCCTCAACATAACCCTAACCATAGGTCCTATCGGAACCCTAACCAGATCTCTAACCCTAGCCCTAAACATAACCCTAACCCTAGGTCCAATCGGAACCCTAACCGGATCTCTAACCCTCGCCCTCAACAAAACACTAACCGTAGGTCCTATCGGAACCCTAACCGGATCTCTAAACCTAGCCCTCAACATAACCCTAACCTTAGGTCCAATCGGAACCCTAACCGGATCTCTAACTCTAGCCCTCAACATAACCTTAACCCTAGGTCCAATCGGAACCCAAAACGGATATCTAACCCTAGCCCTCAACATAACCCTAACCCTAGGTCCAATCGGAAACCTAACCAGATATCTAACCATCGCCCTCAACATAACCCTAACCCTAGGTCCAATCGGAACCCTAACCGGATCTCTAACCCTAGCCCTCAAAATAACCCTTACCCTAGGTCCAATCGGAACCCTAACCGGATATCTAACCCTAGCCCTCAACATAACCCTAACCCTCGGTCCAATCGGAACCCTAACCGAATCTCTAACCCTAGCCCTCAAAATAACCCTAACCCTAGGTCCAATCGGAACCCTAACCGCATATCTAACCCTAGCCCTCAACATAACCCTACCCTAGGTCCAATCGGAACCCTAACCGGATATCTAACCCTAGCCCTCAACATAACCCTAACCCTAGGTCCAATCGGAACCCTAACCGGATCTCTACCCCTCGCCCTCAACATAACTCTAACCCTTGGTCCAATCGGAACCCTAACCGAATATCTAACCCTAGCCCTCAACATAACCCTAACCCTAGGTCCAATCGGAACCCTAACCGGAACTCTACCCCTAGCCCTCAACATAACCCTAACCCTAGGTTCAATCGGAACTCTAACCGGAACTCTAAACCTAGCCCTCAACATAACCCTAACCCTAGGTCCAATCGAAACCCTAACCGGATATCTAACCCTAGCCCTCAACATAACCCTAACCCTAGGTCCAATCGGAACCCTAACCGGATCTCTATCCCTAGCCCTCAACATAACCCTAACCCTAGGTCCAATCGGAACCATAACCGGATCTCTAACCCTAGCCCTCAACATAACCCTAACCCTAGGTCCAATCTGAACCCTAACCGGATCTCTAACCCTAGCCCTCAACATAACCTTAACCCTAGGTCCAATCGGAACCCTAACCGGATCTCTTACCCTAGCCCTCAACATAACCCTAACCCTAGGTCCAATCGGAACCCTAAACGGATATCTAAACCTAGCCCTCAACATAACCCTAACCCTAGGTCCAATCAGAACCCAAAACGGATATCTAACCCTAGCCCTCAACATAACCCTAACCCTAGGTCCAATCGGAAACCTAACCGCATATCTAACCCACGCCCTCAACATAACCCTAACCCTAGGTCCAATCGGAACCCTAACCGGATCTCTAACCCTAGCCCTCAAAATAACCCTAACCCTAGGTCCAATCGGAACCCTAACCGGGTATCTAACCCTAGCCCTCAACATAACACTAACCCTAGGTCCAATCGGAACCCTAACCGGATCTTTATCCCTAGCCCTCAATATATCCCTAACCCTAGGTCCAATCGGAACCCTAACCGGATCTCTAACCCTAGCCCTCAACATAACCCTAACACTATGTCCAATCGGAACCCTAACCGGATCTCTAACCCTAGCCCTCAACATAACCCTAACCCTAGGTCCAATCGGAACCCTAACTGGATTTCTAACCCTAGCCCTCAACATAACCCTAACCCTAGGTCCAATCGGAACCCTAACAGGATCTCTACCCCAGCCCTCAACATAACCCTAACCCTAGGTCCAATCGGAACCCTTACTGGATCTCTACCCCTCGCCTTCAACATAACCCTAAACCTAGGTCCAATCGGAACCCTAACCGGATCTCTACCACTCGCCCTCAACATAACCCTAACCCTTGGTCCAATCGGAACCCTAACCGGATCTCTAACCCTAGCCCTCAACATAACCCTAACCATAGGTCCTATCGGAACCCTAACCAGATCTCTAACCCTAGCCCTAAACATAACCCTAACCCTAGGTCCAATCGGAACCCTAACCGGATCTCTAACCCTCGCCCTCAACATAACACTAACCCTAGGTCCTATCGGAACCCTAACCGGATCTCTAAACCTAGCCCCCAACATAACCCTAACCTTAGGTCCAATCGGAACCCTAACCGGATCTCTAACCCTAGTCCTCAACATAACCTTAACCCTAGGTCCAATCGGAACCCAAAACGGATATCTAACCCTAGCCCTCAACATAACCCTAACCCTAGGTCCAATCGGAAACCTAACCAGATATCTAACCATCGCCCTCAACATAACCCTAACCCTAAGTCCAATCGGAACCCTAACCGGATCTCTAACCCTAGCCCTCAAAATGACCCTAACCCTAGGTCCAATCGGAACCCTAACCGGATCTTTATCCCTAGCCCTCAACATATCCCTAACCCTAGGTCCAATCGGAACCCTAACCGGATCTCTAACCCTAGCCGTCTACATAACCCTAACACTAGGTCCAATCGGAACCCTAACCGGATCTCTAACCCAAGTCCTCAACATAACCTTAACCCTAGGTCCAATCGGAACCCTAACCCGATCTCTAACCCTAGCCCTCAACATAACCCTAACCCTAGGTCCAATCGGAACCCTAACTGGATTTCTAACCCTAGCCCTCAACATAACCCTAACCCTAGGTCCAATCGGAACCCTAACAGGATCTCTACCCCAGCCCTCAACATAACCCTAACACTAGGTCCTATCGGAACCCTTACTGGATCTCTACCCCTCGCCCTCAACATAACCCTAACCCTGGGTCCAATCGGAACCCTAACCGGATCTCTACCCCTCGCCCTCAACATAACCCTAACCCTTGGTCCAATCGGAACCATAACCGGATATCTAACCCTAGCCCTCAACATAACCCTAACCCTAGGTCCAATAGGAACCCTAACCGGATCTCTAACCCTAGCCCTCAATATAACCCTAACCATAGGTCCTATCGGAACCCTAACCGGATCTCTAACCCTAGCCATAAACATAACCCTAATCCTAGGTCCAATCGGAACCCTAACCGGATCTAACCCTCGCCCTCAACATAACACTAACCCTAGGTCCTATCGGAACCCTAACCGGATCTCTAAACCTAGCCCTCAACATAACCCTAACCCTAGGTCCAATCGGAACCCTAAACGGATCTCTAACCCTAGCCCTCAACATAACCCTAACCCTAGGTCCAATCGGAACCCAAAACGGATATCTAACCCACGCCCTCAACATAACCCTAACCCTAGGTCCAATCGGAACCTTAACCGGATCTCTAACCCTAGCCCTCAACATAACCCTAACCCTAGGTCCAATCGGAACATTAACCGGATATCTAATTCTAGCCCTCAACATAACCCTAACCCTCGGTCCAATCGGAACCCTAACCGAATCTCTAACCCTAGCCCTCAACATAACCCTAACCCTAGGTCCAATCGGAACCCTAACCGGATATCTAACCCTAGCCCTCAACATAACCCTAACCCTCGGTCCAATCGGAACCCTAACCGAATCTCTAACCCTAGCCCTCAACATAACCCTAACCCTAGGTCCAATCGGAACCCTAACCGAATCTCTAACCCTAGCCCTCAACATAACCCTAACCCTAGTTCCAATCGGAACCCTAACAGGATCTCTACCCCAGCCCTCAACATAACCCTAACCCTAGGTCCAATCGGAACCCTTACTTGATCTCTACCCCTCGCCCTCAACATAACCCTAACCCTAGGTCCAATCGGAACCCTAAACGGATATCTAAACCTAGCCCTGAACATAACCATAACCCTAGGTCCAATCGGAATCCAAAACGGATATCTAACCCTAGACCTCAACATAACCCTATCCCTAGGTCCAATCGGAAACCTAACCGCATATCTAACCCACGCCCTCAACATAACCCTAACCCTAGGTCCAATCGGAACCCTAACCGGATCTCTAACCCTAGCCCTCAAAATAACCCTAACCCTAGGTCCAATCGGAACCCTAACCGGATATCTAACCCTAGCCCTCAACATAACCCTAACCCTAGGTCCAATCGGAAGCCTAACAGGATCTTTATCCCTAGCCCTCAACATATCCCTAACCCTAGGTCCAATCGGAACCCTAACCGGATCTCTAACCCTAGCCTTCAACATAACCCTAACCCTAGGTCCAATCTGAACCCTAACCGGATCTCTAACCCTAGCCTTCAACATAACCTTAACCCTAGGTCCAATCGGAACCCTAACCGGATCTCTACCCCTCGCCCTCAACATAACCCTAAACCTTGGTCCAATCGGAACCCTAACCGGATATCTAACCCTAGCCCTCAACATAACCCTAACCCTAGGTCCAATAGGAACCCTAACCGGATCTCTAACCCTAGCCCTCAACATAACCCTAACCATAGGTCCAATCGGAACCCTAACCGGATATCTAAACCTAGCCCTCAACATAACCCTAACCCTAGGTCCAATCGGAACCCTAACCGGATCTCTAAACCTAGCCCTCAACATAACCCTAACCCTAGGTCCAATCGGAACCCTAACCGGATCTCTAACCCTAGCCCTCAACATAACCCTAACCCTAGGTCCAATCGGAACCCTAACCGGATCTCTAACCCTAGCCCTCAACATAACCCTAACCCTAGTTCCAATCGGAACCCTAACAGGATCTCTACCCCAGCCCTCAACATAACCTTAACCCTAGGTCCAATCGGAACCCTTACTTGATCTCTACCCCTCGCCCTCAACATAACCCTAACCCTAGGTCCAATCGGAACCCTAACCGGATCTCTATCCCTCGCCCTCAACATAACCCTAACGCTAGGTCCAATCTGAACCCTAACCGGATCTCTAACGTAGCCCTCAACATAACCTTAACCCTAGGTCCAATCGGAACCCTAAACGGATATCTAAACCTAGCCCTCAACATAACCCTAACCCTAGGTCCAATAGGAACCCAAAACGGATCTCTAACCCTAGCCCTCAACATAACCCTATCCCTAGGTCCAATCGGAAACCTAACCGCATATCTAACCCACGCCCTCAACATAACCCTAACCCTAGGTCCAATCGGAACCCTAACCGGATCTCTAACCTTAGCCCTCAAAATAACCCTAACCCTAGGTCCAATCGGAACCCTAACCGGATATCTAACCCTAGCCCTCAACATAACCCTAACCCTAGGTCCAATCGGAAGCCTAACCGGATCTTTATCCCTAGCCCTCAACATATCCCTGACCCTAGGTCCAATCGGAACCCTAACCGGATGTCTAACCCTAGCCCTCAACATAACCCTAACCCTAGGTCCAATCTGAACACTAACCGGATCTCTAACCCTAGCCCTCAACATAACCTTAACCCTAGGTCCAATCGGAACCCTAACCGGATCTCTACCCCTCGCCCTCAACATAACCCTAACCCTTGGTCCAATGGGAACCCTAACCGGATATCTAACCCTAGCCCTCAACATAACCCTAACCCTAGGTCCAATAGGAACCCTAACCGGATCTCTAACCCTAGCCCTCAACATAACCCTAACCATAGGTCCTATCGGAACCCTAACCGGATCTCTAACCCTAGCCCTAAACATAACCCTAACCCTAGGCCCAATCGGAAACCTAACCACATATCTAACCCACGCCCTCAACATAACCCTAACCCTAGGTCCAATAGGAACCCTAACCGGATCTCTAACCCTAGGCCTCAACATAACCCTAACCATAGGTCCTATCGGAACCCTAACCGGATCTCTAACCCTAGCCCTAAACATAACCCTAACCCTAGGCCCAATCGGAAACCTAACCACATATCTAACCCACGCCCTCAACATAACCCTAACCCTAGGTCCAATCGGAACACTAACCGGATCTCTAACCCTAGCCCTCAACATTACCTTAACCCTAGGTCCAATCGGAACCCTAACCGGATCTCTATCCCTAGCCCTCAACCTAACACTAACCCTAGGTCCATTCGGAACCCTAACCGGATCTCTAACCCTAGCCCTCAACATAACCCTAACCCTAGGTTCAATCTGAACCCTAACCGGATCTCTAACCCTAGCACTCAACATAACCTTAACCCTAGGTCCAATCGGAAACCTAAACGGATATCTAACTCTAGCCCTCAACATAACCCTAACCCTAGGTCCAATCGGAACCCAAAACGGATATCTAACCCTAGCCCTCAACATAACCCTAACCCTAGGCCCAATCGGAAACCTAACCACATATCTAACCCACGCCCTCAACATAACCCTAACCCTAGGTCCAATCGGAACACTAACCGGATATCTAATCCTAGCCCTCAACATAACCCTAACCCTAGGTCCAATCGGAACCCTAACCGGATCTTTATCCCTAGCCCTCAAAATATCCCTAACCCTAGGTCCAATCGGAACCCTAACCGGATCTCTAACCCTAGCCGTCAACATAATCCTAACACTAGGTCCAATCGGAACCCTAACCGGATCTCTAACCCTAGTCCTCAACATAACCTTCACCCTAGGTCCAATCGGAACCCTAAGCGGTTCTCTAACCCTAGCCCTCAACATAAACCTAACCCTAGGTCCAATCGGAACCCTAACTGGATTTCTAACCCTAGCCCTCAACATAACCCTAACCCTAGGTCCAATCGGAACCCTAACAGGATCTCTACCCCAGCCCTCAACATAACCCTAACCCTAGGTCCAATCGGAACCCTTACTGGATCTCTACCCCTCGCCCTCAACATAACCCTAACCCTAGGTCCAATCGGAACCCTAACCGGATCTCTACCCCTCGCCCTAAATATAACCCTAACCCTTGGTCCAATCGGAACCCTAACCGGATATCTAACCCTAGCCCTCAACATAACCCTAACCCTAGGTCCAATAGAAACCCTAACCGGATCTCTAACCCTAGCCCTCAACATAACCCTAACCATAGGTCCTATCGGAACCCTAACCGGATCTCTAACCCTAGCCCTAAACATAACCCTAATCGTAGGTCCAATCGGAACCCTAACCGGATCTCTAACCCTCGCCCTCAACATAACACTAACCCTAGGTCCTATCGGAACCCTAACCGGATCTCTAAACCTAGCCCTCAACATAACCCTAACCCTAGGTCCAATCGGAACCCTAACCGGATCTCTAACCCTAGCCCTCAACATAACCCTAACCCTAGGTCCAATTGGAACCGAAAACGGATATCTAACCCACGCCCTCAACATAACCCTAACCCTAGGTCCAATCGGAACCCTAACCGGATCTCTAACCCTAGCCCTCAACATAACCCTAACCCTAGGTCCAATCGGAACCCTAACCGGATCTCTAACCCTAGCCCTCAACATAACCCTAACCCTAGTTCCAATCGGAACCCTAACAGGATCTCTACCCCAGCCCTAAACATAACCCTAACCCTACGTCCAATCGGAACCCTTACTTGATCTCTACCCCTCGCCCTCAACATAACCCTAACCCTAGGTCCAATCGGAACCCTAACCGGATCTCTACCCCTCACCCTCAACATAACCCTAACCCTTGGTCCAATCGGAACCCTAACCGAATATCTAAACCTAGCCCTCAACATAACCCTAACCCTAGGTCCAATCGGAACCCTAACCGGATCTCTACCCCTCGCCCTCAACATAACCCTAACCCTAGGTCCAATTGGAACTCTAACCGGAACTCTAAACCTAGCCCTCAACATAACCCTAACCCTAGGTCCAATCGTAACCCTAACCGGATATCTAACCCTAGCCCTCAACATAACCCTAACCCTAGGTCCAATCGGAACCCTAACCAGATCTCTATCCCTAGCCCTCAACATAACCCTAACCCTAGGTCCAATAGGAACCCTAACCGGATCTCTAACCCTAGCCCTCAACATAACCCTAACGCTAGGTCCAATCTGAACCCTAACCGGATCTCTAACGTAGCCCTCAACATAACCTTAACCCTAGGTCCAATCGGAACCCTAAACGGATATCTAAACCTAGCCCTCAACATAACCCTAACCCTAGGTCCAATCGGAACCCAAAACGGATCTCTAACCCTAGCCCTCAACATAACCCTATCCCTAGGTCCAATCGGAAACCTAACCGCATATCTAACCCTAGCCCTCAACATAACCCTAACCATAGGTCCAATCGGAAGCCTAACCGGATCTCTAACCCTAGCCCTCAAAATAACCCTAACCCTTGGTCCAATTGGAACCCTAACCGGATATCTAACCCTAGCCCTCAACATAACCCTAACCCTAGGTCCAATCGGAACCCTAAACGGATCTCTATCCCTAGCCCTCAACATATCCCTAACCCTAGGTCCAATCGGAACCCTAACCGGATCTCTAACCCTAGGCCTCAACATAACACTAACCCTAGGTCCAATCGGAACCCTAACCGGATCTCTAACCCTAGCCCTCAACATAACCTTAACCTTAGGTCCAATCGGAAACCTAACTGGATCTCTAACCCTAGCCCTCAACATAACCCTAACCCTAAGTCCAATCGGAACCCTAACCGGATCTCTAACCCTAGCCCTCAACATAACCCTAACCCTAGGTCCAATCGGAACCCTAAAAGGATCTCTTCCCCAGCCCTCAACATAACCCTAACCCTAGGTCCAATCGGAACCCTTACTGGATCTCTACCCCTCGCCCTCAACATAACCCTAACCCTAGGTCCAATCGGAACCCTAACCGGATCTCTACCCCTCGCCCTCAACATAACTCTAACCCTTGGTCCAATCGGAACCCTAACCGAATATCTAACCCTAGCTCTCAACATAACCCTAACCCTAGGTCCAATCGGAACCCTAACCGGATCGCTTCCCCTCGCCCTCAACATAACCCTAACCCTAGGTCCAATCGCAACTCTAAACGGAACTCTAAACCTAGCCCTCAACATAACCCTAACCCTAGGTCCAATCGGAACCGTAACCAGATATCTAACCCTAGCCCTCAACATAACCCTAACCCTAGGTCCAATCGGAACCCTAACCGGATCTCTATCCCTAGCCCTCAACATAACCCTAACCCTAGGTCCAATCGGAACCCTAACCGGATCTCTAACCCTAGCCCTCAACATAACCTTAACCCTAGGTCCAATCGGAACCCTAACCGGATCTCTAACCCTAGCCCTCAACATAACCCTAACCATAGGTCTTATCGGAACCCTAACCGGATATCTAACCCTAGCCCTCAACATAACACTAACCCTAGGTCCAATCGGAACCCTAACCGGATCTCTAACCCTCGCCCTCAACATAACACTAACCCTAGGTCCTATCCGAACCCTAACCGGATCTCTAAACCTAGCCCTCAACATAACCCTAACACTATGTCCAATCGGAACCCTAACCGGATCTCTAACCCTAGCCCTCAACATAACCCTAACACTATGTCCAATCGGAACCCTAACCGGATCTCTAACCCTAGCCCTCAACATAACCCTACCCTAGGTCCAATCGGAACCCTAACTGGATTTCTAACCCTAGCCCTCAACATAACCCTAACCCTAGGTCCAATCGGAACCCTAACAGGATCTCTACCCCAGCCCTCAACATAACCCTAACCCTAGGTCCAATCGGAACCCTTACTGGATCTCTACCCCTCGCCCTCAACGTAACCCTAACCCTAGGTCCCATCGGAACCCTAACCGGATCTCTACCCCTCGCCCTCAACATAACCCTAACCCTTGGTCCAATCGGAACCCTAACCGGATCTCTAACCCTAGCCCTCAACATAACCCTAACCCTAGGTCCAATCGGAAACCTAACCGGATATCTAACCCTCGCCCTCAACATAAACCTAACCCTAGGTCCAATCGGAACCCTAACCGGATCTCTAACCCTAGCCCTCAAAATAACCGTAACCCTAGGTCCAATTGGAACCCTAACCGGATATCTAACCCTAGCCCTCAACATAACCCTAACCCTAGGTCCAATCGGAACCCTAACCGGATTTCTATCCCTAGCCCTCAACATATCCCTAACTCTAGGTCCAATCGGAACCCTAACCGGATCTCTAACCCTAGGTCTCAACATAACCCTAACCCTAGGTCCAATCGGAACACTAACCGGATCTCTAACCCTAGCCCTCAACATTACCTTAACCCTAGGTCCAATCGGAACCCTAACCGGATCTCTATCCCTAGCCCTCAACCTAACACTAACCCTAGGTCCAATCGGAACCCTAACCGGATCTCTAACCCTAGCCCTCAACATAACCCTAACCCTAGGTTCAATCTGAACCCTAACCGGATCTCTAACCCTAGCACTCAACATAACCTTAACCCTAGGTCCAATCGGAAACCTAAACGGATATCTAACCCTAGCCCTCAACATAACCCTAACCCTAGGTCCAATCGGAACCCAAAACGGATATCTAAC
This sequence comes from Miniopterus natalensis, assembly GCF_054644295.1. Lineage (NCBI taxonomy): Eukaryota > Metazoa > Chordata > Mammalia > Chiroptera > Miniopteridae > Miniopterus > Miniopterus natalensis. The sequence continues at coordinate 817,031 of NC_142091.1, forward strand.
CCTAGCCCTCAACATAACCCTAACCCTAGGTCCAATCGGAACCCTAAACGGATATCTAAACCTAGCCCTGAACATAACCATAACCCTAGGTCCAATCGGAATCCAAAACGGATATCTAACCCTAGACCTCAACATAACCCTATCCCTAGGTCCAATCGGAAACCTAACCGCATATCTAACCCACGCCCTCAACATAACCCTAACCCTAGGTCCAATCGGAACCCTAACCGGATCTCTAACCCTAGCCCTCAAAATAACCCTAACCCTAGGTCCAATCGGAACCCTAACCGGATATCTAACCCTAGCCCTCAACATAACCCTAACCCTAGGTCCAATCGGAAGCCTAACAGGATCTTTATCCCTAGCCCTCAACATATCCCTAACCCTAGGTCCAATCGGAACCCTAACCGGATCTCTAACCCTAGCCTTCAACATAACCCTAACCCTAGGTCCAATCTGAACCCTAACCGGATCTCTAACCCTAGCCTTCAACATAACCTTAACCCTAGGTCCAATCGGAACCCTAACCGGATCTCTACCCCTCGCCCTCAACATAACCCTAAACCTTGGTCCAATCGGAACCCTAACCGGATATCTAACCCTAGCCCTCAACATAACCCTAACCCTAGGTCCAATAGGAACCCTAACCGGATCTCTAACCCTAGCCCTCAACATAACCCTAACCATAGGTCCAATCGGAACCCTAACCGGATATCTAAACCTAGCCCTCAACATAACCCTAACCCTAGGTCCAATCGGAACCCTAACCGGATCTCTAAACCTAGCCCTCAACATAACCCTAACCCTAGGTCCAATCGGAACCCTAACCGGATCTCTAACCCTAGCCTTCAACATAACCCTAACCCTAGGTCCAATCGGAACCCTAACCGGATCTCTAACCCTAGCCCTCAACATAACCCTAACCCTAGTTCCAATCGGAACCCTAACAGGATCTCTACCCCAGCCCTCAACATAACCTTAACCCTAGGTCCAATCGGAACCCTTACTTGATCTCTACCCCTCGCCCTCAACATAACCCTAACCCTAGGTCCAATCGGAACCCTAACCGGATCTCTATCCCTCGCCCTCAACATAACCCTAACGCTAGGTCCAATCTGAACCCTAACCGGATCTCTAACGTAGCCCTCAACATAACCTTAACCCTAGGTCCAATCGGAACCCTAAACGGATATCTAAACCTAGCCCTCAACATAACCCTAACCCTAGGTCCAATAGGAACCCAAAACGGATCTCTAACCCTAGCCCTCAACATAACCCTATCCCTAGGTCCAATCGGAAACCTAACCGCATATCTAACCCACGCCCTCAACATAACCCTAACCCTAGGTCCAATCGGAACCCTAACCGGATCTCTAACCTTAGCCCTCAAAATAACCCTAACCCTAGGTCCAATCGGAACCCTAACCGGATATCTAACCCTAGCCCTCAACATAACCCTAACCCTAGGTCCAATCAGAAGCCTAACCGGATCTTTATCCCTAGCCCTCAACATATCCCTGACCCTAGGTCCAATCGGAACCCTAACCGGATGTCTAACCCTAGCCCTCAACATAACCCTAACCCTAGGTCCAATCTGAACACTAACCGGATCTCTAACCCTAGCCCTCAACATAACCTTAACCCTAGGTCCAATCGGAACCCTAACCGGATCTCTACCCCTCGCCCTCAACATAACCCTAACCCTTGGTCCAATGGGAACCCTAACCGGATATCTAACCCTAGCCCTCAACATAACCCTAACCCTAGGTCCAATAGGAACCCTAACCGGATCTCTAACCCTAGCCCTCAACATAACCCTAACCATAGGTCCTATCGGAACCCTAACCGGATCTCTAACCCTAGCCCTAAACATAACCCTAACCCTAGGCCCAATCGGAAACCTAACCACATATCTAACCCACGCCCTCAACATAACCCTAACCCTAGGTCCAATAGGAACCCTAACCGGATCTCTAACCCTAGGCCTCAACATAACCCTAACCATAGGTCCTATCGGAACCCTAACCGGATCTCTAACCCTAGCCCTAAACATAACCCTAACCCTAGGCCCAATCGGAAACCTAACCACATATCTAACCCACGCCCTCAACATAACCCTAACCCTAGGTCCAATCGGAACACTAACCGGATCTCTAACCCTAGCCCTCAACATTACCTTAACCCTAGGTCCAATCGGAACCCTAACCGGATCTCTATCCCTAGCCCTCAACCTAACACTAACCCTAGGTCCATTCGGAACCCTAACCGGATCTCTAACCCTAGCCCTCAACATAACCCTAACCCTAGGTTCAATCTGAACCCTAACCGGATCTCTAACCCTAGCACTCAACATAACCTTAACCCTAGGTCCAATCGGAAACCTAAACGGATATCTAACCCTAGCCCTCAACATAACCCTAACCCTAGGTCCAATCGGAACCCAAAACGGATATCTAACCCTAGCCCTCAACATAACCCTAACCCTAGGCCCAATCGGAAACCTAACCACATATCTAACCCACGCCCTCAACATAACCCTAACCCTAGGTCCAATCGGAACACTAACCGGATATCTAATCCTAGCCCTCAACATAACCCTAACCCTAGGTCCAATCGGAACCCTAACCGGATCTTTATCCCTAGCCCTCAAAATATCCCTAACCCTAGGTCCAATCGGAACCCTAACCGGATCTCTAACCCTAGCCGTCAACATAATCCTAACACTAGGTCCAATCGGAACCCTAACCGGATCTCTAACCCTAGTCCTCAACATAACCTTCACCCTAGGTCCAATCGGAACCCTAAGCGGTTCTCTAACCCTAGCCCTCAACATAAACCTAACCCTAGGTCCAATCGGAACCCTAACTGGATTTCTAACCCTAGCCCTCAACATAACCCTAACCCTAGGTCCAATCGGAACCCTAACAGGATCTCTACCCCAGCCCTCAACATAACCCTAACCCTAGGTCCAATCGGAACCCTTACTGGATCTCTACCCCTCGCCCTCAACATAACCCTAACCCTAGGTCCAATCGGAACCCTAACCGGATCTCTACCCCTCGCCCTAAATATAACCCTAACCCTTGGTCCAATCGGAACCCTAACCGGATATCTAACCCTAGCCCTCAACATAACCCTAACCCTAGGTCCAATAGAAACCCTAACCGGATCTCTAACCCTAGCCCTCAACATAACCCTAACCATAGGTCCTATCGGAACCCTAACCGGATCTCTAACCCTAGCCCTAAACATAACCCTAATCGTAGGTCCAATCGGAACCCTAACCGGATCTCTAACCCTCGCCCTCAACATAACACTAACCCTAGGTCCTATCGGAACCCTAACCGGATCTCTAAACCTAGCCCTCAACATAACCCTAACCCTAGGTCCAATCGGAACCCTAACCGGATCTCTAACCCTAGCCCTCAACATAACCCTAACCCTAGGTCCAATTGGAACCGAAAACGGATATCTAACCCACGCCCTCAACATAACCCTAACCCTAGGTCCAATCGGAACCCTAACCGGATCTCTAACCCTAGCCCTCAACATAACCCTAACCCTAGGTCCAATCGGAACCCTAACCGGATCTCTAACCCTAGCCCTCAACATAACCCTAACCCTAGTTCCAATCGGAACCCTAACAGGATCTCTACCCCAGCCCTAAACATAACCCTAACCCTACGTCCAATCGGAACCCTTACTTGATCTCTACCCCTCGCCCTCAACATAACCCTAACCCTAGGTCCAATCGGAACCCTAACCGGATCTCTACCCCTCACCCTCAACATAACCCTAACCCTTGGTCCAATCGGAACCCTAACCGAATATCTAAACCTAGCCCTCAACATAACCCTAACCCTAGGTCCAATCGGAACCCTAACCGGATCTCTACCCCTCGCCCTCAACATAACCCTAACCCTAGGTCCAATTGGAACTCTAACCGGAACTCTAAACCTAGCCCTCAACATAACCCTAACCCTAGGTCCAATCGTAACCCTAACCGGATATCTAACCCTAGCCCTCAACATAACCCTAACCCTAGGTCCAATCGGAACCCTAACCAGATCTCTATCCCTAGCCCTCAACATAACCCTAACCCTAGGTCCAATAGGAACCCTAACCGGATCTCTAACCCTAGCCCTCAACATAACCCTAACGCTAGGTCCAATCTGAACCCTAACCGGATCTCTAACGTAGCCCTCAACATAACCTTAACCCTAGGTCCAATCGGAACCCTAAACGGATATCTAAACCTAGCCCTCAACATAACCCTAACCCTAGGTCCAATCGGAACCCAAAACGGATCTCTAACCCTAGCCCTCAACATAACCCTATCCCTAGGTCCAATCGGAAACCTAACCGCATATCTAACCCTACCCCTCAACATAACCCTAACCATAGGTCCAATCGGAAGCCTAACCGGATCTCTAACCCTAGCCCTCAAAATAACCCTAACCCTTGGTCCAATTGGAACCCTAACCGGATATCTAACCCTAGCCCTCAACATAACCCTAACCCTAGGTCCAATCGGAACCCTAAACGGATCTCTATCCCTAGCCCTCAACATATCCCTAACCCTAGGTCCAATCGGAACCCTAACCGGATCTCTAACCCTAGGCCTCAACATAACACTAACCCTAGGTCCAATCGGAACCCTAACCGGATCTCTAACCCTAGCCCTCAACATAACCTTAACCTTAGGTCCAATCGGAAACCTAACTGGATCTCTAACCCTAGCCCTCAACATAACCCTAACCCTAAGTCCAATCGGAACCCTAACCGGATCTCTAACCCTAGCCCTCAACATAACCCTAACCCTAGGTCCAATCGGAACCCTAAAAGGATCTCTTCCCCAGCCCTCAACATAACCCTAACCCTAGGTCCAATCGGAACCCTTACTGGATCTCTACCCCTCGCCCTCAACATAACCCTAACCCTAGGTCCAATCGGAACCCTAACCGGATCTCTACCCCTCGCCCTCAACATAACTCTAACCCTTGGTCCAATCGGAACCCTAACCGAATATCTAACCCTAGCTCTCAACATAACCCTAACCCTAGGTCCAATCGGAACCCTAACCGGATCGCTTCCCCTCGCCCTCAACATAACCCTAACCCTAGGTCCAATCGCAACTCTAAACGGAACTCTAAACCTAGCCCTCAACATAACCCTAACCCTAGGTCCAATCGGAACCGTAACCAGATATCTAACCCTAGCCCTCAACATAACCCTAACCCTAGGTCCAATCGGAACCCTAACCGGATCTCTATCCCTAGCCCTCAACATAACCCTAACCCTAGGTCCAATCGGAACCCTAACCGGATCTCTAACCCTAGCCCTCAACATAACCTTAACCCTAGGTCCAATCGGAACCCTAACCGGATCTCTAACCCTAGCCCTCAACATAACCCTAACCATAGGTCTTATCGGAACCCTAACCGGATATCTAACCCTAGCCCTCAACATAACACTAACCCTAGGTCCAATCGGAACCCTAACCGGATCTCTAACCCTCGCCCTCAACATAACACTAACCCTAGGTCCTATCCGAACCCTAACCGGATCTCTAAACCTAGCCCTCAACATAACCCTAACACTATGTCCAGTCGGAACCCTAACCGGATCTCTAACCCTAGCCCTCAACATAACCCTAACACTATGTCCAATCGGAACCCTAACCGGATCTCTAACCCTAGCCCTCAACATAACCCTACCCTAGGTCCAATCGGAACCCTAACTGGATTTCTAACCCTAGCCCTCAACATAACCCTAACCCTAGGTCCAATCGGAACCCTAACAGGATCTCTACCCCAGCCCTCAACATAACCCTAACCCTAGGTCCAATCGGAACCCTTACTGGATCTCTACCCCTCGCCCTCAACGTAACCCTAACCCTAGGTCCCATCGGAACCCTAACCGGATCTCTACCCCTCGCCCTCAACATAACCCTAACCCTTGGTCCAATCGGAACCCTAACCGGATCTCTAACCCTAGCCCTCAACATAACCCTAACCCTAGGTCCAATCGGAAACCTAACCGGATATCTAACCCTCGCCCTCAACATAAACCTAACCCTAGGTCCAATCGGAACCCTAACCGGATCTCTAACCCTAGCCCTCAAAATAACCGTAACCCTAGGTCCAATTGGAACCCTAACCGGATATCTAACCCTAGCCCTCAACATAACCCTAACCCTAGGTCCAATCGGAACCCTAACCGGATTTCTATCCCTAGCCCTCAACATATCCCTAACTCTAGGTCCAATCGGAACCCTAACCGGATCTCTAACCCTAGGTCTCAACATAACCCTAACCCTAGGTCCAATCGGAACACTAACCGGATCTCTAACCCTAGCCCTCAACATTACCTTAACCCTAGGTCCAATCGGAACCCTAACCGGATCTCTATCCCTAGCCCTCAACCTAACACTAACCCTAGGTCCAATCGGAACCCTAACCGGATCTCTAACCCTAGCCCTCAACATAACCCTAACCCTAGGTTCAATCTGAACCCTAACCGGATCTCTAACCCTAGCACTCAACATAACCTTAACCCTAGGTCCAATCGGAAACCTAAACGGATATCTAACCCTAGCCCTCAACATAACCCTAACCCTAGGTCCAATCGGAACCCAAAACGGATATCTAACCCTAGCCCTCAACATAACCCTAACCCTAGGCCCAATCGGAAACCTAACCACATATCTAACCCACGCCCTCAACATAACCCTAACCCTAGGTCCAATCGGAACACTAACCGGATATCTAATTCTAGCCCTCAACATAACCCTAACCCTAGGTCCAATCGGAACCCTAACCGGATCTTTATCCCTAGCCCTCAAAATATCCCTAACCCTAGGTCCAATCGGAACCCTAACCGGATCTCTAACCCTAGCCGTCAACATAACCCTAACACTAGGTCCAATCGGAACCCTAACCGGATCTCTAACCCTAGTCCTCAACATAACCTTCACCCTAGGTCCAATCGGAACCCTAAGCGGATCTCTAACCCTAGCCCTCAACATAAACCTAACCCTAGTCCAATCGGAACCCTAACTGGATTTCTAACCCTACCCCTCAACATAACCCTAACCCTAGGTCCAATCGGAACCCTAACAGGATCTCTACCCCAGCCCTCAACATAACCCTAACCCTAGGTCCAATCGGAACCCTTACTGGATCTCTACCCCTCGCCCTCAACATAACCCTAACCCTAGGTCCAATCGGAACCCTAACCGGATCTCTACCCCTCGCCCTCAACATAACCCTAACCCTTGGTCCAATCGGAACCCTAACCGGATATCTAACCCTAGCCCTCAACATAACCCTAACCCTAGGTCCAATAGAAACCCTAACCGGATCTAACCCTAGCCCTCAACATAACCCTAACCATAGGTCCTATCGGAACCCTAACCGGATCTCTAACCCTAGCCCTAAACATAACCCTAATCGTAGGTCCAATCGGAACCCTAACCGGATCTCTAACCCTCGCCCTCAACATAACACTAACCCTAGGTCCTATCGGAACCCTAACCGGATCTCTAAACCTACCCTCAACATAACCCTAACCCTAGGTCCAATCGGAACCCTAACCGGATCTCTAACCCTAGCCCTCAACATAACCATAACCCTAGGTCCAATTGGAACCCAAAACGGATATCTAACCCACGCCCTCAACATAACCCTAACCCTAGGTCCAATCGGAACCCTAACCGGATCTCTAACCCTAGTCCTCAACATAACCCTAACCCTAGGTCCATTCGGAACCCTAACCGGATCTCTAACCCTAGCCCTCAACATAACCCTAACCCTAGTTCCAATCGGAACCCTAACAGGATCTCTACCCCAGCCCTCAACATAACCCTAACCCTTGGTCCAATCGGAACCCTAACCGGATCTCTACCCCTCGCCCTCAACATAACCGTAACCCTTGGTCCAATCGGAACCCTAACCGAATATCTAACCCTAGCCCTCAACATAACCCTAACCCTAGGTCCAATCGGAACCCTAACCGGATCTCTACCCCTCGCCCTCAACATAACCCTAACTCTAGGTCCAACTGGAACTCTAACCGGAACTCTAAACCTAGCCCTCAACATAACCCTAACCCTAGGTCCAATCGGAACCCTAACCGGATATCTAAACCTAGCCCTCAACATAACCCTAACCCTAGGTCCAATCGGAACCCTAACCGGATCTCTATCCCTAGCCCTCAACATAACCCTAACCCTAGGTCCAATAGGAACCCTAACCGGATCTCTAACCCTAGCCCTCAACATAACCCTAACGCTAGGTCCAATCTGAACCCTAACCGGATCTCTAACGTAGCCCTCAACATAACCTTAACCCTAGGTCCAATCGGAACCCTAAACGGATATCTAAACCTAGCCCTCAACATAACCCTAACCCTAGGTCCAATCGGAACCCAAAACGTATATCTAACCCTAGCCCTCAACATAACCCTATCCCTAGGTCCAATCGGAAACCTAACCGCATATCTAACCCACGCTCTCAACATAACCCTAACCCTTGGTCCAATCGGAACCCTAACGGGATCTCTAACCCTAGCCCTCAAAATAACCCTAACCCTAGGTCCAATCGGAACCCTAACCGGATATCTAAACCTAGCCCTCAACATAACCCTAACCCTAGGTCCAATCAGAACCCAAAACGGATATCTAACCCTAGCCCTCAACATAACCCTAACCCTAGGTCCAATCGGAAACCTAACGGGATATCTAACCCTCGCCCTCAACATAACCCTAACCCTAGGTCCAATCAGAACCCTAACCGGATCTCTAACCCTAGCCCTCAAAATAACCCTAACCCTTGGTCCAATTGGAACCCTAACCGGATATCTAACCCTAGCCCTCAACATAACCCTAACCCTAGGTCCAATCGGAACCCTAAACGGATCTCTATCCCTAGCCCTCAACATATCCCTAACCCTAGGTCCAATCGGAACCCTAACCGGATCTCTAACCCTAGGCCTCAACATAACCCTAACCCTAGGTCCAATCGGAACCCTACCCGGATCTCTAACCCTAGCCCTCAACATAACCTTAACCTTAGGTCCAATCGGAAACCTAACTGGATCTCTAACCCTAGCCCTCAACATAACCCTAACCCTAAGTCCAATTGGAACCCTAACCGGATCTCTAACCCTAGCCCTCAACATAACCCTAACCCTAGGTCCAATCGGAACCCTAAAAGGATCTCTTCCCCAGCCCTCAACATAACCCTAACCCTAGGTCCAATCGGAACCCTTACTGGATCTCTACCCCTCGCCCTCAACATAACCCTAACCCTAGGTCCAATCGGAACCCTAACCGGATCTCTACCCCTCGCCCTCAACATAACTCTAACCCTTGGTCCAATCGGAACCCTAACCGAATATCTAACCCTAGCTCTCAACATAACCCTAACCCTAGGTCCAATCGGAACCCTAACCGGATCTCTTCCCCTCGCCCTCAACATAACCCTAACCCTAGGTCCAATCGCAACTCTAACCGGAACTCTAAACCTAGCCCTCAACATAACCCTAACACTAGTTCCAATCGGAACCGTAACCGGATATCTAACCCTAGCCCTCAACATAACCCTAACCCTAGGTCCAATCGGAACCCTAACCGGATCTCTATCCCTAGCCCTCAACATAACCCTAACCCTAGGTCCAATCGGAACCCTAACCGGATCTCTAACCCTAGCCCTCAACATAACCTTAACCCTAGGTCCAATCGGAACCCTAACCGGATCTCTAACCCTAGCCCTCAACATAACCCTAACCATAGGTCCTATCGGAACCCTAACCGGATATATAACCCTAGCCCTCAACATAACACTAACCCTAGGTCCAATCGGAACCCTAACCGGATCTCTAACCCTCGCCCTCAACATGACACTAACCCTAGGTCCTATCCGAACCCTAACCGGATCTCTAAACCTAGCCCTCAACATAACCCTAACACTATGTCCAATCGGAACCCTAACCGGATCTCTAACCCTAGCCCTCAACATAACCCTAACACTATGTCCAATCGGAACCCTAACCGGATCTCTAACCCTAGCCCTCAACATAACCCTAACCCTAGGTCCTATCGGAACCCTAACTGGATTTCTAAACCTAGCCCTCAACATAACCCTAACCCTAGGTCCAATCGGAACCCTAACAGGATCTCTACCCCAGCCCTCAACATAACCCTAACCCTAGGTCCAATCGGAACCCTTACTGGATCTCTACCCCTCGCCCTCAACGTAACCCTAACCCTAGGTCCAATCGGAACCCTAACCGGATTTCTACCCCTCGCCCTCAACATAACCCTAACCCTTGGTCCATTCGGAACCCTAACCGGATCTCTAACCCTAGCCCTCAACATAACCCTAACCATAGGTCCTATCGGAACCCTAACCAGATCTCTAACCCTAGCCCTAAACATAACCCTAACCCTAGGTCCAATCGGAACCCTAACCGGATCTCTAACCCTCGCCCTCAACATAACACTAACCCTAGGTCCTATCCGAACCCTAACCGGATCTCTAAACCTAGCCCTCAACATAACGCTAACCCTAGGTCCAATCGGAACCCTAACCGGATCTCTAACCCTAGCCCTCAACCTAACCTTAACCCTAGGTCCAATCGGAACCCAAAACGGATATCTAACCCTAGCCCTCAACATAACCCTAACCCTAGGTCCAATCGGAAACCTAACCGGATATCTAACCCTCGCCCTCAACATAACCCTAACCCTAGGTCCAATCGGAACCCTAACCGGATCTCTAACCCTAGCCCTCAAAATAACCCTAACCCTAGGTCCAATCGGAACCCTAACCGGATATCTAACCCTAGCCCTCAACATAACCCTAACCCTAGGTCCAATCGGAACCCTAACCGGATCTCTATCCCTAGCCCTCAACATATCCCTAACTCTAGGTCCAATCGGAACCCTAACCGGATCTCTAACCCTAGGCCTCAACATAACCCTAACCCTAGGTCCAACCGGAACACTAACCGGATCTCTAACCCTAGCCCTCAACATTACCTTAACCCTAGGTCCAATCGGAACCCTAACCGGATCTCTATCCCTAGCCCTCAACCTAACACTAACCCTAGGTCCATTCGGAACCCTAACCGGATCTCTAACCCTAGCCCTCAACATAACCCTAACCCTAGGTTCAATCTGAAACCTAACCGGATCTCTAACCCTAGCACTCAACATAACCTTAACCCTAGGTCCAATCGGAAACCTAAACGGATATCTAACCCTAGCCCTCAACATAACCCTAACCCTAGGTCCAATCGGAACCCAAAACGGATATCTAACCCTAGCCCTCAACATAACCCTTACCCTAGGCCCAATCGGAAACCTAACCACATATCTAACCCACGCCCTCAACATAACCCTAACCCTAGGTCCAATCGGAACACTAACCGGATATCTAATCCTAGCCCTCAACATAACCCTAACCCTAGGTCCAATCGGAACCCTAACCGGATCTCTACCCCTCGCCCTCAACATAACTCTAACCCTTGGTCCAATCGGAACCCTAACCGAATATCTAACCCTAGCTCTCAACATAACCCTAACCCTAGGTCCAATCGGAACCCTAACCGGATCTCTTCCCCTCGCCCTCAACATAACCCTAACCCTAGGTCCAATCGCAACTCTAACCGGAACTCTAAACCTAGCCCTCAACATAACCCTAACACTAGTTCCAATCGGAACCGTAACCGGATATCTAACCCTAGCCCTCAACATAACCCTAACCCTAGGTCCAATCGGAACCCTAACCGGATCTCTATCCCTAGCCCTCAACATAACCCTAACCCTAGGTCCAATCGGAACCCTAACCGGATCTCTAACCCTAGCCCTCAACATAACCTTAACCCTAGGTCCAATCGGAACCCTAACCGGATCTCTAACCCTAGCCCTCAACATAACCCTAACCATAGGTCCTATCGGAACCCTAACCGGATATATAACCCTAGCCCTCAACATAACACTAACCCTAGGTCCAATCGGAACCCTAACCGGATCTCTAACCCTCGCCCTCAACATGACACTAACCCTAGGTCCTATCCGAACCCTAACCGGATCTCTAAACCTAGCCCTCAACATAACCCTAACACTATGTCCAATCGGAACCCTAACCGGATCTCTAACCCTAGCCCTCAACATAACCCTAACACTATGTCCAATCGGAACCCTAACCGGATCTCTAACCCTAGCCCTCAACATAACCCTAACCCTAGGTCCTATCGGAACCCTAACTGGATTTCTAAACCTAGCCCTCAACATAACCCTAACCCTAGGTCCAATCGGAACCCTAACAGGATCTCTACCCCAGCCCTCAACATAACCCTAACCCTAGGTCCAATCGGAACCCTTACTGGATCTCTACCCCTCGCCCTCAACGTAACCCTAACCCTAGGTCCAATCGGAACCCTAACCGGATCTCTACCCCTCGCCCTCAACATAACCCTAACCCTTGGTCCATTCGGAACCCTAACCGGATCTCTAACCCTAGCCCTCAACATAACCCTAACCATAGGTCCTATCGGAACCGTAACCAGATCTCTAACCCTAGCCCTAAACATAACCCTAACCCTAGGTCCAATCGGAACCCTAACCGGATCTCTAACCCTCGCCCTCAACATAACACTAACCCTAGGTCCTATCCGAACCCTAACCGGATCTCTAAACCTAGCCCTCAACATAACGCTAACCCTAGGTCCAATCGGAACCCTAACCGGATCTCTAACCCTAGCCCTCAACCTAACCTTAACCCTAGGTCCAATCGGAACCCAAAACGGATATCTAACCCTAGCCCTCAACATAACCCTAACCCTAGGTCCAATCGGAAACCTAACCGGATATCTAACCCTCGCCCTCAACATAACCCTAACCCTAGGTCCAATCGGAACCCTAACCGGATCTCTAACCCTAGCCCTCAAAATAACCCTAACCCTAGGTCCAATCGGAACCCTAACCGGATATCTAACCCTAGCCCTCAACATAACCCTAACCCTAGGTCCAATCGGAACCCTAACCGGATCTCTATCCCTAGCCCTCAACATATCCCTAACTCTAGGTCCAATCGGAACCCTAACCGGATCTCTAACCCTAGGCCTCAACATAACCCTAACCCTAGGTCCAATCGGAACACTAACCGGATCTCTAACCCTAGCCCTCAACATTACCTTAACCCTAGGTCCAATCGGAACCCTAACCGGATCTCTATCCCTAGCCCTCAACCTAACACTAACCCTAGGTCCATTCGGAACCCTAACCGGATCTCTAACCCTAGCCCTCAACATAACCCTAACCCTAGGTTCAATCTGAAACCTAACCGGATCTCTAACCCTAGCACTCAACATAACCTTAACCCTAGGTCCAATCGGAAACCTAAACGGATATCTAACCCTAGCCCTCAACATAACCCTAACCCTAGGTCCAATCGGAACCCAAAACGGATATCTAACCCTAGCCCTCAACATAACCCTTACCCTAGGCCCAATCGGAAACCTAACCACATATCTAACCCACGCCCTCAACATAACCCTAACCCTAGGTCCAATCGGAACACTAACCGGATCTCTATCCCTAGCCCTCAACCTAACACTAACCCTAGGTCCAATCGGAACCCTAACTGAATTTCTAACCCTAGCCCTCAACATAACCCTAACCCTAGGTCCAATCGGAACCCTAACCGGATCTCTATCCCTAGCCCTCAACATAACCCTAACCCTAGGTCCAATCGGAACCCTAACCGGATCTCTAACCCTAGCCCTCAACATAACCTTAACCCTAGGTCCAATCGGAACCGTAACCGGATCTCTAACCCTAGCCCTCAACATAACCCTAACCATAGGTCCTATCGGAACCCTAACCGGATATATAACCCTAGCCCTCAACATAACACTAACCCTAGGTCCAATCGGAACCCTAACCGGATCTCTAACCCTCGCCCTCAACATGACACTAACCCTAGGTCCTATCCGAACCCTAACCGGATCTCTAAACCTAGCCCTCAACATAACCCTAACACTATGTCCAATCGGAACCCTAACCGGATCTCTAACCCTAGCCCTCAACATAACCCTAACACTATGTCCAATCGGAACCCTAACCGGATCTCTAACCCTAGCCCTCAACATAACCCTAACCCTAGGTCCTATCGGAACCCTAACTGGATTTCTAAACCTAGCCCTCAACATAACCCTAACCCTAGGTCCAATCGGAACAATAACAGGATCTCTACCCCAGCCCTCAACATAACCCTAACCCTAGGTCCAATCGGAACCCTTACTGGATCTCTACCCCTCGCCCTCAACGTAACCCTAACCCTAGGTCCAATCGGAACCCTAACCGGATTTCTACCCCTCGCCCTCAACATAACCCTAACCCTTGGTCCATTCGGAACCCTAACCGGATCTCTAACCCTAGCCCTCAACATAACCCTAACCATAGGTCCTATCGGAACCCTAACCAGATCTCTAACCCTAGCCCTAAACATAACCCTAACCCTAGGTCCAATCGGAACCCTAACCGGATCTCTAACCCTCGCCCTCAACATAACACTAACCCTAGGTCCTATCCGAACCCTAACCGGATCTCTAAACCTAGCCCTCAACATAACGCTAACCCTAGGTCCAATCGGAACCCTAACCGGATCTCTAACCCTAGCCCTCAACCTAACCTTAACCCTAGGTCCAATCGGAACCCAAAACGGATATCTAACCCTAGCCCTCAACATAACCCTAACCCTAGGTCCAATCGGAAACCTAACCGGATATCTAACCCTCGCCCTCAACATAACCCTAACCCTAGGTCCAATCGGAACCCTAACCGGATCTCTATCCCTAGCCCTCAAAATAACCCTAACCCTAGGTCCAATCGGAACCCTAACCGGATATCTAACCCTAGCCCTCAACATAACCCTAACCCTAGGTCCAATCGGAACCCTAACCGGATCTCTATCCCTAGCCCTCAACATATCCCTAACTCTAGGTCCAATCGGAACCCTAACCGGATCTCTAACCCTAGGCCTCAACATAACCCTAACCCTAGGTCCAACCGGAACACTAACCGGATCTCTAACCCTAGCCCTCAACATTACCTTAACCCTAGGTCCAATCGGAACCCTAACCGGATCTCTATCCCTAGCCCTCAACCTAACACTAACCCTAGGTCCATTCGGAACCCTAACCGGATCTCTAACCCTAGCCCTCAACATAACCCTAACCCTAGGTTCAATCTGAAACCTAACCGGATCTCTAACCCTAGCACTCAACATAACCTTAACCCTAGGTCCAATCGGAAACCTAAACGGATATCTAACCCTAGCCCTCAACATAACCCTAACCCTAGGTCCAATCGGAACCCAAAACGGATATCTAACCCTAGCCCTCAACATAACCCTTACCCTAGGCCCAATCGGAAACCTAACCACATATCTAACCCACGCCCTCAACATAACCCTAACCCTAGGTCCAATCGGAACACTAACCGGATATCTAATCCTAGCCCTCAACATAACCCTAACCCTAGGTCCAATCGGAACCCTAACCGGATCTCTACCCCTCGCCCTCAACATAACTCTAACCCTTGGTCCAATCGGAACCCTAACCGAATATCTAACCCTAGCTCTCAACATAACCCTAACCCTAGGTCCAATCGGAACCCTAACCGGATCTCTTCCCCTCGCCCTCAACATAACCCTAACCCTAGGTCCAATCGCAACTCTAACCGGAACTCTAAACCTAGCCCTCAACATAACCCTAACACTAGTTCCAATCGGAACCGTAACCGGATATCTAACCCTAGCCCTCAACATAACCCTAACCCTAGGTCCAATCGGAACCCTAACCGGATCTCTATCCCTAGCCCTCAACATAACCCTAACCCTAGGTCCAATCGGAACCCTAACCGGATCTCTAACCCTAGCCCTCAACATAACCTTAACCCTAGGTCCAATCGGAACCCTAACCGGATCTCTAACCCTAGCCCTCAACATAACCCTAACCATAGGTCCTATCGGAACCCTAACCGGATATATAACCCTAGCCCTCAACATAACACTAACCCTAGGTCCAATCGGAACCCTAACCGGATCTCTAACCCTCGCCCTCAACATGACACTAACCCTAGGTCCTATCCGAACCCTAACCGGATCTCTAAACCTAGCCCTCAACATAACCCTAACACTATGTCCAATCGGAACCCTAACCGGATCTCTAACCCTAGCCCTCAACATAACCCTAACACTATGTCCAATCGGAACCCTAACCGGATCTCTAACCCTAGCCCTCAACATAACCCTAACCCTAGGTCCTATCGGAACCCTAACTGGATTTCTAAACCTAGCCCTCAACATAACCCTAACCCTAGGTCCAATCGGAACCCTAACAGGATCTCTACCCCAGCCCTCAACATAACCCTAACCCTAGGTCCAATCGGAACCCTTACTGGATCTCTACCCCTCGCCCTCAACGTAACCCTAACCCTAGGTCCAATCGGAACCCTAACCGGATCTCTACCCCTCGCCCTCAACATAACCCTAACCCTTGGTCCATTCGGAACCCTAACCGGATCTCTAACCCTAGCCCTCAACATAACCCTAACCATAGGTCCTATCGGAACCGTAACCAGATCTCTAACCCTAGCCCTAAACATAACCCTAACCCTAGGTCCAATCGGAACCCTAACCGGATCTCTAACCCTCGCCCTCAACATAACACTAACCCTAGGTCCTATCCGAACCCTAACCGGATCTCTAAACCTAGCCCTCAACATAACGCTAACCCTAGGTCCAATCGGAACCCTAACCGGATCTCTAACCCTAGCCCTCAACCTAACCTTAACCCTAGGTCCAATCGGAACCCAAAACGGATATCTAACCCTAGCCCTCAACATAACCCTAACCCTAGGTCCAATCGGAAACCTAACCGGATATCTAACCCTCGCCCTCAACATAACCCTAACCCTAGGTCCAATCGGAACCCTAACCGGATCTCTAACCCTAGCCCTCAAAATAACC
The DNA here is from genome assembly GCF_054644295.1 of Miniopterus natalensis. Lineage (NCBI taxonomy): Eukaryota > Metazoa > Chordata > Mammalia > Chiroptera > Miniopteridae > Miniopterus > Miniopterus natalensis. The sequence continues at coordinate 834,070 of NC_142091.1, forward strand.
CTAACCCTAGGTCCAATCGGAACCCTAACCGGATATCTAACCCTAGCCCTCAACATAACCCTAACCCTAGGTCCAATCGGAACCCTAACCGGATCTCTATCCCTAGCCCTCAACATATCCCTAACTCTAGGTCCAATCGGAACCCTAACCGGATCTCTAACCCTAGGCCTCAACATAACCCTAACCCTAGGTCCAATCGGAACACTAACCGGATCTCTAACCCTAGCCCTCAACATTACCTTAACCCTAGGTCCAATCGGAACCCTAACCGGATCTCTATCCCTAGCCCTCAACCTAACACTAACCCTAGGTCCATTCGGAACCCTAACCGGATCTCTAACCCTAGCCCTCAACATAACCCTAACCCTAGGTTCAATCTGAAACCTAACCGGATCTCTAACCCTAGCACTCAACATAACCTTAACCCTAGGTCCAATCGGAAACCTAAACGGATATCTAACCCTAGCCCTCAACATAACCCTAACCCTAGGTCCAATCGGAACCCAAAACGGATATCTAACCCTAGCCCTCAACATAACCCTTACCCTAGGCCCAATCGGAAACCTAACCACATATCTAACCCACGCCCTCAACATAACCCTAACCCTAGGTCCAATCGGAACACTAACCGGATCTCTATCCCTAGCCCTCAACCTAACACTAACCCTAGGTCCAATCGGAACCCTAACTGAATTTCTAACCCTAGCCCTCAACATAACCCTAACCCTAGGTCCAATCGGAACCCTAACAGGATCTCTACCCCAGCCCTCAACATAACCCTAACCCTAGGTCCAATCGGAACCCTTACTGGATCTCTACCCCTCGCCCTCAACATAACCCTAACCCTAGGTCCAATCGGAACCCTAACCGGATCTCTACCCCTCGCCCTCAACATAACCCTAACCCTTGGTCCAATCGGAACCCTAACCGGATATCTAACCCTAGCCCTCAACATAACCCTAACCCTAGGTCCAATAGAAACCCTAACCGGATCTCTAACCCTAGCCCTCAACATAACCCTAACCATAGGTCCTATCGGAACCCTAACCGGATCTCTAACCCTAGCCCTAAACATAACCCTAATCGTAGGTCCAATCGGAACCCTAACCGGATCTCTAACCCTCGCCCTCAACATAACACTAACCCTAGGTCCTATCGGAACCCTAACCGGATCTCTAAACCTAGCCCTCAACATAACCCTAACCCTAGGTCCAATCGGAACCCTAACTGGATTTCTAACCCTAGCCCTCAACATAACCCTAACCCTAGGTCCAATCGGAACCCTAACAGGATCTCTACCCCAGCCCTCAACATAACCCTAACCCTAGGTCCAATCGGAACCCTTACTGGATCTCTACCCCTCGCCCTCAACGTAACCCTAACCCTAGGTCCAATCGGAACCCTAACCGGATCTCTACCCCTCGCCCTCAACATAACCCTAACCCTTGGTCCAATCGGAACCCTAACCGGATCTCTACCCCTCGCCCTCAACATAACCCTAACCCTTGGTCCAATCGGAACCCTAACCGGATCTCTAACCCTCGCCCTCAACATAACACTAACCCTAGGTCCTATCGGAACCCTAACCGGATCTCTAACCCTAGCCCTCAACATAACCCTAACCCTAGGTCCAATTGGAACCGAAAACGGATATCTAACCCACGCCCTCAACATAACCCTAACCCTAGGTCCAATCGGAACCCTAACCGGATCTCTAACCCTAGCCCTCAACATAACCCTAACCCTAGGTCCAATCGGAACCCTAACTGGATTTCTAACCCTAGCCCTCAACATAACCCTAACCCTAGGTCCAATCGGAACCCTAACAGGATCTCTACCCCAACCCTCAACATAACCCTAACCCTAGGTCCAATCGGAACCCTTACTGGATCTCTACCCCTCGCCCTCAACATAACCCTAACCCTAGGTCCAATCGGAACCCTAACCGGATCTCTACCCCTCGCCCTCAACATAACTCTAACCCTTGGTCCAATCGGAACCCTAACCGAATATCTAACCCTAGCTCTCAACATAACCCTAACCCTAGGTCCAATCGGAAACCTAACCGGATCTCTTCCCCTCGCCCTCAACATAACCCTAACCCTAGGTCCAATCGCAACTCTAACCGGAACTCTAAACCTAGCCCTCAACATAACCCTAACACTAGTTCCAATCGGAACCGTAACCGGATATCTAACCCTAGCCCTCAACATAACCCTAACCCTAGGTCCAATCGGAACCCTAACCGGATCTCTATCCCTAGCCCTCAACATAACCCTAACCCTAGGTCCAATCGGAACCCTAACCGGATCTCTAACCCTAGCCCTCAACATAACCTTAACCCTAGGTCCAATCGGAACCCTAACCGGATCTCTAACCCTAGCCCTCAACATAACCCTAACCATAGGTCCTATCGGAACCCTAACCGGATATATAACCCTAGCCCTCAACATAACACTAACCCTAGGTCCAATCGGAACCCTAACCGGATCTCTAACCCTCGCCCTCAACATGACACTAACCCTAGGTCCTATCCGAACCCTAACCGGATCTCTAAACCTAGCCCTCAACATAACCCTAACACTATGTCCAATCGGAACCCTAACCGGATCTCTAACCCTAGCCCTCAACATAACCCTAACACTATGTCCAATCGGAACCCTAACCGGATCTCTAACCCTAGCCCTCAACATAACCCTAACCCTAGGTCCTATCGGAACCCTAACTGGATTTCTAAACCTAGCCCTCAACATAACCCTAACCCTAGGTCCAATCGGAACCCTAACAGGATCTCTACCCCAGCCCTCAACATAACCCTAACCCTAGGTCCAATCGGAACCCTTACTGGATCTCTACCCCTCGCCCTCAACGTAACCCTAACCCTAGGTCCAATCGGAACCCTAACCGGATTTCTACCCCTCGCCCTCAACATAACCCTAACCCTTGGTCCATTCGGAACCCTAACCGGATCTCTAACCCTAGCCCTCAACATAACCCTAACCATAGGTCCTATCGGAACCCTAACCAGATCTCTAACCCTAGCCCTAAACATAACCCTAACCCTAGGTCCAATCGGAACCCTAACCGGATCTCTAACCCTCGCCCTCAACATAACACTAACCCTAGGTCCTATCCGAACCCTAACCGGATCTCTAAACCTAGCCCTCAACATAACGCTAACCCTAGGTCCAATCGGAACCCTAACCGGATCTCTAACCCTAGCCCTCAACCTAACCTTAACCCTAGGTCCAATCGGAACCCAAAACGGATATCTAACCCTAGCCCTCAACATAACCCTAACCCTAGGTCCAATCGGAAACCTAACCGGATATCTAACCCTCGCCCTCAACATAACCCTAACCCTAGGTCCAATCGGAACCCTAACCGGATCTCTAACCCTAGCCCTCAAAATAACCCTAACCCTAGGTCCAATCGGAACCCTAACCGGATATCTAACCCTAGCCCTCAACATAACCCTAACCCTAGGTCCAATCGGAACCCTAACCGGATCTCTATCCCTAGCCCTCAACATATCCCTAACTCTAGGTCCAATCGGAACCCTAACCGGATCTCTAACCCTAGGCCTCAACATAACCCTAACCCTAGGTCCAACCGGAACACTAACCGGATCTCTAACCCTAGCCCTCAACATTACCTTAACCCTAGGTCCAATCGGAACCCTAACCGGATCTCTAACCCTAGCCCTCAACATAACCCTAACCCTAGGTTCAATCTGAAACCTAACCGGATCTCTAACCCTAGCACTCAACATAACCTTAACCCTAGGTCCAATCGGAAACCTAAACGGATATCTAACCCTAGCCCTCAACATAACCCTAACCCTAGGTCCAATCGGAACCCAAAACGGATATCTAACCCTAGCCCTCAACATAACCCTTACCCTAGGCCCAATCGGAAACCTAACCACATATCTAACCCACGCCCTCAACATAACCCTAACCCTAGGTCCAATCGGAACACTAACCGGATATCTAATCCTAGCCCTCAACATAACCCTAACCCTAGGTCCAATCGGAACCCTAACCGGATCTCTACCCCTCGCCCTCAACATAACTCTAACCCTTGGTCCAATCGGAACCCTAACCGAATATCTAACCCTAGCTCTCAACATAACCCTAACCCTAGGTCCAATCGGAACCCTAACCGGATCTCTTCCCCTCGCCCTCAACATAACCCTAACCCTAGGTCCAATCGCAACTCTAACCGGAACTCTAAACCTAGCCCTCAACATAACCCTAACACTAGTTCCAATCGGAACCGTAACCGGATATCTAACCCTAGCCCTCAACATAACCCTAACCCTAGGTCCAATCGGAACCCTAACCGGATCTCTATCCCTAGCCCTCAACATAACCCTAACCCTAGGTCCAATCGGAACCCTAACCGGATCTCTAACCCTAGCCCTCAACATAACCTTAACCCTAGGTCCAATCGGAACCCTAACCGGATCTCTAACCCTAGCCCTCAACATAACCCTAACCATAGGTCCTATCGGAACCCTAACCGGATATATAACCCTAGCCCTCAACATAACACTAACCCTAGGTCCAATCGGAACCCTAACCGGATCTCTAACCCTCGCCCTCAACATGACACTAACCCTAGGTCCTATCCGAACCCTAACCGGATCTCTAAACCTAGCCCTCAACATAACCCTAACACTATGTCCAATCGGAACCCTAACCGGATCTCTAACCCTAGCCCTCAACATAACCCTAACACTATGTCCAATCGGAACCCTAACCGGATCTCTAACCCTAGCCCTCAACATAACCCTAACCCTAGGTCCTATCGGAACCCTAACTGGATTTCTAAACCTAGCCCTCAACATAACCCTAACCCTAGGTCCAATCGGAACCCTAACAGGATCTCTACCCCAGCCCTCAACATAACCCTAACCCTAGGTCCAATCGGAACCCTTACTGGATCTCTACCCCTCGCCCTCAACGTAACCCTAACCCTAGGTCCAATCGGAACCCTAACCGGATCTCTACCCCTCGCCCTCAACATAACCCTAACCCTTGGTCCATTCGGAACCCTAACCGGATCTCTAACCCTAGCCCTCAACATAACCCTAACCATAGGTCCTATCGGAACCGTAACCAGATCTCTAACCCTAGCCCTAAACATAACCCTAACCCTAGGTCCAATCGGAACCCTAACCGGATCTCTAACCCTCGCCCTCAACATAACACTAACCCTAGGTCCTATCCGAACCCTAACCGGATCTCTAAACCTAGCCCTCAACATAACGCTAACCCTAGGTCCAATCGGAACCCTAACCGGATCTCTAACCCTAGCCCTCAACCTAACCTTAACCCTAGGTCCAATCGGAACCCAAAACGGATATCTAACCCTAGCCCTCAACATAACCCTAACCCTAGGTCCAATCGGAAACCTAACCGGATATCTAACCCTCGCCCTCAACATAACCCTAACCCTAGGTCCAATCGGAACCCTAACCGGATCTCTAACCCTAGCCCTCAAAATAACCCTAACCCTAGGTCCAATCGGAACCCTAACCGGATATCTAACCCTAGCCCTCAACATAACCCTAACCCTAGGTCCAATCGGAACCCTAACCGGATCTCTATCCCTAGCCCTCAACATATCCCTAACTCTAGGTCCAATCGGAACCCTAACCGGATCTCTAACCCTAGGCCTCAACATAACCCTAACCCTAGGTCCAATCGGAACACTAACCGGATCTCTAACCCTAGCCCTCAACATTACCTTAACCCTAGGTCCAATCGGAACCCTAACCGGATCTCTATCCCTAGCCCTCAACCTAACACTAACCCTAGGTCCATTCGGAACCCTAACCGGATCTCTAACCCTAGCCCTCAACATAACCCTAACCCTAGGTTCAATCTGAAACCTAACCGGATCTCTAACCCTAGCACTCAACATAACCTTAACCCTAGGTCCAATCGGAAACCTAAACGGATATCTAACCCTAGCCCTCAACATAACCCTAACCCTAGGTCCAATCGGAACCCAAAACGGATATCTAACCCTAGCCCTCAACATAACCCTTACCCTAGGCCCAATCGGAAACCTAACCACATATCTAACCCACGCCCTCAACATAACCCTAACCCTAGGTCCAATCGGAACACTAACCGGATCTCTATCCCTAGCCCTCAACCTAACACTAACCCTAGGTCCAATCGGAACCCTAACTGAATTTCTAACCCTAGCCCTCAACATAACCCTAACCCTAGGTCCAATCGGAACCCTAACAGGATCTCTACCCCAGCCCTCAACATAACCCTAACCCTAGGTCCAATCGGAACCCTTACTGGATCTCTACCCCTCGCCCTCAACATAACCCTAACCCTAGGTCCAATCGGAACCCTAACCGGATCTCTACCCCTCGCCCTCAACATAACCCTAACCCTTGGTCCAATCGGAACCCTAACCGGATATCTAACCCTAGCCCTCAACATAACCCTAACCCTAGGTCCAATAGAAACCCTAACCGGATCTCTAACCCTAGCCCTCAACATAACCCTAACCATAGGTCCTATCGGAACCCTAACCGGATCTCTAACCCTAGCCCTAAACATAACCCTAATCGTAGGTCCAATCGGAACCCTAACCGGATCTCTAACCCTCGCCCTCAACATAACACTAACCCTAGGTCCTATCGGAACCCTAACCGGATCTCTAAACCTAGCCCTCAACATAACCCTAACCCTAGGTCCAATCGGAACCCTAACTGGATTTCTAACCCTAGCCCTCAACATAACCCTAACCCTAGGTCCAATCGGAACCCTAACAGGATCTCTACCCCAGCCCTCAACATAACCCTAACCCTAGGTCCAATCGGAACCCTTACTGGATCTCTACCCCTCGCCCTCAACGTAACCCTAACCCTAGGTCCAATCGGAACCCTAACCGGATCTCTACCCCTCGCCCTCAACATAACCCTAACCCTTGGTCCAATCGGAACCCTAACCGGATCTCTACCCCTCGCCCTCAACATAACCCTAACCCTTGGTCCAATCGGAACCCTAACCGGATCTCTAACCCTCGCCCTCAACATAACACTAACCCTAGGTCCTATCGGAACCCTAACCGGATCTCTAACCCTAGCCCTCAACATAACCCTAACCCTAGGTCCAATTGGAACCGAAAACGGATATCTAACCCACGCCCTCAACATAACCCTAACCCTAGGTCCAATCGGAACCCTAACCGGATCTCTAACCCTAGCCCTCAACATAACCCTAACCCTAGGTCCAATCGGAACCCTAACTGGATTTCTAACCCTAGCCCTCAACATAACCCTAACCCTAGGTCCAATCGGAACCCTAACAGGATCTCTACCCCAACCCTCAACATAACCCTAACCCTAGGTCCAATCGGAACCCTTACTGGATCTCTACCCCTCGCCCTCAACGTAACCCTAACCCTAGGTCCAATCGGAACCCTAACCGGATCTCTACCCCTCGCCCTCAACATAACCCTAACCCTTGGTCCAATCGGAACCCTAACCGGATCTCTACCCCTCGCCCTCAACATAACCCTAACCCTTGGTCCAATCGGAACCCTAACCGGATATCTAACCCTAGCCCTCAACATAACCCTAACCCTAGGTCCAATAGAAACCCTAACCGGATCTCTAACCCTAGCCCTCAACATAACCCTAACCATAGGTCCTATCGGAACCCTAACCGGATCTCTAACCCTAGCCCTAAACATAACCCTAATCGTAGGTCCAATCGGAACCCTAACCGGATCTCTAACCCTCGCCCTCAACATAACACTAACCCTAGGTCCTATCGGAACCCTAACCGGATCTCTAAACCTAGCCCTCAACATAACCCTAACCCTAGGTCCAATCGGAACCCTAACCGGATCTCTAACCCTAGCCCTCAACATAACCCTAACCCTAGGTCCAATTGGAACCGAAAACGGATATCTAAACCACGCCCTCAACATAACCCTAACCCTAGGTCCAATCGGAACCCTAACCGGATCTCTAACCCTAGCCCTCAACATAACCCTAACCCTAGGTCCAATCGGAACCCTAACTGGATTTCTAACCCTAGCCCTCAACATAACCCTAACCCTAGGTCCAATCGGAACCCTAACAGGATCTCTACCCCAGCCCTCAACATAACCCTAACCCTAGGTCCAATCGGAACCCTTACTGGATCTCTACCCCTCGCCCTCAACGTAACCCTAACCCTAGGTCCAATCGGAACCCTAACCGGATCTCTACCCCTCGTCCTCAACATAACCCTAACCCTTGGTCCAATCGGAACCCTAACCGGATCTCTAACCCTAGCCCTCAACATAACCCTAACCATAGGTCCTATCGGAACCCTAACCAGATCTCTAACCCTAGCCCTAAACATAACCCTAACCCTAGGTCCAATCGGAACCCTAACCGGATCTCTAACCCTCGCCCTCAACATAACACTAACCCTAGGTCCTATCCGAACCCTAACCGGATCTCTAAACCTAGCCCTCAACATAACGCTAACCCTAGGTCCAATCGGAACCCTAACCGGATCTCTAACCCTAGCCCTCAACCTAACCTTAACCCTAGGTCCAATCGGAACCCAAAACGGATATCTAACCCTAGCCCTCAACATAACCCTAACCCTAGGTCCAATCGGAAACCTAACCGGATATCTAACCCTCGCCCTCAACATAACCCTAACCCTAGGTCCAATCGGAACCCTAACCGGATATCTAACCCTAGCCCTCAAAATAACCCTAACCCTAGGTCCAATCGGAACCCTAACCGGATATCTAACCCTAGCCCTCAAAATAACCCTAACCCTAGGTCCAATCGGAACCCTAACCGGATCTCTATCCCTAGCCCTCAACATATCCCTAACTCTAGGTCCAATCGGAACCCTAACCGGATCTCTAACCCTAGGCCTCAACATAACCCTAACCCTAGGTCCAATCGGAACACTAACCGGATCTCTAACCCTAGCCCTCAACATTACCTTAACCCTAGGTCCAATCGGAACCCTAACCGGATCTCTATCCCTAGCCCTCAACCTAACACTAACCCTAGGTCCATTCGGAACCCTAACCGGATCTCTAACCCTAGCCCTCAACATAACCCTAACCCTAGGTTCAATCTGAACCCTAACCGGATCTCTAACCCTAGCACTCAACATAACCTTAGCCCTAGGTCCAATCGGAAACCTAAACGGATATCTAACCCTAGCCCTCAACATAACCCTAACCCTAGGTCCAATCGGAACCCAAAACGGATATCTAACCCTAGCCCTCAACATAACCCTAACCCTAGGCCCAATCGGAAACCTAACCACATATCTAACCCACGCCCTCAACATAACCCTAACCCTATGTCCAATCGGAACACTAACCGGATATCTAATCCTAGCCCTCAACATAACCCTAACCCTAGGTCCAATCGGAACCCTAACCGGATCTTTATCCCTAGCCCTCAAAATATCCCTAACCCTAGGTCCAATCGGAACCCTAACCGGATCTCTAACCCTAGCCGTCAACATAACCCTAACACTAGGTCCAATCGGAACCCTAACCGGATCTCTAACCCTAGTCCTCAACATAACCTTCACCCTAGGTCCAATCGGAACCCTAACCGGATATCTAACCCTAGCCCTCAACATAACCCTAACCCTAGGTCCAATCGGAAGCCTAACCGGATCTTTATCCCTAGCCCTCAACATATCCCTGACCCTAGGTCCAATCGGAACCCTAACCGGATGTCTAACCCTAGCCCTCAACATAACCCTAACCCTAGGTCCAATCTGAACCCTAACCGGATCTCTAACCCTAGCCCTCAACATAACCTTAACCCTAGGTCCAATCGGAACCCTAACCGGATCTCTACCCCTCGCCCTCAACATAACCCTAACCCTTGGTCCAATCGGAACCCTAACCGGATATCTAACCCTAGCCCTCAACATAACCCGAACCCTAGGTCCAATAGGAACCCTAACCGGATCTCTAACCCTAGCCCTCAACATAACCCTAACCATAGGTCCTATCGGAACCCTAACCGGATCTCTAACCCTAGCCCTAAACATAACCCTAACCGTAGGTCCAATCGGAACCGTAACCGGATCTCTAACCCTCGCCCTCAACATAACCCTAACCCTAGGTCCAATCGGAACCCTAACCGGATCTCTACCCCTCGCCCTCAACATAACCCTAACACTTGGTCCAATCGGAACCCTAACCGGATATCTAACCCTAGCCCTCAACATAACCCTAACCCTAGGTCCAATAGAAACCCTAACCGGATCTCTAACCCTAGCCCTCAACATAACCCTAACCATAGGTCCTATCGGAACCCTAACCGGATCTCTAACCCTAGCCCTAAACATAACCCTAATCGTAGGTCCAATCGGAACCCTAACCGGATCTCTAACCCTCGCCCTCAACATAACACTAACCCTAGGTCCTATCGGAACCCTAACCGGATCTCTAAACCTAGCCCTCAACATAACCCTAACCCTAGGTCCAATCGGAACCCTAACCGGATCTCTAACCCTAGCCCTCAACATAACCCTAACCCTAGGTACAATTGGAACCGAAAACGGATATCTAACCCACGCCCTCAACATAACCCTAACCCTAGGTCCAATCGGAACCCTAACCGGATCTCTAACCCTAGCCCTCAACATAACCCTAACCCTAGGTCCAATCGGAACCCTAACTGGATTTCTAACCCTAGCCCTCAACATAACCCTAACCCTAGGTCCAATCGGAACCCTAACAGGATCTCTACCCCAGCCCTCAACATAACCCTAACCCTAGGTCCAATCGGAACCCTTACTGGATCTCTACCCCTCGCCCTCAACGTAACCCTAACCCTAGGTCCAATCGGAACCCTAACCGGATCTCTACCCCTCGCCCTCAACATAACCCTAACCCTTGGTCCAATCGGAACCCTAACCGGATCTCTACCCCTCGCCCTCAACATAACCCTAACCCTTGGTCCAATCGGAACCCTAACCGGATATCTAACCCTAGCCCTCAACACAACCCTAACCCTAGGTCCAATAGAAACCCTAACCGGATCTCTAACCCTAGCCCTCAACATAACCCTAACCATAGGTCCTATCGGAACCCTAACCGGATCTCTAACCCTAGCCCTAAACATAACCCTAATCGTAGGTCCAATCGGAACCCTAACCGGATCTCTAACCCTCGCCCTCAACATAACACTAACCCTAGGTCCTATCGGAACCCTAACCGGATCTCTAAACCTAGCCCTCAACATAACCCTAACCCTAGGTCCAATCGGAACCCTAACCGGATCTCTAACCCTAGCCCTCAACATAACCCTAACCCTAGGTCCAATTGGAACCGAAAACGGATATCTAAACCACGCCCTCAACATAACCCTAACCCTAGGTCCAATCGGAACCCTAACCGGATCTCTAACCCTAGCACTCAACATAACCTTAACCCTAGGTCCAATCGGAAACCTAAACGGATATCTAACCCTAGCCCTCAACATAACCCTAACCCTAGGTCCAATCGGAACCCAAAACGGATATCTAACCCTAGCCCTCAACATAACCCTAACCCTAGGCCCAATCGGAAACCTAACCACATATCTAACCCACGCCCTCAACATAACCCTAACCCTAGGTCCAATCGGAACACTAACCGGATATCTAATCCTAGCCCTCAACATAACCCTAACCCTAGGTCCAATCGGAACCCTAACCGGATCTTTATCCCTAGCCCTCAAAATATCCCTAACCCTAGGTCCAATCGGAACCCTAACCGGATCTCTAACCCTAGCCGTCAACATAACCCTAACACTAGGTCCAATCGGAACCCTAACCGGATCTCTAACCCTAGTCCTCAACATAACCTTCACCCTAGGTCCAATCGGAACCCTAACCGGATATCTAACCCTAGCCCTAAACATAACACTAACCCTAGGTCCTATCCGAACCCTAACCGGATCTCTAAACCTAGCCCTCAACATAACGCTAACCCTAGGTCCAATCGGAACCCTAACCGGATCTCTAACCCTAGCCCTCAACCTAACCTTAACCCTAGGTCCAATCGGAACCCAAAACGGATATCTAACCCTAGCCCTCAACATAACCCTAACCCTAGGTCCAATCGGAAACCTAACCGGATATCTAACCCTCGCCCTCAACATAACCCTAACCCTAGGTCCAATCGGAACCCTAACCGGATCTCTAACCCTAGCCCTCAAAATAACCCTAACCCTAGGTCCAATCGGAACCCTAACCGGATCTCTAACCCTAGCCCTCAACATAACCCTAACCCTAGGTCCAATCGGAACCCTAACCGGATCTCTATCCCTAGCCCTAAACATAACCCTAACCGTAGGTCCAATCGGAACCGTAACCGGATCTCTAACCCTCGCCCTCAACATGACACTAACCCTAGGTCCTATCGGAACCCTAACCGGATCTCTAAACCTAGCCCTCAACATAACCCTAACCCTAGGTCCAATCGGAACCCTAACCGGATCTCTATCCCTAGCCCTCAACCTAACACTAACCCTAGGTCCATTCGGAACCCTAACCGGATCTCTAACCCTAGCCCTCAACATAACCCTAACCCTAGGTCCAATCGGAACCCTAACCGGATCTCTAACCCTAGCACTCAACATAACCCTAACCCTAGGTCCAATCGGAAACCTAAACGGATATCTAACCCTAGCCCTCAACATAACCCTAACCCTAGGTCCAATCGGAACCCTAACCGGATCTCTAAACCTAACCCTCAACATAACCCTAACCCTAGGCCCAATCGGAAACCTAACCACATATCTAACCCACGCCCTCAACATAACCCTAACCCTAGGTCCAATCGGAACACTAACCGGATATCTAATCCTAGCCCTCAACATAACCCTAACCCTAGGTCCAATCGGAACCCTAACCGGATCTTTATCCCTAGCCCTCAACATAACCCTAACCCTAGGACCAATCGGAACACTAACCGGATATCTAATCCTAGCCCTCAACATAACCCTAACCCTAGGTCCAATCGGAACCCTAACCGGATCTTTATCCCTAGCCCTCAACATATCCCTAACCGTAGGTCCAATCGGAACCCTAACCGGATATCTAACCCTAGCCCTCAACATAACCCTAACCCTAGGTCCAATCGGAAGCCTAACCGGATCTTTATCCCTAGCCCTCAACATATCCCTGACCCTAGGTCCAATCGGAACCCTAACCGGATCTCTAAGCCTAGCCCTCAACATAACCCTAACCCTAGGTCCAATCGGAACCCTAAACGGATCTCTAACCCTAGCCCTCAACAGAACCCTAACTCTAGGTCCAATCGGAACCCTAACCGGATATCTAACCCTAGCCCTCAACATAACCCTAACCCTAGGTCCAATAGGAACCCTAACCGGATCTCTAACCCTAGCCCTCAACATAACCCTAACCATAGGTCCTATCGGAACCCTAACCGGATCTCTAACCCTAGCCCTAAACATAACCCTAACCGTAGGTCCAATCGGAACCGTAACCGGATCTCTAACCCTCGCCCTCAACATAACACTAACCCTAGGTCCTATCGGAACCCTAACCGGATCTCTAAACCTAGCCCTCAACATAACCCTAACCCTAGGTCCAATCGGAACCCTAACCGGATCTCTACCCCTCGCCCTCAACATAACCCTAACCCTAGGTCCAATCGGAACTCTAACCGGAACTCTAAACCTAGCCCTCAACATAACCCTAACCCTAGGTCCAATCGGAACCCTAACCGGATATCTAACCATAGCCCTCAACATAACCCTAACCCTAGGTCCAATCGGAACCCTAACCGGATCTCTATCCCTAGCCCTCAACATAACCCTAACCCTAGGTCCAATCGGAACCCTAACCGGATCTCTAAACCTAACCCTCAACATAACCCTAACCCTAGGTCCAATCGGAACCCTAACCGGATCTCTAACCCTAGCCCTCAACATAACCTTAACCTTAGTTCCAATCGGAACCCTAACCGGATCTCTAACCGTAGCCCTCAACATAACCCTAACCCTAGGTCCAATCGGAACCCTAACCGGATCTTTATCCCTAGCCCTCAACATATCCCTAACCGTAGGTCCAATCGGAACCCTAACCGGATCTCTAACCCTAGCCGTCAACATAACCCTAACACTAGGTCCAATCGGAACCCTAACCGGATCTCTAACCCTAGTCCTCAACATAACCTTCACCCTAGGTCCAATCGGAACCCTAACCGGATATCTAACCCTAGCCCTAAACATAACACTAACCCTAGGTCCTATCCGAACCCTAACCGGATCTCTAAACCTAGCCCTCAACATAACGCTAACCCTAGGTCCAATCGGAACCCTAACCGGATCTCTAACCCTAGCCCTCAAGCTAACCTTAACCCTAGGTCCAATCGGAACCCAAAACGGATATCTAACCCTAGCCCTCAACATAACCCTAACCCTAGGTCCAATCGGAAACCTAACCGGATATCTAACCCTCGCCCTCAACATAACCCTAACCCTAGGTCCAATCGGAACCCTAACCGGATCTCTAACCCTAGCCCTCAAAATAACCCTAACCCTAGGTCCAATCGGAACCCTAACCGGATCTCTAACCCTAGCCCTCAACATAACCCTAACCCTAGGTCCAATCGGAACCCTAACCGGATCTCTATCCCTAGCCCTAAACATAACCCTAACCGTAGGTCCAATCGGAACCGTAACCGGATCTCTAACCCTCGCCCTCAACATGACACTAACCCTAGGTCCTATCGGAACCCTAACCGGATCTCTAAACCTAGCCCTCAACATAACCCTAACCCTAGGTCCAATCGGAACCCTAACCGGATCTCTATCCCTAGCCCTCAACCTAACACTAACCCTAGGTCCATTCGGAACCCTAACCGGATCTCTAACCCTAGCCCTCAACATAACCCTAACCCTAGGTCCAATCGGAACCCTAACCGGATCTCTAACCCTAGCACTCAACATAACCCTAACCCTAGGTCCAATCGGAAACCTAAACGGATATCTAACCCTAGCCCTCAACATAACCCTAACCCTAGGTCCAATCGGAACCCTAACCGGATCTCTAAACCTAACCCTCAACATAACCCTAACCCTAGGCCCAATCGGAAACCTAACCACATATCTAACCCACGCCCTCAACATAACCCTAACCCTAGGTCCAATCGGAACACTAACCGGATATCTAATCCTAGCCCTCAACATAACCCTAACCCTAGGTCCAATCGGAACCCTAACCGGATCTTTATCCCTAGCCCTCAACATAACCCTAACCCTAGGACCAATCGGAACACTAACCGGATATCTAATCCTAGCCCTCAACATAACCCTAACCCTAGGTCCAATCGGAACCCTAACCGGATCTTTATCCCTAGCCCTCAACATATCCCTAACCGTAGGTCCAATCGGAACCCTAACCGGATATCTAACCCTAGCCCTCAACATAACCCTAACCCTAGGTCCAATCGGAAGCCTAACCGGATCTTTATCCCTAGCCCTCAACATATCCCTGACCCTAGGTCCAATCGGAACCCTAACCGGATCTCTAAGCCTAGCCCTCAACATAACCCTAACCCTAGGTCCAATCGGAACCCTAAACGGATCTCTAACCCTAGCCCTCAACAGAACCCTAACTCTAGGTCCAATCGGAACCCTAACCGGATATCTAACCCTAGCCCTCAACATAACCCTAACCCTAGGTCCAATAGGAACCCTAACCGGATCTCTAACCCTAGCCCTCAACATAACCCTAACCATAGGTCCTATCGGAACCCTAACCGGATCTCTAACCCTAGCCCTAAACATAACCCTAACCGTAGGTCCAATCGGAACCGTAACCGGATCTCTAACCCTCGCCCTCAACATAACACTAACCCTAGGTCCTATCGGAACCCTAACCGGATCTCTAAACCTAGCCCTCAACATAACCCTAACCCTAGGTCCAATCGGAACCCTAACCGGATCTCTAACCCTAGTCCTCAACATAACCTTCACCCTAGGTCCAATCGGAACCCTAACCGGATATCTAACCCTAGCCCTCAACATAACCCTAACCCTAGGTCCAATCGGAAGCCTAACCGGATCTTTATCCCTAGCCCTCAACATATCCCTGACCCTAGGTCCAATCGGAACCCTAACCGGATGTCTAACCCTAGCCCTCAACATAACCCTAACCCTAGGTCCAATCTGAACCCTAACCGGATCTCTAACCCTAGCCCTCAACATAACCTTAACCCTAGGTCCAATCGGAACCCTAACCGGATCTCTACCCCTCGCCCTCAACATAACCCTAACCCTTGGTCCAATCGGAACCCTAACCGGATATCTAACCCTAGCCCTCAACATAACCCGAACCCTAGGTCCAATAGGAACCCTAACCGGATCTCTAACCCTAGCCCTCAACATAACCCTAACCATAGGTCCTATCGGAACCCTAACCGGATCTCTAACCCTAGCCCTAAACATAACCCTAACCGTAGGTCCAATCGGAACCGTAACCGGATCTCTAACCCTCGCCCTCAACATAACCCTAACCCTAGGTCCAATCGGAACCCTAACCGGATCTCTACCCCTCGCCCTCAACATAACCCTAACACTTGGTCCAATCGGAACCCTAACCGGATATCTAACCCTAGCCCTCAACATAACCCTAACCCTAGGTCCAATAGAAACCCTAACCGGATCTCTAACCCTAGCCCTCAACATAACCCTAACCATAGGTCCTATCGGAACCCTAACCGGATCTCTATCCCTAGCCCTAAACATAACCCTAATCGTAGGTCCAATCGGAACCCTAACCGGATCTCTAACCCTCGCCCTCAACATAACACTAACCCTAGGTCCTATCGGAACCCTAACCGGATCTCTAAACCTAGCCCTCAACATAACCCTAACCCTAGGTCCAATCGGAACCCTAACCGGATCTCTAACCCTAGCCCTCAACATAACCCTAACCCTAGGTACAATTGGAACCGAAAACGGATATCTAACCCACGCCCTCAACATAACCCTAACCCTAGGTCCAATCGGAACCCTAACCGGATCTCTAACCCTAGCCCTCAACATAACCCTAACCCTAGGTCCAATCGGAACCCTAACTGGATTTCTAACCCTAGCCCTCAACATAACCCTAACCCTAGGTCCAATCGGAACCCTAACAGGATCTCTACCCCAGCCCTCAACATAACCCTAACCCTAGGTCCAATCGGAACCCTTACTGGATCTCTACCCCTCGCCCTCAACGTAACCCTAACCCTAGGTCCAATCGGAACCCTAACCGGATCTCTACCCCTCGCCCTCAACATAACCCTAACCCTTGGTCCAATCGGAACCCTAACCGGATCTCTACCCCTCGCCCTCAACATAACCCTAACCCTTGGTCCAATCGGAACCCTAACCGGATATCTAACCCTAGCCCTCAACACAACCCTAACCCTAGGTCCAATAGAAACCCTAACCGGATCTCTAACCCTAGCCCTCAACATAACCCTAACCATAGGTCCTATCGGAACCCTAACCGGATCTCTAACCCTAGCCCTAAACATAACCCTAATCGTAGGTCCAATCGGAACCCTAACCGGATCTCTAACCCTCGCCCTCAACATAACACTAACCCTAGGTCCTATCGGAACCCTAACCGGATCTCTAAACCTAGCCCTCAACATAACCCTAACCCTAGGTCCAATCGGAACCCTAACCGGATCTCTAACCCTAGCCCTCAACATAACCCTAACCCTAGGTCCAATTGGAACCGAAAACGGATATCTAAACCACGCCCTCAACATAACCCTAACCCTAGGTCCAATCGGAACCCTAACCGGATCTCTAACCCTAGCACTCAACATAACCTTAACCCTAGGTCCAATCGGAAACCTAAACGGATATCTAACCCTAGCCCTCAACATAACCCTAACCCTAGGTCCAATCGGAACCCAAAACGGATATCTAACCCTAGCCCTCAACATAACCCTAACCCTAGGCCCAATCGGAAACCTAACCACATATCTAACCCACGCCCTCAACATAACCCTAACCCTAGGTCCAATCGGAACACTAACCGGATATCTAATCCTAGCCCTCAACATAACCCTAACCCTAGGTCCAATCGGAACCCTAACCGGATCTTTATCCCTAGCCCTCAAAATATCCCTAACCCTAGGTCCAATCGGAACCCTAACCGGATCTCTAACCCTAGCCGTCAACATAACCCTAACACTAGGTCCAATCGGAACCCTAACCGGATCTCTAACCCTAGTCCTCAACATAACCTTCACCCTAGGTCCAATCGGAACCCTAACCGGATATCTAACCCTAGCCCTAAACATAACACTAACCCTAGGTCCTATCCGAACCCTAACCGGATCTCTAAACCTAGCCCTCAACATAACGCTAACCCTAGGTCCAATCGGAACCCTAACCGGATCTCTAACCCTAGCCCTCAACCTAACCTTAACCCTAGGTCCAATCGGAACCCAAAACGGATATCTAACCCTAGCCCTCAACATAACCCTAACCCTAGGTCCAATCGGAAACCTAACCGGATATCTAACCCTCGCCCTCAACATAACCCTAACCCTAGGTCCAATCGGAACCCTAACCGGATCTCTAACCCTAGCCCTCAAAATAACCCTAACCCTAGGTCCAATCGGAACCCTAACCGGATCTCTAACCCTAGCCCTCAACATAACCCTAACCCTAGGTCCAATCGGAACCCTAACCGGATCTCTATCCCTAGCCCTAAACATAACCCTAACCGTAGGTCCAATCGGAACCGTAACCGGATCTCTAACCCTCGCCCTCAACATGACACTAACCCTAGGTCCTATCGGAACCCTAACCGGATCTCTAAACCTAGCCCTCAACATAACCCTAACCCTAGGTCCAATCGGAACCCTAACCGGATCTCTATCCCTAGCCCTCAACCTAACACTAACCCTAGGTCCATTCGGAACCCTAACCGGATCTCTAACCCTAGCCCTCAACATAACCCTAACCCTAGGTCCAATCGGAACCCTAACCGGATCTCTAACCCTAGCACTCAACATAACCCTAACCCTAGGTCCAATCGGAAACCTAAACGGATATCTAACCCTAGCCCTCAACATAACCCTAACCCTAGGTCCAATCGGAACCCTAACCGGATCTCTAAACCTAACCCTCAACATAACCCTAACCCTAGGCCCAATCGGAAACCTAACCACATATCTAACCCACGCCCTCAACATAACCCTAACCCTAGGTCCAATCGGAACACTAACCGGATATCTAATCCTAGCCCTCAACATAACCCTAACCCTAGGTCCAATCGGAACCCTAACCGGATCTTTATCCCTAGCCCTCAACATAACCCTAACCCTAGGACCAATCGGAACACTAACCGGATATCTAATCCTAGCCCTCAACATAACCCTAACCCTAGGTCCAATCGGAACCCTAACCGGATCTTTATCCCTAGCCCTCAACATATCCCTAACCGTAGGTCCAATCGGAACCCTAACCGGATATCTAACCCTAGCCCTCAACATAACCCTAACCCTAGGTCCAATCGGAAGCCTAACCGGATCTTTATCCCTAGCCCTCAACATATCCCTGACCCTAGGTCCAATCGGAACCCTAACCGGATCTCTAAGCCTAGCCCTCAACATAACCCTAACCCTAGGTCCAATCGGAACCCTAAACGGATCTCTAACCCTAGCCCTCAACAGAACCCTAACTCTAGGTCCAATCGGAACCCTAACCGGATATCTAACCCTAGCCCTCAACATAACCCTAACCCTAGGTCCAATAGGAACCCTAACCGGATCTCTAACCCTAGCCCTCAACATAACCCTAACCATAGGTCCTATCGGAACCCTAACCGGATCTCTAACCCTAGCCCTAAACATAACCCTAACCGTAGGTCCAATCGGAACCGTAACCGGATCTCTAACCCTCGCCCTCAACATAACACTAACCCTAGGTCCTATCGGAACCCTAACCGGATCTCTAAACCTAGCCCTCAACATAACCCTAACCCTAGGTCCAATCGGAACCCTAACCGGATCTCTACCCCTCGCCCTCAACATAACCCTAACCCTAGGTCCAATCGGAACTCTAACCGGAACTCTAAACCTAGCCCTCAACATAACCCTAACCCTAGGTCCAATCGGAACCCTAACCGGATATCTAACCATAGCCCTCAACATAACCCTAACCCTAGGTCCAATCGGAACCCTAACCGGATCTCTATCCCTAGCCCTCAACATAACCCTAACCCTAGGTCCAATCGGAACCCTAACCGGATCTCTAAACCTAACCCTCAACATAACCCTAACCCTAGGTCCAATCGGAACCCTAACCGGATCTCTAACCCTAGCCCTCAACATAACCTTAACCTTAGTTCCAATCGGAACCCTAACCGGATCTCTAACCGTAGCCCTCAACATAACCCTAACCCTAGGTCCAATCGGAACCCTAACCGGATCTTTATCCCTAGCCCTCAACATATCCCTAACCGTAGGTCCAATCGGAACCCTAACCGGATCTCTAACCCTAGCCGTCAACATAACCCTAACACTAGGTCCAATCGGAACCCTAACCGGATCTCTAACCCTAGTCCTCAACATAACCTTCACCCTAGGTCCAATCGGAACCCTAACCGGATATCTAACCCTAGCCCTAAACATAACACTAACCCTAGGTCCTATCCGAACCCTAACCGGATCTCTAAACCTAGCCCTCAACATAACGCTAACCCTAGGTCCAATCGGAACCCTAACCGGATCTCTAACCCTAGCCCTCAACCTAACCTTAACCCTAGGTCCAATCGGAACCCAAAACGGATATCTAACCCTAGCCCTCAACATAACCCTAACCCTAGGTCCAATCGGAAACCTAACCGGATATCTAACCCTCGCCCTCAACATAACCCTAACCCTAGGTCCAATCGGAACCCTAACCGGATCTCTAACCCTAGCCCTCAAAATAACCCTAACCCTAGGTCCAATCGGAACCCTAACCGGATCTCTAACCCTAGCCCTCAACATAACCCTAACCCTAGGTCCAATCGGAACCCTAACCGGATCTCTATCCCTAGCCCTAAACATAACCCTAACCGTAGGTCCAATCGGAACCGTAACCGGATCTCTAACCCTCGCCCTCAACATGACACTAACCCTAGGTCCTATCGGAACCCTAACCGGATCTCTAAACCTAGCCCTCAACATAACCCTAACCCTAGGTCCAATCGGAACCCTAACCGGATCTCTATCCCTAGCCCTCAACCTAACACTAACCCTAGGTCCATTCGGAACCCTAACCGGATCTCTAACCCTAGCCCTCAACATAACCCTAACCCTAGGTCCAATCGGAACCCTAACCGGATCTCTAACCCTAGCACTCAACATAACCCTAACCCTAGGTCCAATCGGAAACCTAAACGGATATCTAACCCTAGCCCTCAACATAACCCTAACCCTAGGTCCAATCGGAACCCTAACCGGATCTCTAAACCTAACCCTCAACATAACCCTAACCCTAGGCCCAATCGGAAACCTAACCACATATCTAACCCACGCCCTCAACATAACCCTAACCCTAGGTCCAATCGGAACACTAACCGGATATCTAATCCTAGCCCTCAACATAACCCTAACCCTAGGTCCAATCGGAACCCTAACCGGATCTTTATCCCTAGCCCTCAACATAACCCTAACCCTAGGACCAATCGGAACACTAACCGGATATCTAATCCTAGCCCTCAACATAACCCTAACCCTAGGTCCAATCGGAACCCTAACCGGATCTTTATCCCTAGCCCTCAACATATCCCTAACCGTAGGTCCAATCGGAACCCTAACCGGATATCTAACCCTAGCCCTCAACATAACCCTAACCCTAGGTCCAATCGGAAGCCTAACCGGATCTTTATCCCTAGCCCTCAACATATCCCTGACCCTAGGTCCAATCGGAACCCTAACCGGATCTCTAAGCCTAGCCCTCAACATAACCCTAACCCTAGGTCCAATCGGAACCCTAAACGGATCTCTAACCCTAGCCCTCAACAGAACCCTAACTCTAGGTCCAATCGGAACCCTAACCGGATATCTAACCCTAGCCCTCAACATAACCCTAACCCTAGGTCCAATAGGAACCCTAACCGGATCTCTAACCCTAGCCCTCAACATAACCCTAACCATAGGTCCTATCGGAACCCTAACCGGATCTCTAACCCTAGCCCTAAACATAACCCTAACCGTAGGTCCAATCGGAACCGTAACCGGATCTCTAACCCTCGCCCTCAACATAACACTAACCCTAGGTCCTATCGGAACCCTAACCGGATCTCTAAACCTAGCCCTCAACATAACCCTAACCCTAGGTCCAATCGGAACCCTAACCGGATCTCTACCCCTCGCCCTCAACATAACCCTAACCCTAGGTCCAATCGGAACTCTAACCGGAACTCTAAACCTAGCCCTCAACATAACCCTAACCCTAGGTCCAATCGGAACCCTAACCGGATATCTAACCATAGCCCTCAACATAACCCTAACCCTAGGTCCAATCGGAACCCTAACCGGATCTCTATCCCTAGCCCTCAACATAACCCTAACCCTAGGTCCAATCGGAACCCTAACCGGATCTCTAAACCTAACCCTCAACATAACCCTAACCCTAGGTCCAATCGGAACCCTAACCGGATCTCTAACCCTAGCCCTCAACATAACCTTAACCTTAGTTCCAATCGGAACCCTAACCGGATCTCTAACCGTAGCCCTCAACATAACCCTAACCCTAGGTCCAATCGGAACCCTAACCGGATCTTTATCCCTAGCCCTCAACATATCCCTAACCGTAGGTCCAATCGGAACCCTAACCGGATCTCTAACCCTAGCCGTAAACATAACCCTAACACTAGGTCCAATCGGAACCCTAACCGGATCTCTAAACCTAGTCCTCAACATAACCTTAACCCTAGGTCCAATTGGAACCCTAACCGGATCTCTAAGCCTAGCCCTCAACATAACCCTAACCCTAGGTCCAATCGGAACCCTAACTGGATTTCTAACCCTAGCCCTCAACAGAACCCTAACTCTAGGTCCAATCGGAACCCTAACAGGATCTCTACCCCAGCCCTCAACATAACCCTAACCCTAGGTCCAATCGGAACCCTTACTGGATCTCTACCCCTCGCCTTCTACATAACCCTAACCCTAGGTCCAATCGGAACCCTAACCGGATCTCTACCCCTCGCCCTCAACATAACCCTAACCCTTGGTCCAATCGGAACCCTAACCGGATATCTAACCCTAGCCCTCAACATAACCCTAACCATAGGTCCAATCGGAAGCCTAACCGGATCTCTAACCCTAGCCCTCAAAATAACCCTAACCCTTGGTCCAATTGGAACCCTAACCGGATATCTAACCCTAGCCCTCAACATAACCCTAACCCTAGGTCCAATCGGAACCCTAAACGGATCTCTATCCCTAGCCCTCAACATATCCCTAACCCTAGGTCCAATCGGAACCCTAACCGGATCTCTAACCCTAGGCCTCAACATAACACTAACCCTAGGTCCAATCGGAACCCTAACCGGATCTCTAACCCTAGCCCTCAACATAACCTTAACCTTAGGTCCAATCGGAAACCTAACTGGATCTCTAACCCTAGCCCTCAACATAACCCTAACCCTAAGTCCAATCGGAACCCTAACCGGATCTCTAACCCTAGCCCTCAACATAACCCTAACCCTAGGTCCAATCGGAACCCTAAAAGGATCTCTTCCCCAGCCCTCAACATAACCCTAACCCTAGGTCCAATCGGAACCCTTACTGGATCTCTACCCCTCGCCCTCAACATAACCCTAACCCTAGGTCCAATCGGAACCCTAACCGGATCTCTACCCCTCGCCCTCAACATAACTCTAACCCTTGGTCCAATCGGAACCCTAACCGAATATCTAACCCTAGCTCTCAACATAACCCTAACCCTAGGTCCAATCGGAACCCTAACCGGATCTCTTCCCCTCGCCCTCAACATAACCCTAACCCTAGGTCCAATCGCAACTCTAAACGGAACTCTAAACCTAGCCCTCAACATAACCCTAACCCTAGGTCCAATCGGAACCGTAACCGGATATCTAACCCTAGCCCTCAACATAACCCTAACCCTAGGTCCAATCGGAACCCTAACCGGATCTCTATCCCTAGCCCTCAACATAACCCTAACCCTAGGTCCAATCGGAACCCTAACCGGATCTCTAACCCTAGCCCTCAACATAACCTTAACCCTAGGTCCAATCGGAACCCTAACCGGATCTCTAACCCTAGCCCTCAACATAACCCTAACCATAGGTCCTATCGGAACCCTAACCGGATATCTAACCCTAGCCCTCAACATAACACTAACCCTAGGTCCAATCGGAACCCTAACCGGATCTCTAACCCTCGCCCTCAACATAACACTAACCCTAGGTCCTATCCGAACCCTAACCGGATCTCTAAACCTAGCCCTCAACATAACCCTAACACTATGTCCAATCGGAACCCTAACCGGATCTCTAACCCTAGCCCTCAACATAACCCTAACACTATGTCCAATCGGAACCTTAACCGGATCTCTAACCCTAGCCCTCAACATAACCCTAACCCTAGGTCCAATCGGAACCCTAACTGGATTTCTAACCCTAGCCCTCAACATAACCCTAACCCTAGGTCCAATCGGAACCCTAACAGGATCTCTACCCCAGCCCTCAACATAACCCTAACCCTAGGTCCAATCGGAACCCTTACTGGATCTCTACCCCTCGCCCTCAACATAACCCTAACCCTAGGTCCCATCGGAACCCTAACCGGATCTCTACCCCTCGCCCTCAACATAACCCTAACCCTTGGTCCAATCGGAACCCTAACCGGATCTCTAACCCTAGCCCTCAACATAACCCTAACCCTAGGTCCAATCGGAAACCTAACCGGATATCTAACCCTCGCCCTCAACATAAACCTAACCCTAGGTCCAATCGGAACCCTAACCGGATCTCTAACCCTAGCCCTCAAAATAACCGTAACCCTAGGTCCAATTGGAACCCTAACCGGATATCTAACCCTAGCCCTCAACATAACCCTAACCCTAGGTCCAATCGGAACCCTAACCGGATTTCTATCCCTAGCCCTCAACATAACCCTAACCCTAGGTCCAATCGGAACCCTAAACGGATCTCTATCCCTAGCCCTCAACATATCCCTAACCCTAGGTCCAATCGGAACCCTAACCGGATCTCTAACGCTAGGCCTCAACATAACCCTAACCCTAGGTCCAATCGGAACCCTACCCGGATCTCTAACCCTAGCCCTCAACATAACCTTAACCTTAGGTCCAATCGGAAACCTAACTGGATCTCTAACCCTAGCCCTCAACATAACCCTAACCCTAAGTCCAATTGGAACCCTAACCGGATCTCTAACCCTAGCCCTCAACATAACCCTAACCCTAGGTCCAATCGGAACCCTAAAAGGATCTCTTCCCCAGCCCTCAACATAACCCTAACCCTAGGTCCAATCGGAACCCTTACTGGATCTTTACCCCTCGCCCTCAACATAACCCTAACCCTAGGTCCAATCGGAACCCTAACCGGATCTCTACCCCTCGCCCTCAACATAACTCTAACCCTTGGTCCAATCGGAACCCTAACCGAATATCTAACCCTAGCTCTCAACATAACCCTAACCCTAGGTCCAATTGGAACCCTAACCGGATCTCTATCCCTAGCCCTCAACATAACCCTAACCCTAGGTCCAATCGGAACCCTAACCGGATCTCTAACCCTAGTCCTCAACATAACCTTAACCCTAGGTCCAATCGGAACCCTAACCGGATCTCTAACCCTAGCCCTCAACATAACCCTAACCATAGGTCCTATCGGAACCCTAACCGGATATATAACCCTAGCCCTCAACATAACACTAACCCTAGGTCCAATCGGAACCCTAACCGGATCTCTAACCCTCGCCCTCAACATAACACTAACCCTAGGTCCTATCCGAACCCTAACCGGATCTCTAAACCTAGCCCTCAACATAACCCTAACACTATGTCCAATCGGAACCCTAACCGGATCTCTAACCCTAGCCCTCAACATAACCCTAACACTATGTCCAATCGGAACCCTAACCGGATCTCTAACCCTAGCCCTCAACATAACCCTAACCCTAGGTCCAATCGGAACCCTAACTGGATCTCTAACCCTAGCCCTCAACATAACCCTAACCCTAGGTCCAATCGGAACCCTAACAGGATCTCTACCCCAGCCCTCAACATAACCCTAACCCTAGGTCCAATCGGAACCCTTACTGGATCTCTACCCCTCGCCCTCAACGTAACCCTAACCCTAGGTCCAATCGGAACCCTAACCGGATCTCTACCCCTCGCCCTCAACATAACCCTAACCCTTGGTCCAATCGGAACCCTAACCGGATCTCTAACCCTAGCCCTCAACATAACCCTAACCATAGGTCCTATCGGAACCCTAACCAGATGTCTAACCCTAGCCCTAAACATAACCCTAACCCTAGGTCCAATCGGAACCCTAACCGGATCTCTAACCCTCGCCCTCAACATAACACTAACCCTAGGTCCTATCCGAACCCTAACCGGATCTCTAAACCTAGCCCTCAACATAACGCTAACCCTAGGTCCAATCGGAACCCTAACCGGATCTCTAACCCTAGCCCTCAACCTAACCTTAACCCTAGGTCCAATCGGAACCCAAAACGGATATCTAACCCTAGCCCTCAACATAACCCTAACCCTAGGTCCAATCGGAAACCTAACCGGATATCTAACCCTCGCCCTCAACATAACCCTAACCCTAGGTCCAATCGGAACCCTAACCGGATCTCTAACCCTAGCCCTCAAAATAACCCTAACCCTAGGTCCAATCGGAACCCTAACCGGATATCTAACCCTAGCCCTCAACATAACCCTAACCCTAGGTCCAATCGGAACCCTAACCGGATCTCTATCCCTAGCCCTCAACATATCCCTAACTCTAGGTCCAATCGGAACCCTAACCGGATCTCTAACCCTAGGCCTCAACATAACCCTAACCCTAGGTCCAATCGGAACACTAACCGGATCTCTAACCCTAGCCCTCAACATTACCTTAACCCTAGGTCCAATCGGAACACTAACCGGATCTCTAACCCTAGCCCTCAACATTACCTTAACCCTAGGTCCAATCGGAACCCTACCCGGATCTCTAACCCTAGCCCTCAACATAACCTTAACCTTAGGTCCAATCGGAAACCTAACTGGATCTCTAACCCTAGCCCTCAACATAACCCTAACCCTAAGTCCAATTGGAACCCTAACCGGATCTCTAACCCTAGCCCTCAACATAACCCTAACCCTAGGTCCAATCGGAACCCTAAAAGGATCTCTTCCCCAGCCCTCAACATAACCCTAACCCTAGGTC
Organism: Miniopterus natalensis; assembly: GCF_054644295.1. NCBI lineage: Eukaryota > Metazoa > Chordata > Mammalia > Chiroptera > Miniopteridae > Miniopterus > Miniopterus natalensis. The sequence continues at coordinate 861,546 of NC_142091.1, forward strand.
CAATCGGAACCCTTACTGGATCTCTACCCCTCGCCCTCAACATAACCCTAACCCTAGGTCCAATCGGAACCCTAACCGGATCTCTACCCCTCGCCCTCAACATAACTCTAACCCTTGGTCCAATCGGAACCCTAACCGAATATCTAACCCTAGCTCTCAACATAACCCTAACCCTAGGTCCAATCGGAACCCTAACCGGATCTCTATCCCTAGCCCTCAACATAACCCTAACCCTAGGTCCAATCGGAACCCTAACCGGATCTCTAACCCTAGCCCTCAACATAACCTTAACCCTAGGTCCAATCGGAACCCTAACCGGATCTCTAACCCTAGCCCTCAACATAACCCTAACCATAGGTCCTATCGGAACCCTAACCGGATATATAACCCTAGCCCTCAACATAACACTAACCCTAGGTCCAATCGGAACCCTAACCGGATCTCTAACCCTCGCCCTCAACATAACACTAACCCTAGGTCCTATCCGAACCCTAACCGGATCTCTAAACCTAGCCCTCAACATAACCCTAACACTATGTCCAATCGGAACCCTAACCGGATCTCTAACCCTAGCCCTCAACATAACCCTAACACTATGTCCAATCGGAACCCTAACCGGATCTCTAACCCTAGCCCTCAACATAACCCTAACCCTAGGTCCAATCGGAACCCTAACTGGATCTCTAACCCTAGCCCTCAACATAACCCTAACCCTAGGTCCAATCGGAACCCTAACAGGATCTCTACCCCAGCCCTCAACATAACCCTAACCCTAGGTCCAATCGGAACCCTTACTGGATCTCTACCCCTCGCCCTCAACGTAACCCTAACCCTAGGTCCAATCGGAACCCTAACCGGATCTCTACCCCTCGCCCTCAACATAACCCTAACCCTTGGTCCAATCGGAACCCTAACCGGATCTCTAACCCTAGCCCTCAACATAACCCTAACCATAGGTCCTATCGGAACCCTAACCAGATGTCTAACCCTAGCCCTAAACATAACCCTAACCCTAGGTCCAATCGGAACCCTAACCGGATCTCTAACCCTCGCCCTCAACATAACACTAACCCTAGGTCCTATCCGAACCCTAACCGGATCTCTAAACCTAGCCCTCAACATAACGCTAACCCTAGGTCCAATCGGAACCCTAACCGGATCTCTAACCCTAGCCCTCAACCTAACCTTAACCCTAGGTCCAATCGGAACCCAAAACGGATATCTAACCCTAGCCCTCAACATAACCCTAACCCTAGGTCCAATCGGAAACCTAACCGGATATCTAACCCTCGCCCTCAACATAACCCTAACCCTAGGTCCAATCGGAACCCTAACCGGATCTCTAACCCTAGCCCTCAAAATAACCCTAACCCTAGGTCCAATCGGAACCCTAACCGGATATCTAACCCTAGACCTCAACATAACCCTAACCCTAGGTCCAATCGGAACCCTAACCGGATCTCTATCCCTAGCCCTCAACATATCCCTAACTCTAGGTCCAATCGGAACCCTAACCGGATCTCTAACCCTAGGCCTCAACATAACCCTAACCCTAGGTCCAATCGGAACACTAACCGGATCTCTAACCCTAGCCCTCAACATTACCTTAACCCTAGGTCCAATCGGAACACTAACCGGATCTCTAACCCTAGCCCTCAACATTACCTTAACCCTAGGTCCAATCGGAACCCTACCCGGATCTCTAACCCTAGCCCTCAACATAACCTTAACCTTAGGTCCAATCGGAAACCTAACTGGATCTCTAACCCTAGCCCTCAACATAACCCTAACCCTAAGTCCAATTGGAACCCTAACCGGATCTCTAACCCTAGCCCTCAACATAACCCTAACCCTAGGTCCAATCGGAACCCTAAAAGGATCTCTTCCCCAGCCCTCAACATAACCCTAACCCTAGGTCCAATCGGAACCCTTACTGGATCTCTACCCCTCGCCCTCAACATAACCCTAACCCTAGGTCCAATCGGAACCCTAACCGGATCTCTACCCCTCGCCCTCAACATAACTCTAACCCTTGGTCCAATCGGAACCCTAACCGAATATCTAACCCTAGCTCTCAACATAACCCTAACCCTAGGTCCAATCGGAACCCTAACCGGATCTCTATCCCTAGCCCTCAACATAACCCTAACCCTAGGTCCAATCGGAACCCTAACCGGATCTCTAACCCTAGCCCTCAACATAACCTTAACCCTAGGTCCAATCGGAACCCTAACCGGATCTCTAACCCTAGCCCTCAACATAACCCTAACCATAGGTCCTATCGGAACCCTAACCGGATATATAACCCTAGCCCTCAACATAACACTAACCCTAGGTCCAATCGGAACCCTAACCGGATCTCTAACCCTCGCCCTCAACATAACACTAACCCTAGGTCCTATCCGAACCCTAACCGGATCTCTAAACCTAGCCCTCAACATAACCCTAACACTATGTCCAATCGGAACCCTAACCGGATCTCTAACCCTAGCCCTCAATATAACCCTAACACTATGTCCAATCGGAACCCTAACCGGATCTCTAACCCTAGCCCTCAACATAACCCTAACCCTAGGTCCAATCGGAACCCTTACTGGATCTCTAACCCTAGCCCTCAACGTAACCCTAACCCTAGGTCCAATCGGAACCCTAACAGGATCTCTACCCCAGCCCTCAACATAACCCTAACCCTTGGTCCAATCGGAACCCTAACCGGATCTCTAAACCTAGCCCTCAACATAACCCTAACCATAGGTCCTATCGGAACCCTAACCAGATCTCTAACCCTAGCCCTAAACATAACCCTAACCCTAGGTCCAATCGGAACCCTAACCGGATCTCTAACCCTCGCCCTCAACATAACACTAACCCTAGGTCCTATCCGAACCCTAACCGGATCTCTAAACCTAGCCCTCAACATAACGCTAACCCTAGGTCCAATCGGAACCCTAACAGGATCTCTAACCCTAGCCCTCAACCTAACCTTAACCCTAGGTCCAATCGGAACCCAAAACGGATATCTAACCCTAGCCCTCAACATAGCCCTAACCCTAGGTCCAATCGGAACCCAAAACGGATATCTAACCCTAGCCCTCAACATAACCCTAACCCTAGGCCCAATCGGAAACCTAACCACATATCTAACCCACGCCCTCAACATAACCCTAACCCTAGGTCCAATCGGAACACTAACCGGATATCTAATTCTAGCCCTCAACATAACCCTAACCCTAGGTCCAATCGGAACCCTAACCGGATCTTTATCCCTAGCCCTCAAAATATCCCTAACCCTAGGTCCAATCGGAACCCTAACCGGATCTCTAACCATAGCCGTCAACATAACCCTAACACTAGGTCCAATCGGAACCCTAACCGGATCTCTAACCCTAGTCCTCAACATAACCTTCACCCTAGGTCCAATCGGAACCCTAAGCGGATCTCTAACCCTAGCCCTCAACATAAACCTAACCCTAGTCCAATCGGAACCCTAACTGGATTTCTAACCCTAGCCCTCAACATAACCCTAACCCTAGGTCCAATCGGAACCCTAACAGGATCTCTACCCCAGCCCTCAACATAACCCTAACCCTAGGTCCAATCGGAACCCTTACTGGATCTCTACCCCTCGCCCTCAACATAACCCTAACCCTAGGTCCAATCGGAACCCTAACCGGATCTCTACCCCTCGCCGTCAACATAACCCTAACCCTTGGTCCAATCGGAACCCTAACCGGATATCTAACCCTAGCCCTCAACATAACCCTAACCCTAGGTCCAATAGAAACCCTAACCGGATCTCAAACCCTAGCCCTCAACATAACCCTAACCATAGGTCCTATCGGAACCCTAACCGGATCTCTAACCCTAGCCCTAAACATAACCCTAATCGTAGGTCCAATCGGAACCCTAACCGGATCTCTAACCCTCGCCCTCAACATAACACTAACCCTAGGTCCTATCGGAACCCTAACCGGATCTCTAAACCTACCCTCAACATAACCCTAACCCTAGGTCCAATCGGAACCCTAACCGGATCTCTAACCCTAGCCCTCAACATAACCCTAACCCTAGGTCCAATTGGAACCCAAAACGGATATCTAACCCACGCCCTCAACATAACCCTAACCCTAGGTCCAATCGGAACCCTAACCGGATCTCTAACCCTAGTCCTCAACATAACCCTAACCCTAGGTCCAATCGGAACCCTAACCGGATCTCTAACCCTAGCCCTCAACATAACCCTAACCCTAGTTCCAATCGGAACCCTAACAGGATCTCTACCCCAGCCCTAAACATAACCCTAACCCTAGGTCCAATCGGAACCCTAACCGGATCTCTACCCCTCGCCCTCAACATAACCCTAACCCTTGGTCCAATCGGAACCCTAACCGGATCTCTACCCCTCGCCCTCAACATAACCCTAACCCTTGGTCCAATCAGAACCCTAACCGAATATCTAACCCTAGCCCTCAACATAACCCTAACCCTAGGTCCAATCGGAACCCTAACCGGATCTCTACCCCTCGCCCTCAACATAACCCTAACTCTAGGTCCAATTGGAACTCTAACCGGAACTCTAAACCTAGCCCTCAACATAACCCTAACCCTAGGTCCAATCGGAACCCTAACCGGATATCTAAACCTAGCCCTCAACATAACCCTAACCCTAGGTCCAATCGGAACCCTAACCGGATCTCTATCCCTAGCCCTCAACATAACCCTAACCCTAGGTCCAATAGGAACCCTAACCGGATCTCTAACCCTAGCCCTCAACATAACCCTAACGCTAGGTCCAATCTGAACCCTAACCGGATCTCTAACGTAGCCCTCAACATAACCTTAACCCTAGGTCCAATCGGAACCCTAAAGGGATATCTAAACCTAGCCCTCAACATAACCCTAACCCTAGGTCCAATCGGAACCCAAAACGGATATCTAACCCTAGCCCTCAACATAACCCTATCCTTAGGTCCAATCGGAAACCTAACCGCATATCTAACCCACGCCCTCAACATAACCCTAACCCTTGGTCCAATCGGAACCCTAACGGGATCTCTAACCCTAGCCCTCAAAATAACCCTAACCCTAGGTCCAATCGGAACCCTAACCGGATATCTAAACCTAGCCCTCAACATAACCCTAACCCTAGGTCCAATCGGAACCCTAAAAGGATCTCTTCCCCAGCCCTCAACATAACCCTAACCCTAGGTCCAATCGGAACCCTTACTGGATCTTTACCCCTCGCCCTCAACATAACCCTAACCCTAGGTCCAATCGGAACCCTAACCGGATCTCTACCCCTCGCCCTCAACATAACTCTAACCCTTGGTCCAATCGGAACCCTAACCGAATATCTAACCCTAGCTCTCAACATAACCCTAACCCTAGGTCCAATCGGAATGCTAACCGGATCTCTATCCCTAGCCCTCAACATAACCCTAACCCTAGGTCCAATCGGAACCCTAACCGGATCTCTAACCCTAGCCCTCAACATAACCTTAACCCTAGGTCCAATCGGAACCCTAACCGGATCTCTAACCCTAGCCCTCAACATAACCCTAACCATAGGTCCTATCGGAACCCTAACCGGATATATAACCCTAGCCCTCAACATAACACTAACCCTAGGTCCAATCGGAACCCTAACCGGATCTCTAACCCTCGCCCTCAACATAACACTAACCCTAGGTCCTATCCGAACCCTAACCGGATCTCTAAACCTAGCCCTCAACATAACCCTAACACTATGTCCAATCCGAACCCTAACCGGATCTCTAACCCTAGCCCTCAACATAACCCTAACACTATGTCCAATCGGAACCCTAACCGGATCTCTAACCCTAGCCCTCAACATAACCCTAACCCTAGGTCCAATCGGAACCCTAACTGGATTTCTAACCCTAGCCCTCAACATAACCCTAACCCTAGGTCCAATCGGAACCCTAACAGGATCTCTACCCCAGCCATCAACATAACCCTAACCCTAGGTCCAATCGGAACCCTTACTGGATCTCTACCCCTCGCCCTCAACGTAACCCTAACCCTAGGTCCAATCGGAACCCTAACCGGATCTCTACCCCTCGCCCTCAACATAACCCTAACCCTTGGTCCAATCGGAACCCTAACCGGATCTCTAACCCTAGCCCTCAACATAACCCTAACCATAGGTCCAATCGGAACCCTAACCGGATCTCTAACCCTCGCCCTCAACATAACACTAACCCTAGGTCCTATCCGAACCCTAACCGGATCTCTAAACCTAGCCCTCAACATAACGCTAACCCTAGGTCCAATCGGAACCCTAACCGGATCTCTAACCCTAGCCCTCAACCTAACCTTAACCCTAGGTCCAATCGGAACCCAAAACGGATATCTAACCCTAGCCCTCAACATAACCCTAACCCTAGGTCCAATCGGAAACCTAACCGGATATCTAACCCTCGCCCTCAACATAACCCTAACCCTAGGTCCAATCGGAACCCTAACCGGATCTCTAACCCTAGCCCTCAAAATAACCCTAACCCTAGGTCCAATCGGAACCCTAACCGGATATCTAACCCTAGCCCTCAACATAACCCTAACCCTAGGTCCAATCGGAACCCTAACCGGATCTCTATCCCTAGCCCTCAACATATCCCTAACTCTAGGTCCAATCGGAACCCTAACCGGATCTCTAACCCTAGGCCTCAACATAACCCTAACCCTAGGTCCAATCGGAACACTAACCGGATCTCTAACCCTAGCCCTCAACATTACCTTAACCCTAGGTCCAATCGGAACACTAACCGGATCTCTAACCCTAGCCCTCAACATTACCTTAACCCTAGGTCCAATCGGAACCCTACCCGGATCTCTAACCCTAGCCCTCAACATAACCTTAACCTTAGGTCCAATCGGAAACCTAACTGGATCTCTAACCCTAGCCCTCAACATAACCCTAACCCTAAGTCCAATTGGAACCCTAACCGGATCTCTAACCCTAGCCCTCAACATAACCCTAACCCTAGGTCCAATCGGAACCCTAAAAGGATCTCTTCCCCAGCCCTCAACATAACCCTAACCCTAGGTCCAATCGGAACCCTTACTGGATCTCTACCCCTCGCCCTCAACATAACCCTAACCCTAGGTCCAATCGGAACCCTAACCGGATCTCTACCCCTCGCCCTCAACATAACTCTAACCCTTGGTCCAATCGGAACCCTAACCGAATATCTAACCCTAGCTCTCAACATAACCCTAACCCTAGGTCCAATCGGAACCCTAACCGGATCTCTATCCCTAGCCCTCAACATAACCCTAACCCTAGGTCCAATCGGAACCCTAACCGGATCTCTAACCCTAGCCCTCAACATAACCTTAACCCTAGGTCCAATCGGAACCCTAACCGGATCTCTAACCCTAGCCCTCAACATAACCCTAACCATAGGTCCTATCGGAACCCTAACCGGATATATAACCCTAGCCCTCAACATAACACTAACCCTAGGTCCAATCGGAACCCTAACCGGATCTCTAACCCTCGCCCTCAACATAACACTAACCCTAGGTCCTATCCGAACCCTAACCGGATCTCTAAACCTAGCCCTCAACATAACCCTAACACTATGTCCAATCGGAACCCTAACCGGATCTCTAACCCTAGCCCTCAACATAACCCTAACACTATGTCCAATCGGAACCCTAACCGGATCTCTAACCCTAGCCCTCAACATAACCCTAACCCTAGGTCCAATCGGAACCCTAACTGGATTTCTAACCCTAGCCCTCAACATAACCCTAACCCTAGGTCCAATCGGAACCCTAACAGGATCTCTACCCCAGCCCTCAACATAACCCTAACCCTAGGTCCAATCGGAACCCTTACTGGATCTCTACCCCTCGCCCTCAACGTAACCCTAACCCTAGGTCCAATCGGAACCCTAACCGGATCTCTACCCCTCGCCCTCAACATAACCCTAACCCTTGGTCCAATCGGAACCCTAACCGGATCTCTAACCCTAGCCCTCAACATAACCCTAACCATAGGTCCTATCGGAACCCTAACCAGATCTCTAACCCTAGCCCTAAACATAACCCTAACCCTAGGTCCAATCGGAACCCTAACCGGATCTCTAACCCTCGCCCTCAACATAACACTAACCCTAGGTCCTATCCGAACCCTAACCGGATCTCTAAACCTAGCCCTCAACATAACGCTAACCCTAGGTCCAATCGGAACCCTAACAGGATCTCTAACCCTAGCCCTCAACCTAACCTTAACCCTAGGTCCAATCGGAACCCAAAACGGATATCTAACCCTAGCCCTCAACATAACCCTAACCCTAGGTCCAATCGGAAACCTAACCGGATATCTAACCCTCGCCCTCAACATAACCCTAACCCTAGGTCCAATCGGAACCCTAACCGGATCTCTAACCCTAGCCCTCAAAATAACCCTAACCCTAGGTCCAATCGGAACCCTAACCGGATATCTAACCCTAGCCCTCAACATAACCCTAACCCTAGGTCCAATCGGAACCCTAACCGGATCTCTATCCCTAGCCCTCAACATATCCCTAACTCTAGGTCCAATCGGAACCCTAACCGGATCTCTAACCCTAGGCCTCAACATAACCCTAACCCTAGGTCCAATCGGAACACTAACCGGATCTCTAACCCTAGCCCTCAACATTACCTTAACCCTAGGTCCAATCGGAACCCTAACCGGATCTCTATCCCTAGCCCTCAACCTAACACTAACCCTAGGTCCATTCGGAACCCTAACAGGATCTCTAACCCTAGCCCTCAACATAACCCTAACCCTAGGTTCAATCTGAACCCTAACCGGATCTCTAACCCTAGCACTCAACATAACCTTAACCCTAGGTCCAATCGGAAACCTAAACGGATATCTAACCCTAGCCCTCAACATAACCCTAACCCTAGGTCCAATCGGAACCCAAAACGGATATCTAACCCTAGCCCTCAACATAACCCTAACCCTAGGCCCAATTGGAAACCTAACCACATATCTAACCCACGCCCTCAACATAACCCTAACCCTAGGTCCAATCGGAACACTAACCGGATATCTAATCCTAGCCCTCAACATAACCCTAACCCTAGGTCCAATCGGAACCCTAACCGGATCTTTATCCCTAGTCCTCAAAATATCCCTAACCCTAGGTCCAATCGGAACCCTAACCGGATATCTAACCCTAGCCGTCAACATAACCCTAACACTAGGTCCAATCGGAACCCTAACCGGATCTCTAACCCTAGTCCTCAACATAACCTTCACCCTAGGTCCAATCGGAACCCTAAGCGGATCTCTAACCCTAGCCCTCAACATAAACCTAACCCTAGGTCCAATCGGAACCCTAACTGGATTTCTAACCCTAGCCCTCAACATAACCCTAACCCTAGGTCCAATCGGAACCCTAACAGGATCTCTACCCCAGCCCTCAACATAACCCTAACCCTAGGTCCAATCGGAACCCTTACTGAATCTCTACCCCTCGCCCTCAACATAAACCTAACCCTAGGTCCAATCGGAACCCTAACCGGATCTCTACCCCTCGCCCTCAACATAACCCTAACCCTTGGTCCAATCGGAACCCTAACCGGATATCTAACCCTAGCCCTCAACATAACCCTAACCCTAGGTTCAATAGAAACCCTAACCGGATCTCTAACCCTAGCCCTCAACATAACCCTAACCATAGGTCCTATCGGAACCCTAACCGGATCTCTAACCCTAGCCCTAAACATAACCCTAATCGTAGGTCCAATCGGAACCCTAACCGGATCTCTAACCCTCGCCCTCAACATAACACTAACCCTAGGTCCTATCGGAACCCTAACCGGATCTCTAAACCTAGCCCTCAACATAACCCTAACCCTAGGTCCAATCGGAACCCTAACCGGATCTCTAACCCTAGCCCTCAACATAACCCTAACCCTAGGTCCAATTGGAACCGAAAACGGATATCTAACCCACGCCCTCAACATAACCCTAACCCTAGGTCCAATCGGAACCTTAACCGGATCTCTAACCCTAGCCCTCAACATAACCCTAACCCTAGGTCCAATCGGAACCCTAACTGGATTTCTAACCCTAGCCCTCAACATAACCCTAACCCTAGGTCCAATCGGAACCCTAACAGGATCTCTACCCCAGCCCTCAACATAACCCTAACCCTAGGTCCAATCGGAACCCTTACTGGATCTCTACCCCTCGCCCTCAACGTAACCCTAACCCTAGGTCCAATCGGAACCCTAACCGGATCTCTACCCCTCGCCCTCAACATAACCCTAACCCTTGGTCCAATCGGAACCCTAACCGGATCTCTACCCCTCGCCCTCAACATAACCCTAACCCTTGGTCCAATCGGAACCCTAACCGGATATCTAACCCTAGCCCTCAACATAACCCTAACCCTAGGTCCAATAGAAACCCTAACCGGATCTCTAACCCTAGCCCTCAACATAACCCTAACCATAGGTCCTATCGGAACCCTAACCGGATCTCTAACCCTAGCCCTAAACATAACCCTAATCGTAGGTCCAATCGGAACCCTAACCGGATCTCTAACCCTCGCCCTCAACATAACACTAACCCTAGGTCCTATCGGAACCCTAACCGGATCTCTAAACCTAGCCCTCAACATAACCCTAACCCTAGGTCCAATCGGAACCCTAACCGGATCTCTAACCCTAGCCCTCAACATAACCCTAACCCTAGGTCCAATTGGAACCGAAAACGGATATCTAAACCACGCCCTCAACATAACCCTAACCCTAGGTCCAATCGGAACCCTAACCGGATCTCTAACCCTAGCCCTCAACATAACCCTAACCCTAGGTCCAATCGGAACCCTAACTGGATTTCTAACCCTAGCCCTCAACATAACCCTAACCCTAGGTCCAATCGGAACCCTAACAGGATCTCTACCCCAGCCCTCAACATAACCCTAACCCTAGGTCCAATCGGAACCCTTACTGGATCTCTACCCCTCGCCCTCAACGTAACCCTAACCCTAGGTCCAATCGGAACCCTAACCGGATCTCTACCCCTCGCCCTCAACATAACCCTAACCCTTGGTCCAATCGGAACCCTAACCGGATCTCTAACCCTAGCCCTCAACATAACCCTAACCATAGGTCCTATCGGAACCCTAACCAGATCTCTAACCCTAGCCCTAAACATAACCCTAACCCTAGGTCCAATCGGAACCCTAACCGGATCTCTAACCCTCGCCCTCAACATAACACTAACCCTAGGTCCTATCCGAACCCTAACCGGATCTCTAAACCTAGCCCTCAACATAACGCTAACCCTAGGTCCAATCGGAACCCTAACCGGATCTCTAACCCTAGCCCTCAACCTAACCTTAACCCTAGGTCCAATCGGAACCCAAAACGGATATCTAACCCTAGCCCTCAACATAACCCTAACCCTAGGTCCAATCGGAAACCTAACCGGATATCTAACCCTCGCCCTCAACATAACCCTAACCCTAGGTCCAATCGGAACCCTAACCGGATCTCTAACCCTCGCCCTCAACATAACACTAACCCTAGGTCCTATCGGAACCCTAACCGGATCTCTAAACCTAGCCCTCAACATAACCCTAACCCTAGGTCCAATCGGAACCCTAACCGGATCTCTAACCCTAGCCCTCAACATAACCCTAACCCTAGGTCCAATTGGAACCGAAAACGGATATCTAACCCACGCCCTCAACATAACCCTAACCCTAGGTCCAATCGGAACCCTAACCGGATCTCTAACCCTAGCCCTCAACATAACCCTAACCCTAGGTCCAATCGGAACCCTAACTGGATTTCTAACCCTAGCCCTCAACATAACCCTAACCCTAGGTCCAATCGGAACCCTAACAGGATCTCTACCCCAGCCCTCAACATAACCCTAACCCTAGGTCCAATCGGAACCCTTACTGGATCTCTACCCCTCGCCCTCAACGTAACCCTAACCCTAGGTCCAATCGGAACCCTAACCGGATCTCTACCCCTCGCCCTCAACATAACCCTAACCCTTGGTCCAATCGGAACCCTAACCGGATCTCTAACCCTAGCCCTCAACATAACCCTAACCATAGGTCCTATCGGAACCCTAACCAGATCTCTAACCCTAGCCCTAAACATAACCCTAACCCTAGGTCCAATCGGAACCCTAACCGGATCTGTAACCCTCGCCCTCAACATAACACTAACCCTAGGTCCTATCCGAACCCTAACCGGATCTCTAAACCTAGCCCTCAACATAACGCTAACCCTAGGTCCAATCGGAACCCTAACCGGATCTCTAACCCTAGCCCTCAACCTAACCTTAACCCTAGGTCCAATCGGAACCCAAAACGGATATCTAACCCTAGCCCTCAACATAACCCTAACCCTAGGTCCAATCGGAAACCTAACCGGATATCTAACCCTCGCCCTCAACATAACCCTAACCCTAGGTCCAATCGGAACCCTAACCGGATCTCTAACCCTAGCCCTCAAAATAACCCTAACCCTAGGTCCAATCGGAACCCTAACCGGATATCTAACCCTAGCCCTCAACATAACCCTAACCCTAGGTCCAATCGGAACCCTAAAAGGATCTCTTCCCCAGCCCTCAACATAACCCTAACCCTAGGTCCAATCGGAACCCTTACTGGATCTCTACCCCTCGCCCTCAACATAACCCTAACCCTAGGTCCAATCGGAACCCTAACCGGATCTCTACCCCTCGCCCTCAACATAACTCTAACCCTTGGTCCAATCGGAACCCTAACCGAATATCTAACCCTAGCTCTCAACATAACCCTAACCCTAGGTCCAATCGGAACCCTAACCGGATCTCTATCCCTAGCCCTCAACATAACCCTAACCCTAGGTCCAATCGGAACCCTAACCGGATCTCTAACCCTAGCCCTCAACATAACCTTAACCCTAGGTCCAATCGGAACCCTAACCGGATCTCTAACCCTAGCCCTCAACATAACCCTAACCATAGGTCCTATCGGAACCCTAACCGGATATATAACCCTAGCCCTCAACATAACACTAACCCTAGGTCCAATCGGAACCCTAACCGGATCTCTAACCCTCGCCCTCAACATAACACTAACCCTAGGTCCTATCCGAACCCTAACCGGATCTCTAAACCTAGCCCTCAACATAACCCTAACACTATGTCCAATCGGAACCCTAACCGGATCTCTAACCCTAGCCCTCAACATAACCCTAACACTATGTCCAATCGGAACCCTAACCGGATCTCTACCCCTCGCCCTCAACATAACCCTAACCCTTGGTCCAATCGGAACCCTAACCGGATCTCTACCCCTCGCCCTCAACATAACCCTAACCCTTGGTCCAATCGGAACCCTAACCGGATCTCTACCCCTCGCCCTCAACATAACCCTAACCCTAGGTCCAATCGGAACCCTAACCGGATCTCTAACCCTCGCCCTCAACATAACACTAACCCTAGGTCCTATCCGAACCCTAACCGGATCTCTAAACCTAGCCCTCAACATAACCCTAACACTATGTCCAATCGGAACCCTAACCGGATCTCTACCCCTCGCCCTCAACATAACCCTAACCCTAGGTCCAATCGGAACCCTAACCGGATCTCAACCCCTCGCCCTCAACATAACCCTAACCCTTGGTCCAATCGGAACCCTAACCGGATCTCTAACCCTAGCCCTCAACATAACCCTAACCCTAGGTCCAATCGGAACCCTAACCGGATCTCTAACCCTAGCCCTCAACATAACCCTAACCCTAGGTCCAATCGGAACCCTAACCGGATCTCTAACCCTAGCCCTCAACATAACCCTAACCCTAGGTCCAATCGGAACCCTAACCGGATCTCTAACCCTAGCCCTCAACATAACCTTAACCCTAGGTCCAATCGGAACCCTAACCGGATCTCTAACCCTAGCCCTCAACATAACCCTAACCATAGGTCCTATCGGAACCCTAACCGGATATATAACCCTAGCCCTCAACATAACACTAACCCTAGGTCCAATCGGAACCCTAACCGGATCTCTAACCCTCACCCTCAACATAACACTAACCCTAGGTCCTATCCGAACCCTAACCGGATCTCTAAACCTAGCCCTCAACATAACCCTAACACTATGCCCAATCGGAACCCTAACCGGATCTCTAACCCTAGCCCTCAACATAACCCTAACACTATGTCCAATCGGAACCCTAACCGGATCTCTACCCCTCGCCCTCAACATAACCCTAACCCTTGGTCCAATCGGAACCCTAACCGGATCTCTACCCCTCGCCCTCAACATAACCCTAACCCTTGGTCCAATCGGAACCCTAACCGGATATCTAACCCTAGCCCTCAACATAACCCTAACCCTAGGTCCAATAGAAACCCTAACCGGATCTCTAACCCTAGCCCTCAACATAACCCTAACCATAGGTCCTATCGGAACCCTAACCGGATCTCTAACCCTAGCCCTAAACATAACCCTAATCGTAGGTCCAATCGGAACCCTAACCGGATCTCTAACCCTCGCCCTCAACATAACACTAACCCTAGGTCCTATCGGAACCCTAACCGGATCTCTAAACCTAGCCCTCAACATAACCCTAACCCTAGGTCCAATCGGAACCCTAACCGGATCTCTAACCCTAGCCCTCAACATAACCCTAACCCTAGGTCCAATTGGAACCGAAAACGGATATCTAAACCACGCCCTCAACATAACCCTAACCCTAGGTCCAATCGGAACCCTAACCGGATCTCTAACCCTAGCCCTCAACATAACCCTAACCCTAGGTCCAATCGGAACCCTAACTGGATTTCTAACCCTAGCCCTCAACATAACCCTAACCCTAGGTCCAATCGGAACCCTAACAGGATCTCTACCCCAGCCCTCAACATAACCCTAACCCTAGGTCCAATCGGAACCCTTACTGGATCTCTACCCCTCGCCCTCAACGTAACCCTAACCCTAGGTCCAATCGGAACCCTAACCGGATCTCTACCCCTCGCCCTCAACATAACCCTAACCCTTGGTCCAATCGGAACCCTAACCGGATCTCTAACCCTAGCCCTCAACATAACCCTAACCATAGGTCCTATCGGAACCCTAACCAGATCTCTAACCCTAGCCCTAAACATAACCCTAACCCTAGGTCCAATCGGAACCCTAACCGGATCTCTAACCCTCGCCCTCAACATAACACTAACCCTAGGTCCTATCCGAACCCTAACCGGATCTCTAAACCTAGCCCTCAACATAACCCTAACACTATGTCCAATCGGAACCCTAACCGGATCTCTAACCCTAGCCCTCAACATAACCCTAACACTATGTCCAATCGGAACCCTAACCGGATCTCTACCCCTCGCCCTCAACATAACCCTAACCCTTGGTCCAATCGGAACCCTAACCGGATCTCTACCCCTCGCCCTCAACATAACCCTAACCCTTGGTCCAATCGGAACCCTAACCGGATATCTAACCCTAGCCCTCAACATAACCCTAACCCTAGGTCCAATAGAAACCCTAACCGGATCTCTAACCCTAGCCCTCAACATAACCCTAACCATAGGTCCTATCGGAACCCTAACCGGATCTCTAACCCTAGCCCTAAACATAACCCTAATCGTAGGTCCAATCGGAACCCTAACCGGATCTCTAACCCTCGCCCTCAACATAACACTAACCCTAGGTCCTATCGGAACCCTAACCGGATCTCTAAACCTAGCCCTCAACATAACCCTAACCCTAGGTCCAATCGGAACCCTAACCGGATCTCTAACCCTAGCCCTCAACATAACCCTAACCCTAGGTCCAATTGGAACCGAAAACGGATATCTAAACCACGCCCTCAACATAACCCTAACCCTAGGTCCAATCGGAACCCTAACCGGATCTCTAACCCTAGCCCTCAACATAACCCTAACCCTAGGTCCAATCGGAACCCTAACTGGATTTCTAACCCTAGCCCTCAACATAACCCTAACCCTAGGTCCAATCGGAACCCTAACAGGATCTCTAACCCAGCCCTCAACATAACCCTAACCCTAGGTCCAATCGGAACCCTTACTGGATCTCTACCCCTCGCCCTCAACGTAACCCTAACCCTAGGTCCAATCGGAACCCTAACCGGATCTCTACCCCTCGCCCTCAACATAACCCTAACCCTTGGTCCAATCGGAACCCTAACCGGATCTCTAACCCTAGCCCTCAACATAACCCTAACCATAGGTCCTATCGGAACCCTAACCAGATCTCTAACCCTAGCCCTAAACATAACCCTAACCCTAGGTCCAATCGGAACCCTAACCGGATCTCTAACCCTAGCCCTCAAAATAACCCTAACCCTAGGTCCAATCGGAACCCTAACCGGATATCTAACCCTAGCCCTCAACATAACCCTAACCCTAGGTCCAATCGGAACCCTAAAAGGATCTCTTCCCCAGCCCTCAACATAACCCTAACCCTAGGTCCAATCGGAACCCTTACTGGATCTCTACCCCTCGCCCTCAACATAACCCTAACCCTAGGTCCAATCGGAACCCTAACCGGATCTCTACCCCTCGCCCTCAACATAACTCTAACCCTTGGTCCAATCGGAACCCTAACCGAATATCTAACCCTAGCTCTCAACATAACCCTAACCCTAGGTCCAATCGGAACCCTAACCGGATCTCTATCCCTAGCCCTCAACATAACCCTAACCCTAGGTCCAATCGGAACCCTAACCGGATCTCTAACCCTAGCCCTCAACATAACCTTAACCCTAGGTCCAATCGGAACCCTAACCGGATCTCGAACCCTAGCCCTCAACATAACCCTAACCATAGGTCCTATCGGAACCCTAACCGGATATATAACCCTAGCCCTCAACATAACACTAACCCTAGGTCCAATCGGAACCCTAACCGGATCTCTAACCCTCGCCCTCAACATAACACTAACCCTAGGTCCTATCCGAACCCTAACCGGATCTCTAAACCTAGCCCTCAACATAACCCTAACACTATGTCCAATCGGAACCCTAACCGGATCTCTAACCCTAGCCCTCAACATAACCCTAACACTATGTCCAATCGGAACCCTAACCGGATCTCTACCCCTCGCCCTCAACATAACCCTAACCCTTGGTCCAATCGGAACCCTAACCGGATCTCTACCCCTCGCCCTCAACATAACCCTAACCCTAGGTCCAATCGGAACCCTAACCGGATCTCTAACCCTCGCCCTCAACATAACACTAACCCTAGGTCCTATCCGAACCCTAACCGGATCTCTAAACCTAGCCCTCAACATAACCCTAACACTATGTCCAATCGGAACCCTAACCGGATCTCTACCCCTCGCCCTCAACATAACCCTAACCCTAGGTCCAATCGGAACCCTAACCGGATCTCTACCCCTCGCCCTCAACATAACCCTAACCCTTGGTCCAATCGGAACCCTAACCGGATCTCTACCCCTCGCCCTCAACATAACCCTAACCCTTGGTCCAATCGGAACCCTAACCGGATATCTAACCCTAGCCCTCAACATAACCCTAACCCTAGGTCCAATAGAAACCCTAACCGGATCTCTAACCCTAGCCCTCAACATAACCCTAACCATAGGTCCTATCGGAACCCTAACCGGATCTCTAACCCTAGCCCTAAACATAACCCTAATCGTAGGTCCAATCGGAACCCTAACCGGATCTCTAACCCTCGCCCTCAACATAACACTAACCCTAGGTCCTATCGGAACCCTAACCGGATCTCTAAACCTAGCCCTCAACATAACCCTAACCCTAGGTCCAATCGGAACCCTAACCGGATCTCTAACCCTAGCCCTCAACATAACCCTAACCCTAGGTCCAATTGGAACCGAAAACGGATATCTAAACCACGCCCTCAACATAACCCTAACCCTAGGTCCAATCGGAACCCTAACCGGATCTCTAACCCTAGCCCTCAACATAACCCTAACCCTAGGTCCAATCGGAACCCTAACTGGATTTCTAACCCTAGCCCTCAACATAACCCTAACCCTAGGTCCAATCGGAACCCTAACAGGATCTCTACCCCAGCCCTCAACATAACCCTAACCCTAGGTCCAATCGGAACCCTTACTGGATCTCTACCCCTCGCCCTCAACGTAACCCTAACCCTAGGTCCAATCGGAACCCTAACCGGATCTCTACCCCTCGCCCTCAACATAACCCTAACCCTTGGTCCAATCGGAACCCTAACCGGATCTCTAACCCTAGCCCTCAACATAACCCTAACCATAGGTCCTATCGGAACCCTAACCAGATCTCTAACCCTAGCCCTAAACATAACCCTAACCCTAGGTCCAATCGGAACCCTAACCGGATCTCTAACCCTCGCCCTCAACATAACACTAACCCTAGGTCCTATCCGAACCCTAACCGGATCTCTAAACCTAGCCCTCAACATAACGCTAACCCTAGGTCCAATCGGAACCCTAACCGGATCTCTAACCCTAGCCCTCAACCTAACCTTAACCCTAGGTCCAATCGGAACCCAAAACGGATATCTAACCCTAGCCCTCAACATAACCCTAACCCTAGGTCCAATCGGAACCCTAAAAGGATCTCTTCCCCAGCCCTCAACATAACCCTAACCCTAGGTCCAATCGGAACCCTTACTGGATCTCTACCCCTCGCCCTCAACATAACCCTAACCCTAGGTCCAATCGGAACCCTAACCGGATCTCTACCCCTCGCCCTCAACATAACTCTAACCCTTGGTCCAATCGGAACCCTAACCGAATATCTAACCCTAGCTCTCAACATAACCCTAACCCTAGGTCCAATCGGAACCCTAACCGGATCTCTATCCCTAGCCCTCAACATAACCCTAACCCTAGGTCCAATCGGAACCCTAACCGGATCTCTAACCCTAGCCCTCAACATAACCTTAACCCTAGGTCCAATCGGAACCCTAACCGGATCTCTAACCCTAGCCCTCAACATAACCCTAACCATAGGTCCTATCGGAACCCTAACCGGATATATAACCCTAGCCCTCAACATAACACTAACCCTAGGTCCAATCGGAACCCTAACCGGATCTCTAACCCTCGCCCTCAACATAACACTAACCCTAGGTCCTATCCGAACCCTAACCGGATCTCTAACCCTAGCCCTCAACATAACCCTAACACTATGTCCAATCGGAACCCTAACCGGATCTCTAACCCTAGCCCTCAACATAACCCTAACACTATGTCCAATCGGAACCCTAACCGGATCTCTACCCCTCGCCCTCAACATAACCCTAACCCTTGGTCCAATCGGAACCCTAACCGGATCTCTACCCCTCGCCCTCAACATAACCCTAACCCTTGGTCCAATCGGAACCCTAACCGGATCTCTACCCCTCGCCCTCAACATAACCCTAACCCTAGGTCCAATCGGAACCCTAACCGGATCTCTAACCCTCGCCCTCAACATAACACTAACCCTAGGTCCTATCCGAACCCTAACCGGATCTCTAAACCTAGCCCTCAACATAACCCTAACCATAGGTCCTATCGGAACCCTAACCAGATCTCTAACCCTAGCCCTAAACATAACCCTAACCCTAGGTCCAATCGGAACCCTAACCGGATCTCTACCCCTCGCCCTCAACATAACCCTAACCCTTGGTCCAATCGGAACCCTAACCGGATCTCTACCCCTCGCCCTCAACATAACCCTAACCCTTGGTCCAATCGGAACCCTAACCGGATATCTAACCCTAGCCCTCAACATAACCCTAACCCTAGGTCCAATAGAAACCCTAACCGGATCTCTAACCCTAGCCCTCAACATAACCCTAACCATAGGTCCTATCGGAACCCTAACCGGATCTCTAACCCTAGCCCTAAACATAACCCTAATCGTAGGTCCAATCGGAACCCTAACCGGATCTCTAACCCTCGCCCTCAACATAACACTAACCCTAGGTCCTATCGGAACCCTAACCGGATCTCTAAACCTAGCCCTCAACATAACCCTAACCCTAGGTCCAATCGGAACCCTAACCGGATCTCTAACCCTAGCCCTCAACATAACCCTAACCCTAGGTCCAATTGGAACCGAAAACGGATATCTAAACCACGCCCTCAACATAACCCTAACCCTAGGTCCAATCGGAACCCTAACCGGATCTCTAACCCTAGCCCTCAACATAACCCTAACCCTAGGTCCAATCGGAACCCTAACTGGATTTCTAACCCTAGCCCTCAACATAACCCTAACCCTAGGTCCAATCGGAACCCTAACAGGATCTCTACCCCAGCCCTCAACATAACCCTAACCCTAGGTCCAATCGGAACCCTTACTGGATCTCTACCCCTCGCCCTCAACGTAACCCTAACCCTAGGTCCAATCGGAACCCTAACCGGATCTCTACCCCTCGCCCTCAACATAACCCTAACCCTTGGTCCAATCGGAACCCTAACCGGATCTCTAACCCTAGCCCTCAACATAACCCTAACCATAGGTCCTATCGGAACCCTAACCAGATCTCTAACCCTAGCCCTAAACATAACCCTAACCCTAGGTCCAATCGGAACCCTAACCGGATCTCTAACCCTCGCCCTCAACATAACACTAACCCTAGGTCCTATCCGAACCCTAACCGGATCTCTAAACCTAGCCCTCAACATAACGCTAACCCTAGGTCCAATCGGAACCCTAACCGGATCTCTAACCCTAGCCCTCAACCTAACCTTAACCCTAGGTCCAATCGGAACCCAAAACGGATATCTAACCCTAGCCCTCAACATAACCCTAACCCTAGGTCCAATCGGAAACCTAACCGGATATCTAACCCTCGCCCTCAACATAACCCTAACCCTAGGTCCAATCGGAACCCTAACCGGATCTCTAACCCTAGCCCTCAAAATAACCCTAACCCTAGGTCCAATCGGAACCCTAACCGGATATCTAACCCTAGCCCTCAACATAACCCTAACCCTAGGTCCAATCGGAACCCTAAAAGGATCTCTTCCCCAGCCCTCAACATAACCCTAACCCTAGGTCCAATCGGAACCCTTACTGGATCTCTACCCCTCGCCCTCAACATAACCCTAACCCTAGGTCCAATCGGAACCCTAACCGGATCTCTACCCCTCGCCCTCAACATAACTCTAACCCTTGGTCCAATCGGAACCCTAACCGAATATCTAACCCTAGCTCTCAACATAACCCTAACCCTAGGTCCAATCGGAACCCTAACCGGATCTCTATCCCTAGCCCTCAACATAACCCTAACCCTAGGTCCAATCGGAACCCTAACCGGATCTCTAACCCTAGCCCTCAACATAACCTTAACCCTAGGTCCAATCGGAACCCTAACCGGATCTCTAACCCTAGCCCTCAACATAACCCTAACCATAGGTCCTATCGGAACCCTAACCGGATATATAACCCTAGCCCTCAACATAACACTAACCCTAGGTCCAATCGGAACCCTAACCGGATCTCTAACCCTCGCCCTCAACATAACACTAACCCTAGGTCCTATCCGAACCCTAACCGGATCTCTAAACCTAGCCCTCAACATAACCCTAACACTATGTCCAATCGGAACCCTAACCGGATCTCTAACCCTAGCCCTCAACATAACCCTAACACTATGTCCAATCGGAACCCTAACCGGATCTCTACCCCTCGCCCTCAACATAACCCTAACCCTTGGTCCAATCGGAACCCTAACCGGATCTCTACCCCTCGCCCTCAACATAACCCTAACCCTTGGTCCAATCGGAACCCTAACCGGATATCTAACCCTAGCCCTCAACATAACCCTAACCCTAGGTCCAATAGAAACCCTAACCGGATCTCTAACCCTAGCCCTCAACATAACCCTAACCATAGGTCCTATCGGAACCCTAACCGGATCTCTAACCCTAGCCCTAAACATAACCCTAATCGTAGGTCCAATCGGAACCCTAACCGGATCTCTAACCCTCGCCCTCAACATAACACTAACCCTAGGTCCTATCGGAACCCTAACCGGATCTCTAAACCTAGCCCTCAACATAACCCTAACCCTAGGTCCAATCGGAACCCTAACCGGATCTCTAACCCTAGCCCTCAACATAACCCTAACCCTAGGTCCAATTGGAACCGAAAACGGATATCTAAACCACGCCCTCAACATAACCCTAACCCTAGGTCCAATCGGAACCCTAACCGGATCTCTAACCCTAGCCCTCAACATAACCCTAACCCTAGGTCCAATCGGAACCCTAACTGGATTTCTAACCCTAGCCCTCAACATAACCCTAACCCTAGGTCCAATCGGAACCCTAACAGGATCTCTACCCCAGCCCTCAACATAACCCTAACCCTAGGTCCAATCGGAACCCTTACTGGATCTCTACCCCTCGCCCTCAACGTAACCCTAACCCTAGGTCCAATCGGAACCCTAACCGGATCTCTACCCCTCGCCCTCAACATAACCCTAACCCTTGGTCCAAT
Organism: Miniopterus natalensis; assembly: GCF_054644295.1. Classification (NCBI taxonomy): domain Eukaryota; kingdom Metazoa; phylum Chordata; class Mammalia; order Chiroptera; family Miniopteridae; genus Miniopterus; species Miniopterus natalensis. Next base: position 884,025 of record NC_142091.1, read on the forward strand.
CGGAACCCTAACCGGATCTCTAACCCTAGCCCTCAACATAACCCTAACCATAGGTCCTATCGGAACCCTAACCAGATCTCTAACCCTAGCCCTAAACATAACCCTAACCCTAGGTCCAATCGGAACCCTAACCGGATCTCTAACCCTCGCCCTCAACATAACACTAACCCTAGGTCCTATCCGAACCCTAACCGGATCTCTAAACCTAGCCCTCAACATAACCCTAACACTATGTCCAATCGGAACCCTAACCGGATCTCTAACCCTAGCCCTCAACATAACCCTAACACTATGTCCAATCGGAACCCTAACCGGATCTCTACCCCTCGCCCTCAACATAACCCTAACCCTTGGTCCAATCGGAACCCTAACCGGATCTCTACCCCTCGCCCTCAACATAACCCTAACCCTTGGTCCAATCGGAACCCTAACCGGATATCTAACCCTAGCCCTCAACATAACCCTAACCCTAGGTCCAATAGAAACCCTAACCGGATCTCTAACCCTAGCCCTCAACATAACCCTAACCATAGGTCCTATCGGAACCCTAACCGGATCTCTAACCCTAGCCCTAAACATAACCCTAATCGTAGGTCCAATCGGAACCCTAACCGGATCTCTAACCCTCGCCCTCAACATAACACTAACCCTAGGTCCTATCGGAACCCTAACCGGATCTCTAAACCTAGCCCTCAACATAACCCTAACCCTAGGTCCAATCGGAACCCTAACCGGATCTCTAACCCTAGCCCTCAACATAACCCTAACCCTAGGTCCAATTGGAACCGAAAACGGATATCTAAACCACGCCCTCAACATAACCCTAACCCTAGGTCCAATCGGAACCCTAACCGGATCTCTAACCCTAGCCCTCAACATAACCCTAACCCTAGGTCCAATCGGAACCCTAACTGGATTTCTAACCCTAGCCCTCAACATAACCCTAACCCTAGGTCCAATCGGAACCCTAACAGGATCTCTACCCCAGCCCTCAACATAACCCTAACCCTAGGTCCAATCGGAACCCTTACTGGATCTCTACCCCTCGCCCTCAACGTAACCCTAACCCTAGGTCCAATCGGAACCCTAACCGGATCTCTACCCCTCGCCCTCAACATAACCCTAACCCTTGGTCCAATCGGAACCCTAACCGGATCTCTAACCCTAGCCCTCAACATAACCCTAACCATAGGTCCTATCGGAACCCTAACCAGATCTCTAACCCTAGCCCTAAACATAACCCTAACCCTAGGTCCAATCGGAACCCTAACCGGATCTCTAACCCTAGCCCTCAAAATAACCCTAACCCTAGGTCCAATCGGAACCCTAACCGGATATCTAACCCTAGCCCTCAACATAACCCTAACCCTAGGTCCAATCGGAACCCTAAAAGGATCTCTTCCCCAGCCCTCAACATAACCCTAACCCTAGGTCCAATCGGAACCCTTACTGGATCTCTACCCCTCGCCCTCAACATAACCCTAACCCTAGGTCCAATCGGAACCCTAACCGGATCTCTACCCCTCGCCCTCAACATAACTCTAACCCTTGGTCCAATCGGAACCCTAACCGAATATCTAACCCTAGCTCTCAACATAACCCTAACCCTAGGTCCAATCGGAACCCTAACCGGATCTCTATCCCTAGCCCTCAACATAACCCTAACCCTAGGTCCAATCGGAACCCTAACCGGATCTCTAACCCTAGCCCTCAACATAACCTTAACCCTAGGTCCAATCGGAACCCTAACCGGATCTCTAACCCTAGCCCTCAACATAACCCTAACCATAGGTCCTATCGGAACCCTAACCGGATATATAACCCTAGCCCTCAACATAACACTAACCCTAGGTCCAATCGGAACCCTAACCGGATCTCTAACCCTCGCCCTCAACATAACACTAACCCTAGGTCCTATCCGAACCCTAACCGGATCTCTAAACCTAGCCCTCAACATAACCCTAACACTATGTCCAATCGGAACCCTAACCGGATCTCTAACCCTAGCCCTCAACATAACCCTAACACTATGTCCAATCGGAACCCTAACCGGATCTCTACCCCTCGCCCTCAACATAACCCTAACCCTTGGTCCAATCGGAACCCTAACCGGATCTCTACCCCTCGCCCTCAACATAACCCTAACCCTAGGTCCAATCGGAACCCTAACCGGATCTCTAACCCTCGCCCTCAACATAACACTAACCCTAGGTCCTATCCGAACCCTAACCGGATCTCTAAACCTAGCCCTCAACATAACCCTAACACTATGTCCAATCGGAACCCTAACCGGATCTCTACCCCTCGCCCTCAACATAACCCTAACCCTAGGTCCAATCGGAACCCTAACCGGATCTCTACCCCTCGCCCTCAACATAACCCTAACCCTTGGTCCAATCGGAACCCTAACCGGATCTCTACCCCTCGCCCTCAACATAACCCTAACCCTTGGTCCAATCGGAACCCAAACCGGATATCTAACCCTAGCCCTCAACATAACCCTAACCCTAGGTCCAATAGAAACCCTAACCGGATCTCTAACCCTAGCCCTCAACATAACCCTAACCATAGGTCCTATCGGAACCCTAACCGGATCTCTAACCCTAGCCCTAAACATAACCCTAATCGTAGGTCCAATCGGAACCCTAACCGGATCTCTAACCCTCGCCCTCAACATAACACTAACCCTAGGTCCTATCGGAACCCTAACCGGATCTCTAAACCTAGCCCTCAACATAACCCTAACCCTAGGTCCAATCGGAACCCTAACCGGATCTCTAACCCTAGCCCTCAACATAACCCTAACCCTAGGTCCAATTGGAACCGAAAACGGATATCTAAACCACGCCCTCAACATAACCCTAACCCTAGGTCCAATCGGAACCCTAACCGGATCTCTAACCCTAGCCCTCAACATAACCCTAACCCTAGGTCCAATCGGAACCCTAACTGGATTTCTAACCCTAGCCCTCAACATAACCCTAACCCTAGGTCCAATCGGAACCCTAACAGGATCTCTACCCCAGCCCTCAACATAACCCTAACCCTAGGTCCAATCGGAACCCTTACTGGATCTCTACCCCTCGCCCTCAACGTAACCCTAACCCTAGGTCCAATCGGAACCCTAACCGGATCTCTACCCCTCGCCCTCAACATAACCCTAACCCTTGGTCCAATCGGAACCCTAACCGGATCTCTAACCCTAGCCCTCAACATAACCCTAACCATAGGTCCTATCGGAACCCTAACCAGATCTCTAACCCTAGCCCTAAACATAACCCTAACCCTAGGTCCAATCGGAACCCTAACCGGATCTCTAACCCTCGCCCTCAACATAACACTAACCCTAGGTCCTATCCGAACCCTAACCGGATCTCTAAACCTAGCCCTCAACATAACGCTAACCCTAGGTCCAATCGGAACCCTAACCGGATCTCTAACCCTAGCCCTCAACCTAACCTTAACCCTAGGTCCAATCGGAACCCAAAACGGATATCTAACCCTAGCCCTCAACATAACCCTAACCCTAGGTCCAATCGGAAACCTAACCGGATATCTAACCCTCGCCCTCAACATAACCCTAACCCTAGGTCCAATCGGAACCCTAACCGGATCTCTAACCCTAGCCCTCAAAATAACCCTAACCCTAGGTCCAATCGGAACCCTAACCGGATATCTAACCCTAGCCCTCAACATAACCCTAACCCTAGGTCCAATCGGAACCCTAAAAGGATCTCTTCCCCAGCCCTCAACATAACCCTAACCCTAGGTCCAATCGGAACCCTTACTGGATCTCTACCCCTCGCCCTCAACATAACCCTAACCCTAGGTCCAATCGGAACCCTAACCGGATCTCTACCCCTCGCCCTCAACATAACTCTAACCCTTGGTCCAATCGGAACCCTAACCGAATATCTAACCCTAGCTCTCAACATAACCCTAACCCTAGGTCCAATCGGAACCCTAACCGGATCTCTATCCCTAGCCCTCAACATAACCCTAACCCTAGGTCCAATCGGAACCCTAACCGGATCTCTAACCCTAGCCCTCAACATAACCTTAACCCTAGGTCCAATCGGAACCCTAACCGGATCTCTAACCCTAGCCCTCAACATAACCCTAACCATAGGTCCTATCGGAACCCTAACCGGATATATAACCCTAGCCCTCAACATAACACTAACCCTAGGTCCAATCGGAACCCTAACCGGATCTCTAACCCTCGCCCTCAACATAACACTAACCCTAGGTCCTATCCGAACCCTAACCGGATCTCTAAACCTAGCCCTCAACATAACCCTAACACTATGTCCAATCGGAACCCTAGCCGGATCTCTAACCCTAGCCCTCAACATAACCCTAACACTATGTCCAATCGGAACCCTAACCGGATCTCTACCCCTCGCCCTCAACATAACCCTAACCCTTGGTCCAATCGGAACCCTAACCGGATCTCTACCCCTCGCCCTCAACATAACCCTAACCCTTGGTCCAATCGGAACCCTAACCGGATCTCTACCCCTCGCCCTCAACATAACCCTAACCCTAGGTCCAATCGGAACCCTAACCGGATCTCTAACCCTCGCCCTCAACATAACACTAACCCTAGGTCCTATCCGAACCCTAACCGGATCTCTAAACCTAGCCCTCAACATAACCCTAACACTATGTCCAATCGGAACCCTAACCGGATCTCTACCCCTCGCCCTCAACATAACCCTAACCCTAGGTCCAATCGGAACCCTAACCGGATCTCTACCCCTCGCCCTCAACATAACCCTAACCCTTGGTCCAATCGGAACCCTAACCGGATCTCTACCCCTCGCCCTCAACATAACCCTAACCCTTGGTCCAATCGGAACCCTAACCGGATATCTAACCCTAGCCCTCAACATAACCCTAACCCTAGGTCCAATAGAAACCCTAACCGGATCTCTAACCCTAGCCCTCAACATAACCCTAACCATAGGTCCTATCGGAACCCTAACCGGATCTCTAACCCTAGCCCTAAACATAACCCTAATCGTAGGTCCAATCGGAACCCTAACCGGATCTCTAACCCTCGCCCTCAACATAACACTAACCCTAGGTCCTATCGGAACCCTAACCGGATCTCTAAACCTAGCCCTCAACATAACCCTAACCCTAGGTCCAATCGGAACCCTAACCGGATCTCTAACCCTAGCCCTCAACATAACCCTAACCCTAGGTCCAATTGGAACCGAAAACGGATATCTAAACCACGCCCTCAACATAACCCTAACCCTAGGTCCAATCGGAACCCTAACCGGATCTCTAACCCTAGCCCTCAACATAACCCTAACCCTAGGTCCAATCGGAACCCTAACTGGATTTCTAACCCTAGCCCTCAACATAACCCTAACCCTAGGTCCAATCGGAACCCTAACAGGATCTCTACCCCAGCCCTCAACATAACCCTAACCCTAGGTCCAATCGGAACCCTTACTGGATCTCTACCCCTCGCCCTCAACGTAACCCTAACCCTAGGTCCAATCGGAACCCTAACCGGATCTCTACCCCTCGCCCTCAACATAACCCTAACCCTTGGTCCAATCGGAACCCTAACCGGATCTCTAACCCTAGCCCTCAACATAACCCTAACCATAGGTCCTATCGGAACCCTAACCAGATCTCTAACCCTAGCCCTAAACATAACCCTAACCCTAGGTCCAATCGGAACCCTAACCGGATCTCTAACCCTCGCCCTCAACATAACACTAACCCTAGGTCCTATCCGAACCCTAACCGGATCTCTAAACCTAGCCCTCAACATAACGCTAACCCTAGGTCCAATCGGAACCCTAACCGGATCTCTAACCCTAGCCCTCAACCTAACCTTAACCCTAGGTCCAATCGGAACCCAAAACGGATATCTAACCCTAGCCCTCAACATAACCCTAACCCTAGGTCCAATCGGAAACCTAACCGGATATCTAACCCTCGCCCTCAACATAACCCTAACCCTAGGTCCAATCGGAACCCTAACCGGATCTCTAACCCTAGCCCTCAAAATAACCCTAACCCTAGGTCCAATCGGAACCCTAACCGGATATCTAACCCTAGCCCTCAACATAACCCTAACCCTAGGTCCAATCGGAACCCTAAAAGGATCTCTTCCCCAGCCCTCAACATAACCCTAACCCTAGGTCCAATCGGAACCCTTACTGGATCTCTACCCCTCGCCCTCAACATAACCCTAACCCTAGGTCCAATCGGAACCCTAACCGGATCTCTACCCCTCGCCCTCAACATAACTCTAACCCTTGGTCCAATCGGAACCCTAACCGAATATCTAACCCTAGCTCTCAACATAACCCTAACCCTAGGTCCAATCGGAACCCTAACCGGATCTCTATCCCTAGCCCTCAACATAACCCTAACCCTAGGTCCAATCGGAACCCTAACCGGATCTCTAACCCTAGCCCTCAACATAACCTTAACCCTAGGTCCAATCGGAACCCTAACCGGATCTCTAACCCTAGCCCTCAACATAACCCTAACCATAGGTCCTATCGGAACCCTAACCGGATATATAACCCTAGCCCTCAACATAACACTAACCCTAGGTCCAATCGGAACCCTAACCGGATCTCTAACCCTCGCCCTCAACATAACACTAACCCTAGGTCCTATCCGAACCCTAACCGGATCTCTAAACCTAGCCCTCAACATAACCCTAACACTATGTCCAATCGGAACCCTAACCGGATCTCTAACCCTAGCCCTCAACATAACCCTAACACTATGTCCAATCGGAACCCTAACCGGATCTCTACCCCTCGCCCTCAACATAACCCTAACCCTTGGTCCAATCGGAACCCTAACCGGATCTCTACCCCTCGCCCTCAACATAACCCTAACCCTTGGTCCAATCGGAACCCTAACCGGATATCTAACCCTAGCCCTCAACATAACCCTAACCCTAGGTCCAATAGAAACCCTAACCGGATCTCTAACCCTAGCCCTCAACATAACCCTAACCATAGGTCCTATCGGAACCCTAACCGGATCTCTAACCCTAGCCCTAAACATAACCCTAATCGTAGGTCCAATCGGAACCCTAACCGGATCTCTAACCCTCGCCCTCAACATAACACTAACCCTAGGTCCTATCGGAACCCTAACCGGATCTCTAAACCTAGCCCTCAACATAACCCTAACCCTAGGTCCAATCGGAACCCTAACCGGATCTCTAACCCTAGCCCTCAACATAACCCTAACCCTAGGTCCAATTGGAACCGAAAACGGATATCTAAACCACGCCCTCAACATAACCCTAACCCTAGGTCCAATCGGAACCCTAACCGGATCTCTAACCCTAGCCCTCAACATAACCCTAACCCTAGGTCCAATCGGAACCCTAACTGGATTTCTAACCCTAGCCCTCAACATAACCCTAACCCTAGGTCCAATCGGAACCCTAACAGGATCTCTACCCCAGCCCTCAACATAACCCTAACCCTAGGTCCAATCGGAACCCTTACTGGATCTCTACCCCTCGCCCTCAACGTAACCCTAACCCTAGGTCCAATCGGAACCCTAACCGGATCTCTACCCCTCGCCCTCAACATAACCCTAACCCTTGGTCCAATCGGAACCCTAACCGGATCTCTAACCCTAGCCCTCAACATAACCCTAACCATAGGTCCTATCGGAACCCTAACCAGATCTCTAACCCTAGCCCTAAACATAACCCTAACCCTAGGTCCAATCGGAACCCTAACCGGATCTCTAACCCTCGCCCTCAACATAACACTAACCCTAGGTCCTATCCGAACCCTAACCGGATCTCTAAACCTAGCCCTCAACATAACCCTAACACTATGTCCAATCGGAACCCTAACCGGATCTCTAACCCTAGCCCTCAACATAACCCTAACACTATGTCCAATCGGAACCCTAACCGGATCTCTACCCCTCGCCCTCAACATAACCCTAACCCTTGGTCCAATCGGAACCCTAACCGGATCTCTACCCCTCGCCCTCAACATAACCCTAACCCTTGGTCCAATCGGAACCCTAACCGGATATCTAACCCTAGCCCTCAACATAACCCTAACCCTAGGTCCAATAGAAACCCTAACCGGATCTCTAACCCTAGCCCTCAACATAACCCTAACCATAGGTCCTATCGGAACCCTAACCGGATCTCTAACCCTAGCCCTAAACATAACCCTAATCGTAGGTCCAATCGGAACCCTAACCGGATCTCTAACCCTCGCCCTCAACATAACACTAACCCTAGGTCCTATCGGAACCCTAACCGGATCTCTAAACCTAGCCCTCAACATAACCCTAACCCTAGGTCCAATCGGAACCCTAACCGGATCTCTAACCCTAGCCCTCAACATAACCCTAACCCTAGGTCCAATTGGAACCGAAAACGGATATCTAAACCACGCCCTCAACATAACCCTAACCCTAGGTCCAATCGGAACCCTAACCGGATCTCTAACCCTAGCCCTCAACATAACCCTAACCCTAGGTCCAATCGGAACCCTAACTGGATTTCTAACCCTAGCCCTCAACATAACCCTAACCCTAGGTCCAATCGGAACCCTAACAGGATCTCTACCCCAGCCCTCAACATAACCCTAACCCTAGGTCCAATCGGAACCCTTACTGGATCTCTACCCCTCGCCCTCAACGTAACCCTAACCCTAGGTCCAATCGGAACCCTAACCGGATCTCTACCCCTCGCCCTCAACATAACCCTAACCCTTGGTCCAATCGGAACCCTAACCGGATCTCTAACCCTAGCCCTCAACATAACCCTAACCATAGGTCCTATCGGAACCCTAACCAGATCTCTAACCCTAGCCCTAAACATAACCCTAACCCTAGGTCCAATCGGAACCCTAACCGGATCTCTAACCCTAGCCCTCAAAATAACCCTAACCCTAGGTCCAATCGGAACCCTAACCGGATATCTAACCCTAGCCCTCAACATAACCCTAACCCTAGGTCCAATCGGAACCCTAAAAGGATCTCTTCCCCAGCCCTCAACATAACCCTAACCCTAGGTCCAATCGGAACCCTTACTGGATCTCTACCCCTCGCCCTCAACATAACCCTAACCCTAGGTCCAATCGGAACCCTAACCGGATCTCTACCCCTCGCCCTCAACATAACTCTAACCCTTGGTCCAATCGGAACCCTAACCGAATATCTAACCCTAGCTCTCAACATAACCCTAACCCTAGGTCCAATCGGAACCCTAACCGGATCTCTATCCCTAGCCCTCAACATAACCCTAACCCTAGGTCCAATCGGAACCCTAACCGGATCTCTAACCCTAGCCCTCAACATAACCTTAACCCTAGGTCCAATCGGAACCCTAACCGGATCTCTAACCCTAGCCCTCAACATAACCCTAACCATAGGTCCTATCGGAACCCTAACCGGATATATAACCCTAGCCCTCAACATAACACTAACCCTAGGTCCAATCGGAACCCTAACCGGATCTCTAACCCTCGCCCTCAACATAACACTAACCCTAGGTCCTATCCGAACCCTAACCGGATCTCTAAACCTAGCCCTCAACATAACCCTAACACTATGTCCAATCGGAACCCTAACCGGATCTCTAACCCTAGCCCTCAACATAACCCTAACACTATGTCCAATCGGAACCCTAACCGGATCTCTACCCCTCGCCCTCAACATAACCCTAACCCTTGGTCCAATCGGAACCCTAACCGGATCTCTACCCCTCGCCCTCAACATAACCCTAACCCTAGGTCCAATCGGAACCCTAACCGGATCTCTAACCCTCGCCCTCAACATAACACTAACCCTAGGTCCTATCCGAACCCTAACCGGATCTCTAAACCTAGCCCTCAACATAACCCTAACACTATGTCCAATCGGAACCCTAACCGGATCTCTACCCCTCGCCCTCAACATAACCCTAACCCTAGGTCCAATCGGAACCCTAACCGGATCTCTACCCCTCGCCCTCAACATAACCCTAACCCTTGGTCCAATCGGAACCCTAACCGGATCTCTACCCCTCGCCCTCAACATAACCCTAACCCTTGGTCCAATCGGAACCCAAACCGGATATCTAACCCTAGCCCTCAACATAACCCTAACCCTAGGTCCAATAGAAACCCTAACCGGATCTCTAACCCTAGCCCTCAACATAACCCTAACCATAGGTCCTATCGGAACCCTAACCGGATCTCTAACCCTAGCCCTAAACATAACCCTAATCGTAGGTCCAATCGGAACCCTAACCGGATCTCTAACCCTCGCCCTCAACATAACACTAACCCTAGGTCCTATCGGAACCCTAACCGGATCTCTAAACCTAGCCCTCAACATAACCCTAACCCTAGGTCCAATCGGAACCCTAACCGGATCTCTAACCCTAGCCCTCAACATAACCCTAACCCTAGGTCCAATTGGAACCGAAAACGGATATCTAAACCACGCCCTCAACATAACCCTAACCCTAGGTCCAATCGGAACCCTAACCGGATCTCTAACCCTAGCCCTCAACATAACCCTAACCCTAGGTCCAATCGGAACCCTAACTGGATTTCTAACCCTAGCCCTCAACATAACCCTAACCCTAGGTCCAATCGGAACCCTAACAGGATCTCTACCCCAGCCCTCAACATAACCCTAACCCTAGGTCCAATCGGAACCCTTACTGGATCTCTACCCCTCGCCCTCAACGTAACCCTAACCCTAGGTCCAATCGGAACCCTAACCGGATCTCTACCCCTCGCCCTCAACATAACCCTAACCCTTGGTCCAATCGGAACCCTAACCGGATCTCTAACCCTAGCCCTCAACATAACCCTAACCATAGGTCCTATCGGAACCCTAACCAGATCTCTAACCCTAGCCCTAAACATAACCCTAACCCTAGGTCCAATCGGAACCCTAACCGGATCTCTAACCCTCGCCCTCAACATAACACTAACCCTAGGTCCTATCCGAACCCTAACCGGATCTCTAAACCTAGCCCTCAACATAACGCTAACCCTAGGTCCAATCGGAACCCTAACCGGATCTCTAACCCTAGCCCTCAACCTAACCTTAACCCTAGGTCCAATCGGAACCCAAAACGGATATCTAACCCTAGCCCTCAACATAACCCTAACCCTAGGTCCAATCGGAAACCTAACCGGATATCTAACCCTCGCCCTCAACATAACCCTAACCCTAGGTCCAATCGGAACCCTAACCGGATCTCTAACCCTAGCCCTCAAAATAACCCTAACCCTAGGTCCAATCGGAACCCTAACCGGATATCTAACCCTAGCCCTCAACATAACCCTAACCCTAGGTCCAATCGGAACCCTAAAAGGATCTCTTCCCCAGCCCTCAACATAACCCTAACCCTAGGTCCAATCGGAACCCTTACTGGATCTCTACCCCTCGCCCTCAACATAACCCTAACCCTAGGTCCAATCGGAACCCTAACCGGATCTCTACCCCTCGCCCTCAACATAACTCTAACCCTTGGTCCAATCGGAACCCTAACCGAATATCTAACCCTAGCTCTCAACATAACCCTAACCCTAGGTCCAATCGGAACCCTAACCGGATCTCTATCCCTAGCCCTCAACATAACCCTAACCCTAGGTCCAATCGGAACCCTAACCGGATCTCTAACCCTAGCCCTCAACATAACCTTAACCCTAGGTCCAATCGGAACCCTAACCGGATCTCTAACCCTAGCCCTCAACATAACCCTAACCATAGGTCCTATCGGAACCCTAACCGGATATATAACCCTAGCCCTCAACATAACACTAACCCTAGGTCCAATCGGAACCCTAACCGGATCTCTAACCCTCGCCCTCAACATAACACTAACCCTAGGTCCTATCCGAACCCTAACCGGATCTCTAAACCTAGCCCTCAACATAACCCTAACACTATGTCCAATCGGAACCCTAGCCGGATCTCTAACCCTAGCCCTCAACATAACCCTAACACTATGTCCAATCGGAACCCTAACCGGATCTCTACCCCTCGCCCTCAACATAACCCTAACCCTTGGTCCAATCGGAACCCTAACCGGATCTCTACCCCTCGCCCTCAACATAACCCTAACCCTTGGTCCAATCGGAACCCTAACCGGATCTCTACCCCTCGCCCTCAACATAACCCTAACCCTAGGTCCAATCGGAACCCTAACCGGATCTCTAACCCTCGCCCTCAACATAACACTAACCCTAGGTCCTATCCGAACCCTAACCGGATCTCTAAACCTAGCCCTCAACATAACCCTAACACTATGTCCAATCGGAACCCTAACCGGATCTCTACCCCTCGCCCTCAACATAACCCTAACCCTAGGTCCAATCGGAACCCTAACCGGATCTCTACCCCTCGCCCTCAACATAACCCTAACCCTTGGTCCAATCGGAACCCTAACCGGATCTCTACCCCTCGCCCTCAACATAACCCTAACCCTTGGTCCAATCGGAACCCTAACCGGATATCTAACCCTAGCCCTCAACATAACCCTAACCCTAGGTCCAATAGAAACCCTAACCGGATCTCTAACCCTAGCCCTCAACATAACCCTAACCATAGGTCCTATCGGAACCCTAACCGGATCTCTAACCCTAGCCCTAAACATAACCCTAATCGTAGGTCCAATCGGAACCCTAACCGGATCTCTAACCCTCGCCCTCAACATAACACTAACCCTAGGTCCTATCGGAACCCTAACCGGATCTCTAAACCTAGCCCTCAACATAACCCTAACCCTAGGTCCAATCGGAACCCTAACCGGATCTCTAACCCTAGCCCTCAACATAACCCTAACCCTAGGTCCAATTGGAACCGAAAACGGATATCTAAACCACGCCCTCAACATAACCCTAACCCTAGGTCCAATCGGAACCCTAACCGGATCTCTAACCCTAGCCCTCAACATAACCCTAACCCTAGGTCCAATCGGAACCCTAACTGGATTTCTAACCCTAGCCCTCAACATAACCCTAACCCTAGGTCCAATCGGAACCCTAACAGGATCTCTACCCCAGCCCTCAACATAACCCTAACCCTAGGTCCAATCGGAACCCTTACTGGATCTCTACCCCTCGCCCTCAACGTAACCCTAACCCTAGGTCCAATCGGAACCCTAACCGGATCTCTACCCCTCGCCCTCAACATAACCCTAACCCTTGGTCCAATCGGAACCCTAACCGGATCTCTAACCCTAGCCCTCAACATAACCCTAACCATAGGTCCTATCGGAACCCTAACCAGATCTCTAACCCTAGCCCTAAACATAACCCTAACCCTAGGTCCAATCGGAACCCTAACCGGATCTCTAACCCTCGCCCTCAACATAACACTAACCCTAGGTCCTATCCGAACCCTAACCGGATCTCTAAACCTAGCCCTCAACATAACGCTAACCCTAGGTCCAATCGGAACCCTAACCGGATCTCTAACCCTAGCCCTCAACCTAACCTTAACCCTAGGTCCAATCGGAACCCAAAACGGATATCTAACCCTAGCCCTCAACATAACCCTAACCCTAGGTCCAATCGGAAACCTAACCGGATATCTAACCCTCGCCCTCAACATAACCCTAACCCTAGGTCCAATCGGAACCCTAACCGGATCTCTAACCCTAGCCCTCAAAATAACCCTAACCCTAGGTCCAATCGGAACCCTAACCGGATATCTAACCCTAGCCCTCAACATAACCCTAACCCTAGGTCCAATCGGAACCCTAAAAGGATCTCTTCCCCAGCCCTCAACATAACCCTAACCCTAGGTCCAATCGGAACCCTTACTGGATCTCTACCCCTCGCCCTCAACATAACCCTAACCCTAGGTCCAATCGGAACCCTAACCGGATCTCTACCCCTCGCCCTCAACATAACTCTAACCCTTGGTCCAATCGGAACCCTAACCGAATATCTAACCCTAGCTCTCAACATAACCCTAACCCTAGGTACAATCGGAACCCTAACCGGATCTCTATCCCTAGCCCTCAACATAACCCTAACCCTAGGTCCAATCGGAACCCTAACCGGATCTCTAACCCTAGCCCTCAACATAACCTTAACCCTAGGTCCAATCGGAACCCTAACCGGATCTCTAACCCTAGCCCTCAACATAACCCTAACCATAGGTCCTATCGGAACCCTAACCGGATATATAACCCTAGCCCTCAACATAACACTAACCCTAGGTCCAATCGGAACCCTAACCGGATCTCTAACCCTCGCCCTCAACATAACACTAACCCTAGGTCCTATCCGAACCCTAACCGGATCTCTAAACCTAGCCCTCAACATAACCCTAACACTATGTCCAATCGGAACCCTAACCGGATCTCTAACCCTAGCCCTCAACATAACCCTAACACTATGTCCAATCGGAACCCTAACCGGATCTCTACCCCTCGCCCTCAACATAACCCTAACCCTTGGTCCAATCGGAACCCTAACCGGATCTCTACCCCTCGCCCTCAACATAACCCTAACCCTTGGTCCAATCGGAACCCTAACCGGATATCTAACCCTAGCCCTCAACATAACCCTAACCCTAGGTCCAATAGAAACCCTAACCGGATCTCTAACCCTAGCCCTCAACATAACCCTAACCATAGGTCCTATCGGAACCCTAACCGGATCTCTAACCCTAGCCCTAAACATAACCCTAATCGTAGGTCCAATCGGAACCCTAACCGGATCTCTAACCCTCGCCCTCAACATAACACTAACCCTAGGTCCTATCGGAACCCTAACCGGATCTCTAAACCTAGCCCTCAACATAACCCTAACCCTAGGTCCAATCGGAACCCTAACCGGATCTCTAACCCTAGCCCTCAACATAACCCTAACCCTAGGTCCAATTGGAACCGAAAACGGATATCTAAACCACGCCCTCAACATAACCCTAACCCTAGGTCCAATCGGAACCCTAACCGGATCTCTAACCCTAGCCCTCAACATAACCCTAACCCTAGGTCCAATCGGAACCCTAACTGGATTTCTAACCCTAGCCCTCAACATAACCCTAACCCTAGGTCCAATCGGAACCCTAACAGGATCTCTACCCCAGCCCTCAACATAACCCTAACCCTAGGTCCAATCGGAACCCTTACTCTATCTCTACCCCTCGCCCTCAACGTAACCCTAACCCTAGGTCCAATCGGAACCCTAACCGGATCTCTACCCCTCGCCCTCAACATAACCCTAACCCTTGGTCCAATCGGAACCCTAACCGGATCTCTAACCCTAGCCCTCAACATAACCCTAACCATAGGTCCTATCGGAACCCTAACCAGATCTCTAACCCTAGCCCTAAACATAACCCTAACCCTAGGTCCAATCGGAACCCTAACCGGATCTCTAACCCTCGCCCTCAACATAACACTAACCCTAGGTCCTATCCGAACCCTAACCGGATCTCTAAACCTAGCCCTCAACATAACCCTAACACTATGTCCAATCGGAACCCTAACCGGATCTCTAACCCTAGCCCTCAACATAACCCTAACACTATGTCCAATCGGAACCCTAACCGGATCTCTACCCCTCGCCCTCAACATAACCCTAACCCTTGGTCCAATCGGAACCCTAACCGGATCTCTACCCCTCGCCCTCAACATAACCCTAACCCTTGGTCCAATCGGAACCCTAACCGGATATCTAACCCTAGCCCTCAACATAACCCTAACCCTAGGTCCAATAGAAACCCTAACCGGATCTCTAACCCTAGCCCTCAACATAACCCTAACCATAGGTCCTATCGGAACCCTAACCGGATCTCTAACCCTAGCCCTAAACATAACCCTAATCGTAGGTCCAATCGGAACCCTAACCGGATCTCTAACCCTCGCCCTCAACATAACACTAACCCTAGGTCCTATCGGAACCCTAACCGGATCTCTAAACCTAGCCCTCAACATAACCCTAACCCTAGGTCCAATCGGAACCCTAACCGGATCTCTAACCCTAGCCCTCAACATAACCCTAACCCTAGGTCCAATTGGAACCGAAAACGGATATCTAAACCACGCCCTCAACATAACCCTAACCCTAGGTCCAATCGGAACCCTAACCGGATCTCTAACCCTAGCCCTCAACATAACCCTAACCCTAGGTCCAATCGGAACCCTAACTGGATTTCTAACCCTAGCCCTCAACATAACCCTAACCCTAGGTCCAATCGGAACCCTAACAGGATCTCTACCCCAGCCCTCAACATAACCCTAACCCTAGGTCCAATCGGAACCCTTACTGGATCTCTACCCCTCGCCCTCAACGTAACCCTAACCCTAGGTCCAATCGGAACCCTAACCGGATCTCTACCCCTCGCCCTCAACATAACCCTAACCCTTGGTCCAATCGGAACCCTAACCGGATCTCTAACCCTAGCCCTCAACATAACCCTAACCATAGGTCCTATCGGAACCCTAACCAGATCTCTAACCCTAGCCCTAAACATAACCCTAACCCTAGGTCCAATCGGAACCCTAACCGGATCTCTAACCCTAGCCCTCAAAATAACCCTAACCCTAGGTCCAATCGGAACCCTAACCGGATATCTAACCCTAGCCCTCAACATAACCCTAACCCTAGGTCCAATCGGAACCCTAAAAGGATCTCTTCCCCAGCCCTCAACATAACCCTAACCCTAGGTCCAATCGGAACCCTTACTGGATCTCTACCCCTCGCCCTCAACATAACCCTAACCCTAGGTCCAATCGGAACCCTAACCGGATCTCTACCCCTCGCCCTCAACATAACTCTAACCCTTGGTCCAATCGGAACCCTAACCGAATATCTAACCCTAGCTCTCAACATAACCCTAACCCTAGGTCCAATCGGAACCCTAACCGGATCTCTATCCCTAGCCCTCAACATAACCCTAACCCTAGGTCCAATCGGAACCCTAACCGGATCTCTAACCCTAGCCCTCAACATAACCTTAACCCTAGGTCCAATCGGAACCCTAACCGGATCTCTAACCCTAGCCCTCAACATAACCCTAACCATAGGTCCTATCGGAACCCTAACCGGATATATAACCCTAGCCCTCAACATAACACTAACCCTAGGTCCAATCGGAACCCTAACCGGATCTCTAACCCTCGCCCTCAACATAACACTAACCCTAGGTCCTATCCGAACCCTAACCGGATCTCTAAACCTAGCCCTCAACATAACCCTAACACTATGTCCAATCGGAACCCTAACCGGATCTCTAACCCTAGCCCTCAACATAACCCTAACACTATGTCCAATCGGAACCCTAACCGGATCTCTACCCCTCGCCCTCAACATAACCCTAACCCTTGGTCCAATCGGAACCCTAACCGGATCTCTACCCCTCGCCCTCAACATAACCCTAACCCTAGGTCCAATCGGAACCCTAACCGGATCTCTAACCCTCGCCCTCAACATAACACTAACCCTAGGTCCTATCCGAACCCTAACCGGATCTCTAAACCTAGCCCTCAACATAACCCTAACACTATGTCCAATCGGAACCCTAACCGGATCTCTACCCCTCGCCCTCAACATAACCCTAACCCTAGGTCCAATCGGAACCCTAACCGGATCTCTACCCCTCGCCCTCAACATAACCCTAACCCTTGGTCCAATCGGAACCCTAACCGGATCTCTACCCCTCGCCCTCAACATAACCCTAACCCTTGGTCCAATCGGAACCCTAACCGGATATCTAACCCTAGCCCTCAACATAACCCTAACCCTAGGTCCAATAGAAACCCTAACCGGATCTCTAACCCTAGCCCTCAACATAACCCTAACCATAGGTCCTATCGGAACCCTAACCGGATCTCTAACCCTAGCCCTAAACATAACCCTAATCGTAGGTCCAATCGGAACCCTAACCGGATCTCTAACCCTCGCCCTCAACATAACACTAACCCTAGGTCCTATCGGAACCCTAACCGGATCTCTAAACCTAGCCCTCAACATAACCCTAACCCTAGGTCCAATCGGAACCCTAACCGGATCTCTAACCCTAGCCCTCAACATAACCCTAACCCTAGGTCCAATTGGAACCGAAAACGGATATCTAAACCACGCCCTCAACATAACCCTAACCCTAGGTCCAATCGGAACCCTAACCGGATCTCTAACCCTAGCCCTCAACATAACCCTAACCCTAGGTCCAATCGGAACCCTAACTGGATTTCTAACCCTAGCCCTCAACATAACCCTAACCCTAGGTCCAATCGGAACCCTAACAGGATCTCTACCCCAGCCCTCAACATAACCCTAACCCTAGGTCCAATCGGAACCCTTACTGGATCTCTACCCCTCGCCCTCAACGTAACCCTAACCCTAGGTCCAATCGGAACCCTAACCGGATCTCTACCCCTCGCCCTCAACATAACCCTAACCCTTGGTCCAATCGGAACCCTAACCGGATCTCTAACCCTAGCCCTCAACATAACCCTAACCATAGGTCCTATCGGAACCCTAACCAGATCTCTAACCCTAGCCCTAAACATAACCCTAACCCTAGGTCCAATCGGAACCCTAACCGGATCTCTAACCCTCGCCCTCAACATAACACTAACCCTAGGTCCTATCCGAACCCTAACCGGATCTCTAAACCTAGCCCTCAACATAACGCTAACCCTAGGTCCAATCGGAACCCTAACCGGATCTCTAACCCTAGCCCTCAACCTAACCTTAACCCTAGGTCCAATCGGAACCCAAAACGGATATCTAACCCTAGCCCTCAACATAACCCTAACCCTAGGTCCAATCGGAAACCTAACCGGATATCTAACCCTCGCCCTCAACATAACCCTAACCCTAGGTCCAATCGGAACCCTAACCGGATCTCTAACCCTAGCCCTCAAAATAACCCTAACCCTAGGTCCAATCGGAACCCTAACCGGA
Organism: Miniopterus natalensis; assembly: GCF_054644295.1. NCBI lineage: Eukaryota > Metazoa > Chordata > Mammalia > Chiroptera > Miniopteridae > Miniopterus > Miniopterus natalensis. The sequence continues at coordinate 902,924 of NC_142091.1, forward strand.
TATCTAACCCTAGCCCTCAACATAACCCTAACCCTAGGTCCAATCGGAACCCTAAAAGGATCTCTTCCCCAGCCCTCAACATAACCCTAACCCTAGGTCCAATCGGAACCCTTACTGGATCTCTACCCCTCGCCCTCAACATAACCCTAACCCTAGGTCCAATCGGAACCCTAACCGGATCTCTACCCCTCGCCCTCAACATAACTCTAACCCTTGGTCCAATCGGAACCCTAACCGAATATCTAACCCTAGCTCTCAACATAACCCTAACCCTAGGTCCAATCGGAACCCTAACCGGATCTCTATCCCTAGCCCTCAACATAACCCTAACCCTAGGTCCAATCGGAACCCTAACCGGATCTCTAACCCTAGCCCTCAACATAACCTTAACCCTAGGTCCAATCGGAACCCTAACCGGATCTCTAACCCTAGCCCTCAACATAACCCTAACCATAAGTCCTATCGGAACCCTAACCGGATATATAACCCTAGCCCTCAACATAACACTAACCCTAGGTCCAATCGGAACCCTAACCGGATCTCTAACCCTCGCCCTCAACATAACACTAACCCTAGGTCCTATCCGAACCCTAACCGGATCTCTAAACCTAGCCCTCAACATAACCCTAACACTATGTCCAATCGGAACCCTAACCGGATCTCTAACCCTAGCCCTCAACATAACCCTAACACTATGTCCAATCGGAACCCTAACCGGATCTCTACCCCTCGCCCTCAACATAACCCTAACCCTTGGTCCAATCGGAACCCTAACCGGATCTCTACCCCTCGCCCTCAACATAACCCTAACCCTTGGTCCAATCGGAACCCTAACCGGATCTCTACCCCTCGCCCTCAACATAACCCTAACCCTAGGTCCAATCGGAACCCTAACCGGATCTCTAACCCTCGCCCTCAACATAACACTAACCCTAGGTCCTATCCGAACCCTAACCGGATCTCTAAACCTAGCCCTCAACATAACCCTAACACTATGTCCAATCGGAACCCTAACCGGATCTCTACCCCTCGCCCTCAACATAACCCTAACCCTAGGTCCAATCGGAACCCTAACCGGATCTCTACCCCTCGCCCTCAACATAACCCTAACCCTTGGTCCAATCGGAACCCTAACCGGATCTCTACCCCTCGCCCTCAACATAACCCTAACCCTTGGTCCAATCGGAACCCTAACCGGATATCTAACCCTAGCCCTCAACATAACCCTAACCCTAGGTCCAATAGAAACCCTAACCGGATCTCTAACCCTAGCCCTCAACATAACCCTAACCATAGGTCCTATCGGAACCCTAACCGGATCTCTAACCCTAGCCCTAAACATAACCCTAATCGTAGGTCCAATCGGAACCCTAACCGGATCTCTAACCCTCGCCCTCAACATAACACTAACCCTAGGTCCTATCGGAACCCTAACCGGATCTCTAAACCTAGCCCTCAACATAACCCTAACCCTAGGTCCAATCGGAACCCTAACCGGATCTCTAACCCTAGCCCTCAACATAACCCTAACCCTAGGTCCAATTGGAACCGAAAACGGATATCTAAACCACGCCCTCAACATAACCCTAACCCTAGGTCCAATCGGAACCCTAACCGGATCTCTAACCCTAGCCCTCAACATAACCCTAACCCTAGGTCCAATCGGAACCCTAACTGGATTTCTAACCCTAGCCCTCAACATAACCCTAACCCTAGGTCCAATCGGAACCCTAACAGGATCTCTACCACAGCCCTCAACATAACCCTAACCCTAGGTCCAATCGGAACCCTTACTGGATCTCTACCCCTCGCCCTCAACGTAACCCTAACCCTAGGTCCAATCGGAACCCTAACCGGATCTCTACCCCTCGCCCTCAACATAACCCTAACCCTTGGTCCAATCGGAACCCTAACCGGATCTCTAACCCTAGCCCTCAACATAACCCTAACCATAGGTCCTATCGGAACCCTAACCAGATCTCTAACCCTAGCCCTAAACATAACCCTAACCCTAGGTCCAATCGGAACCCTAACCGGATCTCTAACCCTCGCCCTCAACATAACACTAACCCTAGGTCCTATCCGAACCCTAACCGGATCTCTAAACCTAGCCCTCAACATAACGCTAACCCTAGGTCCAATCGGAACCCTAACCGGATCTCTAACCCTAGCCCTCAACCTAACCTTAACCCTAGGTCCAATCGGAACCCAAAACGGATATCTAACCCTAGCCCTCAACATAACCCTAACCCTAGGTCCAATCGGAAACCTAACCGGATATCTAACCCTCGCCCTCAACATAACCCTAACCCTAGGTCCAATCGGAACCCTAACCGGATCTCTAACCCTAGCCCTCAAAATAACCCTAACCCTAGGTCCAATCGGAACCCTAACCGGATATCTAACCCTAGCCCTCAACATAACCCTAACCCTAGGTCCAATCGGAACCCTAAAAGGATCTCTTCCCCAGCCCTCAACATAACCCTAACCCTAGGTCCAATCGGAACCCTTACTGGATCTCTACCCCTCGCCCTCAACATAACCCTAACCCTAGGTCCAATCGGAACCCTAACCGGATCTCTACCCCTCGCCCTCAACATAACTCTAACCCTTGGTCCAATCGGAACCCTAACCGAATATCTAACCCTAGCTCTCAACATAACCCTAACCCTAGGTCCAATCGGAACCCTAACCGGATCTCTATCCCTAGCCCTCAACATAACCCTAACCCTAGGTCCAATCGGAACCCTAACCGGATCTCTAACCCTAGCCCTCAACATAACCTTAACCCTAGGTCCAATCGGAACCCTAACCGGATCTCTAACCCTAGCCCTCAACATAACCCTAACCATAGGTCCTATCGGAACCCTAACCGGATATATAACCCTAGCCCTCAACATAACACTAACCCTAGGTCCAATCGGAACCCTAACCGGATCTCTAACCCTCGCCCTCAACATAACACTAACCCTAGGTCCTATCCGAACCCTAACCGGATCTCTAAACCTAGCCCTCAACATAACCCTAACACTATGTCCAATCGGAACCCTAACCGGATCTCTAACCCTAGCCCTCAACATAACCCTAACACTATGTCCAATCGGAACCCTAACCGGATCTCTACCCCTCGCCCTCAACATAACCCTAACCCTTGGTCCAATCGGAACCCTAACCGGATCTCTACCCCTCGCCCTCAACATAACCCTAACCCTTGGTCCAATCGGAACCCTAACCGGATATCTAACCCTAGCCCTCAACATAACCCTAACCCTAGGTCCAATAGAAACCCTAACCGGATCTCTAACCCTAGCCCTCAACATAACCCTAACCATAGGTCCTATCGGAACCCTAACCGGATCTCTAACCCTAGCCCTAAACATAACCCTAATCGTAGGTCCAATCGGAACCCTAACCGGATCTCTAACCCTCGCCCTCAACATAACACTAACCCTAGGTCCTATCGGAACCCTAACCGGATCTCTAAACCTAGCCCTCAACATAACCCTAACCCTAGGTCCAATCGGAACCCTAACCGGATCTCTAACCCTAGCCCTCAACATAACCCTAACCCTAGGTCCAATTGGAACCGAAAACGGATATCTAAACCACGCCCTCAACATAACCCTAACCCTAGGTCCAATCGGAACCCTAACCGGATCTCTAACCCTAGCCCTCAACATAACCCTAACCCTAGGTCCAATCGGAACCCTAACTGGATTTCTAACCCTAGCCCTCAACATAACCCTAACCCTAGGTCCAATCGGAACCCTAACAGGATCTCTACCCCAGCCCTCAACATAACCCTAACCCTAGGTCCAATCGGAACCCTTACTGGATCTCTACCCCTCGCCCTCAACGTAACCCTAACCCTAGGTCCAATCGGAACCCTAACCGGATCTCTACCCCTCGCCCTCAACATAACCCTAACCCTTGGTCCAATCGGAACCCTAACCGGATCTCTAACCCTAGCCCTCAACATAACCCTAACCATAGGTCCTATCGGAACCCTAACCAGATCTCTAACCCTAGCCCTAAACATAACCCTAACCCTAGGTCCAATCGGAACCCTAACCGGATCTCTAACCCTCGCCCTCAACATAACACTAACCCTAGGTCCTATCCGAACCCTAACCGGATCTCTAAACCTAGCCCTCAACATAACGCTAACCCTAGGTCCAATCGGAACCCTAACCGGATCTCTAACCCTAGCCCTCAACCTAACCTTAACCCTAGGTCCAATCGGAACCCAAAACGGATATCTAACCCTAGCCCTCAACATAACCCTAACCCTAGGTCCAATCGGAAACCTAACCGGATATCTAACCCTCGCCCTCAACATAACCCTAACCCTAGGTCCAATCGGAACCCTAACCGGATCTCTAACCCTCGCCCTCAACATAACACTAACCCTAGGTCCTATCGGAACCCTAACCGGATCTCTAAACCTAGCCCTCAACATAACCCTAACCCTAGGTCCAATCGGAACCCTAACCGGATCTCTAACCCTAGCCCTCAACATAACCCTAACCCTAGGTCCAATTGGAACCAAAAACGGATATCTAACCCACGCCCTCAACATAACCCTAACCCTAGGTCCAATCGGAACCTTAACCGGATCTCTAACCCTAGCCCTCAACATAACCCTAACCCTAGGTCCAATCAGAACCCTAACTGGATTTCTAACCCTAGCCCTCAACATAACCCTAACCCTAGGTCCAATCGGAACCCTAACAAGATCTCTACCCCAGCCCTCAACATAACCCTAACCCTAGGTCCAATCGGAACCCTTACTGGATCTCTACCCCTCGCCCTCAACGTAACCCTAACCCTAGGTCCAATCGGAACCCTAACCGGATCTCTACCCCTCGCCCTCAACATAACCCTAACCCTTGGTCCAATCGGAACCCTAACCGGATCTCTACCCCTCGCCCTCAACATAACCCTAACCCTTGGTCCAATCGGAACCCTAACCGGATATCTAACCCTAGCCCTCAACATAACCCTAACCCTAGGTCCAATAGAAACCCTAACCGGATCTCTAACCCTAGCCCTCAACATAACCCTAACCATAGGTCCTATCGGAACCCTAACCGGATCTCTAACCCTAGCCCTAAACATAACCCTAATCGTAGGTCCAATCGGAACCCTAACCGGATCTCTAACCCTCGCCCTCAACATAACACTAACCCTAGGTCCTATCGGAACCCTAACCGGATCTCTAAACCTAGCCCTCAACATAACCCTAACCCTAGGTCCAATCGGAACCCTAACCGGATCTCTAACCCTAGCCCTCAACATAACCCTAACCCTAGGTCCAATTGGAACCGAAAACGGATATCTAAACCACGCCCTCAACATAACCCTAACCCTAGGTCCAATCGGAACCCTAACCGGATCTCTAACCCTAGCCCTCAACATAACCCTAACCTTAGGTCCAATCGGAACCCTAACTGGATTTCTAACCCTAGCCCTCAACATAACCCTAACCCTAGGTCCAATCGGAACCCTAACAGGATCTCTACCCCAGCCCTCAACATAACCCTAACCCTAGGTCCAATCGGAACCCTTACTGGATCTCTACCCCTCGCCCTCAACGTAACCCTAACCCTAGGTCCAATCGGAACCCTAACCGGATCTCTACCCCTCGCCCTCAACATAACCCTAACCCTTGGTCCAATCGGAACCCTAACCGGATCTCTAACCCTAGCCCTCAACATAACCCTAACCATAGGTCCTATCGGAACCCTAACCAGATCTCTAACCCTAGCCCTAAACATAACCCTAACCCTAGGTCCAATCGGAACCCTAACCGGATCTCTAACCCTCGCCCTCAACATAACACTAACCCTAGGTCCTATCCGAACCCTAACCGGATCTCTAAACCTAGCCCTCAACATAACGCTAACCCTAGGTCCAATCGGAACCCTAACCGGATCTCTAACCCTAGCCCTCAACCTAACCTTAACCCTAGGTCCAATCGGAACCCAAAACGGATATCTAACCCTAGCCCTCAACATAACCCTAACCCTAGGTCCAATCGGAAACCTAACCGGATATCTAACCCTCGCCCTCAACATAACCCTAACCCTAGGTCCAATCGGAACCCTAACCGGATCTCTAACCCTAGCCCTCAAAATAACCCTAACCCTAGGTCCAATCGGAACCCTAACCGGATATCTAACCCTAGCCCTCAACATAACCCTAACCCTAGGTCCAATCGGAACCCTAACCGGATCTCTATCCCTAGCCCTCAACATATCCCTAACTCTAGGTCCAATCGGAACCCTAACCGGATCTCTAACCCTAGGCCTCAACATAACCCTAACCCTAGGTCCAATCGGAACACTAACCGGATCTCTAACCCTAGCCCTCAACATTACCTTAACCCTAGGTCCAATCGGAACACTAACCGGATCTCTAACCCTAGCCCTCAACATTACCTTAACCCTAGGTCCAATCGGAACCCTACCCGGATCTCTAACCCTAGCCCTCAACATAACCTTAACCTTAGGTCCAATCGGAAACCTAACTGGATCTCTAACCCTAGCCCTCAACATAACCCTAACCCTAAGTCCAATTGGAACCCTAACCGGATCTCTAACCCTAGCCCTCAACATAACCCTAACCCTAGGTCCAATCGGAACCCTAAAAGGATCTCTTCCCCAGCCCTCAACATAACCCTAACCCTAGGTCCAATCGGAACCCTTACTGGATCTCTACCCCTCGCCCTCAACATAACCCTAACCCTAGGTCCAATCGGAACCCTAACCGGATCTCTACCCCTCGCCCTCAACATAACTCTAACCCTTGGTCCAATCGGAACCCTAACCGAATATCTAACCCTAGCTCTCAACATAACCCTAACCCTAGGTCCAATCGGAACCCTAACCGGATCTCTATCCCTAGCCCTCAACATAACCCTAACCCTAGGTACAATCGGAACCCTAACCGGATCTCTAACCCTAGCCCTCAACATAACCTTAACCCTAGGTCCAATCGGAACCCTAACCGGATCTCTAACCCTAGCCCTCAACATAACCCTAACCATAGGTCCTATCGGAACCCTAACCGGATATATAACCCTAGCCCTCAACATAACACTAACCCTAGGTCCAATCGGAACCCTAACCGGATCTCTAACCCTCGCCCTCAACATAACACTAACCCTAGGTCCTATCCGAACCCTAACCGGATCTCTAAACCTAGCCCTCAACATAACCCTAACACTATGTCCAATCGGAACCCTAACCGGATCTCTAACCCTAGCCCTCAACATAACCCTAACACTATGTCCAATCGGAACCCTAACCGGATCTCTAACCCTAGCCCTCAACATAACCCTAACCATAGGTCCTATCGGAACCCTAACCGGATCTCTACCCCTCGCCCTCAACGTAACCCTAACCCTTGGTCCAATCGGAACCCTAACCGGATCTCTAACCCTAGCCCTCAACATAACCCTAACCATAGGTCCTATCGGAACCCTAACCAGATCTCTAACCCTAGCCCTAAACATAACCCTAACCCTAGGTCCAATCGGAACCCTAACCGGATCTCTAACCCTCGCCCTCAACATAACACTAACCCTAGGTCCTATCCGAACCCTAACCGGATCTCTAAACCTAGCCCTCAACATAACGCTAACCCTAGGTCCAATCGGAACCCTAACAGGATCTCTAACCCTAGCCCTCAACCTAACCTTAACCCTAGGTCCAATCGGAACCCAAAACGGATATCTAACCCTAGCCCTCAACATAACCCTAACCCTAGGTCCAATCGGAAACCTAACCGGATATCTAACCCTCGCCCTCAACATAACCCTAACCCTAGGTCCAATCGGAACCCTAACCGGATCTCTAACCCTAGCCCTCAAAATAACCCTAACCCTAGGTCCAATCGGAACCCTAACCGGATATCTAACCCTAGCCCTCAACATAACCCTAACCCTAGGTCCAATCGGAACCCTAACCGGATCTCTATCCCTAGCCCTCAACATATCCCTAACTCTAGGTCCAATCGGAACCCTAACCGGATCTCTAACCCTAGGCCTCAACATAACCCTAACCCTAGGTCCAATCGGAACACTAACCGGATCTCTAACCCTAGCCCTCAACATTACCTTAACCCTAGGTCCAATCGGAACCCTAACCGGATCTCTATCCCTAGCCCTCAACCTAACACTAACCCTAGGTCCATTCGGAACCCTAACAGGATCTCTAACCCTAGCCCTCAACATAACCCTAACCCTAGGTTCAATCTGAACCCTAACCGGATCTCTAACCCTAGCACTCAACATAACCTTAACCCTAGGTCCAATCGGAAACCTAAACGGATATCTAACCCTAGCCCTCAACATAACCCTAACCCTAGGTCCAATCGGAACCCAAAACGGATATCTAACCCTAGCCCTCAACATAACCCTAACCCTAGGCCCAATCGGAAACCTAACCACATATCTAACCCACGCCCTCAACATAACCCTAACCCTAGGTCCAATCGGAACCCTAACCGGATCTTTATCCCTAGTCCTCAAAATATCCCTAACCCTAGGCCCAATCGGAAACCTAACCACATATCTAACCCACGCCCTCAACATAACCCTAACCCTAGGTCCAATCGGAACACTAACCGGATATCTAACCCTAGCCGTCAACATAACCCTAACACTAGGTCCAATCGGAACCCTAACCGGATCTCTAACCCTAGTCCTCAACATAACCTTCACCCTAGGTCCAATCGGAACCCTAAGCGGATCTCTAACCCTAGCCCTCAACATAAACCTAACCCTAGGTCCAATCGGAACCCTAACTGGATTTCTAACCCTAGCCCTCAACATAACCCTAACCCTAGGTCCAATCGGAACCCTAACAGGATCTCTACCCCAGCCCTCAACATAACCCTAACCCTAGGTCCAATCGGAACCCTTACTGGATCTCTACCCCTCGCCCTCAACATAAACCTAACCCTAGGTCCAATCGGAACCCTAACCGGATCTCTACCCCTCGCCCTCAACATAACCCTAACCCTTGGTCCAATCGGAACCCTAACCGGATATCTAACCCTAGCCCTCAACATAACCCTAACCCTAGGTTCAATAGAAACCCTAACCGGATCTCTAACCCTAGCCCTCAACATAACCCTAACCATAGGTCCTATCGGAACCCTAACCGGATCTCTAACCCTAGCCCTAAACATAACCCTAATCGTAGGTCCAATCGGAACCCTAACCGGATCTCTAACCCTCGCCCTCAACATAACACTAACCCTAGGTCCTATCGGAACCCTAACCGGATCTCTAAACCTAGCCCTCAACATAACCCTAACCCTAGGTCCAATCGGAACCCTAACCGGATCTCTAACCCTAGCCCTCAACATAACCCTAACCCTAGGTCCAATTGGAACCGAAAACGGATATCTAACCCACGCCCTCAACATAACCCTAACCCTAGGTCCAATCGGAACACTAACCGGATCTCTAACCCTAGCCCTCAACATTACCTTAACCCTAGGTCCAATCGGAACACTAACCGGATCTCTAACCCTAGCCCTCAACATTACCTTAACCCTAGGTCCAATCGGAACCCTACCCGGATCTCTAACCCTAGCCCTCAACATAACCTTAACCTTAGGTCCAATCGGAAACCTAACTGGATCTCTAACCCTAGCCCTCAACATAACCCTAACCCTAAGTCCAATTGGAACCCTAACCGGATCTCTAACCCTAGCCCTCAACATAACCCTAACCCTAGGTCCAATCGGAACCCTAAAAGGATCTCTTCCCCAGCCCTCAACATAACCCTAACCCTAGGTCCAATCGGAACCCTTACTGGATCTCTACCCCTCGCCCTCAACATAACCCTAACCCTAGGTCCAATCGGAACCCTAACCGGATCTCTACCCCTCGCCCTCAACATAACTCTAACCCTTGGTCCAATCGGAACCCTAACCGAATATCTAACCCTAGCTCTCAACATAACCCTAACCCTAGGTCCAATCGGAACCCTAACCGGATCTCTATCCCTAGCCCTCAACATAACCCTAACCCTAGGTCCAATCGGAACCCTAACCGGATCTCTAACCCTAGCCCTCAACATAACCTTAACCCTAGGTCCAATCGGAACCCTAACCGGATCTCTAACCCTAGCCCTCAAAATAACCCTAACCATAGGTCCTATCGGAACCCTAACCGGATATATAACCCTAGCCCTCAACATAACACTAACCCTAGGTCCAATCGGAACCCTAACCGGATCTCTAACCCTCGCCCTCAACATAACACTAACCCTAGGTCCTATCCGAACCCTAACCGGATCTCTAAACCTAGCCCTCAACATAACCCTAACACTATGTCCAATCGGAACCCTAACCGGATCTCTAACCCTAGCCCTCAACATAACCCTAACACTATGTCCAATCGGAACCCTAACCGGATCTCTAACCCTAGCCCTCAACATAACCCTAACCCTAGGTCCAATCGGAACCCTAACTGGATTTCTAACCCTAGCCCTCAACATAACCCTAACCCTAGGTCCAATCGGAACCCTAACAGGATCTCTACCCCAGCCCTCAACATAACCCTAACCCTAGGTCCAATCGGAACCCTTACTGGATCTCTACCCCTCGCCCTCAACGTAACCCTAACCCTAGGTCCAATCGGAACCCTAACCGGATCTCTACCCCTCGCCCTCAACGTAACCCTAACCCTTGGTCCAATCGGAACCCTAACCGGATCTCTAACCCTAGCCCTCAACATAACCCTAACCATAGGTCCTATCGGAACCCTAACCAGATCTCTAACCCTAGCCCTAAACATAACCCTAACCCTAGGTCCAATCGGAACCCTAACCGGATCTCTAACCCTCGCCCTCAACATAACACTAACCCTAGGTCCTATCCGAACCCTAACCGGATCTCTAAACCTAGCCCTCAACATAACGCTAACCCTAGGTCCAATCGGAACCCTAACAGGATCTCTATCCCTAGCCCTCAACATAACCCTAACCCTAGGTCCAATCGGAACCCTAACCGGATCTCTAACCCTAGCCCTCAACATAACCTTAACCCTAGGTCCAATCGGAACCCTAACCGGATCTCTAACCCTAGCCCTCAACATAACCCTAACCATAGGTCCTATCGGAACCCTAACCGGATATATAACCCTAGCCCTCAACATAACACTAACCCTAGGTCCAATCGGAACCCTAACCGGATCTCTAACCCTCGCCCTCAACATAACACTAACCCTAGGTCCTATCCGAACCCTAACCGGATCTCTAAACCTAGCCCTCAACATAACCCTAACACTATGTCCAATCCGAACCCTAACCGGATCTCTAACCCTAGCCCTCAACATAACCCTAACACTATGTCCAATCGGAACCCTAACCGGATCTCTAACCCTAGCCCTCAACATAACCCTAACCCTAGGTCCAATCGGAACCCTAACTGGATTTCTAACCCTAGCCCTCAACATAACCCTAACCCTAGGTCCAATCGGAACCCTAACAGGATCTCTACCCCAGCCATCAACATAACCCTAACCCTAGGTCCAATCGGAACCCTTACTGGATCTCTACCCCTCGCCCTCAACGTAACCCTAACCCTAGGTCCAATCGGAACCCTAACCGGATCTCTACCCCTCGCCCTCAACATAACCCTAACCCTTGGTCCAATCGGAACCCTAACCGGATCTCTAACCCTAGCCCTCAACATAACCCTAACCATAGGTCCTATCGGAACCCTAACCAGATCTCTAACCCTAGCCCTAAACATAACCCTAACCCTAGGTCCAATCGGAACCCTAACCGGATCTCTAACCCTCGCCCTCAACATAACACTAACCCTAGGTCCTATCCGAACCCTAACCGGATCTCTAAACCTAGCCCTCAACATAACGCTAACCCTAGGTCCAATCGGAACCCTAACCGGATCTCTAACCCTAGCCCTCAACCTAACCTTAACCCTAGGTCCAATCGGAACCCAAAACGGATATCTAACCCTAGCCCTCAACATAACCCTAACCCTAGGTCCAATCGGAAACCTAACCGGATATCTAACCCTCGCCCTCAACATAACCCTAACCCTAGGTCCAATCGGAACCCTAACCGGATCTCTAACCCTAGCCCTCAAAATAACCCTAACCCTAGGTCCAATCGGAACCCTAACCGGATATCTAACCCTAGCCCTCAACATAACCCTAACCCTAGGTCCAATCGGAACCCTAACCGGATCTCTATCCCTAGCCCTCAACATATCCCTAACTCTAGGTCCAATCGGAACCCTAACCGGATCTCTAACCCTAGGCCTCAACATAACCCTAACCCTAGGTCCAATCGGAACACTAACCGGATCTCTAACCCTAGCCCTCAACATTACCTTAACCCTAGGTCCAATCGGAACACTAACCGGATCTCTAACCCTAGCCCTCAACATTACCTTAACCCTAGGTCCAATCGGAACCCTACCCGGATCTCTAACCCTAGCCCTCAACATAACCTTAACCTTAGGTCCAATCGGAAACCTAACTGGATCTCTAACCCTAGCCCTCAACATAACCCTAACCCTAAGTCCAATTGGAACCCTAACCGGATCTCTAACCCTAGCCCTCAACATAACCCTAACCCTAGGTCCAATCGGAACCCTAAAAGGATCTCTTCCCCAGCCCTCAACATAACCCTAACCCTAGGTCCAATCGGAACCCTTACTGGATCTCTACCCCTCGCCCTCAACATAACCCTAACCCTAGGTCCAATCGGAACCCTAACCGGATCTCTACCCCTCGCCCTCAACATAACTCTAACCCTTGGTCCAATCGGAACCCTAACCGAATATCTAACCCTAGCTCTCAACATAACCCTAACCCTAGGTCCAATCGGAACCCTAACCGGATCTCTATCCCTAGCCCTCAACATAACCCTAACCCTAGGTCCAATCGGAACCCTAACCGGATCTCTAACCCTAGCCCTCAACATAACCTTAACCCTAGGTCCAATCGGAACCCTAACCGGATCTCTAACCCTAGCCCTCAACATAACCCTAACCATAGGTCCTATCGGAACCCTAACCGGATATATAACCCTAGCCCTCAACATAACACTAACCCTAGGTCCAATCGGAACCCTAACCGGATCTCTAACCCTCGCCCTCAACATAACACTAACCCTAGGTCCTATCCGAACCCTAACCGGATCTCTAAACCTAGCCCTCAACATAACCCTAACACTATGTCCAATCGGAACCCTAACCGGATCTCTAACCCTAGCCCTCAACATAACCCTAACACTATGTCCAATCGGAACCCTAACCGGATCTCTAACCCTAGCCCTCAACATAACCCTAACCCTAGGTCCAATCGGAACCCTAACTGGATTTCTAACCCTAGCCCTCAACATAACCCTAACCCTAGGTCCAATCGGAACCCTAACAGGATCTCTACCCCAGCCCTCAACATAACCCTAACCCTAGGTCCAATCGGAACCCTTACTGGATCTCTACCCCTCGCCCTCAACGTAACCCTAACCCTAGGTCCAATCGGAACCCTAACCGGATCTCTACCCCTCGCCCTCAACATAACCCTAACCCTTGGTCCAATCGGAACCCTAACCGGATCTCTAACCCTAGCCCTCAACATAACCCTAACCATAGGTCCTATCGGAACCCTAACCAGATCTCTAACCCTAGCCCTAAACATAACCCTAACCCTAGGTCCAATCGGAACCCTAACCGGATCTCTAACCCTCGCCCTCAACATAACACTAACCCTAGGTCCTATCCGAACCCTAACCGGATCTCTAAACCTAGCCCTCAACATAACGCTAACCCTAGGTCCAATCGGAACCCTAACAGGATCTCTAACCCTAGCCCTCAACCTAACCTTAACCCTAGGTCCAATCGGAACCCAAAACGGATATCTAACCCTAGCCCTCAACATAACCCTAACCCTAGGTCCAATCGGAAACCTAACCGGATATCTAACCCTCGCCCTCAACATAACCCTAACCCTAGGTCCAATCGGAACCCTAACCGGATCTCTAACCCTAGCCCTCAAAATAACCCTAACCCTAGGTCCAATCGGAACCCTAACCGGATATCTAACCCTAGCCCTCAACATAACCCTAACCCTAGGTCCAATCGGAACCCTAACCGGATCTCTATCCCTAGCCCTCAACATATCCCTAACTCTAGGTCCAATCGGAACCCTAACCGGATCTCTAACCCTAGGCCTCAACATAACCCTAACCCTAGGTCCAATCGGAACACTAACCGGATCTCTAACCCTAGCCCTCAACATTACCTTAACCCTAGGTCCAATCGGAACCCTAACCGGATCTCTATCCCTAGCCCTCAACCTAACACTAACCCTAGGTCCATTCGGAACCCTAACAGGATCTCTAACCCTAGCCCTCAACATAACCCTAACCCTAGGTTCAATCTGAACCCTAACCGGATCTCTAACCCTAGCACTCAACATAACCTTAACCCTAGGTCCAATCGGAAACCTAAACGGATATCTAACCCTAGCCCTCAACATAACCCTAACCCTAGGTCCAATCGGAACCCAAAACGGATATCTAACCCTAGCCCTCAACATAACCCTAACCCTAGGCCCAATCGGAAACCTAACCACATATCTAACCCACGCCCTCAACATAACCCTAACCCTAGGTCCAATCGGAACACTAACCGGATATCTAATCCTAGCCCTCAACATAACCCTAACCCTAGGTCCAATCGGAACCCTAACCGGATCTTTATCCCTAGTCCTCAAAATATCCCTAACCCTAGGTCCAATCGGAACCCTAACCGGATATCTAACCCTAGCCGTCAACATAACCCTAACACTAGGTCCAATCGGAACCCTAACCGGATCTCTAACCCTAGTCCTCAACATAACCTTCACCCTAGGTCCAATCGGAACCCTAAGCGGATCTCTAACCCTAGCCCTCAACATAAACCTAACCCTAGGTCCAATCGGAACCCTAACTGGATTTCTAACCCTAGCCCTCAACATAACCCTAACCCTAGGTCCAATCGGAACCCTAACAGGATCTCTACCCCAGCCCTCAACATAACCCTATCCCTAGGTCCAATCGGAACCCTTACTGAATCTCTACCCCTCGCCCTCAACATAAACCTAACCCTAGGTCCAATCGGAACCCTAACCGGATCTCTACCCCTCGCCCTCAACATAACCCTAACCCTTGGTCCAATCGGAACCCTAACCGGATATCTAACCCTAGCCCTCAACATAACCCTAACCCTAGGTTCAATAGAAACCCTAACCGGATCTCTAACCCTAGCCCTCAACATAACCCTAACCATAGGTCCTATCGGAACCCTAACCGGATCTCTAACCCTAGCCCTAAACATAACCCTAATCGTAGGTCCAATCGGAACCCTAACCGGATCTCTAACCCTCGCCCTCAACATAACACTAACCCTAGGTCCTATCGGAACCCTAACCGGATCTCTAAACCTAGCCCTCAACATAACCCTAACCCTAGGTCCAATCGGAACCCTAACCGGATCTCTAACCCTAGCCCTCAACATAACCCTAACCCTAGGTCCAATTGGAACCGAAAACGGATATCTAACCCACGCCCTCAACATAACCCTAACCCTAGGTCCAATCGGAACCTTAACCGGATCTCTAACCCTAGCCCTCAACATAACCCTAACCCTAGGTCCAATCGGAACCCTAACTGGATGTCTAACCCTAGCCCTCAACATAACCCTAACCCTAGGTCCAATCGGAACCCTAACAGGATCTCTACCCCAGCCCTCAACATAACCCTAACCCTAGGTCCAATCGGAACCCTTACTGGATCTCTACCCCTCGCCCTCAACGTAACCCTAACCCTAGGTCCAATCGGAACCCTAACCGGATCTCTACCCCTCGCCCTCAACATAACCCTAACCCTTGGTCCAATCGGAACCCTAACCGGATCTCTACCCCTCGCCCTCAACATAACCCTAACCCTTGGTCCAATCGGAACCCTAACCGGATATCTAACCCTAGCCCTCAACATAACCCTAACCCTAGGTCCAATAGAAACCCTAACCGGATCTCTAACCCTAGCCCTCAACATAACCCTAACCATAGGTCCTATCGGAACCCTAACCGGATCTCTAACCCTAGCCCTAAACATAACCCTAATCGTAGGTCCAATCGGAACCCTAACCGGATCTCTAACCCTCGCCCTCAACATAACACTAACCCTAGGTCCTATCGGAACCCTAACCGGATCTCTAAACCTAGCCCTCAACATAACCCTAACCCTAGGTCCAATCGGAACCCTAACCGGATCTCTAACCCTAGCCCTCAACATAACCCTAACCCTAGGTCCAATTGGAACCGAAAACGGATATCTAAACCACGCCCTCAACATAACCCTAACCCTAGGTCCAATCGGAACCCTAACCGGATCTCTAACCCTAGCCCTCAACATAACCCTAACCCTAGGTCCAATCGGAACCCTAACTGGATTTCTAACCCTAGCCCTCAACATAACCCTAACCCTAGGTCCAATCGGAACCCTAACAGGATCTCTACCCCAGCCCTCAACATAACCCTAACCCTAGGTCCAATCGGAACCCTTACTGGATCTCTACCCCTCGCCCTCAACGTAACCCTAACCCTAGGTCCAATCGGAACCCTAACCGGATCTCTACCCCTCGCCCTCAACATAACCCTAACCCTTGGTCCAATCGGAACCCTAACCGGATCTCTAACCCTAGCCCTCAACATAACCCTAACCATAGGTCCTATCGGAACCCTAACCAGATCTCTAACCCTAGCCCTAAACATAACCCTAACCCTAGGTCCAATCGGAACCCTAACCGGATCTCTAACCCTCGCCCTCAACATAACACTAACCCTAGGTCCTATCCGAACCCTAACCGGATCTCTAAACCTAGCCCTCAACATAACGCTAACCCTAGGTCCAATCGGAACCCTAACCGGATCTCTAACCCTAGCCCTCAACCTAACCTTAACCCTAGGTCCAATCGGAACCCAAAACGGATATCTAACCCTAGCCCTCAACATAACCCTAACCCTAGGTCCAATCGGAAACCTAACCGGATATCTAACCCTCGCCCTCAACATAACCCTAACCCTAGGTCCAATCGGAACCCTAACCGGATCTCTAACCCTCGCCCTCAACATAACACTAACCCTAGGTCCTATCGGAACCCTAACCGGATCTCTAAACCTAGCCCTCAACATAACCCTAACCCTAGGTCCAATCGGAACCCTAACCGGATCTCTAACCCTAGCCCTCAACATAACCCTAACCCTAGGTCCAATTGGAACCAAAAACGGATATCTAACCCACGCCCTCAACATAACCCTAACCCTAGGTCCAATCGGAACCTTAACCGGATCTCTAACCCTAGCCCTCAACATAACCCTAACCCTAGGTCCAATCGGAACCCTAACTGGATTTCTAACCCTAGCCCTCAACATAACCCTAACCCTAGGTCCAATCGGAACCCTAACAGGATCTCTACCCCAGCCCTCAACATAACCCTAACCCTAGGTCCAATCGGAACCCTTACTGGATCTCTACCCCTCGCCCTCAACGTAACCCTAACCCTAGGTCCAATCGGAACCCTAACCGGATCTCTACCCCTCGCCCTCAACATAACCCTAACCCTTGGTCCAATCGGAACCCTAACCGGATCTCTACCCCTCGCCCTCAACATAACCCTAACCCTTGGTCCAATCGGAACCCTAACCGGATATCTAACCCTAGCCCTCAACATAACCCTAACCCTAGGTCCAATAGAAACCCTAACCGGATCTCTAACCCTAGCCCTCAACATAACCCTAACCATAGGTCCTATCGGAACCCTAACCGGATCTCTAACCCTAGCCCTAAACATAACCCTAATCGTAGGTCCAATCGGAACCCTAAACGGATCTCTAACCCTCGCCCTCAACATAACACTAACCCTAGGTCCTATCGGAACCCTAACCGGATCTCTAAACCTAGCCCTCAACATAACCCTAACCCTAGGTCCAATCGGAACCCTAACCGGATCTCTAACCCTAGCCCTCAACATAACCCTAACCCTAGGTCCAATTGGAACCGAAAACGGATATCTAAACCACGCCCTCAACATAACCCTAACCCTAGGTCCAATCGGAACCCTAACCGGATCTCTAACCCTAGCCCTCAACATAACCCTAACCCTAGGTCCAATCGGAACCCTAACTGGATTTCTAACCCTAGCCCTCAACATAACCCTAACCCTAGGTCCAATCGGAACCCTAACAGGATCTCTACCCCAGCCCTCAACATAACCCTAACCCTAGGTCCAATCGGAACCCTTACTGGATCTCTACCCCTCGCCCTCAACGTAACCCTAACCCTAGGTCCAATCGGAACCCTAACCGGATCTCTACCCCTCGCCCTCAACATAACCCTAACCCTTGGTCCAATCGGAACCCTAACCGGATCTCTAACCCTAGCCCTCAACATAACCCTAACCATAGGTCCTATCGGAACCCTAACCAGATCTCTAACCCTAGCCCTAAACATAACCCTAACCCTAGGTCCAATCGGAACCCTAACCGGATCTCTAACCCTCGCCCTCAACATAACACTAACCCTAGGTCCTATCCGAACCCTAACCGGATCTCTAAACCTAGCCCTCAACATAACGCTAACCCTAGGTCCAATCGGAACCCTAACCGGATCTCTAACCCTAGCCCTCAACCTAACCTTAACCCTAGGTCCAATCGGAACCCAAAACGGATATCTAACCCTAGCCCTCAACATAACCCTAACCCTAGGTCCAATCGGAAACCTAACCGGATATCTAACCCTCGCCCTCAACATAACCCTAACCCTAGGTCCAATCGGAACCCTAACCGGATCTCTAACCCTAGCCCTCAAAATAACCCTAACCCTAGGTCCAATCGGAACCCTAACCGGATATCTAACCCTAGCCCTCAACATAACCCTAACCCTAGGTCCAATCGGAACCCTAACCGGATCTCTATCCCTAGCCCTCAACATATCCCTAACTCTAGGTCCAATCGGAACCCTAACCGGATCTCTAACCCTAGGCCTCAACATAACCCTAACCCTAGGTCCAATCGGAACACTAACCGGATCTCTAACCCTAGCCCTCAACATTACCTTAACCCTAGGTCCAATCGGAACACTAACCGGATCTCTAACCCTAGCCCTCAACATTACCTTAACCCTAGGTCCAATCGGAACCCTACCCGGATCTCTAACCCTAGCCCTCAACATAACCTTAACCTTAGGTCCAATCGGAAACCTAACTGGATCTCTAACCCTAGCCCTCAACATAACCCTAACCCTAAGTCCAATTGGAACCCTAACCGGATCTCTAACCCTAGCCCTCAACATAACCCTAACCCTAGGTCCAATCGGAACCCTAAAAGGATCTCTTCCCCAGCCCTCAACATAACCCTAACCCTAGGTCCAATCGGAACCCTTACTGGATCTCTACCCCTCGCCCTCAACATAACCCTAACCCTAGGTCCAATCGGAACCCTAACCGGATCTCTACCCCTCGCCCTCAACATAACTCTAACCCTTGGTCCAATCGGAACCCTAACCGAATATCTAACCCTAGCTCTCAACATAACCCTAACCCTAGGTCCAATCGGAACCCTAACCGGATCTCTATCCCTAGCCCTCAACATAACCCTAACCCTAGGTCCAATCGGAACCCTAACCGGATCTCTAACCCTAGCCCTCAACATAACCTTAACCCTAGGTCCAATCGGAACCCTAACCGGATCTCTAACCCTAGCCCTCAACATAACCCTAACCATAGGTCCTATCGGAACCCTAACCGGATATATAACCCTAGCCCTCAACATAACACTAACCCTAGGTCCAATCGGAACCCTAACCGGATCTCTAACCCTCGCCCTCAACATAACACTAACCCTAGGTCCTATCCGAACCCTAACCGGATCTCTAAACCTAGCCCTCAACATAACCCTAACACTATGTCCAATCGGAACCCTAACCGGATCTCTAACCCTAGCCCTCAACATAACCCTAACACTATGTCCAATCGGAACCCTAACCGGATCTCTAACCCTAGCCCTCAACATAACCCTAACCCTAGGTCCAATCGGAACCCTAACTGGATTTCTAACCCTAGCCCTCAACATAACCCTAACCCTAGGTCCAATCGGAACCCTAACAGGATCTCTACCCCAGCCCTCAACATAACCCTAACCCTAGGTCCAATCGGAACCCTTACTGGATCTCTACCCCTCGCCCTCAACGTAACCCTAACCCTAGGTCCAATCGGAACCCTAACCGGATCTCTACCCCTCGCCCTCAACGTAACCCTAACCCTTGGTCCAATCGGAACCCTAACCGGATCTCTAACCCTAGCCCTCAACATAACCCTAACCATAGGTCCTATCGGAACCCTAACCAGATCTCTAACCCTAGCCCTAAACATAACCCTAACCCTAGGTCCAATCGGAACCCTAACCGGATCTCTAACCCTCGCCCTCAACATAACACTAACCCTAGGTCCTATCCGAACCCTAACCGGATCTCTAAACCTAGCCCTCAACATAACGCTAACCCTAGGTCCAATCGGAACCCTAACAGGATCTCTAACCCTAGCTCTCAACCTAACCTTAACCCTAGGTCCAATCGGAACCCAAAACGGATATCTAACCCTAGCCCTCAACATAACACTAACCCTAGGTCCAATCGGAAACCTAACCGGATATCTAACCCTCGCCCTCAACATAACCCTAACCCTAGGTCCAATCGGAACCCTAACCGGATCTCTAACCCTAGCCCTCAAAATAAACCTAACCCTAGGTCCAATCGGAACCCTAACCGGATATCTAACCCTAGCCCTCAACATAACCCTAACCCTAGGTCCAATCGGAACCCTAACCGGATCTCTATCCCTAGCCCTCAACATATCCCTAACTCTAGGTCCAATCGGAACCCTAACCGGATCTCTAACCCTAGGCCTCAACATAACCCTAACCCTAGGTCCAATCGGAACACTAACCGGATCTCTAACCCTAGCCCTCAACATTACCTTAACCCTAGGTCCAATCGGAACCCTAACCGGATCTCTATCCCTAGCCCTCAACCTAACACTAACCCTAGGTCCATTCGGAACCCTAACAGGATCTCTAACCCTAGCCCTCAACATAACCCTAACCCTAGGTCCAATCGGAACCCAAAACGGATATCTAACCCTAGCCCTCAACATAACCCTAACCCTAGGCCCAATCGGAAACCTAACCACATATCTAACCCACGCCCTCAACATAACCCTAACCCTAGGTCCAATCGGAACCCTAACCGGATCTTTATCCCTAGTCCTCAAAATATCCCTAACCCTAGGCCCAATCGGAAACCTAACCACATATCTAACCCACGCCCTCAACATAACCCTAACCCTAGGTCCAATCGGAACACTAACCGGATATCTAACCCTAGCCGTCAACATAACCCTAACACTAGGTCCAATCGGAACCCTAACCGGATCTCTAACCCTAGTCCTCAACATAACCTTCACCCTAGGTCCAATCGGAACCCTAAGCGGATCTCTAACCCTAGCCCTCAACATAAACCTAACCCTAGGTCCAATCGGAACCCTAACTGGATTTCTAACCCTAGCCCTCAACATAACCCTAACCCTAGGTCCAATCGGAACCCTAACAGGATCTCTACCCCAGCCCTCAACATAACCCTAACCCTAGGTCCAATCGGAACCCTTACTGGATCTCTACCCCTCGCCCTCAACATAAACCTAACCCTAGGTCCAATCGGAACCCTAACCGGATCTCTACCCCTCGCCCTCAACATAACCCTAACCCTTGGTCCAATCGGAACCCTAACCGGATATCTAACCCTAGCCCTCAACATAACCCTAACCCTAGGTTCAATAGAAACCCTAACCGGATCTCTAACCCTAGCCCTCAACATAACCCTAACCATAGGTCCTATCGGAACCCTAACCGGATCTCTAACCCTAGCCCTAAACATAACCCTAATCGTAGGTCCAATCGGAACCCTAACCGGATCTCTAACCCTCGCCCTCAACATAACACTAACCCTAGGTCCTATCGGAACCCTAACCGGATCTCTAAACCTAGCCCTCAACATAACCCTAACCCTAGGTCCAATCGGAACCCTAACCGGATCTCTAACCCTAGCCCTCAACATAACCCTAACCCTAGGTCCAATTGGAACCGAAAACGGATATCTAACCCACGCCCTCAACATAACCCTAACCCTAGGTCCAATCGGAACACTAACCGGATCTCTAACCCTAGCCCTCAACATTACCTTAACCCTAGGTCCAATCGGAACACTAACCGGATCTCTAACCCTAGCCCTCAACATTACCTTAACCCTAGGTCCAATCGGAACCCTACCCGGATCTCTAACCCTAGCCCTCAACATAACCTTAACCTTAGGTCCAATCGGAAACCTAACTGGATCTCTAACCCTAGCCCTCAACATAACCCTAACCCTAAGTCCAATTGGAACCCTAACCGGATCTCTAACCCTAGCCCTCAACATAACCCTAACCCTAGGTCCAATCGGAACCCTAAAAGGATCTCTTCCCCAGCCCTCAACATAACCCTAACCCTAGGTCCAATCGGAACCCTTACTGGATCTCTACCCCTCGCCCTCAACATAACCCTAACCCTAGGTCCAATCGGAACCCTAACCGGATCTCTACCCCTCGCCCTCAACATAACTCTAACCCTTGGTCCAATCGGAACCCTAACCGAATATCTAACCCTAGCTCTCAACATAACCCTAACCCTAGGTCCAATCGGAACCCTAACCGGATCTCTATCCCTAGCCCTCAACATAACCCTAACCCTAGGTCCAATCGGAACCCTAACCGGATCTCTAACCCTAGCCCTCAACATAACCTTAACCCTAGGTCCAATCGGAACCCTAACCGGATCTCTAACCCTAGCCCTCAAAATAACCCTAACCATAGGTCCTATCGGAACCCTAACCGGATATATAACCCTAGCCCTCAACATAACACTAACCCTAGGTCCAATCGGAACCCTAACCGGATCTCTAACCCTCGCCCTCAACATAACACTAACCCTAGGTCCTATCCGAACCCTAACCGGATCTCTAAACCTAGCCCTCAACATAACCCTAACACTATGTCCAATCGGAACCCTAACCGGATCTCTAACCCTAGCCCTCAACATAACCCTAACACTATGTCCAATCGGAACCCTAACCGGATCTCTAACCCTAGCCCTCAACATAACCCTAACCCTAGGTCCAATCGGAACCCTAACTGGATTTCTAACCCTAGCCCTCAACATAACCCTAACCCTAGGTCCAATCGGAACCCTAACAGGATCTCTACCCCAGCCCTCAACATAACCCTAACCCTAGGTCCAATCGGAACCCTTACTGGATCTCTACCCCTCGCCCTCAACGTAACCCTAACCCTAGGTCCAATCGGAACCCTAACCGGATCTCTACCCCTCGCCCTCAACGTAACCCTAACCCTTGGTCCAATCGGAACCCTAACCGGATCTCTAACCCTAGCCCTCAACATAACCCTAACCATAGGTCCTATCGGAACCCTAACCAGATCTCTAACCCTAGCCCTAAACATAACCCTAACCCTAGGTCCAATCGGAACCCTAACCGGATCTCTAACCTCGCCCTCAACATAACACTAACCCTAGGTCCTATCCGAACCCTAACCGGATCTCTAAACCTAGCCCTCAACATAACGCTAACCCTAGGTCCAATCGGAACCCTAACAGGATCTCTAACCCTAGCCCTCAACCTAACCTTAACCCTAGGTCCAATCGGAACCCAAAACGGATATCTAACCCTAGCCCTCAACATAACCCTAACCCTAGGTCCAATCGGAAACCTAACCGGATATCTAACCCTCGCCCTCAACATAACCCTAACCCTAGGTCCAATCGGAACCCTAACCGGATCTCTAACCCTAGCCCTCAAAATAACCCTAACCCTAGGTCCAATCGGAACCCTAACCGGATATCTAACCCTAGCCCTCAACATAACCCTAACCCTAGGTCCAATCGGAACCCTAACCGGATCTCTATCCCTAGCCCTCAACATATCCCTAACTCTAGGTCCAATCGGAACCCTAACCGGATCTCTAACCCTAGGCCTCAACATAACCCTAACCCTAGGTCCAATCGGAACACTAACCGGATCTCTAACCCTAGCCCTCAACATTACCTTAACCCTAGGTCCAATCGGAACCCTAACCGGATCTCTATCCCTAGCCCTCAACCTAACACTAACCCTAGGTCCATTCGGAACCCTAACAGGATCTCTAACCCTAGCCCTCAACATAACCCTAACCCTAGGTTCAATCTGAACCCTAACCGGATCTCTAACCCTAGCACTCAACATAACCTTAACCCTAGGTCCAATCGGAAACCTAAACGGATATCTAACCCTAGCCCTCAACATAACCCTAACCCTAGGTCCAATCGGAACCCAAAACGGATATCTAACCCTAGCCCTCAACATAACCCTAACCCTAGGCCCAATCGGAAACCTAACCACATATCTAACCCACGCCCTCAACATAACCCTAACCCTAGGTCCAATCGGAACACTAACCGGATATCTAATCCTAGCCCTCAACATAACCCTAACCCTAGGTCCAATCGGAACCCTAACCGGATCTTTATCCCTAGTCCTCAAAATATCCCTAACCCTAGGCCCAATCGGAAACCTAACCACATATCTAACCCACGCCCTCAACATAACCCTAACCCTAGGTCCAATCGGAACACTAACCGGATATCTAACCCTAGCCGTCAACATAACCCTAACACTAGGTCCAATCGGAACCCTAACCGGATCTCTAACCCTAGTCCTCAACATAACCTTCACCCTAGGTCCAATCGGAACCCTAAGCGGATCTCTAACCCTAGCCCTCAACATAAACCTAACCCTAGGTCCAATCGGAACCCTAACTGGATTTCTAACCCTAGCCCTCAACATAACCCTAACCCTAGGCCCAATCGGAACCCTAACAGGATCTCTACCCCAGCCCTCAACATAACCCTAACCCTAGGTCCAATCGGAACCCTTACTGGATCTCTACCCCTCGCCCTCAACATAAACCTAACCCTAGGTCCAATCGGAACCCTAACCGGATCTCTACCCCTCGCCCTCAACATAACCCTAACCCTTGGTCCAATCGGAACCCTAACCGGATATCTAACCCTAGCCCTCAACATAACCCTAACCCTAGGTTCAATAGAAACCCTAACCGGATCTCTAACCCTAGCCCTCAACATAACCCTAACCACAGGTCCTATCGGAACCCTAACCGGATCTCTAACCCTAGCCCTAAACATAACCCTAATCGTAGGTCCAATCGGAACCCTAACCGGATCTCTAACCCTCGCCCTCAACATAACACTAACCCAAGGTCCTATCGGAACCCTAACCGGATCTCTAAACCTAGCCCTCAACATAACCCTAACCCTAGGTCCAATCGGAACCCTAACCGGATCTCTAACCCTAGCCCTCAACATAACCCTAACCCTAGGTCCAATCGGAACCCTAACTGGATTTCTAACCCTAGCCCTCAACATAACCCTAACCCTAGGTCCAATCGGAACCCTAACAGGATCTCTACCCCAGCCCTCAACATAACCCTAACCCTAGGTCCAATCGGAACCCTTACTGGATCTCTACCCCTCGCCCTCAACGTAACCCTAACCCTAGGTCCAATCGGAACCCTAACCGGATCTCTACCCCTCGCCCTCAACATAACCCTAACCCTTGGTCCAATCGGAACCCTAACCGGATCTCTACCCCTCGCCCTCAACATAACCCTAACCCTTGGTCCAATCGGAACCCTAACCGGATATCTAACCCTAGCCCTCAACATAACCCTAACCCTAGGTCCAATAGAAACCCTAACCGGATCTCTAACCCTAGCCCTCAACATAACCCTAACCATAGGTCCTATCGGAACCCTAACCGGATCTCTAACCCTAGCCCTAAACATAACCCTAATCGTAGGTCCAATCGGAACCCTAACCGGATCTCTAACCCTCGCCCTCAACATAACACTAACCCTAGGTCCTATCGGAACCCTAACCGGATCTCTAAACCTAGTCCTCAACATAACCCTAACCCTAGGTCCAATCGGAACCCTAACCGGATCTCTAACCCTAGCCCTCAACATAACCCTAACCCTAGGTCCAATTGGAACCGAAAACGGATATCTAAACCACGCCCTCAACATAACCCTAACCCTAGGTCCAATCGGAACCCTAACCGGATCTCTAACCCTAGCCCTCAACATAACCCTAACCCTAGGACCAATCGGAACCCTAACTGGATTTCTAACCCTAGCCCTCAACATAACCCTAACCCTAGGTCCAATCGGAACCCTAACAGGATCTCTACCCCAGCCCTCAACATAACCCTAACCCTAGGTCCAATCGGAACACTTACTGGATCTCTACCCCTCGCCCTCAACGTAACCCTAACCCTAGGTCCAATCGGAACCCTAACCGGATCTCTACCCCTCGCCCTCAACATAACCCTAACCCTTGGTCCAATCGGAACCCTAACCGGATCTCTAACCCTAGCCCTCAACATAACCCTAACCATAGGTCCTATCGGAACCCTAACCAGATCTCTAACCCTAGCCCTAAACATACCCCTAACCCTAGGTCCAATCGGAACCCTAACCGGATCTCTAACCCTCGCCCTCAACATAACACTAACCCTAGGTCCTATCCGAACCCTAACCGGATCTCTAAACCTAGCCCTCAACATAACGCTAACCCTAGGTCCAATCGGAACCCTAACCGGATCTCTAACCCTAGCCCTCAACCTAACCTTAACCCTAGGTCCAATCGGAACCCAAAACGGATATCTAACCCTAGCCCTCAACATAACCCTAACCATAGGTCCAATCGGAAACCTAACCGGATATCTAACCCTCGCCCTCAACATAACCCTAACCCTAGGTCCAATCGGAACCCTAACCGGATCTCTAACCCCAGCCCTCAAAATAACCCTAACCCTAGGTCCAATCGGAACCCTAACCGGATATCTAACCCTAGCCCTCAACATAACCCTAACCCTAGGTCCAATCGGAACCCTAACCGGATCTCTATCCCTAGCCCTCAACATATCCCTAACTCTAGGTCCAATCGGAACCCTAACCGGATCTCTAACCTTGGCCTCAACATAACCCTAACCCTAGGTCCAATCGGAACACTAACCGGATCTCTAACCCTAGCCCTCAACATTACCTTAACCCTAGGTCCAATCGGAACCCTAACCGGATCTCTATCCCTAGCCCTCAACCTAACACTAACCCTAGGTCCATTCGGAACCCTAACCGGATCTCTAACCCTAGCCCTCAACATAACCCTAACCCTAGGTTCAATCTGAACCCTAACCGGATCTCTAACCCTAGCACTCAACATAACCTTAACCCTAGGTCCAATCGGAAACCTAAACGGATATCTAACCCTAGCCCTCAACATAACCCTAACCCTAGGTCCAATCGGAACCCAAAACGGATATCTAACCCTAGCCCTCAACATAACCCTAACCCTAGGCCCAATCGGAAACCTAACCACATATCTAACCCACGCCCTCAACATAACCCTAACCCTAGGTCCAATCGGAACACTAACCGGATATCTAATCCTAGCCCTCAACATAACCCTAACCCTAGGTCCTATCGGAACCCTAACCGGATCTCTAAACCTAGCCCTCAACATAACCCTAACCCTAGGTCCAATCGGAACCCTAACCGGATCTCTAACCCTAGCCCTCAACATAACCCTAACCCTAGGTCCAATCGGAACCCTAACCGGATCTCTAACCCTAGCCCTCAACATAACCCTAACCCTAGTTCCAATCGGAACCCTAACAGGATCTCTACCCCAGCCCTAAACATAACCCTAACCCTAGGTCCAATCGGAACCCTTACTTGATCTCTACCCCTCGCCCTCAACATAACCCTAACCCTAGGTCCAATCGGAACCCTAACCGGATCTCTACCCCTCACCCTCAACATAACCCTAACCCTTGGTCCAATCGGAACCCTAACCGAATATCTAAACCTAGCCCTCAACATAACCCTAACCCTAGGTCCAATCGGAACCCTAACCGGATCTCTACCCCTCGCCCTCAACATAACCCTAACCCTAGGTCCAATTGGAACTCTAACCGGAACTCTAAACCTAGCCCTCAACATAACCCTAACCCTAGGTCCAATCGGAACCCTAACCGGATATCTAACCCTAGCCCTCAACATAACCCTAACCCTAGGTCCAATCGGAACCCTAACCGGATCTCTATCCCTAGCCCTCAACATAACCCTAACCCTAGGTCCAATAGGAACCCTAACCGGATCTCTAACCCTAGCCCTCAACATAACCCTAACGCTAGGTCCAATCTGAACCCTAACCGGATCTCTAACGTAGCCCTCAACATAACCTTAACCCTAGGTCCAATCGGAACCCTAAACGGATATCTAAACCTAGCCCTCAACATAACCCTAACCCTAGGTCCAATCGGAACCCAAAACGGATCTCTAACCCTAGCCCTCAACATAACCCTATCCCTAGGTCCAATCGGAAACCTAACCGCATATCTAACCCACGCCCTCAACATAACCCTAACCGTAGGTCCAATCGGAACCCTAACCGGATCTCTAACCTTAGCCCTCAAAATAACCCTAACCCTAGGTCCAATCGGAACCCTAACCGGATATCTAACCCTAGCCCTCAACATAACCCTAACCCTAGGTCCAATCGGAAGCCTAACCGGATCTTTATCCCTAGCCCTCAACATATCCCTGACCCTAGGTCCAATCGGAACCCTAACCGGATGTCTAACCCTAGCCCTCAACATAACCCTAACCCTAGGTCCAATCTGAACCCTAACCGGATCTCTAACCCTAGCCCTCAACATAACCTTAACCCTAGGTCCAATCGGAACCCTAACCGGATCTCTACCCCTCGCCCTCAACATAACCCTAACCCTTGGTCCAATCGGAACCCTAACCGGATATCTAACCCTAGCCCTCAACATAACCCTAACCCTAGGTCCAATAGGAACCCTAACCGGATCTCTAACCCTAGCCCTCAACATAACCCTAACCATAGGTCCTATCGGAACCCTAACCGGATCTCTAAACCTAGCCCTAAACATAACCCTAACCCTAGGCCCAATCGGAAACCTAACCACATATCTAACCCACGCCCTCAACATAACCCTAACCCTAGGTCCAATCGGAACCCTAACCGGATCTTTATCCCTAGCCCTCAAAATATCCCTAACCCTAGGTCCAATCGGAACCCTAACCGGATCTCTAACCCTAGCCGTCAACATAACCCTAACACTAGGTCCAATCGGAACCCTAACCGGATCTCTAACCCTAGTCCTCAACAAAACCTTCACCCTAGGTCCAATCGGAACCCTAAGCGGATCTCTAACCCTAGCCCTCAACATAAACCTAACCCTAGGTCCAATCGGAACCCTAACTGGATTTCTAACCCTAGCCCTCAACATAACCCTAACCCTAGGTCCAATCGGAACCCTAACAGGATCTCTACCCCAGCCCTCATCATAACCCTAACCCTAGGTCCAATCGGAACCCTTACTGGATCTCTACCCCTCGCCCTCAACATAACCCTAACCCTAGGTCCAATCGGAACCCTAACCGGATCTCTACCCCTCGCCCTCAACATAACCCTAACCCTTGGTCCAATCGGAACCCTAACCGGATATCTAACCCTAGCCCTCAACATAACCCTAACCCTAGGTCCAATAGAAACCCTAACCGGATCTCTAACCCTAGCCCTCAACATAACCCTAACCATAGGTCCTATCGGAACCCTAACCGGATCTCTAACCCTAGCCCTAAACATAACCCTAATCGTAGGTCCAATCGGAACCCTAACCGGATCTCTAACCCTCGCCCTCAACATAACACTAACCCTAGGTCCTATCGGAACCCTAACCGGATCTCTAAACCTAGCCCTCAACATCACCCTAACCCTAGGTCCAATCGGAACCCTAACCGGATCTCTAACCCTAGCCCTCAACATAACCCTAACCCTAGGTCCAATTGGAACCGAAAACGGATATCTAACCCACGCCCTCAACATAACCCTAACCCTAGGTCCAATCGGAACCCTAACCGGATCTCTAACCCTAGCCCTCAACATAACCCTAACCCTAGGTCCAATCGGAACCCTAACCGGATCTCTAACCCTAGCCCTCAACATAACCCTAACCCTAGTTCCAATCGGAACCCTAACAGGATCTCTACCCCAGCCCTAAACATAACCCTAACCCTAGGTCCAATCGGAACCCTTACTTGATCTCTACCCCTCGCCCTCAACATAACCCTAACCCTAGGTCCAATCGGAACCCTAACCGGAACTCTACCCCTCACCCTCAACATAACCCTAACCCTTGGTCCAATCGGAACCCTAACCGAATATCTAAACCTAGCCCTCAACATAACCCTAACCCTAGGTCCAATCGGAACCCTAATCGGATCTCTACCCCTCGCCCTCAACATAACCCTAACCCTAGGTCCAATTGGAACTCTAACCGGAACTCTAAACCTAGCCCTCAACATAACCCTAACCCTAGGTCCAATCGGAACCCTAACCGGATATCTAACCCTAGCCCTCAACATAACCCTAACCCTAGGTCCAATCGGAACCCTAACCGGATCTCTATCCCTAGCCCTCAACATAACCCTAACCCTAGGTCCAATAGGAACCCGAACCGGATCTCTAACCCTAGCCCTCAACATAACCCTAACGCTAGGTCCAATCTGAACCCTAACCGGATCTCTAACGTAGCCCTCAACATAACCTTAACCCTAGGTCCAATCGGAACCCTAAACGGATATCTAAACCTAGCCCTCAACATAACCCTAACCCTAGGTCCAATCGGAACCCAAAACGGATCTCTAACCCTAGCCCTCAACATAACCCTATCCCTAGGTCCAATCGGAAACCTAACCGCATATCTAACCCACGCCCTCAACATAACCCTAACCCTAG
This sequence comes from Miniopterus natalensis, assembly GCF_054644295.1. Lineage (NCBI taxonomy): Eukaryota > Metazoa > Chordata > Mammalia > Chiroptera > Miniopteridae > Miniopterus > Miniopterus natalensis. Next base: position 934,008 of record NC_142091.1, read on the forward strand.
GTCCAATCGGAACCCTAACCGGATCTCTAAACTTAGCCCTCAAAATAACCCTAACCCTAGGTCCAATCGGAACCCTAACCGGATATCTAACCCTAGCCCTCAACATAACCCTTACCCTAGGTCCAATCGGAAGCCTATCCGGATCTTTATCCCTAGCCCTCAACATATCCCTGACCTTAGGTCCAATCGGAAACCTAACCGGATCTCTAACCCTAGCCCTCAACATAACCCTAACCCTAGGTCCAATCTGAACCCTAACCGGATCTCTAACCCTAGCCCTCAACATAACCTTAACCCTAGGTCCAATCGGAACCCTAACCGGATCTCTACCCCTCGCCCTCAACATAACCCTAACCCTTGGTCCAATCGGAACCCTAACCGGATATCTAACCCTAGCCCTCAACATAACCCTAACCCTAGGTCCAATAGGAACCCTAACCGGATCTCTAACCCTAGCCCTCAACATAACCTTAACCATAGGTCCTATCGGAACCCTAACCGGATCTCTAACCCTAGCCCTAAACATAACCCTAACCGCAGGTCCAATCGGAACCGTAACCGGATCTCTAACCCTCGCCCTCAACATAACACTAACCCTAGGTCCTATCGGAACCCTAACCGGATCTCTAAACCTAGCCCTCAACATAACCCTAACCCAAGTCCAATCGGAACCCTAACCGGATCTCTACCCCTCGCCCTCAACATAACCCTAACCCTAGGTCCAATCGGAACTCTAACCGGAACTCTAAACCTAGCCCTCAACATAACCCTAACCCTAGGTCCAATCGGAACCCTAACCGGATATCTAACCATAGCCCTCAACATAACCCTAACCCTAGGTCCAATCGGAACCCTAACCGGATCTCTATCCCTAGCCCTCAACATAACCCTAACCCTAGGTCCAATCGGAACCCTAACCGGATCTCTAAACCTAACCCTCAACATAACCCTAACCCTAGGTCCAATCGGAACCCTAACCGGATCTCTAACCCTAGCCCTCAACATAACCCTAACCCTAGGTCCAATCTGAACCCTAACCGGAACTCTAACCCTAGCCCTCAACATAACCTTAACCCTAGTTCCAATCGGAACCCTAACCGGATCTCTAACCGTAGCCCTCAACATAACCCTAACCCTAGGACCAATCGGAACACTAACCGGATATCTAATCCTAGCCCTCAACATAATCCTAACCCTAGGTCCAATCGGAACCCTAACCGGATCTTTATCCCTAGCCCTCAACATATCCCTAACCCTAGGTCCAATCGGAACCCTAACCGGATCTCTAACCCTAGCCGTAAACATAACCCTAACACTAGGTCCAATCGGAACCCTAACCGGATCTCTAACCCTAGTCCTCAACATAACCTTAACCCTAGGTCCAATTGGAACCCTAACCGGATCTCTAAGCCTAGCCCTCAACGTAACCCTAACCCTAGGTCCAATCGGAACCCTAACTGGATTTCTAACCCTAGCCCTCAACAGAACCCTAACCCTAGGTCCAATCGGAACCCTAACAGGATCTCCACCCCAGCCCTCAACATAACCCTAACCCTAGGTCCAATCGGAACCCTTACTGGATCTCTACCCCTCGCCCTCAACATAACCCTAACCCTAGGTCCAATCGGAACCCTAACCGGATCTCTACCCCTCGCCCTCAACATAACCCTAACCCTTGGTCCAATCGGAACCCTAACCGGATATCTAACCCTAGCCCTCAACATAACCCTAACCATAGGTCCTATCGGAACCCTAACCGGATCTATAACCCTAGCCATAAACATAACCCTAATCGTAGGTCCAATCGGAACCCTAACCGGATCTCTAACCCTCGCCCTCAACATAACACTAACCCTAGGTCCAATCGGAACCCTAACTGGATCTCTAACCCTAGCCCTCAACATAACCCTAACCCTAGGTCCAATCGGAACCCAAAACGTATATCTAACCCACGCCCTCAACATAACCCTAACCCTAGGTCCAATCGGAACCCTAACCGGATCTCTAACCCTAGCCCTCAACATAACCCTAACCCTAGGTCCAATCGGAACATTAACCGGATATCTAATTCTAGCCCTCAACATAACCCTAACCCTAGGTCCAATTGGAACCCTAACCGGATCTTTATCCCTAGCCCTCAACATATCCCTAAACCTAGGTCCAATCGGAACCCTAACCGGATCTCTAACCCTAGCCCTCAACATAACCCTAACACTAGGTCCATTCGGAACCCTAACCGGATCTCTAACCCTAGTCCTCAACATAACCTTAACCCTAGGTCCAATCGGAACCCTAACCGGATATCTAACCCTAGCCCTCAACATAACCCTAACCCTCGGTCCAATCGGAACCCTAACCGAATCTCTAACCCTAGCCCTCAAAATAACCCTAACCCTAGGTCCAATCGGAACCCTAACTGGATATCTAAACCTAGCCCTCAACATAACCCTAACCCTAGGTCCAATCGGAACCCTAACCGGATATCTAACCCTAGCCCTCAACATAACCCTAACCCTAGGTCCAATCGGAACCCTAACCGGATCTCTAACCCTAGCCCTCAACATAACCCTAACCCTAGGTCCAATCGGAACCCTAACCGGATCTCTAACCCTAGCCCTCAACATAACCCTAACCCTAGTTCCAATCGGAACCCTAACAGGATCTCTACCCCAGCCCTCAACATAACCTTAACCCTAGGTCCAATCGGAACCCTTACTTGATCTCTACCCCTCGCCCTCAACATAACCCTAACCCTAGGTCCAATCGGAACCCTAACCGGATCTCTATCCCTAGCCCTCAACATAACCCTAACCCTAGGTCCAATCTGAACCCTAACCGGATCTCTAACCCTAGCCCTCAACATAACACTAACCCTAGGTCCAATCGGAACCCTAACCGGATATCTAACCCTAGCCCTCAACATAACCCTAACCCTAGGTCCAATCGGAACCCTAACCGGATCTCTATCCCTAGCCCTCAACATAACCCTAACCCTAGGTCCAATCGGAACCCTAACCGGATCTCTAACCCTAGCCCTCAACATAACCCTAACCCTAGGTCCAATCTGAACCCTAACCGGATCTCTAACCCTAGCCCTCAACATAACCTTAACCCTAGGTCCAATCGGAACCCTAACCGGATCTCTAACCCTAGCCCTCAACATAACCCTAACCCTAGGTCCAATCGGAACCCTAAACGGATCTCTAACCCTAGCCCTCAACATAACCCTAACCCTAGGTCCAATCGGAACCCAAAACGGATATCTAACCCTAGCCCTCAACATAACCCTATCCCTAGGTCCAATCGGAAACCTAACCGCATATCTAACCCACGCCCTCAACATAACCCTAACCCTAGGTCCAATCGGAACCCTAACCGGATCTCTAACCCTATCGCTCAAAATAACCCTAACCCTAGGTCCAATCGGAACCCTAACCGGATCTCTAACCCTAGCCCTCAACAGAACCCTAACCCTAGGTCCAATCGGAGGCCTAACCGGATCTTTATCCCTAGCCATCAACATATCCCTAACCCTAGGTCCAATCGGAACCCTAACCGGATCTCTAACCCTAGCCCTCAACATAACCCTAACCCTAGGTCCAATCTGAACCCTAACCGGATCTCTAACCCTAGCCCTCAACATAACCTTAACCCTAGGTCCAATCGGAACCCTAACCGGATCTCTACCCCTCGCCCTCAACATAACCCTAACCCTTGGTCCAATCGGAACCCTAACCGGATATCTAACCCTAGCCCTCAACATAACCCTAACCCTAGGTCCAATAGGAACCCTAACCGTATCTCTAACCCTAGCCCTCAACATAACCCTAACCCTAGGTCCAATCGGAACCCTAACCGGATCTCTACCCCTCGCCCTCAACATAACTCTAACCCTTGGTCCAATCGGAACCCTAACCGAATATCTAACCCTAGCCCTCAACATAACCCTAACCCTAGGTCCAATCGGAACCCTAACCGGATCACTACCCCTCGCCCTCAACATAACCCTAACCCTAGGTCCAATCGGAACTCTAACCGGAACTCTAAACCTAGCCCTCAACATAACCCTAACCCTAGGTGCAATCGGAACCCTAACCGGATATCTAAACCTAGCCCTCAACATAACCCTAACCCTAGGTCCAATCGGAACCATAACCGGATCTCTAACCCTAGCCCTCAACATAACCCTAACCATAGGTCCAATCTGATCCCTAACCGGATCTCTAACCCTAGCCCTCAACATAACCTTAACCCTAGGTCCAATCGGAACCCTAACCGGATCTCTAACCCTAGCCCTCAACAAAACCCTAACCCTAGGTCCAATCGGAACCCTAAACAAATCTCTAAACCTAGCCCTCAACATAACCCTAACCCTAGGTCCAATCAGAACCCAAAATGGATATCTAACCCTAGCCCTCAACATAACCCTAACCCTAGGTCCAATCGGAACCCTAACCGCATCTCTAACCCTCGCCCTCAACATAACCCTAACCCTAGGTCCAATCGGAACCCTAACCGGATCTCTAACCCTAGCCCTCAAAATAACCCTAACCTTAGGTCCAATCGGAACCCTAACCGGATCTTTATCCCTAGCCCTCAACATATCCCTAACCCTAGGTCCAATCGGAACCCTAACCGGATCTCTAACCCTAGCCCTCAACATAACACTAACACTATGTCCAATCGGAACCCTAACCGGATCTCTAACACTAGCCCTCAACATAACCCTAACCCTAGGTCCAATCGGAACCCTAACTGGATTTCAAACCCTAGCCCTCAACATAACCCTAACCCTAGGTCCAATCGGAACCCTAACAGGATCTCTACCCCAGCCCTCAACATAACCCTAACCCTAGGTCCAATCGGCACCCTTACTGGATCTCTACCCCTCGCCTTCAACATAACCCTAACCCTAGGTCCAATCGGAACCCTAACCGGATCTCTACCCCTCGCCCTCAACATAACCCTAACCCTTGGTCCAATCGGAACCCTAACCGGATCTCTAACCCTAGCCCTCAACATAACCCTAACCATAGGTCCTATCGGAACCCTAACCAGATCTCTAACCCTAGCCCTAAACATAACCCTAACCCTAGGTCCAATCGGAACCCTAACCGGATCTCTAACCCTCGCCCTCAACATAACACTAACCCTAGGTCCTATCGGAACCCTAACCGGATCTCTAACCCTAGCCGTCAACATAACCCTAACACTAGGTCCAATCGGAACCCTAACCGGATCTCTAAACCTAGTCCTCAACATAACCTTAACCCTAGGTCCAATCGGAACCCTAACCGGATCTCTAACCCTAGCCCTCAACATAACCCTAACCCTAGGTCCAATCGGAACCCTAACTGGATTTCTAACCCTAGCCCTCAACATAACCCTAACCCTAGGTCCAATCGGAACCCTAACAGGATCTCTACCCCAGCCGTCAACATAACCCTAACCCTAGGTCCAATCGGAACCCTTACTGGATCTCTACCCCTCGCCCTCAACATAACCCTAACCCTAGGTCCAATCGGAACCCTAACCGGATCTCTACCCCTCGCCCTCAACATAACCCTAACCCTTGGTCTAATCGGAACCCTAACCGGATATCTAACCCACGCCCTCAACATAACCCTAACCCTAGGTCCAATCGGAACCCTAACTGGATTTCTAACCCTAGCCCTCAACATAACCCTAACCCTAGGTCCAATCGGAACCCTGACAGGATCTCTACCCCAGCCCTCAACATAACCCTAACCCTAGGTCCAATCGGAACCCTTACTGGATCTCTACCCCTCGCCCTCAACATAACCCTAACCCTAGGTCCAATCGGAACCCTAACCGGATCTCTACCCCTCGCCCTCAACATAACCCTAACCCTTGGTCCAATCGGAACCCTAACCGGATATCTAACCCTAGCCCTCAACATAACCCTAACCCTAGGTCCAATAGGAACCCTAACCGGATCTCTAACCCTAGCCCTCAACATAACCGTAACCATAGGTCCTATCGGAACCCTAACCGGATCTCTAACCCTAGCCATAAACATAACCCTAATCGTAGGTCCAATCGGAACCCTAACTGGATCTCTAACCCTCGCCCTCAACATAACACTAACCCTAGGTCCTATCGGAACCCTTACCGGATCTCTAAACCTAGCCCTCAACATAACCCTAACCCTAGGTCCAATCGGAACCCTAAACGGACCTCTAACCCTAGCCCTCAACATAACCCTAACCCTAGGTCCAATCTGAACATTAACCGGATATCTAATTCTAGCCCTCAACATAACCCTAACCTAAGTCCAATTGGAACCCTAACCGGATCTTTATCCCTAGCCCTCAACATATCCCTAAACCTAGGTCCAATCGGAACCCTAACCGGATCTCCAACCCTAGCCCTCAACATAACCCTAACACTAGGTCCAATCGGAACCCTAACCGGATCTCAAACCCTAGCCCTCAACATAACCCTAACCCTAGGTCCAATCGGAACATTAACCGGATATCTAATTCTAGCCCTCAACATAACCCTAACCCTAGGTCCAATTGGAACCCTAACCGGATCTTTATCCCTAGCCCTCAACATATCCCTAAACCTAGGTCCAATTGGAACCCTAACCGGATCTCTAAATCTAGCCCTCAACATAACCCTAACACTAGGTCCAATCGGAACCCTAACCGGATCTCTAACCCTAGTCCTCAACATAACCTTAACCCTAGGTCCAATCGGAACCCTAACCGGATCTCTACCCATCGCCCTCAACATAACTCTAACCCTTGGTCCTATCGGAACCCTAACCGAATATCTAACCCTAGCCCTCAACATAACCCTAACCCTAGGTCCATTCGGAACCCTAACCGGATCTCTACCCCTCGCCCTCAACATAACCCTAACCCTAGGTCCAATCGGAACTCTAACCGGAACTCTAAACCTAACCCTCAACATAACCCTAACCCTAGGTCCAATCGGAACCTTAACCGGATATCTAACCCTAGCCCTCAACATAACCCTAACCCTAGGTCCAATCGGAACCCTAACCGGATCTCTATCCCTAGCCCTCAACATAACCCTAACCCTAGGTCCAATCGGAACCCTAACCGGATCTCTAACCCTAGCCCTCAACATAACCCTAACCCTAGGTCCAATCTGAACCCTAACCGGATCTCTAACCCTAGCCCTCAACATAACCTTAACCCTAGGTCCAATCGGAACCCTAACCGGATCTCTAACCCTAGCCCTCAACATAACCCTAACCCTAGGTCCAATCGGAACCCTAAACGGATATCTAAACCTAGCCCTCAACATAACCCTAACCCTAGGTCCAATCGGAACCCAAAACAGATATCTAACCCTAGCCCTCAACATAACCCTATCCCTAGGTCCAATCGGAAACCTAACCGCATATCTAACCCACGCCCTCAACATAACCCTAACCCTAGGTCCAATCGGAACCCTAACCGGATCTCTAACCCTAGGCCTCAACATAACCCTAACCCTAGGTCCAATCGGAACCCTAACCGGATCTCTAACCCTAGCCCTCAACATAACCCTAACCCTAGGTTCAATCTGAACCCTAACCGGATCTCTAACCCTAGCATTCAACATAACCTTAACCCTAGGTCCAATCGGAAACCTAAACGGATATCTAACCCTACCCCTCAACATAACCCTAACCCTAGGTCCAATCGGAACCCAAAACGGATATCTAACCCTAGCCCTCAACATAACCCTAACCCTAGGCCCAATCGGAAACCTAACCACATATCTAACCCACGCCCTCAACATAACCCTAACCCTAGGTCCAATCGGAACCCTAACCGGATCTCTAACCCTAGCCCTCAAAATAACCCTAACCCTAGGTCCAATCGGAACCCTAACCGGATCTTTATCCCTAGCCCTCAACATATCCCTAACCCTAGGTCCAATCGGAACCCTAACCGGATCTCTAACCCTAGCCCTCAACATAACCCTAACACTATGTCCAATCGGAACCCTAACCGGATCTCTAACCCTAGCCCTCAACATAACCCTAACCCTAGGTCCAATCGGAACCCTAACTGGATTTCTAACCCTAGCCCTCAACATATCCCTAACCCTAGGTCCAATCGGAACCCTAACAGGATCTCTACCCCAGCCCTCAACATAACCCTAACCCTAGGTCCAATCGGAACCCTTACTGGATCTCTACCCCTCGCCTTCAACATAACCCTAACCCTAGGTCCAATCGGAACCCTTACCGGATCTCTACCCCTCGCCCTCAACATAACCCTAACCCTTGGTCCAATCGGAACCCTAACCGGATCTCTAACCCTAGCCCTCAACATAACCCTAACCATAGGTCCTATCGGAACCCTAACCAGATCTCTAACCCTAGCCCTAAACACAACCCTAACCCTAGGTCCAATCGGAACCCTAACCGGATCTCTAACCCTCGCCCTCAACATAACACTAACTCTAGGTCCTATCGGAACCCTAACCGGATCTCTAAACCTAGCCCTCAACATAACCCTAACCTTAGGTCCAATCGGAACCCTAACCGAATCTCTAACCCTAGCCCTCAACATAACCTTAACCCTAGGTCCAATCGGAACCCAAAACGGATATCTAACCCTAGCCCTCAACATAACCCTAACCCTAGGTCCAATCGGATACCTAACCAGATATCTAACCATCGCCCTCAACATAACCCTAACCCTAGGTCCAATCGGAACCCTAACCGGATCTCTAACCCTAGCCCTCAAAATAACCCTAACCCTAGGTCCAATCGGAACCCTAACCGGATATCTAACCCTAGCCCTCAACATAACCCTAACCCTCGGTCCAATCGGAACCCTAACCGAATCTCTAACCCTAGCCCTCAACATAACCCTAACCCTAGGTCCAATCGGAACCCTAACCGGATCTCTAACCCTAGCCCTCAACATAACCCTAACCCTAGGTCCAATCGGAACCCTAACCGGATCTCTAACCCTAGCCCTCAACATAACCCTAACCCTAGTTCCAATCGGAACCCTAACAGGATCTCTACCCCTCGCCCTCAGCATAACCCTAACCCTAGGTCCAATCGGAACCCTAACCGGATCTCTACCCCTCGCCCTCAACATAACTCTAACCCTTGGTCCAATCGGAACCCTAACCGAATATCTAACCCTAGCCCTCAACATAACCCTAACCCTAGGCCCATTCGGAACCCTAACCGGATCTCTACCCCTCGCCCTCAACATAACCCTAACCTTAGGTCCAATCGGAACTCTAACCGGAACTCTAAACCTAACCCTCAACATAACCCTAACCCTAGGTCCAATCGGACCCTAATCGGATCTCTAACCCTAGCCCTCAACATAACCCTAACCCTAGGTCCAATCTGAACCCTAACCGGATCTCTAACCCTAGCCCTCAACATAACCTTAACCCTAGGTCCAATCGGAACCCTAACCGGATCTCTAACCCTCGCCCTCAACATAACCCTAACCCTAGGTCCAATCGGAACCCTAAACGGATATCTAAACCTAGCCCTCAACATAACCCTAACCCTAGGTCCAATCAGAACGCAAAACGGATATCTAACCCTAGCCCTCAACATAACCCTAAACCTAGGTCCAATCGGAAACCTAACCGCATATCTAACCCACGCCCTCAACATAACCCTAACCCTAGGTCCAATCGGAACCCTAACCGGATCTCTAACCCTAGCCCTCAAAATAACCCTAACCCTAGGTCCAATCGGAACCCTAAACAGATATCTAACCCTAGCCCTGAACATAACACGAACCCTAGGTCCAATCGGAACCCTAACTGGATTTCTAACCCTAGCCCTCAACATAACCCTAACCCTAGGTCCAATCGGAACCCTAACAGGATCTATACCCCAGCCCTCAACATAACCCTAACCCTAGGTCCAATCGGAACCCTTACTGGATCTCTACCCCTCGCCTTCAACATAACCCTAACCCTAGGTCCAATCGGAACCCTAACCGGATCTCTACCCCTCGCCCTCAACATAACCCTAACCCTTGGTCCAATCGGAACCCTAACCGGATCTCTAACCCTAGCCCTCAACATAACCCTAACCATAGGTCCTATCGGAACCCTAACCAGATCTCTAACCCTAGCCCTAAACATAACCCTAACCCTAGGTCCAATCGGAACCCTAACCGGATCTCTAACCCTCGCCCTCAACATAACACTAACCCTAGGTCCTATCGGAACCCTAACCGGATCTCTAAACCTAGCCCTCAACATAACCCTAACCTTAGGTCCAATCGGAACCCTAACCGGATCTCTAACCCTAGCCCTCAACATAACCTTAACCCTAGGTCCAATCGGAACCCAAAACGGATATCTAACCCTAGCCCTCAACATAACCCTAACCCTAGGTCCAATCGGAAACCTAACCAGATATCTAACCATCGCCCTCAACATAACCCTAACCCTAGGTCCAATCGGAACCCTAACCGGATCTCTAACCCTAGCCCTCAAAATAACCCTAACCCTAGGTCCAATCGGAACCCTAACCGGATATCTAACCCTAGCCCTCAACATAACCCTAACCCTCGGTCCAATCGGAACCCTAACCGAATCTCTAACCCTAGCCCTCAACATAACCTTAACCCTAGGTCCAATCGGAACCCAAAACGGATATCTAACCCTAGCCCTCAACATAACCCTAACCCTAGGTCCAATCGGAAACCTAACCAGATATCTAACCCTAGCCATAAACATAACCCTAACCCTAGGTCCAATCGGAACCCTAACCGGATCTCTAACCCTAGCCCTCAACATAATCCTAACCCTAGGTCCAATCGGAACCCTAACAGGATCTCTACCCCAGCCCTCAACATAACCTTAACCCTAGGTCCAATCGGAACCCTTACTTGATCTCTACCCCTCGCCCTCAACATAACCCTAACCCTAGGTCCAATCGGAACCCTAACCGGATCTCTACCCCTCGCCCTCAACATAACTCTAACCCTTGGTCCAATCGGAACCCTAACCGAATATCTAACCTTAGCCCTCAACATAACCCTAACCCTAGGTCCATTCGGAACCCTAACCGGATCTCTACCCCTCGCCCTCAACATAACCCTAACCCTAGGTCCAATCGGAACTCTAACCGGAACTCTAAACCTAACCCTCAACATAACCCTAACCCTAGGTCCAATCGGAACCCTAACCGGATATCTAACCCTAGCCCTCAACATAACCCTAACCCTAGGTCCAATCGGAACCCTAACCGGATCTCTATCCCTAGCCCTCAACATAACCCTAACCCTAGGTCCAATCTGAACCCTAACCGGATCTCTAACCCTAGCCCTCAACATAACCCTAACCCTAGGTCCAATCGGAACCCTAACCGGATCTCTAACCCTAGCCCTCAACATAACCCTAACCCTAGGTCCAATCGGAACCCTAACCGGATCTCTAAACCTCGCCCTCAACATAACACTAACCCTAGGTCCTATCGGAACCCTAACCGGATCTCTAAACCTAGCCCTCAACATAACCCTAACCTTAGGTCCAATCGAAACCCTAACCGGATCTCTAACCCTAGCCCTCAACATAACCTTAACCCTAGGTCCAATCGGAACCCAAAACGGATATCTAACCCTAGCCCTCAACATAACCCTAACCCTAGGTCCAATCGGAAACCTAACCAGATATCTAACCATCGCCCTCAACATAACCCTAACCCTAGGTCCAATCGGAACCCTAACCGGATCTGTAACCCTAGCCCTCAACATAACCCTAACCCTAGGTCCAATCGGAACCCTAACCGGATCTCTAACCCAAGCCCTCAACATAACCCTAACCCTAGGGCCAATCGGAACCCTAACAGGATCTCTACCCCAGCCCTCAACATAACCTTAACCCTAGGTCCAATCGGAACCCTTACTTGATCTCTACCCCTCGCCCTCAACATAACCCTAACCCTAGGTACAATCGGAACCCTAACCGGATCTCTACCCCTCGCCCTCAACATAACTCTAACCCTTGGTCCAATCGGAACCCTAACCGAATATCTAACCCTAGCCCTCAACATAACCCTAACCCTAGGCCCATTCGGAACCCTAACCGGATCTCTACCCCTCGCCCTCAACATAACCCTAACCCTAGGTCCAATCGGAACTCTAACCGGAACTCTAAACCTAACCCTCAACATAACCCTAACCCTAGGTCCAATCGGAACCCTAACCGGATATCTAACGCTAGCCCTCAACATAACCCTAACCCTAGGTCCAATCGGAACCCTAACCGGATCTATCCCTAGCCCTCAACATAACCCTAACCCTAGGTCCAATCGGAACCCTAACCGGATCTCTAACCCTAGCCCTCAACATAACCCTAACCCTAGGTCCAATCTGAACCCTAACCGGATCTCTAACCCTAGCCCTCAACATAACCCTAACCCTAGGTCCAATCGGAACCCAAAACGGACATCTAAACCTAGCCCTCAACATAACCCTAACACTAGGTCCAATCAGGACGCAAAACGAATATCTAACCCTAGCCCTCAACATAACCCTAACCCTAGGTCCAATCGGAAACCTAACCGCATATCTAACCCACGCCCTCAACATAACCCTAACCCTAGGTCCAATCGGAACCCTAACGGGATCTCTAACCCTAGCCCTCAAAATAACCCTAACCCTAGGTCCAATCGGAACCCTAACCGGATATCTAACCCTAGCCCTCAACATAACACTAACCCTAGGTCCAATCGGAACCCTAACCGGATCTTTATCCCTAGCCCTCAACATATCCCTAACCCTAGGTCCAATCGGAACCCTAACCGGATCTCTAACCCTAGCCCTCAACATAACCCTAACACTATGTCCAATCGGAACCCTAACTGGATTTCTAACCCTAGCCCTCAACATAACCCTAACCCTAGGTCCAATCGGAACCCTAACAGGATCTCTACCCCAGCCCTCAACATAACCCTAACCCTAGGTCCAATTGGAACCCTTACTGGATCTCTACCCCTCCTCTTCAACATAACCCTAACCCTAGGTCCAATCGGAACCCTAACCGGATCTCTACCCCTCGCCCTCAACATAACCCTAACCCTTGGTCCAATCGGAACCCTAACCGGATCTCTAACCCTAGCCCTCAACATAACCCTAACCATAGGTCCTATCGGAACCCTAACCAGATCTCTAACCCTAGCCCTAAACATAACCCTAACCCTAGGTCCAATCGGAACCCTAACCGGATCTCTAACCCTCGCCCTCAACAAAACACTAACCGTAGGTCCTATCGGAACCCTAACCGGATCTCTAAACCTAGCCCTCAACATAACCCTAACCTGAGGTCCAGTCGGAACCCTAACCGGATCTCTAACCCTAGCCCTCAACATAACCTTAACCCTAGGTCCAATCGGAACCCAAAACGGATATCTAACCCTAGCCCTCAACATAACCCTAACCCTAGGTCCAATCGGAAACCTAACCAGATATCTAACCATCGCCCTCAACATAACCCTAACCCTAGGTCCAATCGGAACCCTAACCGGATCTCTAACCCTAGGCCTCAACATAACCCTAACCCTAGGTCCAATCGGAACCCTAACCGGATCTCTAACCCTAGCCCTCAACATAACCCTAACCCTAGGTTCAATCTGAACCCTAACCGGATCTCTAACCCTAGCATTCAACATAACCTTAACCCTAGGTCCAATCGGAAACCTAAACGGATATCTAACCCTACCCCTCAACATAACCCTAACCCTAGGTCCAATCGGAACCCAAAACGGATATCTAACCCTAGCCCTCAACATAACCCTAACCCTAGGCACAATCGGAAACCTAACCACATATCTAACCCACGCCCTCAACATAACCCTAACCCTAGGTCCAAACGGAACCCTAACCGGATCTCTAACCCTAGCCCTCAAAATAACCCTAACCCTAGGTCCAATCGGAACCCTAACCGGATATCTAACCCTAGCCCTCAACATAACAGTAACCCTAGGTCCAATCGGAACCCTAACCGGATCTTTATCCCTAGCCCTCAACATATCCCTAACCCTAGGTCCAATCGGAACCCTAACCGGATCTCTAACCCTAGCCCTCAACATAACCCTAACACTATGTCCAATCGGAACCCTAACCGGATCTCTAACCCTAGCCCTCAACATAACCCTAACCCTAGGTCCAATCGGAACCCTTACTGGATCTCTACCCCTCGCCTTCAACATAACCCTAACCCTAGGTCCAATCGGAACCCTAACCGGATCTCTACCCCTCGCCCTCAACATAACCCTAACCCTTGGTCCAATCGGAACCCTAACCGGATCTCTAACCCTAGCCCTCAACATAACCCTAACCATAGGTCCTATCGGAACCCTAACCAGATCTCTAACCCTAGCCCTAAACACAACCCTAACCCTAGGTCCAATCGGAACCCTAACCGGATCTCTAATCCTCGCCCTCAACATAACACTAACTCTAGGTCCAATCGGAACCCTAACCGGATTTCTAACCCTAGCCCTCAACATAACCTTAACCCTAGGTCCAATCGGAACCCAAAACGGATATCTAACCCTAGCCCTCAACATAACCCTAACCCTAGGTCCAATCGGATACCTAACCAGATATCTAACCATCGCCCTCAACATAACCCTAACCCTAGGTCCAATCGGAACCCTAACCGGATCTCTAACCCTAGCCCTCAAAATAACCCTAACCCTAGGTCCAATCGGAACCCTAACCGGATATCTAACCCTAGCCCTCAACATAACCCTAACCCTCGGTCCAATCGGAACCCTAACCGAATCTCTAACCCTAGCCCTCAACATAACCCTAACCCTAGGTCCAATCGGAACCCTAACCGGATCTCTAACCCTAGCCCTCAACATAACCCTAACCCTAGGTCCAATCGGAACCCTAACCGGATCTCTAACCCTAGCCCTCAACATAACCCTAACCCTAGTTCCAATCGGAACCCTAACAGGATCTCTACCCCAGCCCTCAACATAACCTTAACCCTAGGTCCAATCGGAACCCTTACTTGATCTCTACCCCTCGCCCTCAACATAACCCTAACCCTAGGTCCAATCGGAACCCTAACCGGATCTCTACCCCTCGCCCTCAACATAACTCTAACCCTTGGTCCAATCGGAACCCTAACCGAATATCTAACCCTAGCCCTCAACATAACCCTAACCCTAGGCCCATTCGGAACCCTAACCGGATCTCTACCCCTCGCCCTCAACATAACCCTAACCCTAGGTCCAATCGGAACTCTAACCGGAACTCTAAACCTAACCCTCAACATAACCCTAACCCTAGGTCCAATCGGACCCTAATCGGATCTCTAACCCTAGCCCTCAACATAACCCTAACCCTAGGTCCAATCTGAACCCTAACCCTATCTCTAACCCTAGCCCTCAACATAACCTTAACCCTAGGTCCAATCGGAACCCTAACCGGATCTCTAACCCTCGCCCTCAACATAACCCTAACCCTAGGTCCAATCGGAACCCTTACTGGATCTCTACCCCTCGCCTTCAACATAACCCTAACCCTAGGTCCAATCGGAACCCTAACCGGATCTCTACCCCTCGCCCTCAACATAACCCTAACCCTTGGTCCAATCGGAACCCTAACCGGATCTCTAACCCTAGCCCTCAACATAACCCTAACCATAGGTCCTATCGGAACCCTAACCAGATCTCTAACCCTAGCCCTAAACATAACCCTAACCCTAGGTCCAATCGGAACCCTAACCGGATCTCTAACCCTCGCCCTCAACATAACACTAACCCTAGGTCCTATCGGAACCCTAACCGGATCTCTAAACCTAGCCCTCAACATAACCCTAACCTTAGGTCCAATCGGAACCCTAACCGGATCTCTAACCCTAGCCCTCAACATAACCTTAACCCTAGGTCCAATCGGAACCCAAAACGGATATCTAACCCTAGCCCTCAACATAACCCTAACCCTAGGTCCAATCGGAAACCTAACCAGATATCTAACCATCGCCCTCAACATAACCCTAACCCTAGGTCCAATCGGAACCCTAACCGGATCTCTAACCCTAGCCCTCAAAATAACCCTAACCCTAGGTCCAATCGGAACCCTAACCGGATATCTAACCCTAGCCCTCAACATAACCCTAACCCTCGGTCCAATCGGAACCCTAACCGAATCTCTAACCAGAGCCCTCAAAATAACCCTAACCCTAGGTCCAATCGGAACCCTAACCGGATATCTAACCCTAGCCCTCAACATAACCCTAACCCTAGGTCCAATCGGAACCCTAACCGGATATCTAACCCTAGCCATAAACATAACCCTAACCCTAGGTCCAATCGGAACCCTAACCGGATCTCTAACACTAGCCCTCAACATAACCATAACCCTAGGTCCAATCGGAACCCTAACAGGATCTCTACCCCAGCCCTCAACATAACCTTAACCCTAGGTCCAATCGGAACCCTTACTTGATCTCTACCCCTCGCCCTCAACATAACCCTAACCCTAGGTCCAATCGGAACCCTAACCGGATCTCTACCCCTCGCCCTCAACATAACTCTAACCCTTGGTCCAATCGGAACCCTAACCGAATATCTAACCTTAGCCCTCAACATAACCCTAACCCTAGGTCCATTCGGAACCCTAACCGGATCTCTACCCCTCGCCCTCAACATAACCCTAACCCTAGGTCCAATCGGAACTCTAACCGGAACTCTAAACCTAACCCTCAACATAACCCTAACCCTAGGTCCAATCGGAACCCTAACCGGATATCTAACCCTAGCCCTCAACATAACCCTAACCCTAGGTCCAATCGGAACCCTAACCGGATATCTAACCCTAGCCCTCAACATAACAGTAACCCTAGGTCCAATCGGAACCCTAACCGGATCTTTATCCCTAGCCCTCAACATATCCCTAACCCTAGGTCCAATCGGAACCCTAACCGGATCTCTAACCCTAGCCCTCAACATAACCCTAACACTATGTCCAATCGGAACCCTAACCGGATCTCTAACCCTAGCCCTCAACATAACCCTAACCCTAGGTCCAATCGGAACCCTTACTGGATCTCTACCCCTCGCCTTCAACATAACCCTAACCCTAGGTCCAATCGGAACCCTAACCGGATCTCTACCCCTCGCCCTCAACATAACCCTAACCCTTGGTCCAATCGGAACCCTAAACGGATCTCTAACCCTAGCCCTCAACATAACCCTAACCATAGGTCCTATCGGAACCCTAACCAGATCTCTAACCCTAGCCCTAAACACAACCCTAACCCTAGGTCCAATCGGAACCCTAACCGGATCTCTAATCCTCGCCCTCAACATAACACTAACTCTAGGTCCAATCGGAACCCTAACCGGATCTCTAACCCTAGCCCTCAACATAACCTTAACCCTAGGTCCAATCGGAACCCAAAACGGATATCTAACCCTAGCCCTCAACATAACCCTAACCCTAGGTCCAATCGGATACCTAACCAGATATCTAACCATCGCCCTCAACATAACCCTAACCCTAGGTCCAATCGGAACCCTAACCGGATCTCTAACCCTAGCCCTCAAAATAACCCTAACCCTAGGTCCAATCGGAACCCTAACCGGATATCTAACCCTAGCCCTCAACATAACCCTAACCCTCGGTCCAATCGGAACCCTAACCGAATCTCTAACCCTAGCCCTCAACATAACCCTAACCCTAGGTCCAATCGGAACCCTAACCGGATCTCTAACCCTAGCCCTCAACATAACCCTAACCCTAGGTCCAATCGGAACCCTAACCGGATCTCTAACCCTAGCCCTCAACATAACCCTAACCCTAGTTCCAATCGGAACCCTAACAGGATCTCTACCCCAGCCCTCAACATAACCTTAACCCTAGGTCCAATCGGAACCCTTACTTGATCTCTACCCCTCGCCCTCAACATAACCCTAACCCTAGGTCCAATCGGAACCCTAACCGGATCTCTACCCCTCGCCCTCAACATAACTCTAACCCTTGGTCCAATCGGAACCCTAACCGAATATCTAACCCTAGCCCTCAACATAACCCTAACCCTAGGCCCATTCGGAACCCTAACCGGATCTCTACCCCTCGCCCTCAACATAACCCTAACCCTAGGTCCAATCGGAACTCTAACCGGAACTCTAAACCTAACCCTCAACATAACCCTAACCCTAGGTCCAATCGGACCCTAATCGGATCTCTAACCCTAGCCCTCAACATAACCCTAACCCTAGGTCCAATCTGAACCCTAACCCTATCTCTAACCCTAGCCCTCAACATAACCTTAACCCTAGGTCCAATCGGAACCCTAACCGGATCTCTAACCCTCGCCCTCAACATAACCCTAACCCTAGGTCCAATCGGAACCCTTACTGGATCTCTACCCCTCGCCTTCAACATAACCCTAACCCTAGGTCCAATCGGAACCCTAACCGGATCTCTACCCCTCGCCCTCAACATAACCCTAACCCTTGGTCCAATCGGAACCCTAACCGGATCTCTAACCCTAGCCCTCAACATAACCCTAACCATAGGTCCTATCGGAACCCTAACCAGATCTCTAACCCTAGCCCTAAACATAACCCTAACCCTAGGTCCAATCGGAACCCTAACCGGATCTCTAACCCTCGCCCTCAACATAACACTAACCCTAGGTCCTATCGGAACCCTAACCGGATCTCTAAACCTAGCCCTCAACATAACCCTAACCTTAGGTCCAATCGGAACCCTAACCGGATCTCTAACCCTAGCCCTCAACATAACCTTAACCCTAGGTCCAATCGGAACCCAAAACGGATATCTAACCCTAGCCCTCAACATAACCCTAACCCTAGGTCCAATCGGAAACCTAACCAGATATCTAACCATCGCCCTCAACATAACCCTAACCCTAGGTCCAATCGGAACCCTAACCGGATCTCTAACCCTAGCCCTCAAAATAACCCTAACCCTAGGTCCAATCGGAACCCTAACCGGATATCTAACCCTAGCCCTCAACATAACCCTAACCCTCGGTCCAATCGGAACCCTAACCGAATCTCTAACCCTAGCCCTCAAAATAACCCTAACCCTAGGTCCAATCGGAACCCTAACCGGATATCTAACCCTAGCCCTCAACATAACCCTAACCCTAGGTCCAATCGGAACCCTAACCGGATATCTAACCCTAGCCATAAACATAACCCTAACCCTAGGTCCAATCGGAACCCTAACCGGATCTCTAACCCTAGCCCTCAACATAACCATAACCCTAGGTCCAATCGGAACCCTAACAGGATCTCTACCCCAGCCCTCAACATAACCTTAACCCTAGGTCCAATCGGAACCCTTACTTGATCTCTACCCCTCGCCCTCAACATAACCCTAACCCTAGGTCCAATCGGAACCCTAACCGGATCTCTACCCCTCGCCCTCAACATAACTCTAACCCTTGGTCCAATCGGAACCCTAACCGAATATCTAACCTTAGCCCTCAACATAACCCTAACCCTAGGTCCATTCGGAACCCTAACCGGATCTCTACCCCTCGCCCTCAACATAACCCTAACCCTAGGTCCAATCGGAACTCTAACCGGAACTCTAAACCTAACCCTCAACATAACCCTAACCCTAGGTCCAATCGGAACCCTAACCGGATATCTAACCCTAGCCCTCAACATAACCCTAACCCTAGGTCCAATCGGAACCCTAACCGGATCTCTATCCCTAGCCCTCAACATAACCCTAACCCTAGGTCCAATCGGAACCCTAACAGGATCTCTAACCCTAGCCCTCAACATAACCCTAACCCTAGGTCCAATCTGAACCCTAACCGGATCTCTAACCCTAGCCCTCAACATAACCCTAACCCTAGGTCCAATCGGAACCCTAACCGGATCTCTAACCCTAGCCCTCAACATAACCCTAACCCTAGGTCCAATCGGAACCCTAACCGGATCTCTAACCCTCGCCCTCAACATAACACTAACCCTAGGTCCTATCGGAACCCTAACCGGATCTCTAAACCTAGCCCTCAACATAACCCTAACCTTAGGTCCAATCGGAACCCTAACCGGATCTCTAACCCTAGCCCTCAACATAACCTTATCCCTAGGTCCAATCGGAACCCAAAACGGATATCTAACCCTAGCCCTCAACATAACCCTAACCCTAGGTCCAATCGGAAACCTAACCAGATATCTAACCATCGCCCTCAACATAACCCTAACCCTAGGTCCAATCGGAACCCTAACCGGATCTCTAACATTAGCCCTCAACATAACCCTAACCCTAGGTCCAATCGGAACCCTAACCGGATCTCTAACCCAAGCCCTCAACATAACCCTAACCCTAGGGCCAATCGGAACCCTAACAGGATCTCTACCCCAGCCCTCAACATAACCTTAACCCTAGGTCCAATCGGAACCCTTACTTGATCTCTACCCCTCGCCCTCAACATAACCCTAACCCTAGGTACAATCGGAACCCTAACCGGATCTCTACCCCTCGCCCTCAACATAACTCTAACCCTTGGTCCAATCGGAACCCTAACCGAATATCTAACCCTAGCCCTCAACATAACCCTAACCCTAGGCCCATTCGGAACCCTAACCGGATCTCTACACCTCGCCCTCAACATAACCCTAACCCTAGGTCCAATCGGAACTCTAACCGGAACTCTAAACCTAACCCTCAACATAACCCTAACCCTAGGTCCAATCGGAACCCTAACCGGATCTATCCCTAGCCCTCAACATAACCCTAACCCTAGGTCCAATCGGAACCCTAACCGGATCTCTAACCCTAGCCCTCAACATAACCCTAACCCTAGGTCCAATCTGAACCCTAACCGGATCTCTAACCCTAGCCCTCAACATAACCTTAACCCTAGGTCCAATCGGAACCCTAACCGGATCTCTAACCCTAGCCCTCAACATAACCCTAACCCTAGGTCCAATCGGAACCCTAAACGGACATCTAAACCTAGCCCTCAACATAACCCTAACCCTAGGTCCAATCAGAACCCAAAACGGATATCTAACCCTAGCCCTCAACATAACCCTAACCCTAGGTCCAATCGGAAACCTAACCGCATATCTAACCCACGCCCTCAACATAACCCTAACCCTAGGTCCAATCGGAACCCTAACCGGATCTCTAACCCTAGCCCTCAAAATGACCCTAACCCTAGGTCCAATCGGAACCCTAACCGGATATCTAACCCTAGCCCTCAACATAACACTAACCCTAGGTCCAATCGGAACCCTAACCGGATCTTTATCCCTAGCCCTCAACATATCCCTAACCCTAGGTCCAATCGGAACCCTAACCGGATCTCTAAGCCTAGCCCTCAACATAACCCTAACACTATGTCCAATCGGAACCCTAACTGGATTTCTAACCCTAGCCCTCAACATAACCCTAACCCTAGGTCCAATCGGAACCCTAACAGGATCTCTACCCCAGCCCTCAACATAACCCTAACCCTAGGTCCAATCGGAACCCTTACTGGATCTCTACCCCTCCTCTTCAACATAACCCTAACCCTAGGTCCAATCGGAACCCTAACCGGATCTCTACCCCTCGCCCTCAACATAACCCTAACCCTTGGTCCAATCGGAACCCTAACCGGATCTCTAACCCTAGCCCTCAACATAACCCTAACCATAGGTCCTATCGGAACCCTAACCAGATCTCTAACCCTAGCCCTAAACATAACCCTAACCCTAGGTCCAATCGGAACCCTAACCGGATCTCTAACCCTCGCCCTCAACAAAACACTAACCGTAGGTCCTATCGGAACCCTAACCGGATCTCTAAACCTAGCCCTCAACATAACCCTAACCTTAGGTCCAGTCGGAACCCTAACCGGATCTCTAACCCTAGCCCTCAACATAACCTTAACCCTAGGTCCAATCGGAACCCAAAACGGATATGTAACCCTAGCCCTCAACATAACCCTAACCCTAGGTCCAATCGGAAACCTAACCAGATATCTAACCATCGCCCTCAACATAACCCTAACCCTAGGTCCAATCGGAACCCTAACCGGATCTCTAACCCTAGGCCTCAACATAACCCTAACCCTAGGTCCAATCGGAACCCTAACCGGATCTCTAACCCTAGCCCTCAACATAACCCTAACCCTAGGTTCAATCTGAACCCTAACCGGATCTCTAACCCTAGCATTCAACATAACCTTAACCCTAGGTCCAATCGGAAACCTAAACGGATATCTAACCCTACCCCTCAACATAACCCTAACCCTAGGTCCAATCGGAACCCAAAACGGATATCTAACCCTAGCCCTCAACATAACCCTAACCCTAGGCACAATCGGAAACCTAACCACATATCTAACCCACGCCCTCAACATAACCCTAACCCTAGGTCCAATCGGAACCCTAACCGGATCTCTAACCCTAGCCCTCAAAATAACCCTAACCCTAGGTCCAATCGGAACCCTAACCGGATATCTAACCCTAGCCCTCAACATAACAGTAACCCTAGGTCCAATCGGAACCCTAACCGGATCTTTATCCCTAGCCCTCAACATATCCCTAACCCTAGGTCCAATCGGAACCCTAACCGGATCTCTAACCCTAGCCCTCAACATAACCCTAACACTATGTCCAATCGGAACCCTAACCGGATCTCTAACCCTCGCCCTCAACATAACACTAACCCTAGGTCCTATCGGAACCCTAACCGGATTTCTAAACCTAGCCCTCAACATAACCCTAACCTTAGGTCCAATCGGAACCCTAACCGGATCTCTAACCCTAGCCCTCAACATAACCTTAACCCTAGGTCCAATCGGAACCCAAAACGGATATCTAACCCTAGCCCTCAACATAGCCCTAACCCTAGGTCCAATCGGATACCTAACCAGATATCTAACCATCGCCCTCAACATAACCCTAACCCTAGGTCCAATCGGAACCCTAACCGGATCTCTAACCCTAGCCCTCAAAATAACCCTAACCCTAGGTCCAATCGGAACCCTAACCGGATATCTAACCCTAGCCCTCAACATAACCCTAACCCTCGGTCCAATCGGAACCCTAACCGAATCTCTAACCCTAGCCCTCAACATAACCCTAACCCTAGGTCCAATCGGAACCCTAACCGGATCTCTAACCCTAGCCCTCAACATAACCCTAACCCTAGGTCCAATCGGAACCCTAACCGGATCTCTAACCCTAGCCCTCAACATAACCCTAACCCTAGTTCCAATCGGAACCCTAACAGGATCTCTACCCCAGCCCTCAACATAACCTTAACCCTAGGTCCAATCGGAACCCTTACTTGATCTCTACCCCTCGCCCTCAACATAACCCTATCCCTAGGTCCAATCGGAACCCTAACCGGATCTCTACCCCTCGCCCTCAACATAACTCTAACCCTTGGTCCAATCGGAACCCTAACCGAATATCTAACCCTAGCCCTCAACATAACCCTAACCCTAGGCCCATTCGGAACCCTAACCGGATCTCTACCCCTCGCCCTCAACATAACCCTAACCCTAGGTCCAATCGGAACTCTAACCAGAACTCTAAACCTAACCCTCAACATAACCCTAACAATAGGTCCAATCGGACCCTAATCGGATCTCTAACCCTAGCCCTCAACATAACCCTAACCCTAGGTCCAATCTGAACCCTACCGGATCTCTAACCCTAGCCCTCAACATAACCCTAACCCTAGGTCCAATCGGAACCCTAAACGGATATCTAAACCTAGCCCTCAACATAACCCTAACCCTAGGTCCAATCAGAACGCAAAACGGATATCTAACCCTAGCCCTCAACATAACCCTAAACCTAGGTCCAATCGGAAACCTAACCGCATATCTAACCCACGCCCTCATCATAACCCTAACCCTAGGTCCAATCGGAACCCTAACCGGATCTCTAAACCTAGCCCTCAAAATAACCCTAACCCTAGGTCCAATCGGAACCCTAACCGGATATCTAACCCTAGCCCTCAACATAACCCTAACCCTCGGTCCAATCGGAACCCTAACCGAATCTCTAACCCTAGACCTCAAAATAACCCTAACCCTAGGTCCAATCGGAACCCTAACCGGATATCTAACCCTAGCCCTCAACATAACCCTAACCCTAGGTCCAATCGGAACCCTAACCGGATATCTAACCCTAGCCCTCAACATAACCCTAACCCTAGGTCCAATCGGAACCCTAACCGGATCTCTAACCCTAGCCCTCAACATAACCCTAACCCTAGGTCCAATCGGAACCCTAACAGGATCTCTACCCCAGCCCTCAACATAACCTTAACCCTAGGTCCAATCGGAACCCTTACTTGATCTCTACCCCTCGCCCTCAACATAACCCTAACCCTAGGTCCAATCGGAACCCTAACCGGATCTCTACCCCTCGCCCTCAACATAACTCTAACCCTTGGTCCAATCGGAACCCTAACCGAATATCTAACCCTAGCCCTCAACATAACCCTAACCCTAGGTCCATTCGGAACCCTAACCGGATCTCTACCCCTCGCCCTCAACATAACCCTAACCCTAGGTCCAATCGGAACTCTAACCGGAACTCTAAACCTAACCCTCAACATAACCCTAACCCTAGGTCCAATCCGAACCCTAACCGGATATCTAACCCTAGCCCTCAACATAACCCTAACCCTAGGTCCAATCGGAACCCTAACCGGATCTCTATCCCTAGCCCTCAACATAACCCTAACCCTAGGTCCAATCGGAACCCTAACAGGATCTCTAACCCTAGCCCTCAACATAACCCTAACCCTAGGTCCAATCTGAACCCTAACCGGATCTCTAACCCTAGCCCTCAACATAACCGTAA
This sequence comes from Miniopterus natalensis, assembly GCF_054644295.1. Classification (NCBI taxonomy): domain Eukaryota; kingdom Metazoa; phylum Chordata; class Mammalia; order Chiroptera; family Miniopteridae; genus Miniopterus; species Miniopterus natalensis. Next base: position 958,813 of record NC_142091.1, read on the forward strand.
CCCTAGGTCCAATCGGAACCCTAACCGGATCTCTAACCCTAGCCCTCAACATAACCCTAACCCTAGGTCCAATCGGAACCCTAACCGGATCTCTAACCCTCGCCCTCAACATAACACTAACCCTAGGTCCTATCGGAACCCTAACCGGATCTCTAAACCTAGCCCTCAACATAACCCTAACCTTAGGTCCAATCGGAACCCTAACCGGATCTCTAACCCTAGCCCTCAACATAACCTTAACCCTAGGTCCAATCGGAACCCAAAACGGATATCTAACCCTAGCCCTCAACATAACCCTAACCCTAGGTCCAATCGGAAACCTAACCAGATATCTAACCATCGCCCTCAACATAACCCTAACCCTAGGTCCAATCGGAACCCTAACCGGATCTCTAACCCTAGCCCTCAACATAACCCTAACCCTAGGTCCAATCGGAACCCTAACCGGATATCTAACCCTAGCCCTCAACATAACCCTAACCCTCGGTCCAATTGGAACCCTAACCGAATCTCTAACCCTAGCCCTCAAAATAACCCTAACCCTAGGTCCAATCGGAACCCTAACCGGATATCTAACCCTAGCCCTCAACATAACCCTAACCCTAGGTCCAATCGGAACCCTAACCGGATATCTAACCCTAGCCCTCAACATAACCCTAACCCTAGGTCCAATCGGAACCCTAACCGGATCTCTAACCCTAGCCCTCAACATAACCCTAACCCTAGGTCCAATCGGAACCCTAACCGGATCTCTAACCCTAGCCCTCAACATAACCCTAACCCTAGTTCCAATCGGAACCCTAACAGGATCTCTACCCCAGCCCTCAACATAACCTTAACCCTAGGTCCAATCGGAACCCTTACTTGATCTCTACCCCTCGCCCTCAACATAACCCTAACCCTAGGTCCAATCGGAACCCTAACCGGATCTCTACCCCTCGCCCTCAACATAACTCTAACCCTTGGTCCAATCGGAACCCTAACCGAATATCTAACCCTAGCCCTCAACATAACCCTAACCCTAGGCCCATTCGGAACCCTAACCGGATCTCTACCCCTCGCCCTCAACATAACCCTAACCCTAGGTCCAATCGGAACTCTAACCGGAACTCTAAACCTAACCCTCAACATAACCCTAACCCTAGGTCCAATCGGAACCCTAACCGGATATCTAACGCTAGCCCTCAACATAACCCTAACCCTAGGTCCAATCGGAACCCTAACCGGATCTCTATCCCTAGCCCTCAACATAACCCTAACCCTAGGTCCAATCGGAACCCTAACCGGATCTCTAACCCTAGCCCTCAACATAACCCTAACCCTAGGTCCAATCTGAACCCTAACCGGATCTCTAACCCTAGCCCTCAACATAACCTTAACCTTAGGTCCAATCGGAACCCTAACCGGATCTCTAACCCTAGCCCTCAACATAACCCTAACCCTAGGTCCAATCGGAACCCTAAACGGACATCTAAACCTAGCCCTCAACATAACCCTAACCCTAGGTCCAATCAGAACGCAAAACGGATATCTAACCCTAGCCCTCAACATAACCCTAACCCTAGGTCCAATCGGAAACCTAACCGCATATCTAACCCACGCCCTCAACATAACCCTAACCCTAGGTCCAATCGGAACCCTAACCGGATCTCTCACCCTAGCCCTCAAAATAACCCTAACCCTAGGTCCAATCGGAACCCTAACCGGATATCTAACCCTAGCCCTCAACATAACACTAACCCTAGGTCCAATCGGAACCCTAACCGGATCTTTATCCCTAGCCCTCAACATATCCCTAACCCTAGGTCCAATCGGAACCCTAACCGGATCTCTAACCCTAGCCCTCAACATAACCCTAACACTATGTCCAATCGGAACCCTAACTGGATTTCTAACCCTAGCCCTCAACATAACCCTAACCCTAGGTCCAATCGGAACCCTAACAGGATCTCTACCCCAGCACTCAACATAACCCTAACCCTAGGTCCAATCGGAACCCTTACTGGATCTCTACCCCTCCTCTTCAACATAACCCTAACCCTAGGTCCAATCGGAACCCTAACCGGATCTCTACCCCTCGACCTCAACATAACCCTAACCCTTGGTCCAATCGGAACCCTAACCGGATCTCTAACCCTAGCCCTCAACATAACCCTAACCATAGGTCCTATCGGAACCCTAACCAGATCTCTAACCCTAGCCCTAAACATAACCCTAACCCTAGGTCCAATCGGAACCCTAACCGGATCTCTAACCCTCGCCCTCAACAAAACACTAACCGTAGGTCCTATCGGAACCCTAACCGGATCTCTAAACCTAGCCCTCAACATAACCCTAACCTTAGGTCCAATCGGAACCCTAACCGGATCTCTAACTCTAGCCCTCAACATAACCTTAACCCTAGGTCCAATCGGAACCCAAAACGGATATCTAACCCTAGCCCTCAACATAACCCTAACCCTAGGTCCAATCGGAAACCTAACCAGATATCTAACCATCGCCCTCAACATAACCCTAACCCTAGGTCCAATCGGAACCCTAACCGGATCTCTAACCCTAGCCCTCAAAATAACCCTTACCCTAGGTCCAATCGGAACCCTAACCGGATATCTAACCCTAGCCCTCAACATAACCCTAACCCTCGGTCCAATCGGAACCCTAACCGAATCTCTAACCCTAGCCCTCAAAATAACCCTAACCCTAGGTCCAATCGGAACCCTAACCGCATATCTAACCCTAGCCCTCAACATAACCCTACCCTAGGTCCAATCGGAACCCTAACCGGATATCTAACCCTAGCCCTCAACATAACCCTAACCCTAGGTCCAATCGGAACCCTAACCGGATCTCTACCCCTCGCCCTCAACATAACTCTAACCCTTGGTCCAATCGGAACCCTAACCGAATATCTAACCCTAGCCCTCAACATAACCCTAACCCTAGGTCCAATCGGAACCCTAACCGGAACTCTACCCCTAGCCCTCAACATAACCCTAACCCTAGGTTCAATCGGAACTCTAACCGGAACTCTAAACCTAGCCCTCAACATAACCCTAACCCTAGGTCCAATCGAAACCCTAACCGGATATCTAACCCTAGCCCTCAACATAACCCTAACCCTAGGTCCAATCGGAACCCTAACCGGATCTCTATCCCTAGCCCTCAACATAACCCTAACCCTAGGTCCAATCGGAACCATAACCGGATCTCTAACCCTAGCCCTCAACATAACCCTAACCCTAGGTCCAATCTGAACCCTAACCGGATCTCTAACCCTAGCCCTCAACATAACCTTAACCCTAGGTCCAATCGGAACCCTAACCGGATCTCTTACCCTAGCCCTCAACATAACCCTAACCCTAGGTCCAATCGGAACCCTAAACGGATATCTAAACCTAGCCCTCAACATAACCCTAACCCTAGGTCCAATCAGAACCCAAAACGGATATCTAACCCTAGCCCTCAACATAACCCTAACCCTAGGTCCAATCGGAAACCTAACCGCATATCTAACCCACGCCCTCAACATAACCCTAACCCTAGGTCCAATCGGAACCCTAACCGGATCTCTAACCCTAGCCCTCAAAATAACCCTAACCCTAGGTCCAATCGGAACCCTAACCGGATCTTTATCCCTAGCCCTCAACATATCCCTAACCCTAGGTCCAATCGGAACCCTAACCGGATCTCTAACCCTAGCCCTCAACATAACCCTAACACTATGTCCAATCGGAACCCTAACCGGATCTCTAACCCTAGCCCTCAACATAACCCTAACCCTAGGTCCAATCGGAACCCTAACTGGATTTCTAACCCTAGCCCTCAACATAACCCTAACCCTAGGTCCAATCGGAACCCTAACAGGATCTCTACCCCAGCCCTCAACATAACCCTAACCCTAGGTCCAATCGGAACCCTTACTGGATCTCTACCCCTCGCCTTCAACATAACCCTAAACCTAGGTCCAATCGGAACCCTAACCGGATCTCTACCACTCGCCCTCAACATAACCCTAACCCTTGGTCCAATCGGAACCCTAACCGGATCTCTAACCCTAGCCCTCAACATAACCCTAACCATAGGTCCTATCGGAACCCTAACCAGATCTCTAACCCTAGCCCTAAACATAACCCTAACCCTAGGTCCAATCGGAACCCTAACCGGATCTCTAACCCTCGCCCTCAACATAACACTAACCCTAGGTCCTATCGGAACCCTAACCGGATCTCTAAACCTAGCCCCCAACATAACCCTAACCTTAGGTCCAATCGGAACCCTAACCGGATCTCTAACCCTAGTCCTCAACATAACCTTAACCCTAGGTCCAATCGGAACCCAAAACGGATATCTAACCCTAGCCCTCAACATAACCCTAACCCTAGGTCCAATCGGAAACCTAACCAGATATCTTACCATCGCCCTCAACATAACCCTAACCCTAAGTCCAATCGGAACCCTAACCGGATCTCTAACCCTAGCCCTCAAAATAACCCTAACCCTAGGTCCAATCGGAACCCTAACCGGATCTTTATCCCTAGCCCTCAACATATCCCTAACCCTAGGTCCAATCGGAACCCTAACCGGATCTCTAACCCTAGCCGTCTACATAACCCTAACACTAGGTCCAATCGGAACCCTAACCGGATCTCTAACCCAAGTCCTCAACATAACCTTAACCTTAGGTCCAATCGGAACCCTAACCCGATCTCTAACCCTAGCCCTCAACATAACCCTAACCCTAGGTCCAATCGGAACCCTAACTGGATTTCTAACCCTAGCCCTCAACATAACCCTAACCCTAGGTCCAATCGCAACCCTAACAGGATCTCTACCCCAGCCCTCAACATAACCCTAACACTAGGTCCAATCGGAACCCTTACTGGATCTCTACCCCTCGCCCTCAACATAACCCTAACCCTGGGTCCAATCGGAACCCTAACCGGATCTCTACCCCTCGCCCTCAACATAACCCTAACCCTTGGTCCAATCGGAACCATAACCGGATATCTAACCCTAGCCCTCAACATAACCCTAACCCTAGGTCCAATAGGAACCCTAACCGGATCTCTAACCCTAGCCCTCAATATAACCCTAACCATAGGTCCTATCGGAACCCTAACCGGATCTCTAACCCTAGCCATAAACATAACCCTAATCCTAGGTCCAATCGGAACCCTAACCGGATCTAACCCTCGCCCTCAACATAACACTAACCCTAGGTCCTATCGGAACCCTAACCGGATCTCTAAACCTAGCCCTCAACATAACCCTAACCCTAGGTCCAATCGGAACCCTAAACGGATCTCTAACCCTAGCCCTCAACATAACCCTAACCCTAGGTCCAATCGGAACCCAAAACGGATATCTAACCCACGCCCTCAACATAACCCTAACCCTAGGTCCAATCGGAACCTTAACCGGATCTCTAACCCTAGCCCTCAACATAACCCTAACCCTAGGTCCAATCGGAACATTAACCGGATATCTAATTCTAGCCCTCAACATAACCCTAACCCTCGGTCCAATCGGAACCCTAACCGAATCTCTAACCCTAGCCCTCAACATAACCCTAACCCTAGGTCCAATCGGAACCCTAACCGGATATCTAACCCTAGCCCTCAACATAACCCTAACCCTCGGTCCAATCGGAACCCTAACCGAATCTCTAACCCTAGCCCTCAACATAACCCTAACCCTAGGTCCAATCGGAACCCTAACCGAATCTCTAACCCTAGCCCTCAACATAACCCTAACCCTAGTTCCAATCGGAACCCTAACAGGATCTCTACCCCAGCCCTCAACATAACCCTAACCCTAGGTCCAATCGGAACCCTTACTTGATCTCTACCCCTCGCCCTCAACATAACCCTAACCCTAGGTCCAATCGGAACCCTAAACGGATATCTAAACCTAGCCCTGAACATAACCATAACCCTAGGTCCAATCGGAATCCAAAACGGATATCTAACCCTAGACCTCAACATAACCCTATCCCTAGGTACAATCGGAAACCTAACCGCATATCTAACCCACGCCCTCAACATAACCCTAACCCTAGGTCCAATCGGAACCCTAACCGGATCTCTAACCCTAGCCCTCAAAATAACCCTAACCCTAGGTCCAATCGGAACCCTAACCGGATCTCTATCCCTCGCCCTCAACATAACCCTAACTCTTGGTCCAATCGGAACCCTAACCGGATATCTAACCCTAGCCCTCAACATAACCCTAACCCTAGGTCCAATAGGAACCCTAACCGGATCTCTATCCCTAGCCCTCAACATAACCCTAACCCTAGGTCCAATCGGAACTCTAACCGGAACTCTAAACCTAACCCTCAACATAACCCTAACCCTAGGTCCAATCGGAACCCTAACCGGATATCTAACCCTAGCCCTCAACATAACCCTAACCCTAGGTCCAATCGGAACCCTAACCGGATCTCTATCCCTAGCCCTCAACATAACCCTAACCCTAGGTCCAATCGGAACCCTAACAGGATCTCTAACCCTAGCCCTCAACATAACCCTAACCCTAGGTCCAATCTGAACCCTAACCGGATCTCTAACCCTAGCCCTCAACATAACCCTAACCCTAGGTCCAATCGGAACCCTAACCGGATCTGTAACCCTAGCCCTCAACATAACCCTAACCCTAGGTCCAATCGGAACCCTAACCGGATCTCTAACCCTCGCCCTCAACATAACCCTAACCCTAGGTCCTATCGGAACCCTAACCGGATCTCTAAACCTAGCCCTCAACATAACCCTAACCTTAGGTCCAATCGGAACCCTAACCGGATCTCTAACCCTAGCCCTCAACATAACCTTATCCCTAGGTCCAATCGGAACCCAAAACGGATATCTAACCCTAGCCCTCAACATAACCCTAACCCTAGGTCCAATCGGAAACCTAACCAGATATCTAACCATCGCCCTCAACATAACCCTAACCCTAGGTCCAATCGGAACCCTAACCGGATCTCTAACATTAGCCCTCAACATAACCCTAACCCTAGGTCCAATCGGAACCCTAACCGGATCTCTAACCCAAGCCCTCAACATAACCCTAACCCTAGGGCCAATCGGAACCCTAACAGGATCTCTACCCCAGCCCTCAACATAACCTTAACCCTAGGTCCAATCGGAACCCTTACTTGATCTCTACCCCTCGCCCTCAACATAACCCTAACCCTAGGTACAATCGGAACCCTAACCGGATCTCTACCCCTCGCCCTCAACATAACTCTAACCCTTGGTCCAATCGGAACCCTAACCGAATATCTAACCCTAGCCCTCAACATAACCCTAACCCTAGGCCCATTCGGAACCCTAACCGGATCTCTACACCTCGCCCTCAACATAACCCTAACCCTAGGTCCAATCGGAACTCTAACCGGAACTCTAAACCTAACCCTCAACATAACCCTAACCCTAGGTCCAATCGGAACCCTAACCGGATATCTAACGCTAGCCCTCAACATAACCCTAACCCTAGGTCCAATCGGAACCCTAACCGGATCTATCCCTAGCCCTCAACATAACCCTAACCCTAGGTCCAATCGGAACCCTAACCGGATCTCTAACCCTAGCCCTCAACATAACCCTAACCCTAGGTCCAATCTGAACCCTAACCGGATCTCTAACCCTAGCCCTCAACATAACCTTAACCCTAGGTCCAATCGGAACCCTAACCGGATCTCTAACCCTAGCCCTCAACATAACCCTAACCCTAGGTCCAATCGGAACCCTAAACGGACATCTAAACCTAGCCCTCAACATAACCCTAACACTAGGTCCAATCAGAACCCAAAACGGATATCTAACCCTAGCCCTCAACATAACCCTAACCCTAGGTCCAATCGGAAACTTAACCGCATATCTAACCCACGCCCTCAACATAACCCTAACCCTAGGTCCAATCGGAACCCTAACCGGATCTCTAACCCTAGCCCTCAAAATAACCCTAACCCTAGGTCCAATCGGAACCCTAACCGGATATCTAACCCTAGCCCTCAACATAACACTAACCCTAGGTCCAATCGGAACCCTAACCGGATCTTTATCCCTAGCCCTCAACATATCCCTAACCCTAGGTCCAATCGGAACCCTAACCGGATCTCTAACCCTAGCCCTCAACATAACCCTAACACTATGTCCAATCGGAACCCTAACTGGATTTCTAATCCTAGCCCTCAACATAACCCTAACCCTAGGTCCAATCGGAACCCTAACAGGATCTCTACCCCAGCCCTCAACATAACCCTAACCCTAGGTCCAATCGGAACCCTTACTGGATCTCTACCCCTCCTCTTCAACATAACCCTAACCCTAGGTCCAATCGGAACCCTAACCGGATCTCTACCCCTCGCCCTCAACATAACCCTAACCCTTGGTCCAATCGGAACCCTAACCGGATCTCTAACCCTAGCCCTCAACATAACCCTAACCATAGGTCCTATCGGAACCCTAACCAGATCTCTAACCCTAGCCCTAAACATAACCCTAACCCTAGGTCCAATCGGAACCCTAACCGGATCTCTAACCCTCGCCCTCAACAAAACACTAACCGTAGGTCCTATCGGAACCCTAACCGGATCTCTAAACCTAGCCCTCAACATAACCCTAACCTTAGGTCCAGTCGGAACCCTAACCGGATCTCTAACCCTAGCCCTCAACATAACCTTAACCCTAGGTCCAATCGGAACCCAAAACGGATATGTAACCCTAGCCCTCAACATAACCCTAACCCTAGGTCCAATCGGAAACCTAACCAGATATCTAACCATCGCCCTCAACATAACCCTAACCCTAGGTCCAATCGGAACCCTAACCGGATCTCTAACCCTAGGCCTCAACATAACCCTAACCCTAGGTCAAATCGGAACCCTAACCGGATCTCTAACCCTAGCCCTCAACATAACCCTAACCCTAGGTTCAATCTGAACCCTAACCGGATCTCTAACCCTAGCATTCAACATAACCTTAACCCTAGGTCCAATCGGAAACCTAAACGGATATCTAACCCTACCCCTCAACATAACCCTAACCCTAGGTCCAATCGGAACCCAAAACGGATATCTAACCCTAGCCCTCAACATAACCCTAACCCTAGGCACAATCGGAAACCTAACCACATATCTAACCCACGCCCTCAACATAACCCTAACCCTAGGTCCAATCGGAACCCTAACCGGATCTCTAACCCTAGCCCTCAAAATAACCCTAACCCTAGGTCCAATCGGAACCCTAACTGGATATCTAACCCTAGCCCTCAACATAACAGTAACCCTAGGTCCAATCGGAACCCTAACCGGATCTTTATCCCTAGCCCTCAACATATCCCTAACCCTAGGTCCAATCGGAACCCTAACCGGATCTCTAACCCTAGCCCTCAACATAACCCTAACACTATGTCCAATCGGAACCCTAACCGGATCTCTAACCCTAGCCCTCAACATAACCCTAACCCTAGGTCCAATCGGAACCCTAACTGGATTTCTAACCCTAGCCCTCAACATAACCCTAACCCTAGGTCCAATCGGAACCCTAACAGGATCTCTACCCCAGCCCTCAACATAACCCTAACCCTAGGTCCAATCGGAACCCTTACTGGATCTCTACCCCTCGCCTTCAACATAACCCTAACCCTAGGTCCAATCGGAACCCTAACCGGATCTCTACACCTCGCCCTCAACATAACCCTAACCCTTGGTCCAATCGGAACCCTAACCGGATCTCTAACCCTAGCCCTCAACATAACCCTAACCATAGGTCCTATCGTAACCCTAACCAGATCTCTAACCCTAGCCCTAAACACAACCCTAACCCTAGGTCCAATCGGAACCCTAACCGGATCTCTAACCCTCGCCCTCAACATAACACTAACCCTAGGTCCTATCGGAACCCTAACCGGATCTCTAAACCTAGCCCTCAACATAACCCTAACCTTAGGTCCAATCGGAACCCTAACCGGATCTCTAACCCTAGCCCTCAACATAACCTTAACCCTAGGTCCAATCGGAACCCAAAACGGATATCTAACCCTAGCCCTCAACATAGCCCTAACCCTAGGTCCAATCGGATACCTAACCAGATATCTAACCATCGCCCTCAACATAACCCTAACCCTAGGTCCAATCGGAACCCTAACCGGATCTCTAACCCTAGCCCTCAAAATAACCCTAACCCTAGGTCCAATCGGAACCCTAACCGGATATCTAACCCTAGCCCTCAACATAACCCTAACCCTCGGTCCAATCGGAACCCTAACCGAATCTCTAACCCTAGCCCTCAACATAACCCTAACCCTAGGTCCAATCGGAACCCTAACCGGATCTCTAACCCTAGCCCTCAACATAACCCTAACCCTAGGTCCAATCGGAACCCTAACCGGATCTCTAACCCTAGCCCTCAACATAACCCTAACCCTAGTTCCAATCGGAACCCTAACAGGATCTCTACCCCAGCCCTCAACATAACCTTAACCCTAGGTCCAATCGGAACCCTTACTTGACCTCTACCCCTCGCCCTCAACATAACCCTATCCCTAGGTCCAATCGGAACCCTAACCGGATCTCTACCCCTCGCCCTCAACATAACTCTAACCCTTGGTCCAATCGGAACCCTAACCGAATATCTAACCCTAGCCCTCAACATAACCCTAACCCTAGGCCCATTCGGAACCCTAACCGGATCTCTACCCCTCGCCCTCAACATAACCCTAACCCTAGGTCCAATCGGAACTCTAACCAGAACTCTAAACCTAACCCTCAACATAACCCTAACCCTAGGTCCAATCTGAACCCTAACCGGATCTCTAACCCTAGCCCTCAACATAACCTTAACCCTAGGTCCAATCGGAACCCTAACCGGATCTCTAACCCTCGCCCTCAACATAACCCTAACCCTAGGTCCAATCGGAACCCTAAACGGATATCTAAACCTAGCCCTCAACATAACCCTAACCCTAGGTCCAATCAGAACGCAAAACGGATATCTAACCCTAGCCCTCAACATAACCCTAAACCTAGGTCCAATCGGAAACCTAACCGCATATCTAACCCACGCCCTCAACATAACCCTAACCCTAGGTCCAATCGGAACCCTAACCGGATCTCTAAACCTAGCCCTCAAAATAACCCTAACCCTAGGTCCAATCGGAACCCTAACCGGATATCTAACCCTAGCCCTCAACATAACCCTAACCCTCGGTCCAATCGGAACCCTAACCGAATCTCTAACCCTAGACCTCAAAATAACCCTAACCCTAGGTCCAATCGGAACCCTAACCGGATATCTAACCCTAGCCCTCAACATAACCCTAACCCTAGGTCCAATCGGAACCCTAACCGGATATCTAACCCTAGCCCTCAACATAACCCTAACCCTAGGTCCAATCGGAACCCTACCCGATCTCTAACCCTAGCCCTCAACATAACCCTAACCCTAGGTCCAATCGGAACCCTAACAGGATCTCTACCCCAGCCCTCAACATAACCTTAACCCTAGGTCCAATCGGAACCCTTACTTGATCTCTACCCCTCGCCCTCAACATAACCCTAACCCTAGGTCCAATCGGAACCCTAACCGGATCTCTACCCCTCGCCCTCAACATAACTCTAACCCTTGGTCCAATCGGAACCCTAACCGAATATCTAACCCTAGCCCTCAACATAACCCTAACCCTAGGTCCATTCGGAACCCTAACCGGATCTCTACCCCTCGCCCTCAACATAACCCTAACCCTAGGTCCAATCGGAACTCTAACCGGAACTCTAAACCTAACCCTCAACATAACCCTAACCCTAGGTCCAATCCGAACCCTAACCGGATATCTAACCCTAGCCCTCAACATAACCCTAACCCTAGGTCCAATCGGAACCCTAACCGGATCTCTATCCCTAGCCCTCAACATAACCCTAACCCTAGGTCCAATCGGAACCCTAACAGGATCTCTAACCCTAGCCCTCAACATAACCCTAACCCTAGGTCCAATCTGAACCCTAACCGGATCTCTAACCCTAGCCCTCAACATAACCGTAACCCTAGGTCCAATCGGAACCCTAACCGGATCTCTAACCCTAGCCCTCAACATAACCCTAACCCTAGGTCCAATCGGAACCCTAACCGGATCTCTAACCCTCGCCCTCAACATAACACTAACCCTAGGTCCTATCGGAACCCTAACCGGATCTCTAAACCTAGCCCTCAACATAACCCTAACCTTAGGTCCAATCGGAACCCTAACCGGATCTCTAACCCTAGCCCTCAACATAACCTTAACCCTAGGTCCAATCGGAACCCAAAACGGATATCTAACCCTAGCCCTCAACATAACCCTAACCCTAGGTCCAATCGGAAACCTAACCAGATATCTAACCATCGCCCTCAACATAACCCTAACCCTAGGTCCAATCGGAACCCTAACCGGATCTCTAACCCTAGCCCTCAACATAACCCTAACCCTAGGTCCAATCGGAACCCTAACCGGATATCTAACCCTAGCCCTCAACATAACCCTAACCCTCGGTCCAATTGGAACCCTAACCGAATCTCTAACCCTAGCCCTCAAAATAACCCTAACCCTAGGTCCAATCGGAACCCTAACCGGATATCTAACCCTAGCCCTCAACATAACCCTAACCCTAGGTCCAATCGGAACCCTAACCGGATATCTAACCCTAGCCCTCAACATAACCCTAACCCTAGGTCCAATCGGAACCCTAACCGGATCTCTAACCCTAGCCCTCAACATAACCCTAACCCTAGGTCCAATCGGAACCCTAACCGGATCTCTAACCCTAGCCCTCAACATAACCCTAACCCTAGTTCCAATCGGAACCCTAACAGGATCTCTACCCCAGCCCTCAACATAACCTTAACCCTAGGTCCAATCGGAACCCTTACTTGATCTCTACCCCTCGCCCTCAACATAACCCTAACCCTAGGTCCAATCGGAACCCTAACCGGATCTCTACCCCTCGCCCTCAACATAACTCTAACCCTTGGTCCAATCGGAACCCTAACCGAATATCTAACCCTAGCCCTCAACATAACCCTAACCCTAGGCCCATTCGGAACCCTAACAGTATCTCTACCCCTCGCCCTCAACATAACCCTAACCCTAGGTCCAATCGGAACTCTAACCGGAACTCTAAACCTAACCCTCAACATAACCCTAACCCTAGGTCCAATCGGAACCCTAACCGGATATCTAACGCTAGCCCTCAACATAACCCTAACCCTAGGTCCAATCGGAACCCTAACCGGATCTCTATCCCTAGCCCTCAACATAACCCTAACCCTAGGTCCAATCGGAACCCTAACCGGATCTCTAACCCTAGCCCTCAACATAACCCTAACCCTAGGTCCAATCTGAACCCTAACCGGATCTCTAACCCTAGCCCTCAACATAACCTTAACCCTAGGTCCAATCGGAACCCTAACCGGATCTCTAACCCTAGCCCTCAACATAACCCTAACCCTAGGTCCAATCGGAACCCTAAACGGACATCTAAACCTAGCCCTCAACATAACCCTAACCCTAGGTCCAATCAGAACGCAAAACGGATATCTAACCCTAGCCCTCAACATAACCCTAACCCTAGGTCCAATCGGAAACCTAACCGCATATCTAACCCACGCCCTCAACATAACCCTAACCCTAGGTCCAATCGGAACCCTAACCGGATCTCTAACCCTAGCCCTCAAAATAACCCTAACCCAGGTCCAATCGGAACCCTAACCGGATATCTAACCCTAGCCCTCAACATAACACTAACCCTAGGTCCAATCGGAACCCTAACCGGATCTTTATCCCTAGCCCTCAACATATCCCTAACCCTAGGTCCAATCGGAACCCTAACCGGATCTCTAACCCTAGCCCTCAACATAACCCTAACACTATGTCCAATCGGAACCCTAACTGGATTTCTAACCCTAGCCCTCAACATAACCCTAACCCTAGGTCCAATCGGAACCCTAACAGGATCTCTACCCCAGCCCTCAACATAACCCTAACCCTAGGTCCAATCGGAACCCTTACTGGATCTCTACCCCTCCTCTTCAACATAACCCTAACCCTAGGTCCAATCGGAACCCTAACCGGATCTCTACCCCTCGACCTCAACATAACCCTAACCCTTGGTCCAATCGGAACCCTAACCGGATCTCTAACCCTAGCCCTCAACATAACCCTAACCATAGGTCCTATCGGAACCCTAACCAGATCTCTAACCCTAGCCCTAAACATAACCCTAACCCTAGGTCCAATCGGAACCCTAACCGGATCTCTAACCCTCGCCCTCAACAAAACACTAACCGTAGGTCCTTTCGGAACCCTAACCGGATCTCTAAACCTAGCCCTCAACATAACCCTAACCTTAGGTCCAATCGGAACCCTAACCGGATCTCTAACCCTAGCCCTCAACATAACCTTAACCCTAGGTCCAATCGGAACCCAAAACGGATATCTAACCCTAGCCCTCAACATAACCCTAACCGTAGGTCCAATCGGAAACCTAACCAGATATCTAACCATCGCCCTCAACATAACCCTAACCCTAGGTCCAATCGGAACCCTAACCGGATCTCTAACCCTAGCCCTCAAAATAACCCTTACCCTAGGTCCAATCGGAACCCTAACCGGATATCTAACCCTAGCCCTCAACATAACCCTAACGCTCGGTCCAATCGGAACCCTAACCGAATCTCTAACCCTAGCCCTCAAAATAACCCTAACCCTAGGTCCAATCGGAACCCTAACCGCATATCTAACCCTAGCCCTCAACATAACCCTACCCTAGGTCCAATCGGAACCCTAACCGGATATCTAACCCTAGCCCTCAACATAACCCTAACCCTAGGTCCAATCGGAACCCTAACCGGATCTCTACCCCTCGCCCTCAACATAACTCTAACCCTTGGTCCAATCGGAACCCTAACCGAATATCTAACCCTAGCCCTCAACATAACCCTAACCCTAGGTCCAATCGGAACCCTAACCGGAACTCTACCCCTAGCCCTCAACATAACCCTAACCCTAGGTTCAATCGGAACTCTAACCGGAACTCTAAACCTAGCCCTCAACATAACCCTAACCCTAGGTCCAATCGAAACCCTAACCGGATATCTAACCCTAGCCCTCAACATAACCCTAACCCTAAGTCCAATCGGAACCCTAACCGGATCTCTATCCCTAGCCCTCAACATAACCCTAACCCTAGGTCCAATCGGAACCATAACCGGATCTCTAACCCTAGCCCTCAACATAACCCTAACCCTAGGTCCAATCTGAACCCTAACCGGATCTCTAACCCTAGCCCTCAACATAACCTTAACCCTAGGTCCAATCGGAACCCTAACCGGATCTCTTACCCTAGCCCTCAACATAACCCTAACCCTAGGTCCAATCGGAACCCTAAACGGATATCTAAACCTAGCCCTCAACATAACCCTAACCCTAGGTCCAATCAGAACCCAAAACGGATATCTAACCCTAGCCCTCAACATAACCCTAACCCTAGGTCCAATCGGAAACCTAACCGCATATCTAACCCACGCCCTCAACATAACACTAACCCTAGGTCCAATCGGAACCCTAACCGGATCTCTAACCCTAGCCCTCAAAATAACCCTAACCCTAGGTCCAATCGGAACCCTAACCGGATATCTAACCCTAGCCCTCAACATAACACTAACCCTAGGTCCAATCGGAACCCTAACCGGATCTTTATCCCTAGCCCTCAACATATCCCTAACCCTAGGTCCAATCGGAACCCTAACCGGATCTCTAACCCTAGCCCTCAACATAACCCTAACACTATGTCCAATCGGAACCCTAACCGGATCTCTAACCCTAGCCCTCAACATAACCCTAACCCTAGGTCCAATCGGAACCCTAACTGGATTTCTAACCCTAGCCCTCAACATAACCCTAACCCTAGGTCCAATCGGAACCCTAACAGGATCTCTACCCCAGCCCTCAACATAACCCTAACCCTAGGTCCAATCGGAACCCTTACTGGATCTCTACCCCTCGCCTTCAACATAACCCTAAACCTAGGTCCAATCGGAACCCTAACCGGATCTCTACCACTCGCCCTCAACATAACCCTAACCCTTGGTCCAATCGGAACCCTAACCGGATCTCTAACCCTAGCCCTCAACATAACCCTAACCATAGGTCCTATCGGAACCCTAACCAGATCTCTAACCCTAGCCCTAAACATAACCCTAACCCTAGGTCCAATCGGAACCCTAACCGGATCTCTAACCCTCGCCCTCAACATAACACTAACCCTAGGTCCTATCGGAACCCTAACCGGATCTCTAAACCTAGCCCCCAACATAACCCTAACCTTAGGTCCAATCGGAACCCTAACCGGATCTCTAACCCTAGTCCTCAACATAACCTTAACCCTAGGTCCAATCGGAACCCAAAACGGATATCTAACCCTAGCCCTCAACATAACCCTAACCCTAGGTCCAATCGGAAACCTAACCAGATATCTAACCATCGCCCTCAACATAACCCTAACCCTAAGTCCAATCGGAACCCTAACCGGATCTCTAACCCTAGCCCTCAAAATAACCCTAACCCTAGGTCCAATCGGAACCCTAACCGGATCTTTATCCCTAGCCCTCAACATATCCCTAACCCTAGGTCCAATCGGAACCCTAACCGGATCTCTAACCCTAGCCGTCTACATAACCCTAACACTAGGTCCAATCGGAACCCTAACCGGATCTCTAACCCAAGTCCTCAACATAACCTTAACCCTAGGTCCAATCGGAACCCTAACCCGATCTCTAACCCTAGCCCTCAACATAACCCTAACCCTAGGTCCAATCGGAACCCTAACTGGATTTCTAACCCTAGCCCTCAACATAACCCTAACCCTAGGTCCAATCGGAACCCTAACAGGATCTCTACCCCAGCCCTCAACATAACCCTAACACTAGGTCCAATCGGAACCCTTACTGGATCTCTACCCCTCGCCCTCAACATAACCCTAACCCTGGGTCCAATCGGAACCCTAACCGGATCTCTACCCCTCGCCCTCAACATAACCCTAACCCTTGGTCCAATCGGAACCATAACCGGATATCTAACCCTAGCCCTCAACATAACCCTAACCCTAGGTCCAATAGGAACCCTAACCGGATCTCTAACCCTAGCCCTCAATATAACCCTAACCATAGGTCCTATCGGAACCCTAACCGGATCTCTAACCCTAGCCATAAACATAACCCTAATCCTAGGTCCAATCGGAACCCTAACCGGATCTAACCCTCGCCCTCAACATAACACTAACCCTAGGTCCTATCGGAACCCTAACCGGATCTCTAAACCTAGCCCTCAACATAACCCTAACCCTAGGTCCAATCGGAACCCTAAACGGATCTCTAACCCTAGCCCTCAACATAACCCTAACCCTAGGTCCAATCGGAACCCAAAACGGATATCTAACCCACGCCCTCAACATAACCCTAACCCTAGGTCCAATCGGAACCTTAACCGGATCTCTAACCCTAGCCCTCAACATAACCCTAACCCTAGGTCCAATCGGAACATTAACCGGATATCTAATTCTAGCCCTCAACATAACCCTAACCCTCGGTCCAATCGGAACCCTAACCGAATCTCTAACCCTAGCCCTCAACATAACCCTAACCCTAGGTCCAATCGGAACCCTAACCGGATATCTAACCCTAGCCCTCAACATAACCCTAACCCTCGGTCCAATCGGAACCCTAACCGAATCTCTAACCCTAGCCCTCAACATAACCCTAACCCTAGGTCCAATCGGAACCCTAACCGAATCTCTAACCCTAGCCCTCAACATAACCCTAACCCTAGTTCCAATCGGAACCCTAACAGGATCTCTACCCCAGCCCTCAACATAACCCTAACCCTAGGTCCAATCGGAACCCTTACTTGATCTCTACCCCTCGCCCTCAACATAACCCTAACCCTAGGTCCAATCGGAACCCTAAACGGATATCTAAACCTAGCCCTGAACATAACCATAACCCTAGGTCCAATCGGAATCCAAAACGGATATCTAACCCTAGACCTCAACATAACCCTATCCCTAGGTCCAATCGGAAACCTAACCGCATATCTAACCCACGCCCTCAACATAACCCTAACCCTAGGTCCAATCGGAACCCTAACCGGATCTCTAACCCTAGCCCTCAAAATAACCCTAACCCTAGGTCCAATCGGAACCCTAACCGGATATCTAACCCTAGCCCTCAACATAACCCTAACCCTAGGTCCAATCGGAAGCCTAACAGGATCTTTATCCCTAGCCCTCAACATATCCCTAATCCTAGGTCCAATCGGAACCCTAACCGGATCTCTAACCCTAGCCTTCAACATAACCCTAACCCTAGGTCCAATCTGAACCCTAACCGGATCTCTAACCCTAGCCTTCAACATAACCTTAACCCTAGGTCCAATCGGAACCCTAACCGGATCTCTACCCCTCGCCCTCAACATAACCCTAAACCTTGGTCCAATCGGAACCCTAACCGGATATCTAACCCTAGCCCTCAACATAACCCTAACCCTAGGTCCAATAGGAACCCTAACCGGATCTCTAACCCTAGCCCTCAACATAACCCTAACCATAGGTCCAATCGGAACCCTAACCGGATATCTAAACCTAGCCCTCAACATAACCCTAACCCTAGGTCCAATCGGAACCCTAACCGGATCTCTAAACCTAGCCCTCAACATAACCCTAACCCTAGGTCCAATCGGAACCCTAACCGGATCTCTAACCCTAGCCCTCAACATAACCCTAACCCTAGGTCCAATCGGAACCCTAACCGGATCTCTAACCCTAGCCCTCAACATAACCCTAACCCTAGTTCCAATCGGAACCCTAACAGGATCTCTACCCCAGCCCTCAACATAACCTTAACCCTAGGTCCAATCGGAACCCTTACTTGATCTCTACCCCTCGCCCTCAACATAACCCTAACCCTAGGTCCAATCGGAACCCTAACCGGATCTCTATCCCTCGCCCTCAACATAACCCTAACTCTTGGTCCAATCGGAACCCTAACCGGATATCTAACCCTAGCCCTCAACATAACCCTAACCCTAGGTCCAATAGGAACCCTAACCGGATCTCTAACCCTAGCCCTCAACATAACCCTAACCATAGGTCCTATCGGAACCCTAACCGGATCTCTAACCCTAGCCATAAACATAACCCTAATCGTAGGTCCAACCGGAACCCTAACCGGATCTCTAACCCTCGCCCTCAACATAACACTAACCCTCGGTCCTATCGGAACCCTAACCGGATCTCTAAACCTAGCCCTCAACATAACCCTAACCCTAGGTCCAATCGGAACCCTAACCGGATCTCTAACCCTAGCCCTCAACATAACCCTAACCCTAGGTCCAATCGGAACCCTAACCGGATATCTAACCCTAGCCCTGAACATAACCCTAACCCTAGGTCCAATCGGAACCCTAACCGGATCTCTAACCCTAGCCCTCAACATAACCCTAACCCTAGGTCCATTCGGAACCCTAACCGGATCTCTAACCCTAGCCCTCAACATAACCCTAACCCTAGTTCCAATCGGAACCCTAACAGGATCTCTACCCCAGCCCTCAACATAACCCTAACCCTAGGTCCAATCGGAACCCTTACTTGATCTCTACCCCTCGCCCTCAACATAACCCTAACCCTAGGTCCAATCGGAACCCTAACCGGATATCTAAACCTAGCCCTCAACATAACCATAACCCTAGGTCCAATCGGAATCCAAAACGGATATCTAACCCTAGACCTCAACATAACCCTATCCCTAGGTCCAATCGGAAACCTAACCGCATATCTAACCCACGCCCTCAACATAACCCTAACCCTAGGTCCAATCGGAACCCTAACCGGATCTCTAACCCTAGCCCTCAAAATAACCCTAACCCTAGGTCCAATCGGAACCCTAACCGGATATCTAACCCTAGCCCTCAACATAACCCTAACCCTAGGTCCAATCGGAAGCCTAACCGGATCTCTAACCCTAGCCTTCAACATAACCCTAACCCTAGGTCCAATCTGAACCCTAACCGGATCTCTAACCCTAGCCTTCAACATAACCTTAACCCTAGGTCCAATCGGAACCCTAACCGGATCTCTACCCCTCGCCCTCAACATAACCCTAAACCTTGGTCCAATCGGAACCCTAACCGGATATCTAACCCTAGCCCTCAACATAACCCTAACCCTAGGTCCAATAGGAACCCTAACCGGATCTCTAACCCTAGCCCTCAACATAACCCTAACCATAGGTCCAATCGGAACCCTAACCGGATATCTAAACCTAGCCCTCAACATAACCCTAACCCTAGGTCCAATCGGAACCCTAACCGGATCTCTAACCCTAACCCTCAACATAACCCTAACCCTAGGTCCAATCGGAACCCTAACCGGATCTCTACCCCAGCCCTCAACATAACCTTAACCCTAGGTCCAATCGGAACCCTTACTTGATCTCTACCCCTCGCCCTCAACATAACCCTAACCCTAGGTCCAATCGGAACCCTAACCGGATCTCTATCCCTCGCCCTCAACATAACCCTAACTCTTGGTCCAATCGGAACCCTAACCGGATATCTAACCCTAGCCCTCAACATAACCCTAACCCTAGGTCCAATAGGAACCCTAACCGGATCTCTAACCCTAGCCCTCAACATAACCCTAACCATAGGTCCTATCGGAACCCTAACCGGATCTCTAACCCTAGCCATAAACATAACCCTAATCGTAGGTCCAACCGGAACCCTAACCGGATCTCTAACCCTCGCCCTCAACATAACACTAACCCTAGGTCCTATCGGAACCCTAATCGGATCTCTAAACCTAGCCCTCAACATAACCCTAACCCTAGGTCCAATCGGAACCCTAAACGGATCTCTAACCCTAGCCCTCAACATAACCCTAACCCTAGGTCCAATCGGAACCCAAAACGGATATCTAACCCACGCCCTCAACATAACCCTAACCCTAGGTCCAATCGGAACCCTAACCGGATCTCTAATCCTAGCCCTCAACATAACCCTAACCCTAGGTCCAATCGGAACATTAACCGGATATCTAATTCTAGCCCTCAACATAACCCTAACCCTAGGTCCAATTGGAACCCTAACCGGATCTTTATCCCTAGCCCTCAACATATCCCTAAACCTAGGTCCAATCGGAACCCTAACCGGATCTCTAACCCTAGCCCTCAACATAACCCTAACACTAGGTCCAATCGGAACCCTAACCGCATCTCTAACCCTAGTCCTCAACATAACCTTAACCCTAGGTCCAATCGGAACCCTAACCGGATCTCTAACCCTAGCCCTCAACATAACCCTAACCCTCGGTCCAATCGGAACCCTAACCGAATCTCTAACCCTAGCCCTCAAAATAACCCTAACCCTAGGTCCAATCGGAACCCTAACCGGATATCTAACCCTAGCCCTCAACATAACCCTAACCCTAGGTCCAATCGGAACCCTAACCGGATATCTAACCCTAGCCCTGAACATAACCCTAACCCTAGGTCCAATCGGAACCCTAACCGGATCTCTAACCCTAGCCCTCAACATAACCCTAACCCTAGGTCCAATCGGAACCCTAACCGGATCTCTAACCCTAGCCCTCAACATAACCCTAACCCTAGTTCCAATCGGAACCCTAACAGGATCTCTACCCCAGCCCTCAACATAACCCTAACCCTAGGTCCAATCGGAACCCTTACTTGATCTCTACCCCTCGCCCTCAACATAACCCTAACCCTAGGTCCAATCGGAACCCTAACCGGATCTCTACCCCTCGCCCTCAACATAACTCTAACCCTTGGTCCAATCGGAACCCTAACCGAATATCTAACCCTAGCCCTCAACATAACCCTAACCCTAGGTCCATTCGGAACCCTAACCGGATCTCTACCCCTCGCCCTCAACATAACCCTAACCCTAGGTCCAATCGGAACTCTAACCGGAACTCTAAACCTAACCCTCAACATAACCCTAACCCTAGGTCCAATCGGAACCCTAACCGGATATCTAACCCTAGCCCTCAACATAACCCTAACCCTAGGTCCAATCGGAACCCTAACCGGATCTCTATCCCTAGCCCTCAACATAACCCTAACCCTAGGTCCAATCGGAAACCTAACCGGATCTCTAACCCTAGCCCTCAACATAACCCTAACCCTAGGTCCAATCTTAACCCTAACCGGATCTCTAACCCTAGCCCTCAACATAACCTTAACCCTAGGTCCAATCGGAACCCTAACCGGATCTCTAACCCTAGCCCTCAACATAACCCTAACCCTAGGTCCAATCGGAACCCTAAACGGGTATCTAAACCTAGCCCTCAACAGAACCCTAACCCTAGGTCCAATCGGAACCCAAAACGGATATCTAACCCTAGCCCTCAACATAACCCTATCCCTAGGTCCAATCGGAAACCTAACCGCATATCTAACCCACGCCCTCAACATAACCCTAACCCTAGGTCCAATCGGAACCCTAACCGGATCTCTAACCCTAGCCCTCAAAATAACCCTAACCCTAGGTCCAATCGGAACCCTAACCGGATATCTAACCCTAGCCCTCAACATAACCCTAACCCTAGGTCCAATCGGAAGCCTAACCGGATCTTTATCCCTAGCCCTCAACATATCCCTAACCCTAGGTCCAATCGGAACCCTAACCGGATCTCTAACCCTAGCCTTCAACATAACCCTAACCCTAGGTCCAATCGGAACCCTAACCGGATCTCTATCCCTAGCCCTCAACATAACCCTAACCCTAGGTCCAATCGGAACCATAACCGGATCTCTAACCCTAGCCCTCAACATAACCCTAACCCTAGGTCCAATCTGAACCCTAACCGGATCTCTAACCCTAGCCCTCAACATAACCTTAACCCTAGGTCCAATCGGAACCCTAACCGGATCTCTAACCCTAGCCCTCAACATAACCCTAACCCTAGGTCCAATCGGAACCCTAAACGGATATCTAAACCTAGCCCTCAACATAACCCTAACCCTAGGTCCAATCAGAACCCAAAACGGATATCTAACCCTAGCCCTCAACATAACCCTAACCCTAGGTCCAATCGGAAACCTAACCGCATATCTAACCCACGCCCTCAACATAACCCTAACCCTAGGTCCAATCGGAACCCTAACCGGATCTCTAACCCTAGCCCTCAAAATAACCCTAACCCTAGGTCCAATCGGAACCCTAACCGGATATCTAACCCTAGCCCTCAACATAACACTAACCCTAGGTCCAATCGGAACCCTAACCGGATCTTTATCCCTAGCCCTCAACATATCCCTAACCCTAGGTCCAATCGCAACCCTAACCGGATCTCTAACCCTAGCCCTCAACATAACCCTAACACTATATCCAATCGGAACCCTAACCGGATCTCTAACCCTAGCCCTCAACGTAACCCTAACCCTAGGTCCAATCGGAACCCTAACTGGATTTCTAACCCTAGCCCTCAACATAACCCTAACCCTAGGTCCAATCGGAACCCTAACAGGATCTCTACCCCAGCCCTCAACATAACCCTAGCCCTCGGTCCAATCGGAACCCTTACTGGATCTCTACCCCTCGCCTTCAACATAACCCTAACCCTAGGTCCAATCGGAACCCTAACCGGATCTCTACCCCTCGCCCTCAACATAACCCTAACCCTTGGTCCAATCGGAACCCTAACCGGATCTCTAACCCTAGCCCTCAACATAACCCTAACCATAGGTCCTATCGGAACCCTAACCAGATCTCTAACCCTAGCCCTAAACATAACCCTAACCCTAGGTCCAATCGGAACCCTAACCGGATCTCTAACCCTCGCCCTCAACATAACACTAACCCTAGGTCCTATCGGAACCCTAACCGGATCTCTAAACCTAGCCCTCAACATAACCCTAACCTTAGGTCCAATCGGATCCCTAACCGTATCTCTAACCCTAGCCCTCAACATAACCTTAACCTTAGGTCCAATCGGAACCCAAAACGGATATCTAACCCTCGCCCTCAACATAACCCTAACCCTAGGCCCAATCGGAAACCTAACCACATATCTAACCCACGCCCTCAACATAACCCTAACCCTAGGTCCAATCGGAACACTAACCGGATATCTAATCCTAGCCCTCAACATAACCCTAACCCTAGGTCCAATCGGAACCCTAACCGGATCTTTATCCCTAGCACTCAACATATCCCTAACCCTAGGTCCAATCGGAACCCTAACCGGATCTCTAACCCTAGCCGTCAACATAACCTTAACACTAGGTCCAATCGGAACCCTAACCGGATCTCTAACCCAAGTCCTCAACATAACCTTAACCCTAGGTCACTCGGAACCCTAACCGGATCTCTAACCCTAGCCCTCAACATAACCCTAACCCTAGGTCCAATCGGAACCCTAACTGGATTTCTAACCCTAGCCCTCAACATAACCCTAACCCTAGGTCCAATCGGAACCCTAACAGGATCTCTACCCCAGCCCTCAACATAACCCTAACCCTAGGTCCAATCGGAACCCTTACTGGATCTCTACCCCTCGCCCTCAACATAACCCTAACCCTGGGTCCAATCGGAACCCTAACCGGATCTCTACCCCTCGCCCTCAACATAACCCTAACCCTTGGTCCAATCGGAACCATAACCGGATATCTAACCCTAGCCCTCAACATAACCCTAACCATAGGTCCTGTCGGAACCCTAACCGGATCTCTAACCCTAGCCATAAACATAACCCTAATCGTAGGTCCAATCGGAACCCTAACCGGATCTCTAACCCTCGCCCTCAACATAACACTAACCCTAGGTCCTATCGGAACCCTAACCGGATCTCTAAACCTAGCCCTCAACATAACCCTAACCCTAGGTCCAATCGGGACCCTAAACGGATCTCTAACCCTAGCCCTCAACATAACCCTAACCCTAGGTCCAATCGGAACCCAAAACGGATATCTAACCCACGCCCACAACATAACCCTAACCCTAGGTCCAATCGGAACCCTAACCGGATCTCCAACCCTAGCCCTCAACATAACCCTAACCCTAGGTCCAATCGGAACATTAACCGGATATCTAATTCTAGCACTCAACATAACCCTAACCCTAGGTCCAATTGGAACCCTAAACGGATCTTTATCCCTAGCCCTCAACATATCCCTAAACCTAGGTCCAATCGGAACCCTAACCGGATCTCTAACCCTAGCCCTCAACATAACCCTAACACTAGGTCCAATCGGAACCCTAACCGGATCTCTAACCCTAGTCCTCAACATAACCTTAACCCTAGGTCCAATCGGAACCCTAACCGGATATCTAACCCTAGCCCTCAACATAACCCTAACCCTCGGTCCAATCGGAACCCTAACCGGATCTCTAACCCTAGCCCTCAAAATAACCCTAACCCTAGGTCCAATCGGAACCCTAACCGGATATCTAACCCTAGCCCTCAACATAACCCTAACCCTCGGTCCAATCGGAACCCTAACCGAATCTCTAACCCTAGCCCTCAACATAACCCTAACCCTAGGTCCAATCGGAACCCTAACCGGATCTCTAACCCTAGCCCTCAACATAACCCTAACCCTAGTTCCAATCGGAACCCTAACAGGATCTCTACCCCAGCCCTCAACATAACCCTAACCCTAGGTCCAATCGGAACCCTTACTTGATCTCTACCCCTCGCCCTCAACATAACCCTAACCCTAGGTCCAATCGGAACCCTAAACGGATATCTAAACCTAGCCCTCACCATAACCCTATCCTAGGTCCAATCGGAACCCAAAACGGATATCTAACCCTAGACCTCAACATAACCCTATCCCTAGGTCCAATCGGAAAGCTAACCGCATATCTAACCCACGCCCTCAACATAACCCTAACCCTAGGTCCAATCGGAACCCTAACCGGATCTCTAACCCTAGCCCTCAAAATAACCCTAACCCTAGGTCCAATCGGAACCCTAACCGGATATCTAACCCTAGCCCTCAACATAACCCTAACCCTAGGTCCAATCGGAAGCATAACCGGATCTTTATCCCTAGCCCTCAACATATCCCTAACCCTAGGTCCAATCGGAACCCTAATCGGATCTCTAACCCTAGCCTTCAACATAACCCTAACCCTAGGTCCAATCTGAACCCTAACCGGAAATCTAACCCTAGCCCTCAACATAACATTAACTCTAGGTCCAATCGGTACCCTAACCGGATCTCTACCCCTCGCCCTCAACATAACCCTAAACCTTGGTCCAATCGGAACCCTAACCGGATATCTAACCCTAGCCCTCAACATAACCCTAACCCTAGGTCCAATAGGAACCCTAACCGGATCTCTAACCCTAGCCCTCAACATAACCCTAACCATAGGTCCTATCGGAACCCTAACCGTATCTCTAACCCTAGCCCTAAACATAACCCTAACCGTAGGTCCAATCGGAACCGTAACCGGATCTCTAACCCTCGCCCTCAACATAACACTAACCCTAGGTCCTATCGGAACCCTAACCGGATCTCTAAACCTAGCCCTCAACATAACCCTAACCCTAGGTGCAATCTGAACCCTAACCGGATCTCTAACCCTAGCGCTCAACATAACCTTAACCCTAGGTCCAATCGGAACCCTAACCGGATCTCTAACCCTAGCCCTCAACATAACCTTAACCCTAGGTCCAATCGGAACCCTAACCGGATCTCTAACCCTAGCCCTCAACATAACCCTAACCCTAGGTCCAATCGGAACCCTAAACGGATATCTAAACCTAGCCATCAACATAACCCTAACCCTAGGTCCAATCGGAACACAAAACGGATATCTAACCCACGCCCTCAACATAACCCTAACCCTAGGTCCAATCGGAACCGTAACCGAATCCCTAACCCTAGCCCTCAAAATAACCCTAACCCTAGGTCCAATCGGAACCCTAACCGGATATCTAAACCTAGCCCTCAACATAACCCTAACCCTAGGTCCAATCGGAACCCTAACCGGATATCTAAACCTAGCCCTCAACATAACCCTAACCCTAGGTCCAATCGGAACCCTAACCGGATCTCTAACCCTAGCCCTCAACATTACCCTAACCCTAGGTCCAATCGGAACCCTAACCGGATCTCTAACCCTAGCCCTCAACATAACCCTAACCCTAGTTCCAATCGGAACCCTAACAGGATCTCTACCCCAGACCTCAACATAACCTTAACCCTAGGTCCAATCGGAACCCTTACTTGATCTCTACCCCTCGCCCTCAACATAACCCTAACCCTAGGTCCAATCGGAACCCTAACCGGATCTCTACCCCTCGCCCTCAACATAACTCTAACCCTTGGTCCAATCGGAACCCTAACCGAATATCTAACCCTAGACCTCAACATAACCCTAACCCTAGGTCCATTCGGAACCCTAACCGGATCTCTACCCCTCGCCCTCAACATAACCCTAACCCTAGGTCCAATCGGAACTCTAACCGGAACTCTAAACCTAGCCCTCAACATAACCCTAACCCTAGGTCCAATCGGAACCCTAACAGGATCTCTACCCCAGCCCTCAACATAACCCTAACCCTAGGTCCAATCGGAACCCTTACTGGATCTCTACCCCTCGCCTTCAACATAACCCTAACCCTAGGTCCAATCGGAACCCTAACCGGATATCTACCCCTCGCCCTCAACATAACCCTAACCCTTGGTCCAATCGGAACCCTAACCGGATCTCTAACCCTCGCCCTCAACATAACACTAACCCTAGGTCCTATCGGAACCCTAACCGGATCTCTAAACCTAGCCCTCAACATAACCCTAACCCTAGGTCCAATGGGAACCCTAACCGGATCTCTACCCCTCGCCCTCAACATAACCCTAACCCTAGGTCCAATCGGAACCCTAACCGGATCTCTACCCCTCGCCCTCAACATAACCCTAACCCTTGGTCCAATCGGAACCCTAACCGGATCTCTAACCCTCGCCCTCAACATAACACTAACCCTAGGTACTATCGGAACCCTAACCGGATCTCTAAACCTAGCCCTCAACATAACCCTAACCCTACGTCCAATCGGAACCCTAACCGGATCTCTACCCCTCGCCCTCAACATAACTCTAACCCTTGGTTCAATCGGAACCCTAACCGAATATCTAACCCTAGCCCTCAACATAACCCTAACCCTAGGTCCAATCGGAACCCTAACCGGATCTCTACCCCTCGCCCTCAACATAACCCTAACCCTAGGTCCAATCGGAACTCTAACCGGAACTCTAAACCTAGCCCTCAACATAACCCTAACCCTAGGTCCAATCGGAACCCTAACCGGATATCTAACCCTAGCCCTCAACATAACCCTAACCCTAGGTCCAATCGGAACCCTAACCGGATCTCTATCCCTAGCCCTCAACACAACCCTAACCCTAGGTCCAATCGGAACCATAACCGGATCTCTAACCCTAGCCCTCAACATAACCCTAACCCTAGGTCCAATCTGAACCCTAACCGGATCTCTAACCCTAGCCCTCAACATAACCTTAACCCTAGGTCCAATCGGAACCCTAACCTGATCTCTAACCCTAGCCCTCAACAAAACCCTAACCCTAGGTCCAATCGGAACCCTAAACGGATATCTAAACCTAGCCATCAACATAACCCTAACCCTAGGTCCAATCGGAACACAAAACGGATATCTAACCCTAGCCCTCAACATAACCCTAACCCTAGGTCCAATCGGAAACCTAACCGTATCTTTATCCCTAGCCTCAACATATCCCTAACCCTAGGTCCAATCGGAACCCTAACCGGATCTCTAACCCTAGCCCTCAACATAACCCTAACCCTAGGTCCAATCTGAACCCTAACCGGATCTCTAACCCTAGCCCTCAACATAACCTTAACCCTAGGTCCAATCGGAACCCTAACCTGATCTCTAACCCTAGCCCTCAACAAAACCCTAACCCTAGGTCCAATCGGAACCCTAAACGGATATCTAAACCTAGCCATCAACATAACCCTAACCCTAGGTCCAATCGGAACACAAAACGGATATCTAACCCTAGCCCTCAACATAACCCTAACCCTAGTTCCAATCGGAAGCCTAACCGTATCTTTATCCCTAGCCCTCAACATATCCCTAACCCTAGGTCCAATCGGAACCCTAACCGGATCTCTAACCCTAGCCCTCAACATAACCCTAACCCTAGGTCCAATCTGAACCCTAACCGGATCTCTAACCCTAGCCCTCAACATAACCTTAACCCTAGGTCCAATCGGAAACCTAACCGGATCTCTACCCCTCGCCCTCAACATAACCCTAACCCTTGGTCCAATCGGAACCCTAACCGGATATCTAACCCTAGCCCTCAACATAACCGTAACCCTAGGTCCAATAGGAACCCTAACCGGATCTCTAACCCTAGCCCTAAACATAACCCTAACCGTAGGTCCAATCGGAACCCTAACCGGATCTCTAACCCTCGCCCTCAACATAACCCTAACCCTTGGTCCAATCGGAACCCTAACCGGATCTCTAACCCTCGCCCTCAACATAACCCTAACCCTTGGTCCAATCGGAACCCTAACCGGATATCTAACCATAGCCCTCAACATAACCCTAACCCTAGGTCCAATAGGAACCCTAACCGGATCTCTAACCCTAGCCCTCAACATAACCCTAACCCTAGGTCCAAACGGAAGCCTAACCGGATCTTTATCCCTAGCCCTCAACATATCCCTAACCCTAGGTCCAATCGGAACCCTAACAGGATCTCTAACCCTAGCCCTCAACATAACCCTAACCCTAGGTCCAACCTGAACCCTAACCGGATCTCTAACCCTAGCCCTCAACATAACCTTAACCCTAGGTCCAATCGAAACCCTAACCGGATCTCTACCCCTCGCCCTCAACATAACCCTAACCCTAGGTCCAATCGGAACCCTAACCGGATATCTAACCCTAGCCCTCAACATAACCCTAACCCTAGGTCCAATAGGAACCCTAACCGGATCTCTAACCCTAGCCCTAAACATAACCCTAACCGTAGGTCCAATAGAACCCTAACCGAATCTCTAACCCTCGCCCTCAACATAACCCTAACCCTTGGTCCAATCGGAACCCTAACCGGATCTCTAACCCTCGCCCTCAACATAACCCTAACCCTTGGTCCAATCGGAACCCTAACCGGATATCTAACCCTAGCCCTCAACATAACCCTAACCCTAGGTCCAATCTGAACCGTAACCGGATCTCTAACCCTAGCCCTCAACATAACCCTAACCCTAGGTCCAATCGGAACCCTAACCGGATCTCTAACCCAAGCCCTCAACATAACCCTAACCCTAGGTCCAATCGGAACCCTAACCGGATCTCTAACCCTAGCCCTCAACATAACCCTAACCCTAGTTCCAATCGGAACCCTAACAGGATCTCTACCCCAGCCCTCAACATAACCCTAACCTTAGGTCCAATCGGAACCCTTACTTGATCTCTACCCCTCGCCCTCAACATAACCCTAACCCTAGGTCCAATCGGAACCCTAACCGGATCTCTTCCCCTCGCCCTCAACATAACTCTAACCCTTGGTCCAATCGGAACCCTAACCGAATATCTAACCCTAGCCCTCAACATAACCCTAACCCTAGGTCCTATCGAAACCTAACCGGATCTCTAAACCTAGCCCTCAACATAACCCTAACCCTAGGTCCTATCGGAAACCTAACCGGATCTCTAAACCTAGCCCTCAACATAACCCTAACCCTAGGTCCAATCGGAACCCTAACCGGATCTCTTCCCCTCGCCCTCAACATAACTCTAACCCTTGGTCCAATCGGAACCCTAACCGAATATCTAACCCTAGCCCTCAACATAACCCTAACCCTAGGTCCTATCGGAAACCTAACCGGATCTCTAACCCTAGCCCTCAACATAACCCTAACCCTAGGTCCTATCGGAAACCTAACCGGATCTCTAAACCTAGCCCTCAACATAACCCTAACCCTAGGTCCAATCGGAACCCTAACCGGATCTCTAATCCTAGCCTTCAACATAACCTTAACCCTAGGTCCAATCGGAACCCAAAACGGATATCTAACCCTAGCCCTCAACATAACCCTAACCCTAGGTCCAATCGGAAACCTAACCGGATATCTAACCCTCGCCCTCAACATAACCCTAACCCTAGGTCCAATCGGAACCCTAACTGGATTTCTAACCCTAGCCCTCAACATAACCCTAACCCTAGGTCCAATCGGAACCCTAACAGGATCTCTACCCCAGCCCTCAACATAACCCTAACCCTAGGTCCAATCGGAACACTTACTGGATCTCTACCCCTCGCCCTCAACATAACCCTAACCCTAGGTCCAATCGGAACCCTAACCGGATCTCTACCCCTCGCCCTCAACATAACCCTAACCCTTGGTCCAATAGGAACCCTAACCGGATCTCTAACCCTAGCCCTCAACATAACCCTAACCATAGGTCCTATCGGAACCCTAACCGGATCTCTAACCCTAGCCCTCAACATAACCCTAACCCTAGGTCCAATCGGAACCCTAACCGGATATCTAACCCTAGCCCTCAACATAACCCTAACCCTAGGTCCAATCGGAACCCTAACCGGATCTCTACCCCTCGCCCTCAACATAACCCTAACCCTAGGTCCAATCGGAACCCTAACCGGATATCTAACCCTAGCCCTCAACATAACCCTAACCCTAGGTCCTATCGGAACCCTAACAGGATCTCTACCCCAGCCCTCAACATAACCCTAACCCTAGGTCCAATCGGAACACTTACTGGATCTCTACCCCTCGCCCTCAACATAACCCTAACCCTAGGTCCAATCGGAACCCTAACCGGATCTCTACCCCTCGCCCTCAACATAACCCTAACCCTTGGTCCAATAGGAACCCTAACCGGATCTCTAACCCTAGCCCTCAACATAACCCTAACCATAGGTCCTATCGGAACCCTAACCGGATCTCTAACCCTAGCCTTCAACATAACCCTAACCCTAGGTCCAATCGGAACCCTAACCGGATATCTAACCCTAGCCCTCAACATAACCCTAACCCTAGGTCCAATCGGTACCCTAACCGGATATCTAACCCTAGCCCTCAACATAACCCTAACCCTAGGTCCTATCGGAACCCTAACCGGATCTCTAAACCTAGCCCTCAACATAACCCTAACCCTAGGTCCAATCGGAACCCTAACCGGATCTCTAACCCTAGCCTTCAACATAACCTTAACCCTAGGTCCAATCGGAAACCTAACCGGATCTCTATCCCTAGCCCTCAACCTAACACTAACCCTAGGTCCAATCGGAACCCTAACCGGATCTCTAACCCTAGCCCTCAACATAACCCTAACCCTAGGTTCAATCTGAATCCTAACCGGATCTCTAACCCTAGCACTCAACATAACCTTAACCGTAGGTCCAATCGGAAACTTAAACGGATATCTAACCCTAGCCCTCAACATAACCCTAACCCTAGGTCCAATCGGAACCCAAAACGGATATCTAACCCTAGCCCTCAACATAACCCTAACCCTAGGCCCAATCGGAAACCTAACCACATATCTAACCCACGCCCTCAACATAACCCTAACCCTTGGTCCAATCGGAACCCTAACCGGATATCTAACCCTAGCCCTCAACATAACCCTAACCCTAGGTCCAATAGGAACCCTATCCGGATCTCTAAACCTAGCCCTCAACATAACCCTAACCCTAGGTCCAATCGGAACCCTAACCGGATCTTTATCCCTAGCCCTCAACATATCCCTAACCCTAGGTCCAATCGGAACACTAACCGGATCTCTAACCCTAGCCCTCAACATAACCCTAACCCTAGGTCCAATCGGAACCCTAACCGGATCTCTAACCCTAGCCCTCAACATAACCCTAACCCTAGGTCCAATCGGAACCCTAACCGGATCTCTACCCCTCGCCCTCAACATAACCCTAACCCTAGGTCCAATCGGAACCCTAACCGGATATCTAACCCTAGCCCTCAACATAACCCTAACCCTAGGTCCTATCGGAACCCTAACAGGATCTCTACCCCAGCCCTCAACATAACCCTAACCCTAGGTCCAATCGGAACACTTACTGGATCTCTACCCCTCGCCCTCAACATAACCCTAACCCTAGGTCCAATCGGAACCCTAACCGGATCTCTACCCCTCGCCCTCAACATAACCCTAACCCTTGGTCCAATAGGAACCCTAACCGGATCTCTAACCCTAGCCCTCAACATAACCCTAACCATAGGTCCTATCGGAACCCTAACCGGATCTCTAAACCTAGCCCTCAACATAACCCTAACACTAGGTCCAATCGGATCCCTAACCGGATCTGTAACCCTAGCCTTCAACATAACCTTAACCCTAGGTCCAATCGGAACCCAAATTGGATATCTAACCCTAGCCCTCAACATAACCCTAACCCTAGGTCTAATCGGAAACCTAACCGGATATCTAACCCTCGCCCTCAACATAACCCTAACCCTAGGTCCAATCGGAACCCTAACCGGATCTCTAACCCTAGCCCTCAAAATAACCCTAACCCTAGGTCCAATCGGAACCCTAACCGGATATCTAACCCTAGCCCTCAACATAACCCTAACCCTAGGTCCAATCGGAACCCTAACCGGATGTCTATCCCTAGCCCTCAACATATCCGTAACCCTAGGTCCAATCGGAACCCTAACCAGATCTCTAACCCTAGGCCTCAACATAACCCTAACCCTAGGTCCAATCGGAACCCTAACCGGATCTCTAACCCTAGCCCTCAACATAACCTTAACCCTAGGTCCAATCAGAACCCTAACCGGATCTCTATCCCTAGCCCTCAACCTAACACTAACCCTAGGTCCAATCGGAACCCTAACCGGATCTCTAACCCTAGCCCTCAACATAACCCTAACCCTAGGTTCAATCTGAACCCTAACCGGATCTCTAACCCTTGCACTCAACATAACCTTAACCCTAGGACCAATCGGAAACCTAAACGGATATCTAACCCTAGCCCTCAACATAACCCTAACCCTAGGTCCAATCGAAACCCAAAACAGATATCTAACCCTAGCCCTCAACATAACCCTAACCCTAGGTCCAATCGGAACCCAAAACGGATATCTAACCCACGCCCTCAACATAACCCTAACCCTAGGTCCAATCGGAACCCTAACCGGATATCTAACCCTAGCCCTCAACATAACCCTAACCCTAGGTCCTATCGGAACCCTAACCGGATCTCTAAACCTAGCCCTCAACATAACCCTAACCCTAGGTCCAATCGGAACCCTAACCGGATCTCTAACCCTAGCCTTCAACATAACCTTAACCCTAGGTCCAATCGGAACCCAAAACGGATATCTAACCCTAGCCCTCAACATAACCCTAACCCTAGGTCCAATCGGAAACCTAACCGGATATCTAACCCTCGCCCTCAACATAACCCTAACCCTAGGTCCAATCGGAACCCTAACTGGATTTCTAACCCTAGCCCTCAACATAACCCTAACCCTAGGTCCAATCGGAACCCTAACAGGATCTCTACCCCAGCCCTCAACATAACCCTAACCCTAGGTCCAATCGGAACACTTACTGGATCTCTACCCCTCGCCCTCAACATAACCCTAACCCTAGGTCCAATCGGAACCCTAACCAGATCTCTACCCCTCGCCCTCAACATAACCCTAACCCTAGGTCCAATCGGAACCCTAACCGGATATCTAACCCTAGCCCTCAACATAACCCTAACCCTAGGTCCAATCGGAACCCTAACCGGATCTCTACCCCTCGCCCTCAACATATCCCTAACCCTAGGTCCAATCGGAACCCTAACCGGATATCTAACCCTAGCCCTCAACATAACCCTAACCCTAGGTCCTATCGGAACCCTAACAGGATCTCTACCCCAGCCCTCAACATAACCCTAACCCTAGGTCCAATCGGAACCCTTACTGGATCTCTACCCCTCGCCCTCAACATAACCCTAACCCTGGGTCCAATCGGAACCCTAACCGGATCTCTACCCCTCGCCCTCAACATAACCCTAACCCTTGGTCCAATCGGAACCATAACCGGATATCTAACCCTAGCCCTCAACATAACCCTAACCATAGGTCCTATCGGAACCCTAACCGGATCTCTAACCCTAGCCATAAACATAACCCTAATCGTAGGTCCAATCGGAACCCTAACCGGATCTCTAACCCTCGCCCTCAACATAACACTAACCCTAGGTCCTATAGGAACCCTAACCGGATCTCTAAACCTAGCCCTCTACATAACCCTAACCCTAGGTCCAATCGGGACCCTAAACGGATCTCTAACCCTAGCCCTCAACATGACCCTAACCCTAGGTCCAATCGGAACCCAAAACGGATATCTAACCCACGCCCACAACATAACCCTAACCCTAGGTCCAATCGGAACCCTAACCGGATCTCTAACCCTAGCCCTCAACATAACCCTAACCCTAGGTCCAATCGGAACATTAACCGGATATCTAATTCTAGCACTCAACATAACCCTAACCCTAGGTCCAATTGGAACCCTAACCGGATCTTTATCCCTAGCCCTCAACATATCCCTAAACCTAGGTCCAATCGGAACCCTAACCGGATCTCTAACCCTAGCCCTCAACATAACCCTAACACTAGGTCCAATCGGAACCCTAACCGGATCTCTAACCCTAGTCCTCAACATAACCTTAACCCTAGGTCCAATCGGAACCCTAACCGGATATCTAACCCTAGCCCTCAACATAACCCTAACCCTCGGTCCAATCGGAACCCTAACCGAATCTCTAACCCTAGCCCTCAAAATAACCCTAACCCTAGGTCCAATCGGAACCCTAACCGGATATCTAACCCTAGCCCTCAACATAACCCTAACCCTCGGTCCAATCGGAACCCTAACCGAATCTCTAACCCTAGCCCTCAACATAACCCTAACCCTAGGTCCAATCGGAACCCTAACCGGATCTCTAACCCTAGCCCTCAACATAACCCTAACCCTAGTTCCAATCGGAACCCTAACAGGATCTCTACCCCAGCCCTCAACATAACCCTAACCCTAGGTCCAATCGGAACCCTTACTTGATCTCTACCCCTCGCCCTCAACATAACCCTAACCCTAGGTCCAATCGGAACCCTAAACGGATATCTAAACCTAGCCCTCACCATAACCCTAACCCTAGGTCCAATCGGAACCCAAAACGGATATCTAACCCTAGACCTCAACATAACCCTATCCCTAGGTCCAATCGGAAACCTAACCGCATATCTAACCCACGCCCTCAACATAACCCTAACCCTAGGTCCAATCGGAACCCTAACCGGATCTCTAACCCTAGCCCTCAAAATAACCCTAACCCTAGGTCCAATCGGAACCCTAACCGGATATCTAACCCTAGCCCTCAACATAACCCTAACCCTAGGTCCAATCGGAAGCATAACCGGATCTTTATCCCTAGCCCTCAACATATCCCTAACCCTAGGTCCAATCGGAACCCTAACCGGATCTCTAACCCTAGCCTTCAACATAACCCTAACCCTAGGTCCAATCTGAACCCTAACCGGATCTCTAACCCTAGCCCTCAACATAACCTTAACTCTAGGTCCAATCGGTACCCTAACCGGATCTCTACCCCTCGCCCTCAACATAACCCTAAACCTTGGTCCAATCGGAACCCTAACCGGATATCTAACCCTAGCCCTCAACATAACCCTAACCCTAGGTCCAATAGGAACCCTAACCGGATCTCTAACCCTAGCCCTCAACATAACCCTAACCATAGGTCCTATCGGAACCCTAACCGTATCTCTAACCCTAGCCCTAAACATAACCCTAACCGTAGGTCCAATCGGAACCGTAACCGGATCTCTAACCCTCGCCCTCAACATAACACTAACCCTAGGTCCTATCGGAACCCTAACCGGATCTCTAAACCTAGCCCTCAACATAACCCTAACCCTAGGTCCAATCGGAACCCTAACCGGATCTCTACCCCTCGCCCTCAACATAACTCTAACCCTTGGTCCAATCGGAACCCTAACCGAATATCTAACCCTAGCCCTCAACATAACCCTAACCCTAGGTCCAATCGGAACCCTAACCGGATCTCTACCCCTCGCCCTCAACATAACCCTAACCCTAGGTCCAATCGGAACTCTAACCGGAACTCTAAACCTAGCCCTCAACATAACCCTAACCTTAGGTCCAATCGGAACCCTAACCGGATATCTAACCCTAGCCCTCAACATAACCCTAACCCTAGGTCCAATCGGAACCCTAACCGGATCTCTATCCCTAGCCCTCAACATAACCCTAACCCTAGGTAAAATCGGAACCATAACCGGATCTCTAACCCTAGCCCTCAACATAACCCTAACCCTAGGTGCAATCTGAACCCTAACCGGATCTCTAACCCTAGCGCTCAACATAACCTTAACCCTAGGTCCAATCGGAACCCTAACCGGATCTCTAACCCTAGCCCTCAACATAACCTTAACCCTAGGTCCAATCAGAACCCTAACCGGATCTCTAACCCTAGCCCTCAACATAACCCTAACCCTAGGTCCAATAGGAACCCTAAACGGATATCTAAACCTAGCCATCAACATAACCCTAACCCTAGGTCCAATCGGAACACAAAACGAATATCTAACCCACGCCCTCAACATAACCCTAACCCTAGGTCCAATCGGAACCGTAACCGAATCTCTAACCCTAGCCCTCAAAATAACCCTAACCCTAGGTCCAATCGGAACCCTAACCGGATATCTAAACCTAGCCCTCAACATAACCCTAACCCTAGGTCCAATCGGAACCCTAACCGGATATCTAAACCTAGCCCTCAACATAACCCTAACCCTAGGTCCAATCGGAACCCTAACCGGATCTCTAACCCTAGCCCTCAACATAACCCTAACCCTAGGTCCAATCGGAACCCTAACCGGATCTCTAACCCTAGCCCTCAACATAACCCTAACCCTAGTTCCAATCGGAACCCTAACAGGATCTCTACCCCAGACCTCAACATAACCTTAACCCTAGGTCCAATCGGAACCCTTACTTGATCTCTACCCCTCGCCCTCAACATAACCCTAACCCTAGGTCCAATCGGAACCCTAACCGGATCTCTACCCCTCGCCCTCAACATAACTCTAACCCTTGGTCCAATCGGAACCCTAACCGAATATCTAACCCTAGACCTCAACATAACCCTAACCCTAGGTCCATTCGGAACCCTAACCGGATCTCTACCCCTCGCCCTCAACATAACCCTAACCCTAGGTCCAATCGGAACTCTAACCGGAACTCTAAACCTAGCCCTCAACATAACCCTAACCCTAGGTCCAATCGGAACCCTAACAGGATCTCTACCCCAGCCCTCAACATAACCCTAACCCTAGGTCCAATCGGAACCCTTACTGGATCTCTACCCCTCGCCTTCAACATAACCCTAACCCTAGGTCCAATCGGAACCCTAACCGGATATCTACCCCTCGCCCTCAACATAACCCTAACCCTTGGTCCAATCGGAACCCTAACCGGATCTCTAACCCTCGCCCTCAACATAACACTAACCCTAGGTCCTATCGGAACCCTAACCGGATCTCTAAACCTAGCCCTCAACATAACCCTAACCCTAGGTCCAATGGGAACCCTAACCGGATCTCTACCCCTCGCCCTCAACATAACCCTAACCCTAGGTCCAATCGGAACCCTAACCGGATCTCTACCCCTCGCCCTCAACATAACCCTAACCCTTGGTCCAATCGGAACCCTAACCGGATCTCTAACCCTAGCCCTCAACATAACCTTAACCCTAGGTCCAATCGGAACCCTAACCTGATCTCTAACCCTAGCCCTCAACAAAACCCTAACCCTAGGTCCAATCGGAACCCTAACCGGATATCTAAACCTAGCCATCAACATAACCCTAACCCTAGGTCCAATCGGAACACAAAACGGATATCTAAACCTAGCCCTCAACATAACCCTAACCCTAGGTCCAATCGGAAACCTAACCGCATATCTAACCCACGCCCTCAACATAACCCTAACCCTAGGTCCAATCGGAACCCTAACGGGATCTCTAACCCTAGCCCTCAAAATAACCCTAACCCTAGGTCCAATCGGAACCCTAACCGGATATCTAACCCTAGCCCTCAACATAACCCTAACCCTAGTTCCAATCGGAAGCCTAACCGTATCTTTATCCCTAGCCCTCAACATATCCCTAACCCTAGGTCCAATCGGAACCCTAACCGGATCTCTAACCCTAGACCTCAACATAACCCTAACCCTAGGTCAAATCTGAACCCTAACCGGATCTCTAACCCTAGCCCTCAACATAACCTTAACCCTAGGTCCAATCGGAAACCTAACCGGATCTCTACCCCTCGCCCTCAACATAACCCTAACCCTTGGTCCAATCGGAACCCTAACCGGATATCTAACCCTAGCCCTCAACATAACCCTAACCCTAGGTCCAATAGGAACCCTAACCGGATCTCTAACCCTAGCCCTAAACATAACCCTAACCGTAGGTCCAATCGGAACCCTAACCGGATCTCTAACCCTCGCCCTCAACATAACCCTAACCCTTGGTCCAATCGGAACCCTAACCGGATCTCTAACCCTCGCCCTCAACATAACCCTAACCCTTGGTCCAATCGGAACCCTAACCGGATATCTAACCATAGCCCTCAACATAACCCTAACCCTAGGTCCAATAGGAACCCTAACCGGATCTCTAACCCTAGCCCTCAACATAACCCTAACCCTAGGTCCAAACGGAAGCCTAACCGGATCTTTATCCCTAGCCCTCAACATATCCCTAACCCTAGGTCCAATCGGAACCCTAACCGGATCTCTAACCCTAGCCCTCAACATAACCCTAACCCTTGGTCCAATCGGAACCCTAACCGGATCTCTAACCCTCGCCCTCAACATAACCCTAACCCTTGGTCCAATCGGAACCCTAACCGGATATCTAACCATAGCCCTCAACATAACCCTAACCCTAGGTCCAATAGGAACCCTAACCGGATCTCTAACCCTAGCCCTCAACATAACCCTAACCCTAGGTCCAAACGGAAGCCTAACCGGATCTTTATCCCTAGCCCTCAACATATCCCTAACCCTAGGTCCAACCGGAACCCTAACCGGATCTCTAACCCTAGCCCTCAACATAACCCTAACCCTAGGTCCAACCTGAACCCTAACCGGATCTCTAACCCTAGCCCTCAACATAACCTTAACCCTAGGTCCAATCGAAACCCTAACCGGATCTCTACCCCTCGCCCTCAACATAACCCTAACCCTAGGTCCAATCGGAACCCTAACCGGATATCTAACCCTAGCCCTCAACATAACCCTAACCCTAGGTCCAATAGGAACCCTAACCGGATCTCTAACCCTAGCCCTAAACATAACCCTAACCGTAGGTCCAATAGAACCCTAACCGAATCTCTAACCCTCGCCCTCAACATAACCCTAACCCTTGGTCCAATCGGAACCCTAACCGGATCTCTAACCCTCGCCCTCAACATAACCCTAACCCTTGGTCCAATCGGAACCCTAACCGGATATCTAACCCTAACCCTCAACATAACCCTAACCCTAGGTCCAATCTGAACCCTAACCGGATCTCTAACCCTAGCCCTCAACATAACCTTAACCCTAGGTCCAATCGGAACCCTAACCGGATCTCTAACCCTAGCCCTCAACATAACCCTAACCCTAGGTCCAATCGGAACCCTAACCGGATATCTAACCCTAGCCCTCAACATAACCCTAACCCTAGGTCCAATCGGAACCCTAACCGGATCTCTAACCCAAGCCCTCAACATAACCCTAACCCTAGGTCCAATCGGAACCCTAACCGGATCTCTAACCCTAGCCCTCAACATAACCCTAACCCTAGTTCCAATCGGAACCCTAACAGGATCTCTACCCCAGCCCTCAACATAACCCTAACCTTAGGTCCAATCGGAACCCTTACTTGATCTCTACCCCTCGCCCTCAACATAACCCTAACCCTAGGTCCAATCGGAACCCTAACCGGATCTCTTCCCCTCGCCCTCAACATAACTCTAACCCTTGGTCCAATCGGAACCCTAACCGAATATCTAACCCTAGCCCTCAACATAACCCTAACCCTAGGTCCTATCGAAACCTAACCGGATCTCTAAACCTAGCCCTCAACATAACCCTAACCCTAGGTCCTATCGGAAACCTAACCGGATCTCTAAACCTAGCCCTCAACATAACCCTAACCCTAGGTCCAATCGGAACCCTAACCGGATCTCTTCCCCTCGCCCTCAACATAACTCTATCCCTTGGTCCAATCGGAACCCTAACCGAATATCTAACCCTAGCCCTCAACATAACCCTAACCCTAGGTCCTATCGGAAACCTAACCGGATCTCTAAACCTAGCCCTCAACATAACCCTAACCCTAGGTCCAATCGGAAACCTAACCGGATATCTAACCCTCGCCCTCAACATAACCCTAACCCTAGGTCCAATCGGAACCCTAACTGGATTTCTAACCCTAGCCCTCAACATAACCCTAACCCTAGGTCCAATCGGAACCCTAACAGGATCTCTACCCCAGCCCTCAACATAACCCTAACCCTAGGTCCAATCGGAACACTTACTGGATCTCTACTCCTCGCCCTCAACATAACCCTAACCCTAGGTCCAATCGGAACCCTAACCGGATCTCTACCCCTCGCCCTCAACATAACCCTAACCCTTGGTCCAATAGGAACCCTAACCGGATCTCTAACCCTAGCCCTCAACATAACCCTAACCATAGGTCCTATCGGAACCCTAACCGGATCTCTAACCCTAGCCCTCAACATAACCCTAACCCTAGGTCCAATCGGAACCCTAACCGGATATCTAACCCTAGCCCTCAACATAACCCTAACCCTAGGTCCAATCGGAACACTTACTGGATCTCTACCCCTCGCCCTCAACATAACCCTAACCCTAGGTCCAATCGGAACCCTAACCGGATCTCTACCCCTCGCCCTCAACATAACCCTAACCCTTGGTCCAATAGGAACCCTAACCGGATCTCTAACCCTAGCCATCAACATAACCCTAACCATAGGTCCTATCGGAACCCTAACCGGATCTCTAACCCTAGCCTTCAACATAACCCTAACCCTAGGTCCAATCGGAACCCTAACCGGATATCTAACCCTAGCCCTCAACATAACCCTAACCCTAGGTCCAATCGGTACCCTAACCGGATATCTAACCCTAGCCCTCAACATAACCCTAACCCTAGGTCCTATCGGAACCCTAACCGGATCTCTAAACCTAGCCCTCAACATAACCCTAACCCTAGGTCCAATCGGAACCCTAACCGGATCTCTAACCCTAGCCTTCAACATAACCTTAACCCTAGGTCCAATCGGAAACCTAACCGGATCTCTATCCCTAGCCCTCAACCTAACACTAACCCTAGGTCCAATCGGAACCCTAACCGGATCTCTAACCCTAGCCCTCAACGTAACCCTAACCCTAGGTTCAATCTGAATCCTAACCGGATCTCTAACCCTAGCACTCAACATAACCTTAACCGTAGGTCCAATCGGAAACTTAAACGGATATCTAACCCTAGCCCTCAACATAACCCTAACCCTAGGTCCAATCGGAACCCAAAACGGATATCTAACCCTAGCCCTCAACATAACCCTAACCCTAGGCCCAATCGGAAACCTAACCACATATCTAACCCACGCCCTCAACATAACCCTAACCCTTGGTCCAATCGGAACCCTAACCGGATATCTAACCCTAGCCCTCAACATAACCCTAACCCTAGGTCCAATAGGAACCCTATCCGGATCTCTAACCCTAGCCCTCAACATAACCCTAACCCTAGGTCCAATCGGAACCCTAACCGGATCTTTATCCCTAGCCCTCAACATATCCCTAACCCTAGGTCCAATCGGAACACTAACCGGATCTCTAACCCTAGCCCTCAACATAACCCTAACCCTAGGTCCATTCTGAA
Organism: Miniopterus natalensis; assembly: GCF_054644295.1. Classification (NCBI taxonomy): domain Eukaryota; kingdom Metazoa; phylum Chordata; class Mammalia; order Chiroptera; family Miniopteridae; genus Miniopterus; species Miniopterus natalensis. The sequence goes on from NC_142091.1 coordinate 1,001,919, forward strand.
CCCTAACCTGATCTCTAACCCTAGCCCTCAACATAACCTTAACCCTAGGTCCAATCGGAACCCTAACCGGATCTCTAAACCTAGCCCTCAACATAACCCTAACCCTAGGTCCAATCGGAACCCTAACCGGATATCTAACCCTAGCTCTCAACATAACCCTAACCATAGGTCCTATCGGAACCCTAACCAGATCTCTAACCCTAGCCCTAAACATAACCCTAACCCTAGGTCCAATCGGAACCCTAACCGGATCTCTAACCCTCGCCCTCAACATAACACTAACCCTAGGTCCTACCGGAACCCTAACCGGATCTCTAAACCTAGCCCTCAACATAACCCTAACACTAGGTCCAATCGGAACCCTAACCGGATCTGTAACCCTAGCCTTCAACATAACCTTAACCCTAGGTCCAATCGGAACCCAAATTGGATATCTAACCCTAGCCCTCAACATAACCCTAACCCTAGGTCTAATCGGAAACCTAACCGGATATCTAACCCTCGCCCTCAACATAACCCTAACCCTAGGTCCAATCGGAACCCTAACCGGATCTCTAACCCTAGCCCTCAAAATAACCCTAACCCTAGGTCCAATCGGAACCCTAACCGGATATCTAACCCTAGCCCTCAACATAACCCTAACCCTAGGTCCAATCGGAACCCTAACCGGATGTCTATCCCTAGCCCTCAACATATCCGTAACCCTAGGTCCAATCGGAACCCTAACCAGATCTCTAACCCTAGGCCTCAACATAACCCTAACCCTAGGTCCAATCGGAACCCTAACCGGATCTCTAACCCTAGCCCTCAACATAACCTTAACCCTAGGTCCAATCGGAACCCTAACCGGATCTCTATCCCTAGCCCTCAACCTAACACTAACCCTAGGTCCAATCGGAACCCTAACCGGATCTCTAACCCTAGCCCTCAACATAACCCTAACCCTAGGTTCAATCTGAACCCTAACCGGATCTCTAACCCTTGCACTCAACATAACCTTAACCCTAGGTCCAATCGGAACCCTAACCGGATCTCTTCCCCTCGCCCTCAACATAACTCTAACCCTTGGTCCAATCGGAACCCTAACCGAATATCTAACCCTAGCCCTCAACATAACCCTAACCCTAGGTCCTATCGAAACCTAACCGGATCTCTAAACCTAGCCCTCAACATAACCCTAACCCTAGGTCCTATCGGAAACCTAACCGGATCTCTAAACCTAGCCCTCAACATAACCCTAACCCTAGGTCCAATCGGAACCCTAACCGGATCTCTTCCCCTCGCCCTCAACATAACTCTATCCCTTGGTCCAATCGGAACCCTAACCGAATATCTAACCCTAGCCCTCAACATAACCCTAACCCTAGGTCCTATCGGAAACCTAACCGGATCTCTAAACCTAGCCCTCAACATAACCCTAACCCTAGGTCCAATCGGAAACCTAACCGGATATCTAACCCTCGCCCTCAACATAACCCTAACCCTAGGTCCAATCGGAACCCTAACTGGATTTCTAACCCTAGCCCTCAACATAACCCTAACCCTAGGTCCAATCGGAACCCTAACAGGATCTCTACCCCAGCCCTCAACATAACCCTAACCCTAGGTCCAATCGGAACACTTACTGGATCTCTACTCCTCGCCCTCAACATAACCCTAACCCTAGGTCCAATCGGAACCCTAACCGGATCTCTACCCCTCGCCCTCAACATAACCCTAACCCTTGGTCCAATAGGAACCCTAACCGGATCTCTAACCCTAGCCCTCAACATAACCCTAACCATAGGTCCTATCGGAACCCTAACCGGATCTCTAACCCTAGCCCTCAACATAACCCTAACCCTAGGTCCAATCGGAACCCTAACCGGATATCTAACCCTAGCCCTCAACATAACCCTAACCCTAGGTCCAATCGGAACACTTACTGGATCTCTACCCCTCGCCCTCAACATAACCCTAACCCTAGGTCCAATCGGAACCCTAACCGGATCTCTAACCCTAGCCCTCAACATAACCCTAACCCTAGGTTCAATCTGAACCCTAACCGGATCTCTAACCCTTGCACTCAACATAACCTTAACCCTAGGTCCAATCGGAACCCTAACCGGATCTCTTCCCCTCGCCCTCAACATAACTCTAACCCTTGGTCCAATCGGAACCCTAACCGAATATCTAACCCTAGCCCTCAACATAACCCTAACCCTAGGTCCTATCGAAACCTAACCGGATCTCTAAACCTAGCCCTCAACATAACCCTAACCCTAGGTCCTATCGGAAACCTAACCGGATCTCTAAACCTAGCCCTCAACATAACCCTAACCCTAGGTCCAATCGGAACCCTAACCGGATCTCTTCCCCTCGCCCTCAACATAACTCTAACCCTTGGTCCAATCGGAACCCTAACCGAATATCTAACCCTAGCCCTCAACATAACCCTAACCCTAGGTCCTATCGGAAACCTAACCGGATCTCTAACCCTAGCCCTCAACATAACCCTAACCCTAGGTCCTATCGGAAACCTAACCGGATCTCTAAACCTAGCCCTCAACATAACCCTAACCCTAGGTCCAATCGGAACCCTAACCGGATCTCTAACCCTAGCCTTCAACATAACCTTAACCCTAGGTCCAATCGGAACCCAAAACGGATATCTAACCCTAGCCCTCAACATAACCCTAACCCTAGGTCCAATCGGAAACCTAACCGGATATCTAACCCTCGCCCTCAACATAACCCTAACCCTAGGTCCAATCGGAACCCTAACTGGATTTCTAACCCTAGCCCTCAACATAACCCTAACCCTAGGTCCAATCGGAACCCTAACAGGATCTCTACCCCAGCCCTCAACATAACCCTAACCCTAGGTCCAATCGGAACACTTACTGGATCTCTACTCCTCGCCCTCAACATAACCCTAACCCTAGGTCCAATCGGAACCCTAACCGGATCTCTACCCCTCGCCCTCAACATAACCCTAACCCTTGGTCCAATAGGAACCCTAACCGGATCTCTAACCCTAGCCCTCAACATAACCCTAACCATAGGTCCTATCGGAACCCTAACCGGATCTCTAACCCTAGCCCTCAACATAACCCTAACCCTAGGTCCAATCGGAACCCTAACCGGATATCTAACCCTAGCCCTCAACATAACCCTAACCCTAGGTCCAATCGGAACCCTAACCGGATCTCTACCCCTCGCCCTCAACATAACCCTAACCCTAGGTCCAATCGGAACCCTAACCGGATATCTAACCCTAGCCCTCAACATAACCCTAACCCTAGGTCCTATCGGAACCCTAACAGGATCTCTACCCCAGCCCTCAACATAACCCTAACCCTAGGTCCAATCGGAACACTTACTGGATCTCTACCCCTCGCCCTCAACATAACCCTAACCCTAGGTCCAATCGGAACCCTAACCAGATCTCTACCCCTCGCCCTCAACATAACCCTAACCCTTGGTCCAATAGGAACCCTAACCGGATCTCTAACCCTAGCCCTCAACATAACCCTAACCATAGGTCCTATCGGAACCCTAACCGGATCTCTAACCCTAGCCTTCAACATAACCCTAACCCTAGGTCCAATCGGAACCCTAACCGGATATCTAACCCTAGCCCTCAACATAACCCTAACCCTAGGTCCAATCGGTACCCTAACCGGATATCTAACCCTAGCCCTCAACATAACCCTAACCCTAGGTCCTATCGGAACCCTAACCGGATCTCTAAACCTAGCCCTCAACATAACCCTAACCCTAGGTCCAATCGGAACCCTAACCGGATCTCTAACCCTAGCCTTCAACATAACCTTAACCCTAGGTCCAATCGGAAACCTAACCGGATCTCTATCCCTAGCCCTCAACCTAACACTAACCCTAGGTCCAATCGGAACCCTAACCGGATCTCTAACCCTAGCCCTCAACATAACCCTAACCCTAGGTTCAATCTGAATCCTAACCGGATCTCTAACCCTAGCACTCAACATAACCTTAACCGTAGGTCCAATCGGAAACTTAAACGGATATCTAACCCTAGCCCTCAACATAACCCTAACCCTAGGTCCAATCGGAACCCAAAACGGATATCTAACCCTAGCCCTCAACATAACCCTAACCCTAGGCCCAATCGGAAACCTAACCACATATCTAACCCACGCCCTCAACATAACCCTAACCCTTGGTCCAATCGGAACCCTAACCGGATATCTAACCCTAGCCCTCAACATAACCCTAACCCTAGGTCCAATAGGAACCCTATCCGGATCTCTAACCCTAGCCCTCAACATAACCCTAACCCTAGGTCCAATCGGAACCCTAACCGGATCTTTATCCCTAGCCCTCAACATATCCCTAACCCTAGGTCCAATCGGAACACTAACCGGATCTCTAACCCTAGCCCTCAACATAACCCTAACCCTAGGTCCATTCTGAACCCTAACCTGATCTCTAACCCTAGCCCTCAACATAACCTTAACCCTAGGTCCAATCGGAACCCTAACCGGATCTCTAACCCTAGCCCTCAACATAACCCTAACCCTAGGTCCAATCGGAACCCTAACCGGATATCTAACCCGAGCTCTCAACATAACCCTAACCATAGGACCTATCGGAACCCTAACCAGATCTCTAACCCTAGCCCTAAACATAACCCTAACCCTAGGTCCAATCGGAACCCTAACCGGATCTCTAACCCTCGCCCTCAACATAACACTAACCCTAGGTCCTACCGGAACCCTAACCGGATCTCTAAACCTAGCCCTCAACATAACCCTAACACTAGGTCCAATCGGAACCCTAACCGGATCTGTAACCCTAGCCTTCAACATAACCTTAACCCTAGGTCCAATCGGAACCCAAATTGGATATCTAACCCTAGCCCTCAACATAACCCTAACCCTAGGTCTAATCGGAAACCTAACCGGATATCTAACCCTCGCCCTCAACATAACCCTAACCCTAGGTCCAATCGGAACCCTAACCGGATCTCTAACCCTAGCCCTCAAAATAACCCTAACCCTAGGTCCAATCGGAACCCTAACCGGATATCTACCCTAGCCCTCAACATAACCCTAACCCTAGGTCCAATCGGAACCCTAACCGGATGTCTATCCCTAGCCCTCAACATATCCGTAACCCTAGGTCCAATCGGAACCCTAACCAGATCTCTAACCCTAGGCCTCAACATAACCCTAACCCTAGGTCCAATCGGAACCCTAACCGGATCTCTAACCCTAGCCCTCAACATAACCTTAACCCTAGGTCCAATCGGAACCCTAACCGGATCTCTATCCCTAGCCCTCAACCTAACACTAACCCTAGGTCCAATCGGAACCCTAACCGGATCTCTAACCCTAGCCCTCAACATAACCCTAACCCTAGGTTCAATCTGAACCCTAACCGGATCTCTAACCCTTGCACTCAACATAACCTTAACCCTAGGACCAATCGGAAACCTAAACGGATATCTAACCCTAGCCCTCAACATAACCCTAACCCTAGGTCCAATCGAAACCCAAAACAGATATCTAACCCTAGCCCTCAACATAACCCTAACCCTAGGTCCAATCGGAACCCAAAACGGATATCTAACCCACGCCCTCAACATAACCCTAACCCTAGGTCCAATCGGAACCCTAACCGGATATCTAACCCTAGCCCTCAACATAACCCTAACCCTAGGTCCTATCGGAACCCTAACCGGATCTCTAAACCTAGCCCTCAACATAACCCTAACCCTAGGTCCAATCGGAACCCTAACCGGATCTCTAACCCTAGCCTTCAACATAACCTTAACCCTAGGTCCAATCGGAACCCAAAACGGATATCTAACCCTAGCCCTCAACATAACCCTAACCCTAGGTCCAATCGGAACCCTAACCGGATATCTAACCCTAGCCCTCAACATAACCCTAACCCTAGGTCCTATCGGAACCCTAACAGGATCTCTACCCCAGCCCTCAACATAACCCTAACCCTAGGTCCAATCGGAACACTTACTGGATCTCTACCCCTCGCCCTCAACATAACCCTAACCCTAGGTCCAATCGGAACCCTAACCGGATCTCTACCCCTCGCCCTCAACATAACCCTAACCCTTGGTCCAATAGGAACCCTAACCGGATCTCTAACCGTAGCCCTCAACATAACCCTAACCATAGGTCCTATCGGAACCCTAACCGGATCTCTAACCCTAGCCCTCAACATAACCCTAATCCTAGGTCCAATCGGAACCCTAACCGGATATCTAACCCTAGCTCTCAACATAACCCTAACCATAGGTCCTATCGGAACCCTAACCAGATCTCTAACCCTAGCCCTAAACATAACCCTAACCCTAGGTCCAATCGGAACCCTAACCGGATCTCTAACCCTCGCCCTCAACATAACACTAACCCTAGGTCCTACCGGAACCCTAACCGGATCTCTAAACCTAGCCCTCAACATAACCCTAACACTAGGTCCAATCGGAACCCTAACCGGATCTGTAACCCTAGCCTTCAACATAACCTTAACCCTAGGTCCAATCGGAACCCAAATTGGATATCTAACCCTAGCCCTCAACATAACCCTAACCCTAGGTCTAATCGGAAACCTAACCGGATATCTAACCCTCGCCCTCAACATAACCCTAACCCTAGGTCCAATCGGAACCCTAACCGGATCTCTAACCCTAGCCCTCAAAATAACCCTAACCCTAGGTCCAATCGGAACCCTAACCGGATATCTAACCCTAGCCCTCAACATAACCCTAACCCTAGGTCCAATCGGAACCCTAACCGGATGTCTATCCCTAGCCCTCAACATATCCGTAACCCTAGGTCCAATCGGAACCCTAACCAGATCTCTAACCCTATGCCTCAACATAACCCTAACCCTAGGTCCAATCGGAACCCTAACCGGATCTCTAACCCTAGCCCTCAACATAACCTTAACCCTAGGTCCAATCGGAAACCTAAACGGATATCTAACCATAGCCGTCAACATAACACTAACCCTAGGTCCAATCGGAACCCTAACCGGATCTCTAACCCTAGCCCTCAACATAACCCTAACCCTAGGTTCAATCTGAACCCTAACCGGATCTCTAACCCTTGCACTCAACATAACCTTAACCCTAGGACCAATCGGAAACCTAAACGGATATCTAACCCTAGCCCTCAACATAACCCTAACCCTAGGTCCAATCGAAACCCAAAACAGATATCTAACCCTAGCCCTCAACATAACCCTAACCCTAGGTCCAATCGGAACCCAAAACGGATATCTAACCCACGCCCTCAGCATAACCCTAACCCTAGGTCCAATCGGAACCCTAACCGGATATCTAACCCTAGCCCTCAACATAACCCTAACCCTAGGTCCTATCGGAACCCTAACAGGATCTCTAAACCTAGCCCTCAACATAACCCTAACCCTAGGTCCAATCGGAACCCTAACCGGATCTCTAACCCTAGCCTTCAACATAACCTTAACCCTAGGTCCAATCGGAACCCTAACCGGATCTCTAACCCTAGCCCTCAACATAACCCTAATCCTAGGTCCAATCGGAACCCTAACTGGATTTCTAACCCTAGCCCTCAACATAACCCTAACCCTAGGTCCAATCGGAACCCTAACAGGATCTCTACCCCAGCCCTCAACATAACCCTAACGCTAGGTCCAATCGGAACCCTTACTGGATCTCTACCCCTCGCCCTCAACATAACCCTAACCCTAGGTCCAATCGGAACCCTAACCGGATCTCTACCCCTCGCCCTCAACATAACCCTAACACTTGGTCCAATCGGAACCCTAACCGGATATCTAACCCTAGCCCTCAACATAACCCTAACCCTAGGTCCAATAGGAACCCTAACCGGATCTCTAACCCTAGCCCTCAACATAACCCTAACCATAGGTCCTATCGGAACCCTAACCGGATCTCTAACCCTAGCCCTAAACATAACCCTAATCGTAGGTCCAATCGGAACCCTAACCAGATCTCTAACCCTCGCCCTCAACATAACACTAACCCTAGGTCCTATCGGAACCCTAACCGGATCCCTAACCTAGCCCTCAACATAACCCTAACCCTAGGTCCAATCGGAACCCTAACCGGATCTCTAACCCTAGCCCTCAACATAACCCTAACCCTAGGTCCAATCGGAACCCAAAACGGATATCTAACCCACGCCCTCAACATAACCCTAACCCTAGGTCCAATCGGAACCCTAACCGGATCTCTAACCCTAGCCCTCAACATAACCCTAACCCTAGGTCCAATCGGAACACTAACCGGATATCTAACCCTAGCCCTCAACATAACCCTAACCCTAGGTCCAATCGGAACACTAACCGGATCTCTAACCCTAGCCCTCAACATAACCCTAACCCTAGGTCCATTCTGAACCCTAACCTGATCTATAACCCTAGCCCTCAACATAACCTTAACCCTAGGTCCAATCGGAACCCTAACCGGATCTCTAACCCTAGCCCTCAACATAACCCTAACCCTAGGTCCAATCGGAACCCTAACCGGATATCTAACCCTAGCTCTCAACATAACCCTAACCATAGGTCCTATCGGAACCCTAACCAGATCTCTAACCCTAGCCCTAAACATAACCCTAACCCTAGGTCCAATCGGAACCCTAACCGGATCTCTAACCCTCGCCCTCAACATAACACTAACCCTAGGTCCTACCGGAACCCTAACCGGATCTCTAACCCTAGCCCTCAACATAACCCTAACCATAGGTCCAATCGGAACCCAAATTGGATATCTAACCCTAGCCCTCAACATAACCCTAACCCTAGGTCTAATCGGAAACCTAACCGGATATCTAACCCTCGCCCTCAACATAACCCTAACCCTAGGTCCAATCGGAACCCTAACCGGATCTCTAACCCTAGCCCTCAACATAACCCTAACCCTAGGTCCAATCGGAACCCTAACCGGATCTCAACCTAGCCCTCAACATAACCCTAACCCTAGGTCCAATCGGAACCCTAACCGGATCTCTAACCCTAGCCTTCAACATAACCTTAACCCTAGGTCCAATCGGAACCCTAACCGGATCTCTATCCCTAGCCCTCAACCTAACACTAACCCTAGGTCCAATCGGAACCCTAACCGGATCTCTAACCCTAGCCCTCAACATAACCCTAACCCTAGGTTCAATCTGAATCCTAACCGGATCTCTAACCCTAGCACTCAACATAACCTTAACCGTAGGTCCAATCGGAAACTTAAACGGATATCTAACCCTAGCCCTCAACATAACCCTAACCCTAGGTCCAATCGGAACCCAAAACGGATATCTAACCCTAGCCCTCAACATAACCCTAACCCTAGGCCCAATCGGAAACCTAACCACATATCTAACCCACGCCCTCAACATAACCCTAACCCTTGGTCCAATCGGAACCCTAACCGGATATCTAACCCTAGCCCTCAACATAACCCTAACCCTAGGTCCAATAGGAACCCTATCCGGATCTCTAACCCTAGCCCTCAACATAACCCTAACCCTTGGTCCAATCGGAACCCTAACCGGATATCTAACCATAGCCCTCAACATAACCCTAACCCTAGGTCCAATAGGAACCCTAACCGGATCTCTAACCCTAGCCCTCAACATAACCCTAACCCTAGGTCCAAACGGAAGCCTAACCGGATCTTTATCCCTAGCCCTCAACATATCCCTAACCCTAGGTCCAATCGGAACCCTAACAGGATCTCTAACCCTAGCCCTCAACATAACCCTAACCCTAGGTCCAACCTGAACCCTAACCGGATCTCTAACCCTAGCCCTCAACATAACCCTAACCGTAGGTCCAATAGAACCCTAACCGAATCTCTAACCCTCGCCCTCAACATAACCCTAACCCTTGGTCCAATCGGAACCCTAACCGGATCTCTAACCCTCGCCCTCAACATAACCCTAACCCTTGGTCCAATCGGAACCCTAACCGGATCTCTAACCCTCGCCCTCAACATAACACAAACCCTAGGTCCTACCGGAACCCTAACCGGATCTCTAAACCTAGCCCTCAACATAAGCCTAACACTAGGTCCAATCGGAACCCTAACCGGATCTCTAACCCTAGCCTTCAACATAACCTTAACCCTAGGTCCAATCGGAACCCAAATTGTATATCTAACCCTAGCCCTCAACATAACCCTAACCCTAGGTCTAATCGGAAACCTAACCGGATATCTAACCCTCGCCCTCAACATAACCCTAACCCTAGGTCCAATCGGAACCCTAACCGGATCTCTAACCCTAGCCCTCAAAATAACCCTAACCCTAGGTCCAATCGGAACCCTAACCGGATATCTAACCCTAGCCCTCAACATAACCCTAACCCTAGGTCCAATCGGAACCCTAACCGGATGTCTATCCCTAGCCCTCAACATATCCGTAACCCTAGGTCCAATCGGAACCCTAACCAGATCTCTAACCCTAGGCCTCAACATAACCCTAACCCTAGGTCCAATCGGAACCCTAACCGGATCTCTAACCCTAGCCCTCAACATAACCTTAACCCTAGGTCCAATCGGAACCCTAACCGGATCTCTATCCCTAGCCCTCAACCTAACACTAACCCTAGGTCCAATCGGAACCCTAACCGGATCTCTAACCCTAGCCCTCAACATAACCCTAACCCTAGGTTCAATCTGAACCCTAACCGGAACTCTAACCCTTGCACTCAACATAACCTTAACCCTAGGACCAATCGGAAACCTAAACGGATATCTAACCCTAGCCCTCAACATAACCCTAACCCTAGGTCCAATCGGAACCCTAACCGGATCTCTAACCCTTGCACTCAACATAACCTTAACCCTAGGACCAATCGGAAACCTAAACGGATATCTAACCATAGCCGTCAACATAACCCTAACACTAGGTCCAATCGGAACCCTAACCTGATCTCTAACCCTAGTCCTCAACATAACCTTAACCCTAGGTCCAATCGGAACCCTAACCGGATCTCTAACCCTAGCCCTCAACATAACCCTAATCCTAGGTCCAATCGGAACCCTAACTGGATTTCTAACCCTAGCCCTCAACATAACCCTAACCCTAGGTCCAATCGGAACCCTAACAGGATCTCTACCCCAGCCCTCAACATAACCCTAACGCTAGGTCCAATCGGAACCCTTACTGGATCTCTACCCCTCGCCCTCAACATAACCTTAACCCTAGGTCCAATCGGAACCCTAACCGGATCTCTACCCCTCGCCCTCAACATAACCCTAACCCTTGGTACAATCGGAACCCTAACCGGATATCTAACCCTAGCCCTCAACATAACCCTAACCCTAGGTCCAATAGGAACCCTAACCGGATCTCTAACCCTAGCCCTCAACATAACCCTAACCATAGGTCCTATCGGAACCCTAACCGGATCTCTAACCCTAGCCCTAAACATAACCCTAATCGTAGGTCCAATCGGAACCCTAACCAGATCTCTAACCCTCGCCCTCAACATAACACTAACCCTAGGTCCTATCGGAACCCTAACCGGATCCCTAACCTAGCCCTCAACATAACCCTAACCCTAGGTCCAATCGGAACCCTAACCGGATCTCTAACCCTCGCCCTCAACATAACACTAACCCTAGGTCCTACCGGAACCCTAACCGGATCTCTAAACCTAGCCCTCAACATAACCCTAACACTAGGTCCAATCGGAACCCTAACCGGATCTCTAACCCTAGCCTTCAACATAACCTTAACCCTAGGTCCAATCGGAACCCAAATTGGATATCTAACCCTAGCCCTCAACATAACCCTAACCCTAGGTCTAATCGGAAACCTAACCGGATATCTAACCCTCGCCCTCAACATAACCCTAACCCTAGGTCCAATCAGAACCCTAACCGGATCTCTAACCCTAGCCCTCAAAATAACCCTAACCCTAGGTCCAATCGGAACCCTAACCGGATATCTAACCCTAGCCCTCAACATAACCCTAACCCTAGGTCCAATCGGAACCCTAACCGGATGTCTATCCCTAGCCCTCAACATATCCGTAACCCTAGGTCCAATCGGAACCCTAACCAGATCTCTAACCCTAGGCCTCAACATAACCCTAACCCTAGGTCCAATCGGAACCCTAACCGGATCTCTAACCCTAGCCCTCAACATAACCTTAACCCTAGGTCCAATCGGAACCCTAACCGGATCTCTAACCCTAGCCCTCAACATAACCCTAACCCTAGGTCCAATCGGAACCCTAACCGGATCTCAACCTAGCCCTCAACATAACCCTAACCCTAGGTCCAATCGGAACCCTAACCGGATCTCTAACCCTAGCCTTCAACATAACCTTAACCCTAGGTCCAATCGGAACCCTAACCGGATCTCTATCCCTAGCCCTCAACCTAACACTAACCCTAGGTCCAATCGGAACCCTAACCGGATCTCTAACCCTAGCCCTCAACATAACCCTAACCCTAGGTTCAATCTGAATCCTAACCGGATCTCTAACCCTAGCACTCAACATAACCTTAACCGTAGGTCCAATCGGAAACTTAAACGGATATCTAACCCTAGCCCTCAACATAACCCTAACCCTAGGTCCAATCGGAACCCAAAACGGATATCTAACCCTAGCCCTCAACATAACCCTAACCCTAGGCCCAATCGGAAACCTAACCACATATCTAACCCACGCCCTCAACATAACCCTAACCCTTGGTCCAATCGGAACCCTAACCGGATATCTAACCCTAGCCCTCAACATAACCCTAACCCTAGGTCCAATAGGAACCCTATCCGGATCTCTAACCCTAGCCCTCAACATAACCCTAACCCTTGGTCCAATCGGAACCCTAACCGGATATCTAACCATAGCCCTCAACATAACCCTAACCCTAGGTCCAATAGGAACCCTAACCGGATCTCTAACCCTAGCCCTCAACATAACCCTAACCCTAGGTCCAAACGGAAGCCTAACCGGATCTTTATCCCTAGCCCTCAACATATCCCTAACCCTAGGTCCAATCGGAACACTAACAGGATCTCTAACCCTAGCCCTCAACATAACCCTAACCCTAGGTCCAACCTGAACCCTAACCGGAACTCTAACCCTAGCCCTCAACATAACCTTAACCCTAGGTCCAATCGAAACCCTAACCGGATCTCTACCCCTCGCCCTCAACATAACCCTAACCCTAGGTCCAATCGGAACCCTAACCGGATATCTAACCCTAGCCCTCAACATAACCCTAACCCTAGGTCCAATAGGAACCCTAACCGGATCTCTAACCCTAGCCCTAAACATAACCCTAACCGTAGGTCCAATAGAACCCTAACCGAATCTCTAACCCTCGCCCTCAACATAACCCTAACCCTTGGTCCAATCGGAACCCTAACCGGATCTCTAACCCTCGCCCTCAACATAACCCTAACCCTTGGTCCAATCGGAACCCTAAACGGATCTCTAACCCTCGCCCTCAACATAACACAAACCCTAGGTCCTACCGGAACCCTAACCGGATCTCTAAACCTAGCCTTCAACATAACCCTAACACTAGGTCCAATCGGAACCCTAACCGGATCTCTAACCCTAGCCTTCAACATAACCTTAACCCTAGGTCCAATCGGAACCCAAATTGGATATCTAACCCTAGCCCTCAACATAACCCTAACCCTAGGTCTAATCGGAAACCTAACCGGATATCTAACCCTCGCCCTCAACATAACCCTAACCCTAGGTCCAATCGGAACCCTAACCGGATCTCTAACCCTAGCCCTCAAAATAACCCTAACCCTAGGTCCAATCGGAACCCTAACCGGATATCTAACCCTAGCCCTCAACATAACCCTAACCCTAGGTCCAATCGGAACCCTAACCGGATGTCTATCCCTAGCCCTCAACATATCCGTAACCCAAGGTCCAATCGGAACCCTAACCAGATCTCTAACCCTAGGCCTCAACATAACCCTAACCCTAGGTCCAATCGGAACCCTAACCGGATCTCTAACCCTAGCCCTCAACATAACCTTAACCCTAGGTCCAATCGGAACCCTAACCGGATCTCTATCCCTAGCCCTCAACCTAACACTAACCCTAGGTCCAATCGGAACCCTAACCGGATCTCTAACCCTAGCCCTCAACATAACCCTAACCCTAGGTTCAATCTGAACCCTAACCGGATCTCTAACCCTTGCACTCAACATAACCTTAACCCTAGGACCAATCGGAAACCTAAACGGATATCTAACCCTAGCCCTCAACATAACCCTAACCCTAGGTCCAATCGGAACCCAAAACAGATATCTAACCCTAGCCCTCAACATAACCCTAAACCTAGGCCCAATCAGAAACCTAACCACATATCTAACCCACGCCCTGAACATAACCCTAACCCTAGGTCCAATCGGAACACTAACCGGATATCTAATCCTAGCCCTCAACATAACCCTAACCCTAGGTCCAATCGGAACCCTAACCGGATCTTTATCCCTAGCCCTCAACATATCCCTAACCCTAGGTCCAATCGGAACCCTAACCGGATCTCTAACCCTAGCCGTCAACATAACCCTAACACTAGGTCCAATCGGAACCCTAACCGGATCTCTAACCCTAGTCCTCAACATAACCTTAACCCTAGGTCCAATCGGAACCGTAACCGGATCTCTAACCCTAGCCCTCAACATAACCCTAACCCTAGGTCCAATCAGAACCCTAACCGGATTTCTAACCCTAGTCCTCAACATAACCCTAACCCTAGGTCCAATCGGAACCCTAACAGGATCTCTACCCCAGCCCTCAACATAACCCTAACCCTAGGTCCAATCGGAACACTTACTGGATCTCTACCCATCGCCCTCAACATAACCATAACCCTAGGTCCAATCGGAACCCTAACCGGATCTCTACCCCTCGCCCTCAACATAACCCTAACCCTTGGTCCAATCGGAACCCTAACCGGATATCTAACCCTAGCCCTCAACATAACCCTAACCCTAGGTCCAATAGGAACCCTAACCGGATCTCTAACCCTAGCCCTCAACATGACCCTAACCATAGGTCCTATCGGAACCCTAACCGGATCTCTAACCCTAGCCCTCAACATAACCCTAACCCTAGGTCCAATCGGAACCCTAACCGGATATCTAAGCCTAGCCCTCAACATAACCCTAACCCTAGGTCCAATCGGAACCCTAACCGGATCTCTAACCCTAGCCTTCAACATAACCTTAACCCTAGGTCCAATCGGAACCCAAAACGGATATCTAACCCTAGCCCTCAACATATCCCTAACCCTAGGTCTAATCGGAAACCTAACCGGATATCTAACCCTCGCCCTCAACATAACCCTACCCCTAGGTCCAATCGGAACCCTAACCGGATCTCTAACCCTAGCCCTCAAAATAACCCTAACCCTAGGTCCAATCGGAACCCTAACCGGATATCTAACCCTAGCCCTCAACATAACCCTAACCCTAGGACCAATCGGAACCCTAACCGGATCTCTATCCCTAGCCCTCAACATATCCCTAACCCTAGGTCCAATCGGAACCCTAACCGGATCTCTAACCCTAGGCCTCAACATAACCCTAACCCTAGGTCCAATCGGAACCCTAACCGGATCTCTAACCCTAGCCCTCAACATAACCTTAACCCTAGGTCCAATCGGAACCCTAACCGGATCTCTATCCCTAGCCCTCAACCTAACACTAACCCTAGGTCCAATCGGAACCCTAACCGGATATCTAACCCTAGCCCTCAACATAACCCTAACCCTAGGTCCAATCGGAACCCAAAACGGATATCTAACCCTAGCCCTCAACATAACCCTAACCCTAGGCCCAATCGGAAACCTAACCACATATCTAACCCACGCCCTCAACATAACCCTAACCCTAGGTCCAATCGGAACACTAACCGGATATCTAATCCTAGCCCTCAACATAACCCTAACCCTAGGTCCAATCGGAACCCTAACCGGATCTTTATCCCTAGCCCTCAACATATCCCTAACCCTAGGTCCAATCGGAACCCTAACCGGATCTCTAACCATAGCCGTCAACATAACCCTAACACTAGGTCCAATCGGAACCCTAACCTGATCTCTAACCCTAGTCCTCAACATAACCTTAACCCTAGGTCCAATCGGAACCCTAACCGGATCTCTAACCCTAGCCCTCAACATAACCCTAATCCTAGGTCCAATCGGAACCCTAACTGGATTTCTAACCCTAGCCCTCAACATAACCCTAACCCTAGGTCCAATCGGAACCCTAACAGGATCTCTACCCCAGCCCTCAACATAACCCTAACGGTAGGTCCAATCGGAACCCTTACTGGATCTCTACCCCTCGCCCTCAACATAACCCTAACCCTAGGTCCAATCGGAACCCTAACCGGATCTCTACCCCTCGCCCTCAACATAACCCTAACCCTTGGTCCAATCGGAACCCTAACCGGATATCTAACCCTAGCCCTCAACATAACCCTAACCCTAGGTCCAATAGGAACCCTAACCGGATCTCTAACCCTAGCCCTCAACATAACCCTAACCATAGGTCCTATCGGAACCCTAACCGGATCTCTAACCCTAGCCCTAAACATAACCCTAATCGTAGGTCCAATCGGAACCCTAACCGGATCTCTAACCCTCGCCCTCAACATAACACTAACCCTAGGTCCTATCGGAACCCTAACCGGATCCCTAACCTAGCCCTCAACATAACCCTAACCCTAGGTCCAATCGGAACCCTAACCGGATCTCTAACCCTAGCCCTCAACATAACCCTAACCCTAGGTCCAATCGGAACCCAAAACGGATATCTAACCCACGCCCTCAACATAACCCTAACCCTAGGTCCAATCGGAACCCTAACCGGATCTCTAACCCTAGCCCTCAACATAACCCTAACCCTAGGTCCAATCGGAACACTAACCGGATATCTAACCCTAGCCCTCAACATAACCCTAACCCTAGGTCCAATCGGAACCCTAACCGGATATCTAACCCTAGCCCTCAACATAACCCGAACCCTAGGTCCAATCGGAACCCTAACCGGATCTCTAACCCTAGCCCTCAACATAACCCTAACCCTAGGTCCAATCGGAACCCTAACCGGATCTCTAACCCTAGCCCTCAACATAACCCTAACCCTAGGTCCAATCGGAACCCTAACCGGATCTCTATCCCTAGCCCTCAACATATCCCTAACCCTAGGTCTAATCGGAACCCTAACCGGATCTCTAACCCTAGGCCTCAACATAACCCTAACCCTAGGTCCAATCGGAACCCTAACCGGATCTCTAACCCTAGCCCTCAACATAACCTTAACCCTAGGTCCAATCGGAACCCTAACCGGATCTCTATCCCTAGCCCTCAACCTAACACTAACCCTAGGTCCAATCGGAACCCTAACCGGATATCTAACCCTAGCCCTCAAGATAACCCTAACCCTAGGCCCAATCGGAAACCTAACCACATATCTAACCCACGCCCTCAACATAACCCTAACCCTAGGTCCAATCGGAACACTAACCGGATATCTAATCCTAGCCCTCAACATAACCCTAACCCTAGGTCCAATCGGAACCCTAACCGGATCTTTATCCCTAGCCCTCAACATATCCCTAACCCTAGATCCAATCGGAACCCTAACCGGATCTCTAACCATAGCCGTCAAAATAACCCTAACACTAGGTCCAATCGGAACCCTAACCTGATCTCTAACCCTAGTCCTCAACATAACATTAACCCTAGGTCCAATCGGAACCCTAACAGGATCTCTAACCCTAGCCCTCAACATAACCCTAATCCTAGGTCCAATCGGAACCCTAACTGGATTTCTAACCCTAGCCCTCAACATAACCCTAAGCCTAGGTCCAATCGGAACCCTAACAGGATCTCTACCCCTCGCCCTCAACATAACCCTAACCCTAGTTCCAATCGGAACCCTAACCGGATCTCTACCCCTCGCCCTCAACATAACCCTAACCCTTGGTCCAATCGGAACCCTAACCGGATATCTAACCCTAGCCCTCAACATAACCCTAACCCTAGGTCCAATAGGAACCCTAACCGGATCTCTAACCCTAGCCCACAACATAACCCTAACCATAGGTCCTATCGGAACCCTAACCGGATCTCTAACCCTAGCCCTAAACATAACCCTAATCGTAGGTCCAATCGGAACCCTAACCGGATCTCTAACCCTCGCCCTCAACATAACACTAACCCTAGGTCCTATCGGAACCCTAACCGGATCCCTAACCTAGCCCTCAACATAACCCTAACCCTAGGTCCAATCGGAACCCAAAACGGATATCTAACCCACGCCCTCAACATAACCCTAACCCTAGGTCCAATCGGAACCCTAACCGGATCTCTAACCCTAGCCCTCAACATAACCCTAACCGTAGGTCCAATCGGAACACTAACCGGATATCTAACCGTAGCCCTCAACATAACCCTAACCCTAGGTCCAATCGGAACCCTAACCGGATATCTAACCCTAGCCCTCAACATAACCCTAACCCTAGGTCCAATCGGAACCCTAACCGGATCTCTAACCCTAGCCCTCAACATAACCCTAACCCTAGGTCCAATCGGAACCCTAACCGGATCTCTAACCCTAGCCCTCAACATAACCCTAACCCTAGTTCCAATCGGAACCCTAACAGGATCTCTACCCCAGCCCTCAACATAACCCTAACCCTAGGTCCAATCGGAACCCTTACTTGATCTCTACCCCTCGCCCTCAACATAACCCTAACCCTAGGTCCAATCGGAACCCTAACCGGATCTCTACCCCTCGCCCTCAACATAACTCTAACCCTTGGTCCAATCGGAACCCTAACCGAATATCTAACCCTAGCCCTCAACATAACCCTAACCCTAGGTCCAATCGGAACCCTAACCGGATATCTAACCCTAGCCCTCAACATAACCCTAACCCTAGGTCCTATCAGAACCCTAACCGGATCTCTAAACCTAGCCCTCAACATAACCCTAACCCTAGGTCCAATCGGAACCCTAACCGGATCTCTAACCCTAGCCTTCAACATAACCTTAACCCTAGGTCCAATCGGAACCCAAAACGGATATCTAACCCTAGCCCTCAACATAACCCTAACCCTAGGTCCAATCGGAAACCTAACCGGATATCTAACCCTCGCCCTCAACATAACCCTAACCCTAGGTCCAATCGGAACCCTAACCGGATCTCTAACCCTAGCCCTCAAAATAACCCTAACCCTAGGTCCAATCGGAACCCTAACCGGATATCTAAACCTAGCACTCAACATAACCCTAACCCTAGGTCCAATCGGAACCCTAACCGGATCTCTATCCCTAGCCCTCAACATATCCCTAACCCTAGGTCCAATTCAAACCCTAACCGGATCTCTAACCCTAGGCCTCAACATAACCCTAACCCTAGGTTCAATCTGAACCCTAGCCGGATCTCTAACCCTAGCACTCAACATAACCTTAACCCTAGGACCAATCGGAAACCTAAACGGATATCTAACCCTAGCCCTCAACATAACCCTAACCCTAGGTCCAATCGGAACCCAAAACAGATATCTAACCCTAGCCCTCAACATAACCCTAACCCTAGGTCCAATCGGAACACTAACCGGATATCTAATCCTAGCCCTCAACATAACCCTAACCCTAGGTCCAATCGGAACCCTAACCGGACCTTTATCCCTAGCCCTCAACATATCCCTAACCCTAGGTCCAATCGGAACCCTAACCGGATGTCTATCCCTAGCCCTCAACATATCCGTAACCCTAGGTCCAATCGGAACCCTAACCGGATCTCTATCCCTAGCCCTCAACCTAACACTAACCCTAGGTCCAATCGGAACCCTAACCGGATCTCTTACCCTAGCCCTCAACATAACCCTAACCCTAGGTTCAATCTGAATCCTAACCGGATCTCTAACCCTAGCACTCAACATAACCTTAACCCTAGGTCCAATCGGAAACTTAAACGGATATCTAACCCTAGCCCTCAACATAACCCTAACCCTAGGTCCAATCGGAACCCAAAACGGATATCTAACCCTAGCCCTCAACATAACCCTAACCCTAGGCCCAATCGGAAACCTAACCACATATCTAACCCACGCCCTCAACATAACCCTAACCCTTGGTCCAATCGGAACCCTAACCGGATATCTAACCCTAGCCCTCAACATAACCCTAACCCTAGGTCCAATAGGAACACTAACCGGATCTCTAACCCTAGTCCTCAACATAACCCTAACCCTAGGTCCAATCGAAACCCTAACCGGATCTTTATCCCTAGCCCTCAACATATCCCTAACCCTAGGTCCAATCGGAACACTAACCGGATCTCTAACCCTAGCCCTCAACATAACCCTAACCCTAGGTCCATTCTGAACCCTAACCTGATCTCTAACCCTAGCCCTCAACATAACCTTAACCCTAGGTCCAATCGGAACCCTAACCGGATCTCTAACCCTAGCCCTCAACATAACCCTAACCCTAGGTCCAATCGGAACCCTAACCGGATATCTAACCCTAGCTCTCAACATAACCCTAACCATAGGTCCTATCGGAACCCTAACCAGATCTCTAACCCTAGTCCTAAACATAACCCTAACCCTAGGTCCAATCGGAACCCTAACCGGATCTCTAACCCTCGCCCTCAACATAACCCTAACCCTAGGTCCAATCGGAACCCTAACCGGATCTCTCACCCTCGGCCTCAACATAATCCTAACCCTAGGTCCAATCGGAACCCTAACCAGATCTCTAACCCTAGCCCTAAACATAACCCTAACCCTAGGTCCAATCGGAACCCTAACCGGATCTCTAACCCTCGCCCTCAACATAACCCTAACCCTAGGTCCAATCGGAACCCTAACCGGATCTCTAACCCTTGCCCTCAAAATAACCCTAACCCTATGTCCAATCGGAACCCTAACCGGATATCTAACCCTAGCCCTCAACATAACCCTAACCCTAGGTGCAATCGGAACCCTAACCGGATCTCTATCCCTAGCCCTCAACATATCCCTAACCCTAGGTCCAATCGAAACCCTAACCGGATCTCTAACCCTAGGCCTCAACATAACCCTAACCCTAGGTCCAATTGGAACCCTAACCGGATCTCTAACCCTAGCCCTCAACATAACCTTAACCCTAGGTCCAATCGGAACCCTAACCGGATCTCTATCCCTAGCCCTCAACCTAACACTAACCCTAGGTCCAATCGGAACACTAACCGGATATCTAACCCTAGCCCTCAACATAACCCTAACCCTAGGTTCAATCTGAATCCTAACCGGATCTCTAACCCTAGCACTCAACATAACCTTAACCCTTGGTCCAATCGGAAACTTAAACGGATATCTAACCCTAGCCCTCAACATAACCCTAACCCTAGGTCCAATCGGAACCCAAAACGGATATCTAACCCTAGCCCTCAACATAACCCTAACCCTAGGCCCAATCGGAAACCTAACCACATATCTAACCCACGCCCTCAACATAACCCTAACCCTTGGTCCAATCGGAACCCTAACCGGATATCTAACCCTAGACCTCAACATAACCCTAACCCTAGGTCCAATAGGAACCCTAACCGGATCTCTAACCCTAGCCCTCAACATAACCCTAACCCTAGGTCCAATCGGAACCCTAACCGGATCTTTATCCCTAGCCCTCAACATATCCCTAACCCTAGGTCCAATCGGAACCCTAACCGGATCTCTATCCCTAGCCCTCAACCTAACACTAACCCTAGGTCCAATCGGAACCCTAACCGGATCTCTAACCCTAGCCCTCAACATAACCCTAACCCTAGGTTCAATCTGAACCCTAGCCGGATCTCTAACCCTAGCACTCAACATAACCTTAACCCTAGGACCAATCGGAAACCTAAACGGAAATCTAACCCTAGCCCTCAACATAACCCTAACCCTAGGTCCAATCGGAACCCAAAACAGATATCTAACCCTAGCCCTCAACATAACCCTAACCCTAGGCCCAATCGGAAACCTAACCACATATCTAACCCACGCCCTCAACATAACCCTAACCCTAGGTCCAATCGGAACACTAACCGGATATCTAATCCTAGCCCTCAACATAACCCTAACCCTAGGTCCAATCGGAACCCAAACCGGATCTTTATCCCTAGCCCTCAACATATCCCTAACCCTAGGCCCAATCGGAACCCTAACCGGATCTCTAACCCTAGCCGTCAACATAACCCTAACACTAGGTCCAATCGGAACCCTAACCGGATCTCTAACCCTAGTCCTCCACATAACCTTAACCCTAGGTCCAATCGGAACCCTAACCGGATCTCTAACCCTAGCCCTCAACATAACCCTAACCCTAGGTCCAATCGGAACCCTAACTGGATTTCTAACCCTAGCCCTCAAAATAACCCTAACCCTAGGTCCAATCGGAACCCTAACAGGATCTCTACCCCAGCCCTCAACATAACCCTAACCCTAGGTCCAATCGGAACACTTACTGGATCTCTACCCCTCGCCCTCAACATAACCCTAACCCTAGGTCCAATCGGAACGCTAACCGGATCTCTACCCCTCGCCCTCAACATAACCCTAAACCTTGGTCCAATCGGAACCCTAACCGGATATCTAACCCTAGCCCTCAACATAACCCTAACCCTAGGTCCAATCGGAACCCTAACCGGATCTCTAACCCTAGCCCTCAACATAACCCTAACCATAGGTCCTATCGGAACCCTAACCGGATCTCTAACCCTAGCCCTAAACATAACCCTAATCGTAGGTCCAATCGGAACCCTAACCGGATCTCTAACCCTCGCCCTCAACATAACACTAACCCTAGGTCCTATCGGAACCCTAACCGGATCTCTAAACCTAGCCCTCAACATAACCCTAACCCTAGGTCCAATCGGAACCCTAACCGGATCTCTAACCCTAGCCCTCAACATAACCCTAACCCTAGGTCCAATCGGAACCTAAAACAGATATCTAACCCACGCCCTCAACATAACCCTAACCCTAGGTCCAATCGGAACCCTAACCGGATCTCTAACCCTAGCCCTCAACATAACCCTAACACTAGGTCCAATCGGAACCCTAACCGGATCTCTAACCCTAGTCATCAACATAACCTTAACCCTAGGTCCAATCGGAACCCTAACCGGATATCTAACCCTAGGCCTCAACATAACCCTAACCCTAGGTCCAATCGGAACCCTAACCGAATCTCTAACCCTAGCCCTCAAAATAACCCTAACCCTAGGTCCAATCGGAACCCAAACCGGATATCTAACCCTAGCCCTCAACATAACCCTAACCCTAGGTCCAATCGGAACCCTAACCGGATATCTAACCCTAGCCCTCAACATAACCCTAACCCTAGGTCCAATCGGAACCCTAACCGGATCTCTAAACCTAGCCCTCAACATAACCTTAACCCTAGGTCCAATCGGAACCCTAACCGGATCTCTAACCCTAGCCCTCAACATAACCCTAACCCTAGTTCCAATCGGAACCCTAACAGGATCTCTACCCCAGCCCTCAACATAACCCTAACCCTAGGTCCAATCGGAACCCTTACTTGATCTCTACCCCTCGCCCTCAACATAACCCTAACCCTAGGTCCAATCGGAACCCTAACCGGATCTCTACCCCTCGCCCTCAACATAACTCTAACCCTTGGTCCAATCGGAACCCTAACCGAATATCTAACCCTAGCCCTCAACATAACCCTAACCCTAGGTCCAATCGGAACCCTAACCGGATATCTAACCCTAGCCTTCAACATAACCCTAACCCTAGGTCCTATCGGAACCCTAACCGGATCTCTAAACCTAGCCCTCAACATAACCCTAACCCTAGGTCCAATCGGAACCCTAACCGGATCTCTAACCCTAGCCTTCAACATAACCTTAACCCTAGGTCCAATCGGAACCCAAATTGGATATCTAACCCTAGCCCTCAACATAACCCTAACCCTAGGTCCAATCGGAACCCTAACCGGATCTCTAACCCTAGCCCTCAAAATAACCCTAACCCTAGGTCCAATCGGAACCCTAACCGGATCTCTATCCCTAGCCCTCAACATATCCCTAACCCTAGGTCCAATCGGAACCCTAACCGGATCTCTAATCCTAGGCCTCAACATAACCCTAACCCTAGGTCCAGTCGGAACCCTAACCGGATCTCTAACCCTAGCCCTCAACATAACCTTAACCCTAGGTCCAATCGGAACCCTAACCGGATCTCTATCCCTAGCCCTCAACCTAACACTAACCCTAGGTCCAATCGGAACCCTAACCGGATCTCTAACCCTAGCCATCAACATAACCCTAACCCTAGGTTCAATCTGAACCCTAACCGGATCTCTAACCCTAGCACTCAACATAACCTTAACCCTAGGACCAATCGGAAACCTAAACGGATATCTAACCCTAGCCCTCAACATAACCCTAACCCTAGGTCCAATCGGAACCCAAAACGGATATCTAACCCTAGCCCTCAACATAACCCTAACCCTAGGCCCAATCGGAAACCTAACCACAAATCTAACCCACGCCCTCAACATAACCCTAACCCTAGGCCCAATCGGAACACTAACCGGATATCTAATCCTAGCCCTCAACATAACCCTAACCCTAGGTCCAATCGGAACCCTAACCGTATCTTTATCCCTAGCCCTCAACATATCCCTAACCCTAGGTCCAATCGGAACCCTAACCGGATCTCTAACCCTAGCCGTCAACATAACCCTAACACTAGGTCCAATCGGAACCCTAACCGGATCTCTAACCCTAGTCCTCAACATAACCTTAACCCTAGGTCCAATCGGAACCCTAACCGGATCTCTAACCCTAGCCCTCAACATAACCCTAACCCTAGGTCCAATCGGAACCCTAACTGGATTTCTAACCCTAGCCCTCAACATAACCCTAACTCTAGGTCCAATCGGAACCCTAACAGGATCTCTACCCCTCGCCCTCAACATAACCCTAACCCTAGGTCCAATCGGAACCCTAACCGGATCTCTACCCCTCGCCCTCAACATAACCCTAACCCTTGGTCCAATCGGAACCCTAACCGGATATCTAACCCTAGCCCTCAACATAACCCTAACCCTAGGTCCAATAGGAACCCTAACCGGATCTCTAACCCTAGCCCTCAACATAACCCTAACCATAGGTCCTATCGGAACCCTAACCGGATCTCTAACCCTAACCCTAAACATAACCCTAATCGTAGGTCCAATCGGAACCCTAACCGGATCTCTAACCCTCGCCCTCAACATAACACTAACCCTAGGTCCTATCGGAACCCTAACCGGATCTCTAAACCTAGCCCTCAACATAACCCTAACCCTAGGTCCAATCGGAACCCTAACCGGATCTCTAACCCTAGCCCTCAACATAACCCTAACCCTAGGTCCATTCGGAACCCAAAACGGATATCTAACCCACGCCCTCAACATAACCCTAACCCTAGGTCCAATCGGAACCCTAACCGGATCTCTAACCCTAGCCCTCAACCTAACCCTATTCCTAGGTCCAATCGGAACACTAACCGGATATCTAATCCTAGCCCTCAACATAACCCTAACCCTAGGTCCAATCGGAACCCTAACCGGATCTTTATCCCTAGCCCTCAACATATCCCTAACCCTAGGTCCAATCGGAACCCTAACCGGATCTCTAACCCTAGCCCTCAACATAACCCTAACACTAGGTCCAATCGGAACCCTAACCGGATCTCTAACCCTAGTCCTCAACATAACCTTAACCCTAGGTCCAATCGGAACCCTAACCGGATATCTAACCCTAGGCCTCAACATAACCCTAACCCTCGGTCCAATCGGAACCCTAACCGAATCTCTAACCCTGGCCCTCAAAATAACCCTAACCCTAGGTCCAATCGGAACCCTAACCGGATCTCTAACCCTAGCCCTCAACATAACCCTAACCCTAGGTCCAATCGGAACCCTAACCGGATATCTAACCCTAGCCCTCAACATAACCCTAACCCTAGGTCCAATCGGAACCCTAACCTGATCTCTAACCCTAGCCCTCAACATAACCCTAACCCTAGGTCCAATCGGAACCCTAACCGGATCTCTAACCCTAGCCCTCAACATAACCCTAACCCTAGTTCCAATCGGAACCCTAACAGGATCTCTACCCCAGCCCTCAACATAACCCTAACCCTAGGTCCAATCGGAATCCTTACTTGATCTCTACCCCTCGCCCTCAACATAACCCTAACCCTAGGTCCAATCGGAACCCTAACCGGATCTCTACCCCTCGCCCTCAACATAACTCTAACCCTTGGTCCAATCGGAACCCTAACCGAATATCTAACCCTAGCCCTCAACATAACCCTAACCCTAGGTCCAATCGGAACCCTAACCGGATATCTAACCCTAGCCCTCAACATAACCCTAACCCTAGGTCCTATCGGAACCCTAACCGGATCTCTAAACCTAGCCCTCAACATAACCCTAACCCTAGGTCCAATCGGAACCCTAACCGGATCTCTAACCCTAGCCTTCAACATAACCTTAACCCTAGGTCCAATCGGAACCCAAAACGGATATCTAACCCTAGCCCTCAACATAACCCTAACCCTAGGTCCAATCGGAAACCTAACCGGATATCTAACCCTCGCCCTCAACATAACCCTAACCCTAGGTCCAATCGGAACCCTAACCGGATCTCTAACCCTAGCCCTCAACATAACATTAACCCTAGGTCCAATCGGAACCATAACCGGATCTCTATCCCTAGCCCTCAACCTAACACTAACCCTAGGTCCAATCGGAACCCTAACCGGATCTCTAACCCTAGCCCTCAACATAACCCTAACCCTAGGTCCAATCGGAACCCAAAACGGATATCTAACCCTAGCCCTCAACATAACCCTAACCCTAGGCCCAATCGGAAACCTAACCACATATCTAACCCACGCCCTCAACATAACCCTAACCCTAGGTCCAATCGGAACACTAACCGGATATCTAATCCTAGCCCTCAACATAACCCTAACCCTAGGTCCAATCGGAACCCTAACCGGATCTTTATCCCTAGCCCTCAACATATCCCTAACCCTAGGTCCAATCGGAACCCTAACCGGATCTCTAACCCTAGCCGTCAACATAACCATAACACTAGGTCCAATCGGAACCCTAACCGGATCTCTAACCCTAGTCCTCAACATAACCTTAACCCTAGGTCCAATCGGAACCCTAACCGGATCTCTAACCCTAGCCCTCAACATAACCCTAACCCTAGGTCCAATCGGAACCCTAACTGGATTTCTAACCCTAGCCCTCAACATAACCCTAACCCTAGATCCAATCGGAACCCTAACAGGATCTCTACCCCAGCCCTCAACATAACCCTAACCCTAGGTCCTAACGGAACCCTTTCTGGATCTCTACCCCTCGCCCTCAACATAACCCTAACCCTAGGTCCAATCGGAACCCTAACCGGATCTCTACCCCTCGCCCTCAACATAACCCTAACCCTTGGTCCAATCGGAACCCTAACCGGATATCTAACCCTAGCCCTCAACATAACCCTAACCCTAGGTCCAATAGGAACCCTAACCGGATCTCCAACCCTAGCCCTCAACATAACCCTAACCATAGGTCCAATCGGAACCCTAACCGGATCTCTAACCCTAGCCCTAAACATAACCCTAATCGTAGGTCCAATCGGAACCCTAACCGGATCTCTAACCCTCGCCCTCAACATAACACTAACCCTAGGTCCTATCGGAACCCTAACCGGATCTCTAAACCTAGCCCTCAACATAACCCTAACCCTAGGTCCAATCGGAACCCTAACCGGATCTCTAACCCTAGCCCTCAACATAACCCTAACCCTAGGTCCAATCGGAACCCAAAACGGATATCTAACCCACGCCCTCAACATAACCCTAACCCTAGGTCCAATCGGAACCCTAACCGGATCTCTAACCCTAGCCCTCAACATAACCCTAACCCTAGGTCCAATCGGAACCCTAACCGGATCTTTATCCCTAGCCCTCAACATATCCCTAACCCTAGGTCCAATCGGAACCCTAACAGGATCTCTAACCCTAGCCCTCAACATAACCCTAACACTAGGTCCAATCGGAACCCTAACCGGATCTCTAACCCTAGTCCTCAACATAACCTTAACCCTAGGTCCAATCGGAACCCTAACCGGATATCTAACCCTAGCCCTCAACATAACCCTAACCCTCGGTCCAATCGGAACCCTAACCGAATCTCTAACCCTAGCCCTCAAAATAACCCTACCCTAGGTCCAATCGGAACCCTAACCGGATATCTAACCCTAGCCCTCAACATAACCCTAACCCTAGGTCCAATCGGAACCCTAACCGGATATCTAACCCACGCCCTCAACATAACCCTAACCCTAGGTCCAATCGGAACCCTAACCGGATCTCTAACCCTAGCCCTCAACATAACCCTAACCCTAGGTCCAATCGGAACCCAAAACGGATATCTAACCCACGCCCTCAACATAACCCTAACCCTAGGTCCAATCGGAACCCTAACCGGATCTCTAACCCTAGCCCTCAACATAACCCTAACCCTAGGTCCAATCGGAACACTAACCGGATATCTAATCCTAGCCCTCAACATAACCCTAACCCTAGGTCCAATCGGAACCCTAACCGGATCTTTATCCCTAGCCCTCAACATATCCCTAACCCTAGGTCCAATCGGAACCCTAACAGGATCTCTAACCCTAGCCCTCAACATAACCCTAACACTAGGTCCAATCGGAACCCTAACCGGATCTCTAACCCTAGTCCTCAACATAACCTTAATCCTAGGTCCAATCGGAACCCTCGCCGGATATCTAACCCTAGCCCTCAACATAACCCTAACCCTCGGTCCAATCGGAACCCTAACCGAATCTCTAACCCTAGCCCTCAAAATAACCCTAACCCTAGGTCCAATCGGAACCCTAACCGGATATCTAACCCTAGCCCTCAACATAACCCTAACCCTAGGTCCAATCGGAACCCTAACCGGATATCTAACCCTAGCCCTCAACATAACCCTAACCCTAGGTCCAATCGGAACCCTAACCGGATCTCTAACCCTAGCCCTCAACATAACCCTAACCCTAGGTCCAATCGGAACCCTAACCGGATCTCTAACCCTAGCCCTCAACATAACCCTAACCCTAGTTCCAATCGGAACCCTAACAGGATCTCTACCCCAGCCCTCAACATAACCCTAACCCTAGGTCCAATCGGAACCCTTACTTGATCTCTACCCCTCGCCCTCAACATAACCCTAACCCTAGGTCCAATCGGAACCCTAACCGGATCTCTACCCCTCGCCCTCAACATAACTCTAACCCTTGGTCCAATCGGAACCCTAACCGAATATCTAACCCTAGCCCTCAACATAACCCTAACCCTAGGTCCAATCGGAACCCTAACCGGATCTCTACCCCTCGCCCTCAACATAACCCTAATCCTAGGTCCAATCGGAACTCTAACCGGAACTCTAAACCTAGCCCTCAACATAACCCTAACCCTAGGTCCAATCGGAACCCTAACCGGATATCTAACCCTAGCCCTCAACATAACCCTAACCCTAGGTCCAATCGGAACCCTAACCGGATCTCTATCCCTAGCCCTCAACATAACCCTAACCCTAGGTCCAATCTGAACCCTAACCGGATCTCTAACCCTAGCCCTCAACATAACCTTAACCCTAGGTCCAATCGGAACCCTAACCGGATCTCTAACCCTAGCCCTCAACATAACCCTAACCCTAGGTCCAATCGGAACCCTAAACGGATATCTAAACCGAGCCCTCAACATAACCCTAACCCTAGGTCCAATCGGAACCCAAAACGGATATCTAACCCTAGCCCTCAACATAACCCTATCCCTAGGTCCAATCGGAAACCTAACCGCATATCTAACCCACGCCCTCAACATAACCCTAACCCTAGGTCCAATCGGAACCCTAACCGGATCTCTAACCCTAGCCCTCAAAATAACCCTAACCCTAGGTCCAATCGGAACCCTAACCGGATATCTAACCCTAGCCCTCAACATAACCCTAAGACTAGGTCCAATCGGAAGCCTAACCGGATCTTTATCCCTAGCCCTCAACATATCCCTAACCCTAGGTCCAATCGGAACCTTATCCGGATCTCTAACCCTAGCCCTCAACATAACCCTAACCATAGGTCCTATCGAAACCCTAACCGGATCTCTAACCCTAGCCCTCAACATAACCCTAACCCTAGGTCCAATCGGAACCCTAACCGGATCTCTACCCCTCGCCCTCAACATAACCCTAACCCTAGGTCCAATCGGAACCCTAACCGGATCTCTACCCCTCGCCCTCAACATAACCCTAACCCTAGGTCCAATCGGAACTCTAACCGGAACTCTAAACCTAGCCCTCAACATAACCCTAACCCTAGGTCCAATCGGAACCCTAACCGGATATCTAACTCTAGCCCTAAACATAACCCTAACCCTAGGTCCAATCGGAAACCTAACCGGATCTCTATCCCTAGCCCTCAACATAACCCTAACCCTAGGTCCAATCGGAACTCTAACCGGAACTCTAAACCTAGCCCTCAACATAACCCTAACCCTAGGTCCAATCGGAACCCTAACCGGATCTCTAACCCTAGCCCTCAACATAACCATAACACTAGGTCCAATCGGAACCCTAACCGGATCTCTAACCCTAGTCCTCAACATAACCTTAACCCTAGGTCCAATCGGAACCCTAACCGGATCTCTAACCCTAGCCCTCAACATAACCCTAACCCTAGGTCCAATCGGAACCCTAACTGGATTTCTAACCCTAGCCCTCAACATAACCCTAACCCTAGATCCAATCGGAACCCTAACAGGATCTCTACCCCAGCCCTCAACATAACCCTAACCCTAGGTCCTAACGGAACCCTTTCTGGATCTCTACCCCTCGCCCTCAACATAACCCTAACCCTAGGTCCAATCGGAACCCTAACCGGATCTCTACCCCTCGCCCTCAACATAACCCTAACCCTTGGTCCAATCGGAACCCTAACCGGATATCTAACCCTAGCCCTCAACATAACCCTAACCCTAGGTCCAATAGGAACCCTAACCGGATCTCCAACCCTAGCCCTCAACATAACCCTAACCATAGGTCCAATCGGAACCCTAACCGGATCTCTAACCCTAGCCCTAAACATAACCCTAATCGTAGGTCCAATCGGAACCCTAACCGGATCTCTAACCCTCGCCCTCAACATAACACTAACCCTAGGTCCTATCGGAACCCTAACCGGATCTCTAAACCTAGCCCTCAACATAACCCTAACCCTAGGTCCAATCGGAACCCTAACCGGATCTCTAACCCTAGCCCTCAACATAACCCTAACCCTAGGTCCAATCGGAACCCAAAACGGATATCTAACCCACGCCCTCAACATAACCCTAACCCTAGGTCCAATCGGAACCCTAACCGGATCTCTAACCCTAGCCCTCAACATAACCCTAACCCTAGGTCCAATCGGAACCCTAACCGGATCTTTATCCCTAGCCCTCAACATATCCCTAACCCTAGGTCCAATCGGAACCCTAACAGGATCTCTAACCCTAGCCCTCAACATAACCCTAACACTAGGTCCAATCGGAACCCTAACCGGATCTCTAACCCTAGTCCTCAACATAACCTTAACCCTAGGTCCAATCGGAACCCTAACCGGATATCTAACCCTAGCCCTCAACATAACCCTAACCCTCGGTCCAATCGGAACCCTAACCGAATCTCTAACCCTAGCCCTCAAAATAACCCTACCCTAGGTCCAATCGGAACCCTAACCGGATATCTAACCCTAGCCCTCAACATAACCCTAACCCTAGGTCCAATCGGAACCCTAACCGGATATCTAACCCACGCCCTCAACATAACCCTAACCCTAGGTCCAATCGGAACCCTAACCGGATCTCTAACCCTAGCCCTCAACATAACCCTAACCCTAGGTCCAATCGGAACCCAAAACGGATATCTAACCCACGCCCTCAACATAACCCTAACCCTAGGTCCAATCGGAACCCTAACCGGATCTCTAACCCTAGCCCTCAACATAACCCTAACCCTAGGTCCAATCGGAACACTAACCGGATATCTAATCCTAGCCCTCAACATAACCCTAACCCTAGGTCCAATCGGAACCCTAACCGGATCTTTATCCCTAGCCCTCAACATATCCCTAACCCTAGGTCCAATCGGAACCCTAACAGGATCTCTAACCCTAGCCCTCAACATAACCCTAACACTAGGTCCAATCGGAACCCTAACCGGATCTCTAACCCTAGTCCTCAACATAACCTTAATCCTAGGTCCAATCGGAACCCTCGCCGGATATCTAACCCTAGCCCTCAACATAACCCTAACCCTCGGTCCAATCGGAACCCTAACCGAATCTCTAACCCTAGCCCTCAAAATAACCCTAACCCTAGGTCCAATCGGAACCCTAACCGGATATCTAACCCTAGCCCTCAACATAACCCTAACCCTAGGTCCAATCGGAACCCTAACCGGATATCTAACCCTAGCCCTCAACATAACCCTAACCCTAGGTCCAATCGGAACCCTAACCGGATCTCTAACCCTAGCCCTCAACATAACCCTAACCCTAGGTCCAATCGGAACCCTAACCGGATCTCTAACCCTAGCCCTCAACATAACCCTAACCCTAGTTCCAATCGGAACCCTAACAGGATCTCTACCCCAGCCCTCAACATAACCCTAACCCTAGGTCCAATCGGAACCCTTACTTGATCTCTACCCCTCGCCCTCAACATAACCCTAACCCTAGGTCCAATCGGAACCCTAACCGGATCTCTACCCCTCGCCCTCAACATAACTCTAACCCTTGGTCCAATCGGAACCCTAACCGAATATCTAACCCTAGCCCTCAACATAACCCTAACCCTAGGTCCAATCGGAACCCTAACCGGATCTCTACCCCTCGCCCTCAACATAACCCTAATCCTAGGTCCAATCGGAACTCTAACCGGAACTCTAAACCTAGCCCTCAACATAACCCTAACCCTAGGTCCAATCGGAACCCTAACCGGATATCTAACCCTAGCCCTCAACATAACCCTAACCCTAGGTCCAATCGGAACCCTAACCGGATCTCTATCCCTAGCCCTCAACATAACCCTAACCCTAGGTCCAATCTGAACCCTAACCGGATCTCTAACCCTAGCCCTCAACATAACCTTAACCCTAGGTCCAATCGGAACCCTAACCGGATCTCTAACCCTAGCCCTCAACATAACCCTAACCCTAGGTCCAATCGGAACCCTAAACGGATATCTAAACCGAGCCCTCAACATAACCCTAACCCTAGGTCCAATCGGAACCCAAAACGGATATCTAACCCTAGCCCTCAACATAACCCTATCCCTAGGTCCAATCGGAAACCTAACCGCATATCTAACCCACGCCCTCAACATAACCCTAACCCTAGGTCCAATCGGAACCCTAACCGGATCTCTAACCCTAGCCCTCAAAATAACCCTAACCCTAGGTCCAATCGGAACCCTAACCGGATATCTAACCCTAGCCCTCAACATAACCCTAAGACTAGGTCCAATCGGAAGCCTAACCGGATCTTTATCCCTAGCCCTCAACATATCCCTAACCCTAGGTCCAATCGGAACCTTATCCGGATCTCTAACCCTAGCCCTCAACATAACCCTAACCATAGGTCCTATCGAAACCCTAACCGGATCTCTAACCCTAGCCCTCAACATAACCCTAACCCTAGGTCCAATCGGAACCCTAACCGGATCTCTACCCCTCGCCCTCAACATAACCCTAACCCTAGGTCCAATCGGAACCCTAACCGGATCTCTACCCCTCGCCCTCAACATAACCCTAACCCTAGGTCCAATCGGAACTCTAACCGGAACTCTAAACCTAGCCCTCAACATAACCCTAACCCTAGGTCCAATCGGAACCCTAACCGGATATCTAACTCTAGCCCTAAACATAACCCTAACCCTAGGTCCAATCGGAAACCTAACCGGATCTCTATCCCTAGCCCTCAACATAACCCTAACCCTAGGTCCAATCGGAACTCTAACCGGAACTCTAAACCTAGCCCTCAACATAACCCTAACCCTAGGTCCAATCGGAACCCTAACCGGATCTCTAACCCTAGCCCTCAACATAACCCTAACCCTAGGTCCAATCTGAACCCTAACCGGATCTCTATCCCTAGCCCTCAACATATCCCTAACCCTAGGTCCAATCGGAACCCTAACCGGATCTCTAACCCTAGGCCTCAACATAACCCTAACCCTAGGTCCAATCGGAACCCTAACCGGATCTCTAACCCTAGCCCTCAACATAACCTTAACCCTAGGTCCAATCGGAACCCTAACCGGATCTCTATCCCTAGCCCTCAACCTAACACTAACCCTAGGTCCAATCGGAAGCCTAACCGGATCTTTATCCCTAGCCCTCAACATATCCCTAACCCTAGGTCCAATCGGAACCTTATCCGGATCTCTAACCCTAGCCCTCAACATAACCCTAACCATAGGTCCTATCGAAACCCTAACCGGATCTCTAACCCTAGCCCTCAACATAACCCTAACCCTAGGTCCAATCGGAACCCTAACCGGATCTCTAACCCTAGCCCTCAAAATAACCCTAACCCTAGGTCCAATCGGAACACTAACCGGATATCTAACCCTAGCCCTCAACATAACCCTAAGACTAGGTCCAATCGGAAGCCTAACCGGATCTTTATCCCTAGCCCTCAACATATCCCTAACCCTAGGTCCAATCGGAACCTTATCCGGATCTCTAACCCTAGCCCTCAACATAACCCTAACCATAGGTCCTATCGAAACCCTAACCGGATCTCTAACCCTAGCCCTCAACATAACCCTAACCGTAGGTCCAATCGGAACCCTAACCGGATCTCTACCCCTCGCCCTCAACATAACCCTAACCCTAGGTCCAATCGGAACCCTAACCGGATCTCTACCCCTCGCCCTCAACATAACCCTAACCCTAGGTCCAATCGGAACTCTAACCGGAACTCTAAACCTAGCCCTCAACATAACCCTAACCCTAGGTCCAATCGGAACCCTAACCGGATATCTAACTCTAGCCCTAAACATAACCCTAACCCTAGGTCCAATCGGAACCCTAACCGGATCTCTATCCCTAGCCCTCAACATAACCCTAACCCTAGGTCCAATCGGAACTCTAACCGGAACTCTAAACCTAGCCCTCAACATAACCCTAACCCTAGGTCCAATCGGAACCCTAACCGGATCTCTAACCCTAGCCCTCAACATAACCCTAACCCTAGGTCCAATCTGAACCCTAACCGGATCTCTATCCCTAGCCCTCAACATATCCCTAACCCTAGGTCCAATCGGAACCCTAACCGGATCTCTAACCCTAGGCCTCAACATAACCCTAACCCTAGGTCCAATCGGAACCCTAACCGGATCTCTAACCCTAGCCCTCAACATAACCTTAACCCTAGGTCCAATCGGAACCCTAACCGGATCTCTATCCCTAGCCCTCAACCTAACACTAACCCTAGGTCCAATCGGAACCCTAACCGGATCTCTAACCCTAGCCCTCAACATAACCCTAACCCTAGGTTCAATCTGAATCCTAACCGGATCTCTAACCCTAGCACTCAACATAACCTTAATCCTAGGTCCAATCGGAAACTTAAACGGATATCTAACCCTAGCCCTCAACATAACCCTAACCCTAGGTCCAATCGGAACCCAAAACGGATATCTAACCCTAGCCCTCAACATAACCCTAACCCTAGGCCCAATCGGAAACCTAACCACATATCTAACCCACGCCCTCAACATAACCCTAACCCTAGGTCCAATCGGAACACTAACCGGATATCTAATCCTAGCCCTCAACATAACCCTAACCCTAGGTCCAATCGGAACCCTAACCGGATCTTTATCCCTAGCCCTCAACATATCCCTAACCCTAGGTCCAATCGGAACCCTAACCGGATCTCTAACCCTAGCCCTCAACATAACCCTAACCATAGGTCCAATCGGAACCCTAACCGGATCTCTAACCCTAGCCCTAAACATAACCCTAATCGTAGGTCCAATCGGAACCCTAACCGGATCTCTAACCCTCGCCCTCAACATAACACTAACCCTAGGTCCTATCGGAACCCTAACCGGATCTCTAAACCTAGCCCTCAACATAACCCTAACACTAGGTCCAATCGGAACCCTAACCGGATCTCTAACCCTAGCCCTCAACATAACCCTAACCCTAGGTCCAATCGGAACACTAACCGGATATCTAATCCTAGCCCTCAACATAACCCTAACCCTAGGTCCAATCGGAACCCTAACCGGATCTTTATCCCTAGCCCTCAACATATCCCTAACCCTAGGTCCAATCGGAACCCTAACAGGATCTCTAACCCTAGCCCTCAACATAACCCTAACACTAGGTCCAATCGGAACCGTAACCGGATCTCTACCCCTCGCCCTCAACATAACCCTAACCCTTGGTCCAATCGGAACCCTAACCGGATATCTAACCCTAGCCCTCAACATAACCCTAACCCTAGGTCCAATAGGAACCCTAACCGGATCTCTAACCCTAGGCCTCAACATAACCCTAACCCTAGGTCCAATCGGAACCCTAACCGGATCTCTAACCCTAGCCCTCAACATAACATTAACCCTAGGTCCAATCGGAACCATAACTGGATCTCTATCCCTAGCCCTCAACCTAACACTAACCCTAGGTCCAATCGGAACCCTAACCGGATCTCTAACCCTAGCCCTCAACATAACCCTAACCCTAGGTTCAATCTGAATCCTAACCGGATCTCTAACCCTAGCACTCAACATAACCTTAACCCTAGGTCCAATCGGAAACATAAACGGATATCTAACCCTAGCCCTCAACATAACCCTAACCCTAGGTCCAATCGGAACCCAAAACGGATATCTAACCCTAGCCCTCAACATAACCCTAACCCTAGGCCCAATCGGAAACCTAACCACATATCTAACCCACGCCCTCAACATAACCCTAACCCTAGGTCCAATCGGAACACTAACCGGATATCTAATCCTAGCCCTCAACATAACCCTAACACTAGGTCCAATCGGAACCCTAACCGGATCTCTAACCCTAGTCCTCAACATAACCTTAACCCTAGGTCCAATCGGAACCCTAACCGGATCTCTAACCCTAGCCCTCAACATAACCCTAACCCTAGGTCAAATCGGAACCCTAACTGGATTTCTAACCCTAGCCCTCAACATAACCCTAACCCTAGATCCAATCGGAACCCTAACAGGTTCTCTACCCCAGCCCTCAACATAACACTAACCCTAGGTCCAATCGGAACCCTTACTGGATCTCTACCCCTCGCCCTCAACATAACCCTAACCCTAGGTCCAATCGGAACCCTAACCGGATCTCTACCCCTCGCCCTCAACATAACCCTAACCCTTGGTCCAATCGGAACCCTAACCGGATATCTAACCCTAGCCCTCAACATAACCCTAACCCTAGGTCCAATAGGAACCCTAACCGGATCTCCAACCCTAGCCCTCAACATAACCCTAACCATAGGTCCAATCGGAACCCTAACCGGATCTCTAACCCTAGCCCTAAACATAACCCTAATCGTAGGTCCAATCGGAACCCTAACCGGATCTCTAACCCTCGCCCTCAACATAACACTAACCCTAGGTCCTATCGGAACCCTAACCGGATCTCTAAACCTAGCCCTCAACATAACCCTAACCCTAGGTCCAATCGGAACCCTAACCGGATCTCTAACCCTAGCCCTCAACATAACCCTAACCCTAGGTCCAATCGGAACCCAAAACGGATATCTAACCCACGCCCTCAACATAACCCTAACCCTAGGTCCAATCGGAACCCTAACCGGATCTCTAACCCTAGCCCTCAACATAACCCTAACCCTAGGTCCAATCGGAACCCTAACCGGATCTTTATCCCTAGCCCTCAACATATCCCTAACCCTAGGTCCAATCGGAACCCTAACAGGATCTCTAACCCTAGCCCTCAACATAACCCTAACACTAGGTCCAATCGGAACCCTAACCGGATCTCTAACCCTAGTCCTCAACATAACCTTAACCCTAGGTCCAATCGGAACCCTAACCGGATATCTAACCCTAGCCCTCAACATAACCCTAACCTTCGGTCCAATCGGAACCCTAACCGAATCTCTAACCCTAGCCCTCAAAATAACCCTACCCTAGGTCCAATCGGAACCCTAACCGGATATCTAACCCTAGCCCTCAACATAACCCTAACCCTAGGTCCAATCGGAACCCTAACCGGATATCTAACCCACGCCCTCAACATAACCCTAACCCTAGGTCCAATCGGAACCCTAACCGGATCTCTAACCCTAGCCCTCAACATAACCCTAACCCTAGGTCCAATCGGAACCCAAAACGGATATCTAACCCACGCCCTCAACATAACCCTAACCCTAGGTCCAATCGGAACCCTAACCGGATCTCTAACCCTAGCCCTCAACATAACCCTAACCCTAGGTCCAATCGGAACACTAACCGGATATCTAATCCTAGCCCTCAACATAACCCTAACCCTAGGTCCAATCGGAACCCTAACCGGATCTTTATCCCTAGCCCTCAACATATCCCTAACCCTAGGTCCAATCGGAACCCTAACAGGATCTCTAACCCTAGCCCTCAACATAACCCTAACACTAGGTCCAATCGGAACCCTAACCGGATCTCTAACCCTAGTCCTCAACATAACCTTAATCCTAGGTCCAATCGGAACCCTAACCGGATATCTAACCCTAGCCCTCAACATAACCCTAACCCTCGGTCCAATCGGAACCCTAACCGAATCTCTAACCCTAGCCCTCAAAATAACCCTAACCCTAGGTCCAATCGGAACCCTAACCGGATATCTAACCCTAGCCCTCAACATAACCCTAACCCTAGGTCCAATCGGAACCCTAACCGGATATCTAACCCTAGCCCTCAACATAACCCTAACCCTAGGTCCAATCGGAACCCTAACCGGATCTCTAACCCTAGCCCTCAACATAACCCTAACCCTAGGTCCAATCGGAACCCTAACCGGATCTCTAACCCTAGCCCTCAACATAACCCTAACCCTAGTTCCAATCGGAACCCTAACAGGATCTCTACCCCAGCCCTCAACATAACCCTAACCCTAGGTCCAATCGGAACCCTTACTTGATCTCTACCCCTCGCCCTCAACATAACCCTAACCCTAGGTCCAATCGGAACCCTAACCGGATCTCTACCCCTCGCCCTCAACATAACTCTAACCCTTGGTCCAATCGGAACCCTAACCGAATATCTAACCCTAGCCCTCAACATAACCCTAACCCTAGGTCCAATCGGAACCCTAACCGGATCTCTACCCCTCGCCCTCAACATAACCCTAACCCTAGGTCCAATCGGAACTCTAACCGGAACTCTAAACCTAGCCCTCAACATAACCCTAACCCTAGGTCCAATCGGAACCCTAACCGGATACCTAACCCTAGCCCTCAACATAACCCTAACCCTAGGTCCAATCGGAACCCTAACCGGATCTCTATCCCTAGCCCTCAACATAACCCTAACCCTAGGTCCAATCTGAACCCTAACCGGATCTCTAACCCTAGCCCTCAACATAACCTTAACCCTAGGTCCAATCGGAACCCTAACCGGATCTCTAACCCTAGCCCTCAACATAACCCTAACCCTAGGTCCAATCGGAACCCTAAACGGATATCTAAACCGAGCCCTCAACATAACCCTAACCCTAGGTCCAATCGGAACCCAAAACGGATATCTAACCCTAGCCCTCAACATAACCCTATCCCTAGGTCCAATCGGAAACCTAACCGCATATCTAACCCACGCCCTCAACATAACCCTAACCCTAGGTCCAATCGGAACCCTAACCGGATCTCTAACCCTAGCCCTCAAAATAACCCTAACCCTAGGTCCAATCGGAACCCTAACCGGATATCTAACCCTAGCCCTCAACATAACCCTAAGACTAGGTCCAATCGGAAGCCTAACCGGATCTTTATCCCTAGCCCTCAACATATCCCTAACCCTAGGTCCAATCGGAACCTTATCCGGATCTCTAACCCTAGCCCTCAACATAACCCTAACCATAGGTCCTATCGAAACCCTAACCGGATCTCTAACCCTAGCCCTCAACATAACCCTAACCCTAGGTCCAATCGGAACCCTAACCGGATCTCTACCCCTCGCCCTCAACATAACCCTAACCCTAGGTCCAATCGGAACCCTAACCGGATCTCTACCCCTCGCCCTCAACATAACCCTAACCCTAGGTCCAATCGGAACTCTAACCGGAACTCTAAACCTAGCCCTCAACATAACCCTAACCCTAGGTCCAATCGGAACCCTAACCGGATATCTAACTCTAGCCCTAAACATAACCCTAACCCTAGGTCCAATCGGAAACCTAACCGGATCTCTATCCCTAGCCCTCAACATAACCCTAACCCTAGGTCCAATCGGAACTCTAACCGGAACTCTAAACCTAGCCCTCAACATAACCCTAACCCTAGGTCCAATCGGAACCCTAACCGGATCTCTAACCCTAGCCCTCAACATAACCCTAACCCTAGGTCCAATCTGAACCCTAACCGGATCTCTATCCCTAGCCCTCAACATATCCCTAACCCTAGGTCCAATCGGAACCCTAACCGGATCTCTAACCCTAGGCCTCAACATAACCCTAACCCTAGGTCCAATCGGAACCCTAACCGGATCTCTAACCCTAGCCCTCAACATAACCTTAACCCTAGGTCCAATCGGAACCCTAACCGGATCTCTATCCCTAGCCCTCAACCTAACACTAACCCTAGGTCCAATCGGAAGCCTAACCGGATCTTTATCCCTAGCCCTCAACATATCCCTAACCCTAGGTCCAATCGGAACCTTATCCGGATCTCTAACCCTAGCCCTCAACATAACCCTAACCATAGGTCCTATCGAAACCCTAACCGGATCTCTAACCCTAGCCCTCAACATAACCCTAACCCTAGGTCCAATCGGAACCCTAACCGGATCTCTAACCCTAGCCCTCAAAATAACCCTAACCCTAGGTCCAATCGGAACACTAACCGGATATCTAACCCTAGCCCTCAACATAACCCTAAGACTAGGTCCAATCGGAAGCCTAACCGGATCTTTATCCCTAGCCCTCAACATATCCCTAACCCTAGGTCCAATCGGAACCTTATCCGGATCTCTAACCCTAGCCCTCAACATAACCCTAACCATAGGTCCTATCGAAACCCTAACCGGATCTCTAACCCTAGCCCTCAACATAACCCTAACCCTAGGTCCAATCGGAACCCTAACCGGATCTCTACCCCTCGCCCTCAACATAACCCTAACCCTAGGTCCAATCGGAACCCTAACCGGATCTCTACCCCTCGCCCTCAACATAACCCTAACCCTAGGTCCAATCGGAACTCTAACCGGAACTCTAAACCTAGCCCTCAACATAACCCTAACCCTAGGTCCAATCGGAACCCTAACCGGATATCTAACTCTAGCCCTAAACATAACCCTAACCCTAGGTCCAATCGGAACCCTAACCGGATCTCTATCCCTAGCCCTCAACATAACCCTAACCCTAGGTCCAATCGGAACTCTAACCGGAACTCTAAACCTAGCCCTCAACATAACCCTAACCCTAGGTCCAATCGGAACCCTAACCGGATCTCTAACCCTAGCCCTCAACATAACCCTAACCCTAGGTCCAATCTGAACCCTAACCGGATCTCTATCCCTAGCCCTCAACATATCCCTAACCCTAGGTCCAATCGGAACCCTAACCGGATCTCTAACCCTAGGCCTCAACATAACCCTAACCCTAGGTCCAATCGGAACCCTAACCGGATCTCTAACCCTAGCCCTCAACATAACCTTAACCCTAGGTCCAATCGGAACCCTAACCGGATCTCTATCCCTAGCCCTCAACCTAACACTAACCCTAGGTCCAATCGGAACCCTAACCGGATCTCTAACCCTAGCCCTCAACATAACCCTAACCCTAGGTTCAATCTGAATCCTAACCGGATCTCTAACCCTAGCACTCAACATAACCTTAATCCTAGGTCCAATCGGAAACTTAAACGGATATCTAACCCTAGCCCTCAACATAACCCTAACCCTAGGTCCAATCGGAACCCAAAACGGATATCTAACCCTAGCCCTCAACATAACCCTAACCCTAGGCCCAATCGGAAACCTAACCACATATCTAACCCACGCCCTCAACATAACCCTAACCCTAGGTCCAATCGGAACACTAACCGGATATCTAATCCTAGCCCTCAACATAACCCTAACCCTAGGTCCAATCGGAACCCTAACCGGATCTTTATCCCTAGCCCTCAACATATCCCTAACCCTAGGTCCAATCGGAACCCTAACCGGATCTCTAACCCTAGCCCTCAACATAACCCTAACCATAGGTCCAATCGGAACCCTAACCGGATCTCTAACCCTAGCCCTAAACATAACCCTAATCGTAGGTCCAATCGGAACCCTACCGGATCTCTAACCCTCGCCCTCAACATAACACTAACCCTAGGTCCTATCGGAACCCTAACCGGATCTCTAAACCTAGCCCTCAACATAACCCTAACCCTAGGTCCAATCGGAACCCTAACCGGATCTCTAACCCTAGCCCTCAACATAACCCTAACCCTAGGTCCAATCGGAACACTAACCGGATATCTAATCCTAGCCCTCAACATAACCCTAACCCTAGGTCCAATCGGAACCCTAACCGGATCTTTATCCCTAGCCCTCAACATATCCCTAACCCTAGGTCCAATCGGAACCCTAACAGGATCTCTAACCCTAGCCCTCAACATAACCCTAACACTAGGTCCAATCGGAACCGTAACCGGATCTCTACCCCTCGCCCTCAACATAACCCTAACCCTTGGTCCAATCGGAACCCTAACCGGATATCTAACCCTAGCCCTCAACATAACCCTAACCCTAGGTCCAATAGGAACCCTAACCGGATCTCTAACCCTAGGCCTCAACATAACCCTAACCCTAGGTCCAATCGGAACCCTAACCGGATCTCTAACCCTAGCCCTCAACATAACATTAACCCTAGGTCCAATCGGAACCATAACTGGATCTCTATCCCTAGCCCTCAACCTAACACTAACCCTAGGTCCAATCGGAACCCTAACCGGATCTCTAACCCTAGCCCTCAACATAACCCTAACCCTAGGTTCAATCTGAATCCTAACCGGATCTCTAACCCTAGCACTCAACATAACCTTAACCCTAGGTCCAATCGGAAACATAAACGGATATCTAACCCTAGCCCTCAACATAACCCTAACCCTAGGTCCAATCGGAACCCAAAACGGATATCTAACCCTAGCCCTCAACATAACCCTAACCCTAGGCCCAATCGGAAACCTAACCACATATCTAACCCACGCCCTCAACATAACCCTAACCCTAGGTCCAATCGGAACACTAACCGGATATCTAATCCTAGCCCTCAACATAACCCTAACACTAGGTCCAATCGGAACCCTAACCGGATCTCTAACCCTAGTCCTCAACATAACCTTAACCCTAGGTCCAATCGGAACCCTAACCGGATCTCTAACCCTAGCCTTCAACATAACCCTAACCCTAGGTCCAATCGGAACCCTAACTGGATTTCTAACCCTAGCCCTCAACATAACCCTAACCCTAGATCCAATCGGAACCCTAACAGGATCTCTACCCCAGCCCTCAACATAACCCTAACCCTAGGTCCAATCGGAACCCTTACTGGATCTCTACCCCTCGCCCTCAACATAACCCTAACCCTAGGTCCAATCGGAACCCTAACCGGATCTCTACCCCTCGCCCTCAACATAACCCTAACCCTTGGTCCAATCGGAACCCTAACCGGATATCTAACCCTAGCCCTCAACATAACCCTAACCCTAGGTCCAATAGGAACCCTAACCGGATCTCTAACCCTAGCCCTCAACATAACCCTAACCATAGGTCCAATCGGAACCCTAACCGGATCTCTAACCCTAGCCCTAAACATAACCCTAATCGTAGGTCCAATCGGAACCCTAACCGGATCTCTAACCCTCGCCCTCAACATAACACTAACCCTAGGTCCTATCGGAACCCTAACCGGATCTCTAAACCTAGCCCTCAACATAACCCTAACCCTAGGTCCAATCGGAACCCTAACCGGATCTCTAACCCTAGCCCTCAACATAACCCTAACCCTAGGTCCAATCGGAACCCAAAACGGATATCTAACCCACGCCCTCAACATAACCCTAACCCTAGGTCCAATCGGAACCCTAACAGGATCTCTAACCCTAGCCCTCAACATAACCCTAACACTAGGTCCAATCGGAACCCTAACCGGATCTCTAACCCTAGTCCTCAACATAACCTTAACCCTAGGTCCAATCGGAACCCTAACCGGATATCTAACCCTAGCCCTCAACATAACCCTAACCCTCGGTCCAATCGGAACCCTAACCGAATCTCTAACCCTAGCCCTCAAAATAACCCTAACCCTAGGTCCAATCGGAACCCTAACCGGATATCTAACCCTAGCCCTCAACATAACCCTAACCCTAGGTCCAATCGGAACCCTAACCGGATCTCTAACCCTAGCCCTCAACATAACCCTAACCCTAGGTCCAATCGGAACCCTAACCGGATCTCTAACCCTAGCCCTCAACATAACACTAACCCTAGTTCCAATCGGAACCCTAACAGGATCTCTACCCCAGC
Source organism: Miniopterus natalensis (assembly GCF_054644295.1). NCBI lineage: Eukaryota > Metazoa > Chordata > Mammalia > Chiroptera > Miniopteridae > Miniopterus > Miniopterus natalensis. The sequence goes on from NC_142091.1 coordinate 1,046,787, forward strand.
CCTCAACATAACCCTAACCCTAGGTCCAATCGGAACCCTTACTTGATCTCTACCCCTCGCCCTCAACATAACCCTAACCCTAGGTCCAATCGGAACCCTAACCGGATCTCTACCCCTCGCCCTCAACATAACCCTAACCCTAGGTCCAATCGGAACTCTAACCGGAACTCTAAACCTAGCCCTCAACATAACCCTAACCCTAGGTCCAATCGGAACCCTAACCGGATATCTAACCCTAGCCCTCAACATAACCATAACCCTAGGTCCAATCGGAACCCTAACCGGATCTCTATCCCTAGCCCTCAACATAACCCTAACCCTAGGTCCAATCTGAACCCTAACCGGATCTCTAACCCTAGCCCTCAACATAACCTTAACCCTAGGTCCAATCGGAACCCTAACCGGATCTCTAACCCTAGCCCTCAACATAACCCTAACCCTAGGTCCAATCGGAACCCTAAACGGATATCTAAACCGAGCCCTCAACATAACCCTAACCCTAGGTCCAATCGGAACCCAAAACGGATATCTAACCCTAGCCCTCAACATAACCCTATCCCTAGGTCCAATCGGAAACCTAACCGCATATCTAACCCACGCCCTCAACATAACGCTAACCCTAGGTCCAATCGGAACCCTAACCGGATCTCTAACCCTAGCCCTCAAAATAACCCTAACCCTAGGTCCAATCGGAACCCTAACCGGATATCTAACCCTAGCCCTCAACATAACCCTAAGACTAGGTCCAATCGGAAGCCTAACCGGATCTTTATCCCTAGCCCTCAACATATCCCTAACCCTAGGTCCAATCGGAACCTTATCCGTAACTCTAACCCTAGCCCTCAACATAACCCTAACCATAGGTCCTATCGAAACCCTAACCGGATCTCTAACCCTAGCCCTCAACATAACCCTAACCCTAGGTCCAATCGGAACCCTAACCGGATCTCTACCCCTCGCCCTCAACATACTCTAACCCTTGGTCCAATCGGAACCCTAACCGGATCTCTACCCCTCGCCCTCAACATAACCCTAACCCTAGGTCCAATCGGAACTCTAACCGGAACTCTAAACCTAGCCCTCAACATAACCCTAACCCTAGGTCCAATCGGAACCCTAACCGGATATCTAACTCTAGCCCTAAACATAACCCTAACCCTAGGTCCAATCGGAACCCTAACCGGATCTCTATCCCTAGCCCTCAACATAACCCTAACCCTAGGTCCAATCGGAACTCTAACCGGAACTCTAAACCTAGCCCTCAACATAACCCTAACCCTAGGTCCAATCGGAACCCTAACCGGATCTCTAACCCTAGCCCTCAACATAACCCTAACCCTAGGTCCAATCTGAACCCTAACCGGATCTCTATCCCTAGCCCTCAACATATCCCTAACCCTAGGTCCAATCGGAACCCTAACCGGATCTCTAACCCTAGGCCTCAACATAACCCTAACCCTAGGTCCAATCGGAACCCTAACCGGATCTCTAACCCTAGCCCTCAACATAACCTTAACCCTAGGTCCAATCGGAACCCTAACCGGATCTCTATCCCTAGCCCTCAACCTAACACTAACCCTAGGTCCAATCGGAACCCTAACCGGATCTCTAACCCTAGCCCTCAACATAACCCTAACCCTAGGTTCAATCTGAATCCTAACCGGATCTCTAACCCTAGCACTCAACATAACCTTAACCCTAGGTCCAATCGGAAACTTAAACGGATATCTAACCCTAGCCCTCAACATAACCCTAACCCTAGGTCCAATCGGAACCCAAAACGGATATCTAACCCTAGCCCTCAACATAACCCTAACCCTAGGCCCAATCGGAAACCTAACCACATATCTAACCCAAGCCCTCAACATAACCCTAACCCTAGGTCCAATCGGAACACTAACCGGATATCTAATCCTAGCCCTCAACATAACCCTAACCCTAGGTCCAATCGGAACCCTAACCGGATCTTTATCCCTAGCCCTCAACATATCCCTAACCCTAGGTCCAATCGGAACCCTAACCGGATCTCTAACCCTAGCCGTCAACATAACCCTAACACTAGGTCCAATCGGAACCCTAACCGGATCTCTAACCCTAGTCCTCAACATAACCTTAACCCTAGGTCCAATCGGAACCCTAACCGGATCTCTAACCCTAGCCCTCAACATAACCCTAACCCTAGGTCCAATCGGAACCCTAACTGGATTTCTAACCCTAGCCCTCAACATAACCCTAACCCTAGATCCAATCGGAACCCTAACAGGATCTCTACCCCAGCCCTCAACATAACCCTAACCCTAGGTCCAATCGGAACCCTTACTGGATCTCTACCCCTCGCCCTCAACATAACCCTAACCCTAGGTCCAATCGGAACCCTAACCGGATCTCTACCCCTCGCCCTCAACATAACCCTAACCCTTGGTCCAATCGGAACCCTAACCGGATATCTAACCCTAGCCCTCAACATAACCCTAACCCTAGGTCCAATAGGACCCCTAACCGGATCTCTAACCCTAGCCCTCAACATAACCCTAACCATAGGTCCAATCGGAACCCTAACCGGATCTCTAACCCTAGCCCTAAACATAACCCTAATCGTAGGTCCAATCGGAACCCTAACCGGATCTCTAACTCTCGCCCTCAACATAACACTAACCCTAGGTCCTATCGGAACCCTAACCGGATCTCTAAACCTAGCCCTCAACATAACCCTAACCCTAGGTCCAATCGGAACCCTAACCGGATCTCTAACCCTAGCCCTCAACATAACCCTAACCCTAGGTCCAATCGGAACCCAAAACGGATATCTAACCCACGCCCTCAACATAACCCTAACCCTAGGTCCAATCGGAACCCTAACCGGATCTCTAACCCTAGCCCTCAACATAACCCTAACCCTAGGTCCTATCGGAACACTAACCGGATATCTAATCCTAGCCCTCAACATAACCCTAACCCTAGGTCCAATCGGAACCCTAACCGGATCTTTATCCTTAGCCCTCAACATATCCCTAACCCTAGGTCCAATCGGAACCCTAACAGGATCTCTAACCCTAGCCCTCAACATAACCCTAACCCTAGGTCCAATCGGAACCCTAACCGGATCTCTAACCCTAGCCCTCAACATAACCCTAACCCTAGTTCCAATCGGAACCCTAACAGGATCTCTACCCCAGCCCTCAACATAACCCTAACCCTAGGTCCAATCGGAACCCTTACTTGATCTCTACCCCTCGCCCTCAACATAACCCTAACCCTAGGTGAAATCGGAACCGTAACCGGATCTCTACCCCTCGCCCTCAACATAACTCTAACCCTTGGTCCAATCGGAACCCTAACCGAATATCTAACCCTAGCCCTCAACATAACCCTAACCCTAGGTCCAATCGGAACCCTAACCGGATCTCTACCCCTCGCCCTCAACATAACCCTAACCCTAGGTCCAATCGGAACTCTAACCGGAACTCTAAACCTAGCCCTCAACATAACCCTAACCCTAGGTCCAATCGGAACCCTAACCGGATATCTAACCCTAGCCCTCAACATAACCCTAACCCTAGGTCCAATCTGAACCCTAACCGGATCTCTAACCCTAGCCCTCAACATAACCTTAACCCTAGGTCCAATCGGAACCCTAACCGGATCTCTAACCCTAGCCCTCAACATAACCCTAACCCTAGGTCCAATCGGAACCCTAAACGGATATCTAAACCGAGCCCTCAACATAACCCTAACCCTAGGTCCAATCGGAACCCAAAACGGATATCTAACCCTAGCCCTCAACATAACCCTATCCCTAGGTCCAATCGGAAACCTAACCGCATATCTAACCCACGCCCTCAACATAACCCTAACCCTAGGTCCAATCGGAACCCTAACCGGATCTCTAACCCTAGCCCTCAAAATAACCCTAACCCTAGGTCCAATCGGAACCCTAACCGGATATCTAACCCTAGCCCTCAACATAACCCTAAGACTAGGTCCAATCGGAAGCCTAACCGGATCTTTATCCCTAGCCCTCAACATATCCCTAACCCTAGGTCCAATCGGAACCTTATCCGGATCTCTAACCCTAGCCCTCAACATAACCCTAACCATAGGTCCTATCGAAACCCTAACCGGATCTCTAACCCTAGCCCTCAACATAACCCTAACCCTAGGTCCAATCGGAACCCTAACCGGATCTCTACCCCTCGCCCTCAACATAACCCTAACCCTAGGTCCAATCGGAACCCTAACCGGATCTCTACCCCTCGCCCTCAACATAACCCTAACCCTAGGTCCAATCGGAACTCTAACCGGAACTCTAAACCTAGCCCTCAACATAACCCTAACCCTAGGTCCAATCGGAACCCTAACCGGATATCTAACTCTAGCCCTAAACATAACCCTAACCCTAGGTCCAATCGGAAACCTAACCGGATCTCTATCCCTAGCCCTCAACATAACCCTAACCCTAGGTCCAATCGGAACTCTAACCGGAACTCTAAACCTAGCCCTCAACATAACCCTAACCCTAGGTCCAATCGGAACCCTAACCGGATCTCTAACCCTAGCCCTCAACATAACCCTAACCCTAGGTCCAATCTGAACCCTAACCGGATCTCTATCCCTAGCCCTCAACATATCCCTAACCCTAGGTCCAATCGGAACCCTAACCGGATCTCTAACCCTAGGCCTCAACATAACCCTAACCCTAGGTCCAATCGGAACCCTAACCGGATCTCTAACCCTAGCCCTCAACATAACCTTAACCCTAGGTCCAATCGGAACCCTAACCGGATCTCTATCCCTAGCCCTCAACCTAACACTAACCCTAGGTCCAATCGGAAGCCTAACCGGATCTTTATCCCTAGCCCTCAACATATCCCTAACCCTAGGTCCAATCGGAACCTTATCCGGATCTCTAACCCTAGCCCTCAACATAACCCTAACCATAGGTCCTATCGAAACCCTAACCGGATCTCTAACCCTAGCCCTCAACATAACCCTAACCCTAGGTCCAATCGGAACCCTAACCGGATCTCTAACCCTAGCCCTCAAAATAACCCTAACCCTAGGTCCAATCGGAACACTAACCGGATATCTAACCCTAGCCCTCAACATAACCCTAAGACTAGGTCCAATCGGAAGCCTAACCGGATCTTTATCCCTAGCCCTCAACATATCCCTAACCCTAGGTCCAATCGGAACCTTATCCGGATCTCTAACCCTAGCCCTCAACATAACCCTAACCATAGGTCCTATCGAAACCCTAACCGGATCTCTAACCCTAGCCCTCAACATAACCCTAACCCTAGGTCCAATCGGAACCCTAACCGGATCTCTACCCCTCGCCCTCAACATAACCCTAACCCTAGGTCCAATCGGAACCCTAACCGGATCTCTACCCCTCGCCCTCAACATAACCCTAACCCTAGGTCCAATCGGAACTCTAACCGGAACTCTAAACCTAGCCCTCAACATAACCCTAACCCTAGGTCCAATCGGAACCCTAACCGGATATCTAACTCTAGCCCTAAACATAACCCTAACCCTAGGTCCAATCGGAACCCTAACCGGATCTCTATCCCTAGCCCTCAACATAACCCTAACCCTAGGTCCAATCGGAACTCTAACCGGAACTCTAAACCTAGCCCTCAACATAACCCTAACCCTAGGTCCAATCGGAACCCTAACCGGATCTCTAACCCTAGCCCTCAACATAACCCTAACCCTAGGTCCAATCTGAACCCTAACCGGATCTCTATCCCTAGCCCTCAACATATCCCTAACCCTAGGTCCAATCGGAACCCTAACCGGATCTCTAACCCTAGGCCTCAACATAACCCTAACCCTAGGTCCAATCGGAACCCTAACCGGATCTCTAACCCTAGCCCTCAACATAACCTTAACCCTAGGTCCAATCGGAACCCTAACCGGATCTCTATCCCTAGCCCTCAACCTAACACTAACCCTAGGTCCAATCGGAACCCTAACCGGATCTCTAACCCTAGCCCTCAACATAACCCTAACCCTAGGTTCAATCTGAATCCTAACCGGATCTCTAACCCTAGCACTCAACATAACCTTAATCCTAGGTCCAATCGGAAACTTAAACGGATATCTAACCCTAGCCCTCAACATAACCCTAACCCTAGGTCCAATCGGAACCCAAAACGGATATCTAACCCTAGCCCTCAACATAACCCTAACCCTAGGCCCAATCGGAAACCTAACCACATATCTAACCCACGCCCTCAACATAACCCTAACCCTAGGTCCAATCGGAACCCTAACCGGATATCTAACCCTAGCCCTCAACATAACCATAACCCTAGGTCCAATCGGAACCCTAACCGGATCTCTATCCCTAGCCCTCAACATAACCCTAACCCTAGGTCCAATCTGAACCCTAACCGGATCTCTAACCCTAGCCCTCAACATAACCTTAACCCTAGGTCCAATCGGAACCCTAACCGGATCTCTAACCCTAGCCCTCAACATAACCCTAACCCTAGGTCCAATCGGAACCCTAAACGGATATCTAAACCGAGCCCTCAACATAACCCTAACCCTAGGTCCAATCGGAACCCAAAACGGATATCTAACCCTAGCCCTCAACATAACCCTATCCCTAGGTCCAATCGGAAACCTAACCGCATATCTAACCCACGCCCTCAACATAACGCTAACCCTAGGTCCAATCGGAACCCTAACCGGATCTCTAACCCTAGCCCTCAAAATAACCCTAACCCTAGGTCCAATCGGAACCCTAACCGGATATCTAACCCTAGCCCTCAACATAACCCTAAGACTAGGTCCAATCGGAAGCCTAACCGGATCTTTATCCCTAGCCCTCAACATATCCCTAACCCTAGGTCCAATCGGAACCTTATCCGTAACTCTAACCCTAGCCCTCAACATAACCCTAACCATAGGTCCTATCGAAACCCTAACCGGATCTCTAACCCTAGCCCTCAACATAACCCTAACCCTAGGTCCAATCGGAACCCTAACCGGATCTCTACCCCTCGCCCTCAACATACTCTAACCCTTGGTCCAATCGGAACCCTAACCGGATCTCTACCCCTCGCCCTCAACATAACCCTAACCCTAGGTCCAATCGGAACTCTAACCGGAACTCTAAACCTAGCCCTCAACATAACCCTAACCCTAGGTCCAATCGGAACCCTAACCGGATATCTAACTCTAGCCCTAAACATAACCCTAACCCTAGGTCCAATCGGAACCCTAACCGGATCTCTATCCCTAGCCCTCAACATAACCCTAACCCTAGGTCCAATCGGAACTCTAACCGGAACTCTAAACCTAGCCCTCAACATAACCCTAACCCTAGGTCCAATCGGAACCCTAACCGGATCTCTAACCCTAGCCCTCAACATAACCCTAACCCTAGGTCCAATCTGAACCCTAACCGGATCTCTATCCCTAGCCCTCAACATATCCCTAACCCTAGGTCCAATCGGAACCCTAACCGGATCTCTAACCCTAGGCCTCAACATAACCCTAACCCTAGGTCCAATCGGAACCCTAACCGGATCTCTAACCCTAGCCCTCAACATAACCTTAACCCTAGGTCCAATCGGAACCCTAACCGGATCTCTATCCCTAGCCCTCAACCTAACACTAATCCTAGGTCCAATCGGAACCCTAACCGGATCTCTAACCCTAGCCCTCAACATAACCCTAACCCTAGGTTCAATCTGAATCCTAACCGGATCTCTAACCCTAGCACTCAACATAACCTTAACCCTAGGTCCAATCGGAAACTTAAACGGATATCTAACCCTAGCCCTCAACATAACCCTAACCCTAGGTCCAATCGGAACCCAAAACGGATATCTAACCCTAGCCCTCAACATAACCCTAACCCTAGGCCCAATCGGAAACCTAACCACATATCTAACCCAAGCCCTCAACATAACCCTAACCCTAGGTCCAATCGGAACACTAACCGGATATCTAATCCTAGCCCTCAACATAACCCTAACCCTAGGTCCAATCGGAACCCTAACCGGATCTTTATCCCTAGCCCTCAACATATCCCTAACCCTAGGTCCAATCGGAACCCTAACCGGATCTCTAACCCTAGCCGTCAACATAACCCTAACACTAGGTCCAATCGGAACCCTAACCGGATCTCTAACCCTAGTCCTCAACATAACCTTAACCCTAGGTCCAATCGGAACCCTAACCGGATCTCTAACCCTAGCCCTCAACATAACCCTAACCCTAGGTCCAATCGGAACCCTAACTGGATTTCTAACCCTAGCCCTCAACATAACCCTAACCCTAGATCCAATCGGAACCCTAACAGGATCTCTACCCCAGCCCTCTACATAACCCTAACCCTAGGTCCAATCGGAACCCTTACTGGATCTCTACCCCTCGCCCTCAACATAACCCTAACCCTAGGTCCAATCGGAACCCTAACCGGATCTCTACCCCTCGCCCTCAACATAACCCTAACCCTTGGTCCAATCGGAACCCTAACCGGATATCTAACCCTAGCCCTCAACATAACCCTAACCCTAGGTCCAATAGGAACCCTAACCGGATCTCTAACCCTAGCCCTCAACATAACCCTAACCATAGGTCCAATCGGAACCCTAACCGGATCTCTAACCCTAGCCCTAAACATAACCCTATTCGTAGGTCCAATCGGAACCCTAACCGGATCTCTAACTCTCGCCCTCAACATAACACTAACCCTAGGTCCTATCGGAACCCTAACCGGATCTCTAAACCTAGCCCTCAACATAACCCTAACCCTAGGTCCAATCGGAACCCTAACCGGATCTCTAACCCTAGCCCTCAACATAACCCTAACCCTAGGTCCAATCGGAACCCAAAACGGATATCTAACCCACGCCCTCAACATAACCCTAACCCTAGGTCCAATCGGAACCCTAACCGGATCTCTAACCCTAGCCCTCAACATAACCCTAACCCTAGGTCCTATCGGAACACTAACCGGATATCTAATCCTAGCCCTCAACATAACCCTAACCCTAGGTCCAATCGGAACCCTAACCGGATCTTTATCCTTAGCCCTCAACATATCCCTAACCCTAGGTCCAATCGGAACCCTAACAGGATCTCTAACCCTAGCCCTCAACATAACCCTAACCCTAGGTCCAATCGGAACCCTAACCGGATCTCTAACCCTAGCCCTCAACATAACCCTAACCCTAGTTCCAATCGGAACCCTAACAGGATCTCTACCCCAGCCCTCAACATAACCCTAACCCTAGGTCCAATCGGAACCCTTACTTGATCTCTACCCCTCGCCCTCAACATAACCCTAACCCTAGGTCCAATCGGAACCGTAACCGGATCTCTACCCCTCGCCCTCAACATAACTCTAACCCTTGGTCCAATCGGAACCCTAACCGAATATCTAACCCTAGCCCTCAACATAACCCTAACCCTAGGTCCAATCGGAACCCTAACCGGATCTCTACCCCTCGCCCTCAACATAACCCTAACCCTAGGTCCAATCGGAACTCTAACCGGAACTCTAAACCTAGCCCTCAACATAACCCTAACCCTAGGTCCAATCGGAACCCTAACCGGATATCTAACCCTAGCCCTCAACATAACCCTAACCCTAGGTCCAATCTGAACCCTAACCGGATCTCTAACCCTAGCCCTCAACATAACCTTAACCCTAGGTCCAATCGGAACCCTAACCGGATCTCTAACCCTAGCCCTCAACATAACCCTAACCCTAGGTCCAATCGGAACCCTAAACGGATATCTAAACCGAGCCCTCAACATAACCCTAACCCTAGGTCCAATCGGAACCCAAAACGGATATCTAACCCTAGCCCTCAACATAACCCTATCCCTAGGTCCAATCGGAAACCTAACCGCATATCTAACCCACGCCCTCAACATAACCCTAACCCTAGGTCCAATCGGAACCCTAACCGGATCTCTAACCCTAGCCCTCAAAATAACCCTAACCCTAGGTCCAATCGGAACCCTAACCGGATATCTAACCCTAGCCCTCAACATAACCCTAAGACTAGGTCCAATCGGAAGCCTAACCGGATCTTTATCCCTAGCCCTCAACATATCCCTAACCCTAGGTCCAATCGGAACCTTATCCGGATCTCTAACCCTAGCCCTCAACATAACCCTAACCATAGGTCCTATCGAAACCCTAACCGGATCTCTAACCCTAGCCCTCAACATAACCCTAACCCTAGGTCCAATCGGAACCCTAACCGGATCTCTACCCCTCGCCCTCAACATAACCCTAACCCTAGGTCCAATCGGAACCCTAACCGGATCTCTACCCCTCGCCCTCAACATAACCCTAACCCTAGGTCCAATCGGAACTCTAACCGGAACTCTAAACCTAGCCCTCAACATAACCCTAACCCTAGGTCCAATCGGAACCCTAACCGGATATCTAACTCTAGCCCTAAACATAACCCTAACCCTAGGTCCAATCGGAAACCTAACCGGATCTCTATCCCTAGCCCTCAACATAACCCTAACCCTAGGTCCAATCGGAACTCTAACCGGAACTCTAAACCTAGCCCTCAACATAACCCTAACCCTAGGTCCAATCGGAACCCTAACCGGATCTCTAACCCTAGCCCTCAACATAACCCTAACCCTAGGTCCAATCTGAACCCTAACCGGATCTCTATCCCTAGCCCTCAACATATCCCTAACCCTAGGTCCAATCGGAACCCTAACCGGATCTCTAACCCTAGGCCTCAACATAACCCTAACCCTAGGTCCAATCGGAACCCTAACCGGATCTCTAACCCTAGCCCTCAACATAACCTTAACCCTAGGTCCAATCGGAACCCTAACCGGATCTCTATCCCTAGCCCTCAACCTAACACTAACCCTAGGTCCAATCGGAAGCCTAACCGGATCTTTATCCCTAGCCCTCAACATATCCCTAACCCTAGGTCCAATCGGAACCTTATCCGGATCTCTAACCCTAGCCCTCAACATAACCCTAACCATAGGTCCTATCGAAACCCTAACCGGATCTCTAACCCTAGCCCTCAACATAACCCTAACCCTAGGTCCAATCGGAACCCTAACCGGATCTCTAACCCTAGCCCTCAAAATAACCCTAACCCTAGGTCCAATCGGAACACTAACCGGATATCTAACCCTAGCCCTCAACATAACCCTAAGACTAGGTCCAATCGGAAGCCTAACCGGATCTTTATCCCTAGCCCTCAACATATCCCTAACCCTAGGTCCAATCGGAACCTTATCCGGATCTCTAACCCTAGCCCTCAACATAACCCTAACCATAGGTCCTATCGAAACCCTAACCGGATCTCTAACCCTAGCCCTCAACATAACCCTAACCCTAGGTCCAATCGGAACCCTAACCGGATCTCTACCCCTCGCCCTCAACATAACCCTAACCCTAGGTCCAATCGGAACCCTAACCGGATCTCTACCCCTCGCCCTCAACATAACCCTAACCCTAGGTCCAATCGGAACTCTAACCGGAACTCTAAACCTAGCCCTCAACATAACCCTAACCCTAGGTCCAATCGGAACCCTAACCGGATATCTAACTCTAGCCCTAAACATAACCCTAACCCTAGGTCCAATCGGAACCCTAACCGGATCTCTATCCCTAGCCCTCAACATAACCCTAACCCTAGGTCCAATCGGAACTCTAACCGGAACTCTAAACCTAGCCCTCAACATAACCCTAACCCTAGGTCCAATCGGAACCCTAACCGGATCTCTAACCCTAGCCCTCAACATAACCCTAACCCTAGGTCCAATCTGAACCCTAACCGGATCTCTATCCCTAGCCCTCAACATATCCCTAACCCTAGGTCCAATCGGAACCCTAACCGGATCTCTAACCCTAGGCCTCAACATAACCCTAACCCTAGGTCCAATCGGAACCCTAACCGGATCTCTAACCCTAGCCCTCAACATAACCTTAACCCTAGGTCCAATCGGAACCCTAACCGGATCTCTATCCCTAGCCCTCAACCTAACACTAACCCTAGGTCCAATCGGAACCCTAACCGGATCTCTAACCCTAGCCCTCAACATAACCCTAACCCTAGGTTCAATCTGAATCCTAACCGGATCTCTAACCCTAGCACTCAACATAACCTTAATCCTAGGTCCAATCGGAAACTTAAACGGATATCTAACCCTAGCCCTCAACATAACCCTAACCATAGGTCCAATCGGAACCCAAAACGGATATCTAACCCTAGCCCTCAACATAACCCTAACCCTAGGCCCAATCGGAAACCTAACCACATATCTAACCCACGCCCTCAACATAACCCTAACCCTAGGTCCAATCGGAACACTAACCGGATATCTAATCCTAGCCCTCAACATAACCCTAACCCTAGGTCCAATCGGAACCCTAACCGGATCTTTATCCCTAGCCCTCAACATATCCCTAACCCTAGGTCCAATCGGAACCCTAACCGGATCTCTAACCCTAGCCCTCAACATAACCCTAACCATAGGTCCAATCGGAACCCTAACCGGATCTCTAACCCTAGCCCTAAACATAACCCTAATCGTAGGTCCAATCGGAACCCTAACCGGATCTCTAACCCTCGCCCTCAACATAACACTAACCCTAGGTCCTATCGGAACCCTAACCGGATCTCTAAACCTAGCCCTCAACATAACCCTAACCCTAGGTCCAATCGGAACCCTAACCGGATCTCTAACCCTAGCCCTCAACATAACCCTAACCCTAGGTCCAATCGGAACACTAACCGGATATCTAATCCTAGCCCTCAACATAACCCTAACCCTAGGTCCAATCGGAACCCTAACCGGATCTTTATCCCTAGCCCTCAACATATCCCTAACCCTAGGTCCAATCGGAACCCTAACAGGATCTCTAACCCTAGCCCTCAACATAACCCTAACACTAGGTCCAATCGGAACCGTAACCGGATCTCTACCCCTCGCCCTCAACATAACCCTAACCCTTGGTCCAATCGGAACCCTAACCGGATATCTAACCCTAGCCCTCAACATAACCCTAACCCTAGGTCCAATAGGAACCCTAACCGGATCTCTAACCCTAGGCCTCAACATAACCCTAACCCTAGGTCCAATCGGAACCCTAACCGGATCTCTAACCCTAGCCCTCAACATAACATTAACCCTAGGTCCAATCGGAACCATAACTGGATCTCTATCCCTAGCCCTCAACCTAACACTAACCCTAGGTCCAATCGGAACCCTAACCGGATCTCTAACCCTAGCCCTCAACATAACCCTAACCCTAGGTTCAATCTGAATCCTAACCGGATCTCTAACCCTAGCACTCAACATAACCTTAACCCTAGGTCCAATCGGAAACATAAACGGATATCTAACCCTAGCCCTCAACATAACCCTAACCCTAGGTCCAATCGGAACCCAAAACGGATATCTAACCCTAGCCCTCAACATAACCCTAACCCTAGGCCCAATCGGAAACCTAACCACATATCTAACCCACGCCCTCAACATAACCCTAACCCTAGGTCCAATCGGAACACTAACCGGATATCTAATCCTAGCCCTCAACATAACCCTAACACTAGGTCCAATCGGAACCCTAACCGGATCTCTAACCCTAGTCCTCAACATAACCTTAACCCTAGGTCCAATCGGAACCCTAACCGGATCTCTAACCCTAGCCCTCAACATAACCCTAACCCTAGGTCCAATCGGAACCCTAACTGGATTTCTAACCCTAGCCCTCAACATAACCCTAACCCTAGATCCAATCGGAACCCTAACAGGATCTCTACCCCAGCCCTCAACATAACCCTAACCCTAGGTCCAATCGGAACCCTTACTGGATCTCTACCCCTCGCCCTCAACATAACCCTAACCCTAGGTCCAATCGGAACCCTAACCGGATCTCTACCCCTCGCCCTCAACATAACCCTAACCCTTGGTCCAATCGGAACCCTAACCGGATATCTAACCCTAGCCCTCAACATAACCCTAACCCTAGGTCCAATAGGAACCCTAACCGGATCTCTAACCCTAGCCCTCAACATAACCCTAACCATAGGTCCAATCGGAACCCTAACCGGATCTCTAACCCTAGCCCTAAACATAACCCTAATCGTAGGTCCAATCGGAACCCTAACCGGATCTCTAACCCTCGCCCTCAACATAACACTAACCCTAGGTCCTATCGGAACCCTAACCGGATCTCTAAACCTAGCCCTCAACATAACCCTAACCCTAGGTCCAATCGGAACCCTAACCGGATCTCTAACCCTAGCCCTCAACATAACCCTAACCCTAGGTCCAATCGGAACCCAAAACGGATATCTAACCCACGCCCTCAACATAACCCTAACCCTAGGTCCAATCGGAACCCTAACAGGATCTCTAACCCTAGCCCTCAACATAACCCTAACACTAGGTCCAATCGGAACCCTAACCGGATCTCTAACCCTAGTCCTCAACATAACCTTAACCCTAGGTCCAATCGGAACCCTAACCGGATATCCAACCCTAGCCCTCAACATAACCCTAACCCTCGGTCCAATCGGAACCCTAACCGAATCTCTAACCCTAGCCCTCAAAATAACCCTAACCCTAGGTCCAATCGGAACCCTAACCGGATATCTAACCCTAGCCCTCAACATAACCCTAACCCTAGGTCCAATCGGAACCCTAACCGGATCTCTAACCCTAGCCCTCAACATAACCCTAACCCTAGGTCCAATCGGAACCCTAACCGGATCTCTAACCCTAGCCCTCAACATAACACTAACCCTAGTTCCAATCGGAACCCTAACAGGATCTCTACCCCAGCCCTCAACATAACCCTAACCCTAGGTCCAATCGGAACCCTTACTTGATCTCTACCCCTCGCCCTCAACATAACCCTAACCCTAGGTCCAATCGGAACCCTAACCGGATCTCTACCCCTCGCCCTCAACATAACCCTAACCCTAGGTCCAATCGGAACTCTAACCGGAACTCTAAACCTAGCCCTCAACATAACCCTAACCCTAGGTCCAATCGGAACCCTAACCGGATATCTAACCCTAGCCCTCAACATAACCATAACCCTAGGTCCAATCGGAACCCTAACCGGATCTCTATCCCTAGCCCTCAACATAACCCTAACCCTAGGTCCAATCTGAACCCTAACCGGATCTCTAACCCTAGCCCTCAACATAACCTTAACCCTAGGTCCAATCGGAACCCTAACCGGATCTCTAACCCTAGCCCTCAACATAACCCTAACCCTAGGTCCAATCGGAACCCTAAACGGATATCTAAACCGAGCCCTCAACATAACCCTAACCCTAGGTCCAATCGGAACCCAAAACGGATATCTAACCCTAGCCCTCAACATAACCCTATCCCTAGGTCCAATCGGAAACCTAACCGCATATCTAACCCACGCCCTCAACATAACCCTAACCCTAGGTCCAATCGGAACCCTAACCGGATCTCTAACCCTAGCCCTCAAAATAACCCTAACCCTAGGTCCAATCGGAACCCTAACCGGATATCTAACCCTAGCCCTCAACATAACCCTAAGACTAGGTCCAATCGGAAGCCTAACCGGATCTTTATCCCTAGCCCTCAACATATCCCTAACCCTAGGTCCAATCGGAACCTTATCCGTAACTCTAACCCTAGCCCTCAACATAACCCTAACCATAGGTCCTATCGAAACCCTAACCGGATCTCTAACCCTAGCCCTCAACATAACCCTAACCCTAGGTCCAATCGGAACCCTAACCGGATCTCTACCCCTCGCCCTCAACATACTCTAACCCTTGGTCCAATCGGAACCCTAACCGGATCTCTACCCCTCGCCCTCAACATAACCCTAACCCTAGGTCCAATCGGAACTCTAACCGGAACTCTAAACCTAGCCCTCAACATAACCCTAACCCTAGGTCCAATCGGAACCCTAACCGGATATCTAACTCTAGCCCTAAACATAACCCTAACCCTAGGTCCAATCGGAACCCTAACCGGATCTCTATCCCTAGCCCTCAACATAACCCTAACCCTAGGTCCAATCGGAACTCTAACCGGAACTCTAAACCTAGCCCTCAACATAACCCTAACCCTAGGTCCAATCGGAACCCTAACCGGATCTCTAACCCTAGCCCTCAACATAACCCTAACCCTAGGTCCAATCTGAACCCTAACCGGATCTCTATCCCTAGCCCTCAACATATCCCTAACCCTAGGTCCAATCGGAACCCTAACCGGATCTCTAACCCTAGGCCTCAACATAACCCTAACCCTAGGTCCAATCGGAACCCTAACCGGATCTCTAACCCTAGCCCTCAACATAACCTTAACCCTAGGTCCAATCGGAACCCTAACCGGATCTCTATCCCTAGCCCTCAACCTAACACTAACCCTAGGTCCAATCGGAACCCTAACCGGATCTCTAACCCTAGCCCTCAACATAACCCTAACCCTAGGTTCAATCTGAATCCTAACCGGATCTCTAACCCTAGCACTCAACATAACCTTAACCCTAGGTCCAATCGGAAACTTAAACGGATATCTAACCCTAGCCCTCAACATAACCCTAACCCTAGGTCCAATCGGAACCCAAAACGGATATCTAACCCTAGCCCTCAACATAACCCTAACCCTAGGCCCAATCGGAAACCTAACCACATATCTAACCCAAGCCCTCAACATAACCCTAACCCTAGGTCCAATCGGAACACTAACCGGATATCTAATCCTAGCCCTCAACATAACCCTAACCCTAGGTCCAATCGGAACCCTAACCGGATCTTTATCCCTAGCCCTCAACATATCCCTAACCCTAGGTCCAATCGGAACCCTAACTGGATCTCTAACCCTAGCCGTCAACATAACCCTAACACTAGGTCCAATCGGAACCCTAACCGGATCTCTAACCCTAGTCCTCAACATAACCTTAACCCTAGGTCCAATCGGAACCCTAACCGGATCTCTAACCCTAGCCCTCAACATAACCCTAACCCTAGGTCCAATCGGAACCCTAACTGGATTTCTAACCCTAGCCCTCAACATAACCCTAACCCTAGATCCAATCGGAACCCTAACAGGATCTCTACCCCAGCCCTCAACATAACCCTAACCCTAGGTCCAATCGGAACCCTTACTGGATCTCTACCCCTCGCCCTCAACATAACCCTAACCCTAGGTCCAATCGGAACCCTAACCGGATCTCTACCCCTCGCCCTCAACATAACCCTAACCCTTGGTCCAATCGGAACCCTAACCGGATATCTAACCCTAGCCCTCAACATAACCCTAACCCTAGGTCCAATAGGAACCCTAACCGGATCTCTAACCCTAGCCCTCAACATAACCCTAACCATAGGTCCAATCGGAACCCTAACCGGATCTCTAACCCTAGCCCTAAACATAACCCTAATCGTAGGTCCAATCGGAACCCTAACCGGATCTCTAACTCTCGCCCTCAACATAACACTAACCCTAGGTCCTATCGGAACCCTAACCGGATCTCTAAACCTAGCCCTCAACATAACCCTAACCCTAGGTCCAATCGGAACCCTAACCGGATCTCTAACCCTAGCCCTCAACATAACCCTAACCCTAGGTCCAATCGGAACCCAAAACGGATATCTAACCCACGCCCTCAACATAACCCTAACCCTAGGTCCAATCGGAACACTAACCGGATCTCTAACCCTAGCCCTCAACATAACCCTAACCCTAGGTCCTATCGGAACACTAACCGGATATCTAATCCTAGCCCTCAACATAACCCTAACCCTAGGTCCAATCGGAACCCTAACCGGATCTTTATCCTTAGCCCTCAACATATCCCTAACCCTAGGTCCAATCGGAACCCTAACAGGATCTCTAACCCTAGCCCTCAACATAACCCTAACCCTAGGTCCAATCGGAACCCTAACCGGATCTCTAACCCTAGCCCTCAACATAACCCTAACCCTAGTTCCAATCGGAACCCTAACAGGATCTCTACCCCAGCCCTCAACATAACCCTAACCCTAGGTCCAATCGGAACCCTTACTTGATCTCTACCCCTCGCCCTCAACATAACCCTAACCCTAGGTCCAATCGGAACCGTAACCGGATCTCTACCCCTCGCCCTCAACATAACTCTAACCCTTGGTCCAATCGGAACCCTAACCGAATATCTAACCCTAGCCCTCAACATAACCCTAACCCTAGGTCCAATCGGAACCCTAACCGGATCTCTACCCCTCGCCCTCAACATAACCCTAACCCTAGGTCCAATCGGAACTCTAACCGGAACTCTAAACCTAGCCCTCAACATAACCCTAACCCTAGGTCCAATCGGAACCCTAACCGGATATCTAACCCTAGCCCTCAACATAACCCTAACCCTAGGTCCAATCGGAACCCTAACCGGATCTCTATCCCTAGCCCTCAACATAACCCTAACCCTAGGTCCAATCGGAATTCTAACCGGAACTCTAAACCTAGCCCTCAACATAACCCTAACCCTAGGTCCAATCGGAACCCTAACCGGATCTCTAACCCTAGCCCTCAACATAACCCTAACCCTAGGTCCAATCTGAACCCTAACCGGATCTCTAACCCTAGCCCTCAACATAACCTTAACCCTAGGTCCAATCGGAACCCTAACCGGATCTCTAACCCGAGCCCTCAACATAACCCTAACCCTAGGTCCAATCGGAACCCTAAACGGATATCTAAACCTAGCCCTCAACATAACCCTAACCCTAGGTCCAATCGGAACCCAAAACGGATATCTAACCCTAGCCCTCAACATAACCCTAACCCTAGGTCCAATCGGAAACCTAACCGCATATCTAACCCACACCCTCAACATAACCCTAACCCTAGGTCCAATCGGAACCCTAACCGGATCTCTAACCCTAGCCCTCAAAATAACCCTAACCCTAGGTCCAATCGGAACCCTAACCGGATATCTAACCCTAGCCCTCAACATAATCCTAACCCTAGGTCCAATCGGAAGCCTAACCGGATCTTTATCCCTAGCTCTCAACATATCCCTAACCCTAGGTCCAATCGGAACCCTAACCGGATCTCTAACCCTAGCCCTCAACATAACCCTAACCCTAGGTCCAATCGGAACCCTAACCGGATATCTAACCCTAGCCCTCAACATAACCCTAAGACTAGGTCCAAACGGAAGCCTAACCGGATCTTTATCCCTAGCCCTCAACATATCCCTAACCCTAGGTCCAATCGGAACCTTAACCGGATCTCTAACCCTAGCCCTCAACATAACCCTAACCATAGGTCCTATCGAAACCCTAACCGGATATCTAACCCTAGCCCTCAACATAACCCTAACCCTAGGTCCAATCGGAACCCTAACCGGATCTCTACGCCTCGCCCTCAACATAACTCTAACCCTTGGTCCATCGGAACCCTAACCGGATCTCTACCCCTCGCCCTCAACATAACCCTAACCCTAGGTCCAATCGGAACTCTAACCGGAACTCTAAACCTAGCCCTCAACATAACCCTAACCCTAGGTCCAATCGGAAGCCTAACCGGATCTTTTTCCCTAGCCCTCAACATAACCCTAACCCTAGGTCCAATCGGAACCCTAACCGGATCTCTATCCCTAGCCCTCAACACAACCCTAACCCTAGGTCCAATCGGAATTCTAACCGGAACTCTAAACCTAGCCCTCAACATAACCCTAACCCTAGGTCCAATCGGAACCCTAACCGGATCTCTAACCCTAGCCCTCAACATAACCCTAACCCTAGGTCCAATCTGAACCCTAACCGGATCTCTAACCCTAACCCTCAACATAACCTTAACCCTAGGTCCAATCGGAACCCTAACCGGATCTCTAACCCTAGCCCTCAACATAACCCTAACCCTAGGTCCAATCGGAACCCTAAACGGATATCTAAACCTAGCCCTCAACATAACCCTAACCCTAGGTCCAATCGGAACCCAAAACGGATATCTAACCCTAGCCCTCAACATAACCCTAACCCTAGGTCCAATCGGAAACCTAACCGCATATCTAACCCACGCCCTCAACATAACCCTAACCCTAGGTCCAATCGAAACCCTAACCGGATCTCTAACCCTAGCCCTCAAAATAACCCTAACCCTAGGTCCAATCGGAACCCTAACCGGATATCTAACCCTAGCCCTCAACATAATCCTAACCCTAGGTCCAATCGGAAGCCTAACCGGATCTTTATCCCTAGCCCTCAACATATCCCTAACCCTAGGTCCAATCGGAACCCTAACCGGATCTCTAACCCTAGCCCTCAACATAACCCTAACCCTAGGTCCAATCTGAACCCTAACCGGATCTCTAACCCTAGCCCTCAACATAACCTTAACCCTAGGTCCAATCGGAACACTAACCGGATCTGTACCCCTCGCCCTCAACATAACCCTAACCCTTGGTCCAATCGGAACCCTAACTGGATATCTAACCCTAGCCCTCAACATAACCCTAACCCTAGGTCCAATAGGAACCCTAACCGGATCTCTAACCCTAGCCCTAAACATAACCCTAACCGTAGGTCCAATCGGAACCCTAACCGCATCTCTAACCCTCGCCCTCAACATAACCCTAACCCTTGGTCCAATCGGAACCCTAACCGGATATCTAACCCTAGCCCTCAACACAACCCTAACCCTAGGTCCAATAGGAACCCTAACCGCATATCTAACCCTAGCCCTCAACATAACCCTAACCCTAGGTCCAATCGGAACCCTAACTGGATTTCTAACCCTAGCCCTCAACATAACCCTAACCCTAGATCCAATCTGAACCCTAACAGGATCTCTACCCCAGCCCTCAACATAACCCTAACCCTAGGTCCAATCGGAACCCTTACTGGATCTCTACCCCTCGCCCTCAACATAACCCTAACCCTAGGTCCAATCGGAACCCTAACCGGATCTCTACCCCTCGCCCTCAACATAACCCTAACCCTTGGTCCAATCGGAACCCTAACCGGATATCTAACCCTAGCCCTCAACATAACCCTAACCCTAGGTCCAATAGGAACCCTAACCGGAACTCTAACCCTAGCCCTCAACATAACCCTAACCATAGGTCCAATCGGAACCCTAACCGGATCTCTAACCCTAGCCCTAAACATAACCCTAATCGTAGGTCCAATCGGAACCCTAACCGGATCTCTAACTCTCGCCCTCAACATAACACTAACCCTAGGTCCTATCGGAACCCTAACCGGATCTCTAAACCTAGCCCTCAACATAACCCTAACCCTAGGTCCAATCGGAACCCTAACCGGATCTCTAACCCTAGCCCTCAACATAACCCTAACCCTAGGTCCAATCGGAACCCAAAACGGATATCTAACCCACGCCCTCAACATAACCCTAACCCTAGGTCCAATCGGAACCCTAACCGGATCTCTAACCCTAGCCCTCAACATAACCCTAACCCTAGGTCCTATCGGAACACTAACCGGATATCTAATCCTAGCCCTCAACATAACCCTAACCCTAGGTCCAATCGGAACCCTAACCGGATCTTTATCCCTAGCCCTCAACATATCCCTAACCCTAGGTCCAATCGTAACCCTAACAGGATCTCTAACCCTAGCCCTCAACATAACCCTAACCCTAGGTCCAATCGGAACCCTAACCGGATCTCTAACCCTAGCCCTCAACATAACCCTAACCCTAGTTCCAATCGGAACCCTAACAGGATCTCTACCCCAGCCCTCAACATAACCCTAACCCTAGGTCCAATCGGAACCCTTACTTGATCTCTACCCCTCGCCCTCAACATAACCCTAACCCTAGGTCCAATCGGAACCGTAACCGGATCTCTACCCCTCGCCCTCAACATAACTCTAACCCTTGGTCCAATCGGAACCCTAACCGAATATCTAACCCTAGCCCTCAACATAACCCTAACCCTAGGTCCAATCGGAACCCTAACCGGATCTCTACCCCTCGCCCTCAACATAACCCTAACCCTAGGTCCAATCGGAACTCTAACCGGAACTCTAAACCTAGCCCTCAACATAACCCTAACCCTAGGTCCAATCGGAACCCTAACCGGATATCTAACCCTAGCCCTCAACATAACCCTAACCCTAGGTCCAATCGGAACCCTAACCGGATCTCTATCCCTAGCCCTCAACATAACCCTAACCCTA
Organism: Miniopterus natalensis; assembly: GCF_054644295.1. Lineage (NCBI taxonomy): Eukaryota > Metazoa > Chordata > Mammalia > Chiroptera > Miniopteridae > Miniopterus > Miniopterus natalensis. The sequence continues at coordinate 1,068,935 of NC_142091.1, forward strand.
GGTCCAATCTGAACCCTAACCGGATCTCTAACCCTAGCCCTCAACATAACCTTAACCCTAGGTCCAATCGGAACCCTAACGGGATCTCTAACCCTATCCCTCAACATAACCCTAACCCTAGGTCCAATCGGAACCCTAAACGGATATCTAAACCGAGCCCTCAACATAACCCTAACCCTAGGTCCAATCGGAACCCAAAACGGATATCTAACCCTAGCCCTCAACATAACCCTATCCCTAGGTCCAATCGGAAACCTAACCGCATATCTAACCCACGCCCTCAACATAACCCTAACCCTAGGTCCAATCGGAACCCTAACCGGATCTCTAACCCTAGCCCTCAAAATAACCCTAACCCTAGGTCCAATCGGAACCCTAACCGGATATCTAACCCTAGCCCTCAACATAACCCTAAGACTAGGTCCAATCGGAAGCCTAACCGGATCTTTATCCCTAGCCCTCAACATATCCCTAACCCTAGGTCCAATCGGAACCTTAACCGGATCTCTAACCCTAGCCCTCAACATAACCCTAACCCTAGGTCCAATCGGAACCCTAACCGGATCTCTACCCCTCGCCCTCAACATAACTCTAACCCTTGGTCCAATCGGAACCCTAACCGGATCTCTACCCCTCGCCCTCAACATAACCCTAACCCTAGGTCCAATCGGAACTCTAACCGGAACTCTAAACCTAGCCCTCAACATAACCCTAACCCTAGGTCCAATCGGAACCCTAACCGGATATCTAACTCTAGCCCTAAACATAACCCTAACCCTAGGTCCAATCGGAACCCTAACCGGATCTCTATCCCTAGCCCTCAACATAACCCTAACCCTAGGTCCAATCGGAATTCTAACCGGAACTCTAAACCTAGCCCTCAACATAACCCTAACCCTAGGTCCAATCGGAACCCTAACCGGATCTCTAACCCTAGCCCTCAACATAACCCTAACCCTAGGTCCAATCTGAACCCTAACCGGATCTCTAACCCTAGCCCTCAACATAACCTTAACCCTAGGTCCAATCGGAACCCTAACCGGATCTCTAACCCGAGCCCTCAACATAACCCTAACCCTAGGTCCAATCGGAACCCTAAACGGATATCTAAACCTAGCCCTCAACATAACCCTAACCCTAGGTCCAATCGGAACCCAAAACGGATATCTAACCCTAGCCCTCAACATAACCCTAACCCTAGGTCCAATCGGAAACCTAACCGCATATCTAACCCACGCCCTCAACATAACCCTAACTCTAGGTCCAATCGGAACCCTAACCGGATCTCTAACCCTAGCCCTCAAAATAACCCTAACCCTAGGTCCAATCGGAACCCTAACCGGATATCTAACCCTAGCCCTCAACATAATCCTAACCCTAGGTCCAATCGGAAGCCTAACCGGATCTTTATCCCTAGCTCTCAACATATCCCTAACCCTAGGTCCAATCGGAACCCTAACCGGATCTCTAACCCTAGCCCTCAACATAACCCTAACCCTAGGTCCAATCGGAACCCTAACCGGATATCTAAACCTAGCCCTCAACATAACCCTAAGACTAGGTCCAAACGGAAGCCTAACCGGATCTTTATCCCTAGCCCTCAACATATCCCTAACCCTAGGTCCAATCGGAACCTTAACCGGATCTCTAACCCTAGCCCTCAACATAACCCTAACCATAGGTCCTATCGAAACCCTAACCGGATCTCTAACCCTAGCCCTCAACATAACCCTAACCCTAGGTCCAATCGGAACCCTAACCGGATCTCTACCCCTCGCCCTCAACATAACTCTAACCCTTGGTCCATCGGAACCCTAACCGGATCTCTACCCCTCGCCCTCAACATAACCCTAACCCTAGGTCCAATCGGAACTCTAACCGGAACTCTAAACCTAGCCCTCAACATAACCCTAACCCTAGGTCCAATCGGAAGCCTAACCGGATCTTTTTCCCTAGCCCTCAACATAACCCTAACCCTAGGTCCAATCGGAACCCTAACCGGATCTCTATCCCTAGCCCTCAACACAACCCTAACCCTAGGTCCAATCGGAATTCTAACCGGAACTCTAAACCTAGCCCTCAACATAACCCTAACCCTAGGTCCAATCGGAACCCTAACCGGATCTCTAACCCTAGCCCTCAACATAACCCTAACCCTAGGTCCAATCTGAACCCTAACCGGATCTCTAACCCTAACCCTCAACATAACCTTAACCCTAGGTCCAATCGGAACCCTAACCGGATCTCTAACCCTAGCCCTCAACATAACCCTAACCCTAGGTCCAATCGGAACCCTAAACGGATATCTAAACCTAGCCCTCAACATAACCCTAACCCTAGGTCCAATCGGAACCCAAAACGGATATCTAACCCTAGCCCTCAACTTAACCCTAACCCTAGGTCCAATCGGAAACCTAACCGCATATCTAACCCACGCCCTCAACATAACCCTAACCCTAGGTCCAATCGAAACCCTAACCGGATCTCTAACCCTAGCCCTCAAAATAACCCTAACCCTAGGTCCAATCGGAACCCTAACCGTATCTCTAACCCTAGCCCTCAACATAACCCTAACCCTAGGTCCAATCGAAACCCTAACCGGATCTTTATCCCTAGCCCTCAACATATCCCTAACCCTAGGTCCAATCGGAACACTAACCGGATCTCTAACCCTAGCCCTCAACATAACCCTAACCCTAGGTCCAATCGGAACCCTAACCGGATCTCTAACCCTAGCCCTCAACATAACCCTAACCCTAGGTCCAATCGGAACCCTAACCGGATATCTAACCCTAGCTCTCAACATAACCCTAACCATAGGTCCTATCGGAACCCTAACCAGATCTCTAACCCTAGCCCTAAACATAACCCTAACCCTAGGTCCAATCGGAACCCTAACCGGATCTCTAACCCTCGCCCTCAACATAACCCTAACCCTAGGTCGAATCGGAACCCTAAGCGGATCTCTCACCCTCGGCCTCAACATAATCCTAACCCTAGGTCCAATCGGAACCCTAACTAGATCTCTAACCCTAGCCCTAAACATAACCCTAACCCTAGGTCCAATCGGAACCCTAACCGGATCTCTAACCCTCGCCCTCAACATAACCCTAACCCTAGGTCCAATCGGAACCCTAACCGGATCTCTAACCCTAGCCCTCAAAATAACCCTAACCCTATGTCCAATCGGAACCCTAACCGGATATCTAACCCTAGCCCTCAACATAACCCTAACCCTAGGTCCAATCGGAACCCTAACCGGATCTCTATCCCTAGCCCTCAACATATCCCTAACCCTAGGTCCAATCGGAACCCTAACCGGATCTCTAACCCTAGGCCTCAACATAACCCTAACCCTAGGTCCAATTGAAACCCTAACCGGATCTCTAACCCTAGCCCTCAACATAACCTTAACCCTAGGTCCAATCGGAACCCTAACCGGATCTCTATCCCTAGCCCTCAACCTAACACTAACCCTAGGTCCAATCGGAACCCTAACCGGATCTCTAACCCTAGCCCTCAACATAACCCTAACCCTAGGTTCAATCTGAATCCTAACCGGATCTCTAACCCTAGCACTCAACATAACCTTAACCCTAGGTCCAATCGGAAACTTAAACGGATATCTAACCCTAGCCCTCAACATAACCCTAACCCTAGGTCCAATCGGAACCCAAAACGGATATCTAACCCTAGCCCTCAACATAACACTAACCCTAGGCCCAATCGGAAACCTAACCACATATCTAACCCACGCCCTCAACATAACCCTAACCCTTGGTCCAATCGGAACCCTAACCGGATATCTAACCCTAGCCCTCAACATAACCCTAACCCTAGGTCCAATAGGAACCCTAACCGGATCTCTAACACTAGCCCTCAACATAACCCTAACCCTAGGTAAAATCGGAACCCTAACCGGATCTTTATCCCTAGCCCTCAACATATCCCTAACCCTAGGTCCAATCGGAACCCTAACCGGGTCTCTATCCCTAGCCCTCAACCTAACACTAACCCTAGGTCCAATCGGAACCCTAACCGGATCTCTAACCCTAGCCCTCAACATAACCCTAACCCTAGGTTCAATCTGAACCCTAGCCGGATCTCTAACCCTAGCACTCAACATAACCTTAACCCTAGGACCAATCGGAAACCTAAACGGATATCTAACCCTAGCCCTCAACATAACCCTAACCCTAGGTCCAATCGGAATCCAAAACAGATATCTAACCCTAGCCCTCAACATAACCCTAACCCTAGGCCCAATCTGAAACCTAACCACATATCTAACCCACGCCCTCAACATAACCCTAACCCTAGGTCCAATCGGAACACTAACCGGATATCTAATCCTAGCCCTCAACATAACCCTACCCCTAGGTCCAATCGGAACCCAAACCGGATCTTTATCCCTAGCCCTCAACATATCCCTAACCCTAGGCACAATCGGAACCCTAACCGGATCTCTAACCCTAGCCGTCAACATAACCCTAACACTAGGTCCAATCGGAACCCTAACCGGATCTCTAACCCTAGTCCTCCACATAACCTTAACCCTAGGTCCAATCGGAACCCTAACCGGATCTCTAACCCTAGCCCTCAACATAACCCTAACCCTAGGTCCAATCGGAACCCTAACTGGATTTCTAACCCTAGCCCTCAACATAACCCTAACCCTAGGTCCAATCGGAACCCTAACAGGATCTCTACCCCAGCCCTCAACATAACCCTAACCCTAGGTCCAATCGGAACACTTACTGGATCTCTACCCCTCGCCCTCAACATAACCCTAACCCTAGGTCCAATCGGAACGCTAACCGGATCTCTACCCCTCGCCCTCAACATAACCCTAACCCTTGGTCCAATCGGAACCCTAACCGGATATCTAACCCTAGCCCTCAACATAACCCTAACCCTAGGTCCAATCGGAACCCTAACCGGATCTCTAACCCTAGCCCTCAACATAACCCTAACCATAGGTCCTATCGGAACCCTAACCGGATCTCTAACCCTAGCCCTAAACATAACCCTAATCGTAGGTCCAATCGGAACCCTAACCGGATCTCTAACCCTCGCCCTCAACATAACACTAACCCTAGGTCCTATCGGAACCCTAACCGGATCTCTAAACCTAGCCCTCAACATAACCCTAACCCTAGGTCCAATCGGAACCCTAACCGGATCTCTAACCCTAGCCCTCAACATAACCCTAACCCTAGGTCCAATCGGAACCTAAAACGGATATCTAACCCACGCCCTCAACATAACCCTAACCCTAGGTCCAATCGGAACCCTAACCGGATCTCTAACCCTAGCCCTCAACATAACCCTAACCCTAGGTCCAATCGGAACACTAACCGGATATCTAATCCTAGCCCTCAACATAACCCTAACCCTAGGTCCAATCGGAACCCTAACCGGATCTTTATCCCTAGCCCTCAACATATCCCTAACCCTAGGTCCAATCGGAACCCTAACCGGATCTCTAACCCTAGCCCTCAACATAACCCTAACACTAGGTCCAATCGGAACCCTAACCGGATCTCTAACCCTAGTCCTCAACATAACCTTAACCCTAGGTCCAATCGGAACCCTAACCGGATATCTAACCCTAGGCCTCAACATAACCCTAACCCTAGGTCCAATCGGAACCCTAACCGAATCTCTAACCCTAGCCCTCAAAATAACCCTAACCCTAGGTCCAATCGGAACCCAAACCGGATATCTAACCCTAGCCCTCAACATAACCCTAATCCTAGGTCCAATCGGAACCCTAACCGGATATCTAACCCTAGCCCTCAACATAACCCTAACCCTAGGTCCAATCGGAACCCTAACCGGATCTCTAAACCTAGCCCTCAACATAACCTTAACCCTAGGTCCAATCGGAACCCTAACCGGATCTCTAACCCTAGCCCTCAACATAACCCTAACCCTAGTTCCAATCGGAACCCTAACAGGATCTCTACCCCAGCCCTCAACATAACCCTAACCCTAGGTCCAATCGGAACCCTTACTTGATCTCTACCCCTCGCCCTCAACATAACCCTAACCCTAGGTCCAATCGGAACCCTAACCGGATCTCTACCCCTCGCCCTCAACATAACTCTAACCCTTGGTCCAATCGGAACCCTAACCGAATATCTAACCCTAGCCCTCAACATAACCCTAACCCTAGGTCCAATCGGAACCCTAACCGGATATCTAACCCTAGCCCTCAACATAACCCTAACCCTAGGTCCTATCGGAACCCTAACCGGATCTCTAAACCTAGCCCTCAACATAACCCTAACCCTAGGTCCAATCGGAACCCTAACCGGATCTCTAACCCTAGCCTTCAACATAACCTTAACCCTAGGTCCAATCGGAACCCAAATTGGATATCTAACCCTAGCCCTCAACATAACCCTAACCCTAGGTCCAATCGGAACCCTAACCGGATCTCTAACCCTAGCCCTCAAAATAACCCTAACCCTAGGTCCAATCGGAACCCTAACCGGATCTCTAACCCTAGCCCTCAACATAACCCTAACCCTAGGTCCAATCGGAACCCTAACCGGATCTCTAACCCTAGCCCTCAACATAACCCTAACCCTAGTTCCAATCGGAACCCTAACAGGATCTCTACCCCAGCCCTCAACATAACCCTAACCCTAGGTCCAATCGGAACCCTTACTTGATCTCTACCCCTCGCCCTCAACATAACCCTAACCCTAGGTCCAATCGGAACCCTAACCGGATCTCTACCCCTCGCCCTCAACATAACTCTAACCCTTGGTCCAATCGGAACCCTAACCGGATCTCTACCCCTCGCCCTCAACATAACCCTAACCCTAGGTCCAATCGGAACTCTAACCGGAACTCTAAACCTAGCCCTCAACATAACCCTAACCCTAGGTCCAATCGGAACCCTAACCGGATATCTAACCCTAGCCCTCAACATAACCCTAACCCTAGGTCCAATCGGAACCCTAACCGGATCTCTATCCCTAGCCCTCAACATAACCCTAACCCTAGGTCCAATCGGAACCCTAACCGGATCTCTAACCCTAGCCCTCAACATAACCCTAACCCTAGGTCCAATCGGAACCCTAACCGGATCTCTAACCCTAGCCCTCAACATAACCCTAAACCTAGTTCCAATCGGAACCCTAACAGGATCTCTACCCCAGTCCTCAACATAACCCTAACCCTAGGTCCAATCGGAACCCTTACTTGATCTCTACCCCTCGCCCTCAACATAACCCTAACCCTAGGTCCAATCGGAACCCTAACCGGATCTCTACCCCTCGCCCTCAACATAACTCTAACCCTTGGTCCAATCGGAACCCTAACCTAATATCTAACCCTAGCCCTCAACATAACCCTAACCCTAGGTCCAATCGGAACCCTAACCGGATCTCTACCCCTCGCCCTCAACATAACCCTAACCCTAGGTCCAATCGGAACTCTAACCGGAACTCTAAACCTAGCCCTCAACATAACCCTAACCCTAGGTCCAATCGGAACCCTAACCGGATATCTAACCCTAGCCCTCAACATAACCCTAACCTTAGGTCCAATCGGAACCCTAACCGGATCTCTATCCCTAGCCCTCAACATAACCCTAACCCTAGGTCCAATCTGAACCCTAACCGGATCTCTAACCCTAGCCCTCAACATAACCTTAACCCTAGGTCCAATCGGAACCCTAACCGGATCTCTAACCCTAGCCCTCAACATAACCCTAACCCTAGGTCCAATCGGAACCCTAAACGGATATCTAAACCGAGCCCTCAACATAACCCTAACCCTAGGTCCAATCGGAACCCAAAACGGATATCTAACCCTAGCCCTCAACATAACCCTATCCCTAGGTCCAATCGGAAACCTAACCGTATATCTAACCCACGCCCTCAACATAACCCTAACCCTAGGTCCAATCGGAACCCTAACCGGATCTCTAACCCTAGCCCTCAAAATAACCCTAACCCTAGGTCCAATCGGAACCCTAACCGGATATCTAACCCTAGCCCTCAACATAACCCTAAGACTAGGTCCAATCGGAAGCCTAACCGGATCTTTATCCCTAGCCCTCAACATATCCCTAACCCTAGGTCCAATCGGAACCTTATCCGGATCTCTAACCCTAGCCCTCAACATAACCCTAACCATAGGTCCTATCGAAACCCTAACCGGATCTCTAACCCTAGCCCTCAACATAACCCTAACCCTAGGTCCAATCGGAACCCTAACCGGATCTCTACCCCTCGCCCTCAACATAACTCTAACCCTTGGTCCAATCGGAACCCTAACCGGATCTCTACCCCTCGCCCTCAACATAACCCTAACCCTAGGTCCAATCGGAACTCTAACCGGAACTCTAAACCTAGCCCTCAACATAACCCTAACCCTAGGTCCAATCGGAACCCTAACCGGATATCTAACTCTAGCCCTAAACATAACCCTAACCCTAGGTCCAATCGGAACCCTAACCGGATCTCTATCCCTAGCCCTCAACATAACCCTAACCCTAGGTCCAATCGGAACTCTAACCGGAACTCTAAACCTAGCCCTCAACATAACCCTAACCCTAGGTCCAATCGGAACCCTAACCGGATCTCTAACCCTAGCCCTCAACATAACCCTAACCCTAGGTCCAATCTGAACCCTAACCGGATCTCTATCCCTAGCCCTCAACATATCCCTAACCCTAGGTCCAATCGGAACCCTAACCGGAACTCTAACCCTAGGCCTCAACATAACCCTAACCCTAGGTCCAATCGGAACCCTAACCAGATCTCTAACCCTAGCCCTCAACATAACCTTAACCCTAGGACCAATCGGAAACCTAAACGGATATCTAACCCTAGCCCTCAACATAACCCTAACCCTAGGTCCAATCGGAACCCAAAACAGATATCTAACCCTAGCCCTCAACATAACCCTAACCCTAGGCCCAATCGGAAACCTAACCACATATCTAACCCACGCCCTCAACATAACCCTAACCCTAGGTCCAATCGGAACACTAACCGGATATCTAATCCTAGCCCTCAACATAACCCTAACCCTAGGTCCAATCGGAACCCTAACCGGATCTTTATCCCTAGCCCTCAACATATCCCTAACCCTAGGTCCAATCGGAACCCTAACCGGATGTCTATCCCTAGCCCTCAACATATCCGTAACCCTAGGTCCAATCGGAACCCTAACCGGATCTCTATCCCTAGCCCTCAACCTAACACTAACCCTAGGTCCAATCGGAACCCTAACCGGATCTCTTACCCTAGCCCTCAACATAACCCTAACCCTAGGTTCAATCTGAATCCTAACCGGATCTCTAACCCTAGCACTCAACATAACCTTAACCCTAGGTCCAATCGGAAACTTAAACGGATATCTAACCCTAGCCCTCAACATAACCCTAACCCTAGGCCCAATCGGAAACCTAACCACATATCTAACCCACGCCCTCAACATAACCCTAACCCTTGGTCCAATCGGAACCCTAACCGGATATCTAACCCTAGCCCTCAACATAACCCTAACCCTAGGTCCAATAGGAACACTAACCGTATCTCTAACCCTAGCCCTCAACATAACCCTAACCCTAGGTCCAATCGAAACCCTAACCGGATCTTTATCCCTAGCCCTCAACATATCCCTAACCCTAGGTCCAATCGGAACACTAACCGGATCTCTAACCCTAGCCCTCAACATAACCCTAACCCTAGGTCCATTCTGAACCCTAACCTGATCTCTAACCCTAGCCCTCAACATAACCTTAACCCTAGGTCCAATCGGAATCCTAACCGGATCTCTAACCCTAGCCCTCAACATAACCCTAACCCTAGGTCCAATCGGAACCCTAACCGGATATCTAACCCTAGCTCTCAACATAACCCTAACCATAGGTCCTATCGGAACCCTAACCAGATCTCTAACCCTAGCCCTCAACATAACCCTAACCCTAGGTCCAATCGGAACCCTAACCGGATCTAACCCTCGCCCTCAACATAACCCTAACCCTAGGTCCAATCGGAACCCTAAGCGGATCTCTCACCCTCGGCCTCAACATAATCCTAACCCTAGGTCCAATCGGAACCCTAACTAGATCTCTAACCCTAGCCCTAAACATAACCCTAACCCTAGGTCCAATCGGAACCCTAACCGGATCTCTAACCCTAGCCCTCAAAATAACCCTAACCCTATGTCCAATCGGAACCCTAACCGGATATCTAACCCTAGCCCTCAACATAACCCTAACCCTAGGTCCAATCGGAACCCTAACCGGATCTCTATCCCTAGCCCTCAACATATCCCTAACCCTAGGTCCAATCGGAACCCTAACCGGATCTCTAACCCTAGCCCTCAACATAACCCTAACCCTAGGTCCAATCGGAACCCTAACCGGATATCTAACCCTAGCTCTCAACATAACCCTAACCATAGGTCCTATCGGAACCCTAACCAGATCTCTAACCCTAGCCCTAAACATAACCCTAACCCTAGGTCCAATCGGAACCCTAACCGGATCTAACCCTCGCCCTCAACATAACCCTAACCCTAGGTCCAATCGGAACCCTAAGCGGATCTCTCACCCTCGGCCTCAACATAATCCTAACCCTAGGTCCAATCGGAACCCTAACTAGATCTCTAACCCTAGCCCTAAACATAACCCTAACCCTAGGTCCAATCGGAACCCTAACCGGATCTCTAACCCTAGCCCTCAAAATAACCCTAACCCTATGTCCAATCGGAACCCTAACCGGATATCTAACCCTAGCCCTCAACATAACCCTAACCCTAGGTCCAATCGGAACCCTAACCGGATCTCTATCCCTAGCCCTCAACATATCCCTAACCCTAGGTCCAATCGGAACCCTAACCGGATCTCTAACCCTAGCCCTCAACATAACCCTAACCATAGGTCCTATCGAAACCCTAACCGGATCTCTAACCCTAGCCCTCAACATAACCCTAACCCTAGGTCCAATCGGAACCCTAACCGGATCTCTACCCCTCGCCCTCAACATAACTCTAACCCTTGGTCCAATCGGAACCCTAACCGGATCTCTACCCCTCGCCCTCAACATAACCCTAACCCTAGGTCCAATCGGAACTCTAACCGGAACTCTAAACCTAGCCCTCAACATAACCCTAACCCTAGGTCCAATCGGAACCCTAACAGGATATCTAACTCTAGCCCTAAACATAACCCTAACCCTAGGTCCAATCGGAACCCTAACCGGATCTCTATCCCTAGCCCTCAACATAACCCTAACCCTAGGTCCAATCGGAACTCTAACCGGAACTCTAAACCTAGCCCTCAACATAACCCTAACCCTAGGTCCAATCGGAACCCTAACCGGATCTCTAACCCTAGCCCTCAACATAACCCTAACCCTAGGTCCAATCTGAACCCTAACCGGATCTCTATCCCTAGCCCTCAACATATCCCTAACCCTAGGTCCAATCGGAACCCTAACCGGAACTCTAACCCTAGGCCTCAACATAACCCTAACCCTAGGTCCAATCGGAACCCTAACCAGATCTCTAACCCTAGCCCTCAACATAACCTTAACCCTAGGACCAATCGGAAACCTAAACGGATATCTAACCCTAGCCCTCAACATAACCCTAACCCTAGGTCCAATCGGAACCCAAAACAGATATCTAACCCTAGCCCTCAACATAACCCTAACCCTAGGCCCAATCGGAAACCTAACCACATATCTAACCCACGCCCTCAACATAACCCTAACCCTAGGTCCAATCGGAACACTAACCGGATATCTAATCCTAGCCCTCAACATAACCCTAACCCTAGGTCCAATCGGAACCCTAACCGGATCTTTATCCCTAGCCCTCAACATATCCCTAACCCTAGGTCCAATCGGAACCCTAACCGGATGTCTATCCCTAGCCCTCAACATATCCGTAACCCTAGGTCCAATCGGAACCCTAACCGGATCTCTATCCCTAGCCCTCAACCTAACACTAACCCTAGGTCCAATCGGAACCCTAACCGGATCTCTTACCCTAGCCCTCAACATAACCCTAACCCTAGGTTCAATCTGAATCCTAACCGGATCTCTAACCCTAGCACTCAACATAACCTTAACCCTAGGTCCAATCGGAAACTTAAACGGATATCTAACCCTAGCCCTCAACATAACCCTAACCCTAGGCCCAATCGGAAACCTAACCACATATCTAACCCACGCCCTCAACATAACCCTAACCCTTGGTCCAATCGGAACCCTAACCGGATATCTAACCCTAGCCCTCAACATAACCCTAACCCTAGGTCCAATAGGAACACTAACCGTATCTCTAACCCTAGCCCTCAACATAACCCTAACCCTAGGTCCAATCGAAACCCTAACCGGATCTTTATCCCTAGCCCTCAACATATCCCTAACCCTAGGTCCAATCGGAACACTAACCGGATCTCTAACCCTAGCCCTCAACATAACCCTAACCCTAGGTCCATTCTGAACCCTAACCTGATCTCTAACCCTAGCCCTCAACATAACCTTAACCCTAGGTCCAATCGGAACCCTAACCGGATCTCTAACCCTAGCCCTCAACATAACCCTAACCCTAGGTCCAATCGGAACCCTAACCGGATATCTAACCCTAGCTCTCAACATAACCCTAACCATAGGTCCTATCGGAACCCTAACCAGATCTCTAACCCTAGCCCTAAACATAACCCTAACCCTAGGTCCAATCGGAACCCTAACCGGATCTAACCCTCGCCCTCAACATAACCCTAACCCTAGGTCCAATCGGAACCCTAAGCGGATCTCTCACCCTCGGCCTCAACATAATCCTAACCCTAGGTCCAATCGGAACCCAAAACGGATATCTAACCCTAGCCCTCAACATAACCCTAACCCTAGGCCCAATCGGAAACCTAACCACATATCTAACCCACGCCCTCAACATAACCCTAACCCTAGGTCCAATCGGAACACTAACCGGATATCTAATCCTAGCCCTCAACATAACCCTAACACTAGGTCCAATCGGAACCCTAACCGGATCTCTAACCCTAGTCCTCAACATAACCTTAACCCTAGGTCCAATCGGAACCCTAACCGGATCTCTAACCCTAGCCCTCAACATAACCCTAACCCTAGGTCCAATCGGAACCCTAACTGGATTTCTAACCCTAGCCCTCAACATAACCCTAACCCTAGATCCAATCGGAACCCTAACAGGATCTCTACCCCAGCCCTCAACATAACCCTAACCCTAGGTCCAATCGGAACCCTTACTGGATCTCTACCCCTCGCCCTCAACATAACCCTAACCCTAGGTCCAATCGGAACCCTAACCGGATCTCTACCCCTCGCCCTCAACATAACCCTAACCCTTGGTCCAATCGGAACCCTAACCGGATATCTAACCCTAGCCCTCAACATAACCCTAACCCTAGGTCCAATAGGAACCCTAACCGGATCTCTAACCCTAGCCCTCAACATAACCCTAACCATAGGTCCAATCGGAACCCTAACCGGATCTCTAACCCTAGCCCTAAACATAACCCTAATCGTAGGTCCAATCGGAACCCTAACCGGATCTCTAACCCTCGCCCTCAACATAACACTAACCCTAGGTCCTATCGGAACCCTAACCGGATCTCTAAACCTAGCCCTCAACATAACCCTAACCCTAGGTCCAATCGGAACCCTAACCGGATCTCTAACCCTAGCCCTCAACATAACCCTAACCCTAGGTCCAATCGGAACCCAAAACGGATATCTAACCCACGCCCTCAACATAACCCTAACCCTAGGTCCAATCGGAACCCTAACAGGATCTCTAACCCTAGCCCTCAACATAACCCTAACACTAGGTCCAATCGGAACCCTAACCGGATCTCTAACCCTAGTCCTCAACATAACCTTAACCCTAGGTCCAATCGGAACCCTAACCGGATATCCAACCCTAGCCCTCAACATAACCCTAACCCTCGGTCCAATCGGAACCCTAACCGAATCTCTAACCCTAGCCCTCAAAATAACCCTAACCCTAGGTCCAATCGGAACCCTAACCGGATATCTAACCCTAGCCCTCAACATAACCCTAACCCTAGGTCCAATCGGAACCCTAACCGGATCTCTAACCCTAGCCCTCAACATAACCCTAACCCTAGGTCCAATCGGAACCCTAACCGGATCTCTAACCCTAGCCCTCAACATAACACTAACCCTAGTTCCAATCGGAACCCTAACAGGATCTCTACCCCAGCCCTCAACATAACCCTAACCCTAGGTCCAATCGGAACCCTTACTTGATCTCTACCCCTCGCCCTCAACATAACCCTAACCCTAGGTCCAATCGGAACCCTAACCGGATCTCTACCCCTCGCCCTCAACATAACCCTAACCCTAGGTCCAATCGGAACTCTAACCGGAACTCTAAACCTAGCCCTCAACATAACCCTAACCCTAGGTCCAATCGGAACCCTAACCGGATATCTAACCCTAGCCCTCAACATAACCATAACCCTAGGTCCAATCGGAACCCTAACCGGATCTCTATCCCTAGCCCTCAACATAACCCTAACCCTAGGTCCAATCTGAACCCTAACCGGATCTCTAACCCTAGCCCTCAACATAACCTTAACCCTAGGTCCAATCGGAACCCTAACCGGATCTCTAACCCTAGCCCTCAACATAACCCTAACCCTAGGTCCAATCGGAACCCTAAACGGATATCTAAACCGAGCCCTCAACATAACCCTAACCCTAGGTCCAATCGGAACCCAAAACGGATATCTAACCCTAGCCCTCAACATAACCCTATCCCTAGGTCCAATCGGAAACCTAACCGCATATCTAACCCACGCCCTCAACATAACCCTAACCCTAGGTCCAATCGGAACCCTAACCGGATCTCTAACCCTAGCCCTCAAAATAACCCTAACCCTAGGTCCAATCGGAACCCTAACCGGATATCTAACCCTAGCCCTCAACATAACCCTAAGACTAGGTCCAATCGGAAGCCTAACCGGATCTTTATCCCTAGCCCTCAACATATCCCTAACCCTAGGTCCAATCGGAACCTTATCCGTAACTCTAACCCTAGCCCTCAACATAACCCTAACCATAGGTCCTATCGAAACCCTAACCGGATCTCTAACCCTAGCCCTCAACATAACCCTAACCCTAGGTCCAATCGGAACCCTAACCGGATCTCTACCCCTCGCCCTCAACATACTCTAACCCTTGGTCCAATCGGAACCCTAACCGGATCTCTACCCCTCGCCCTCAACATAACCCTAACCCTAGGTCCAATCGGAACTCTAACCGGAACTCTAAACCTAGCCCTCAACATAACCCTAACCCTAGGTCCAATCGGAACCCTAACCGGATATCTAACTCTAGCCCTAAACATAACCCTAACCCTAGGTCCAATCGGAACCCTAACCGGATCTCTATCCCTAGCCCTCAACATAACCCTAACCCTAGGTCCAATCGGAACTCTAACCGGAACTCTAAACCTAGCCCTCAACATAACCCTAACCCTAGGTCCAATCGGAACCCTAACCGGATCTCTAACCCTAGCCCTCAACATAACCCTAACCCTAGGTCCAATCTGAACCCTAACCGGATCTCTATCCCTAGCCCTCAACATATCCCTAACCCTAGGTCCAATCGGAACCCTAACCGGATCTCTAACCCTAGGCCTCAACATAACCCTAACCCTAGGTCCAATCGGAACCCTAACCGGATCTCTAACCCTAGCCCTCAACATAACCTTAACCCTAGGTCCAATCGGAACCCTAACCGGATCTCTATCCCTAGCCCTCAACCTAACACTAACCCTAGGTCCAATCGGAACCCTAACCGGATCTCTAACCCTAGCCCTCAACATAACCCTAACCCTAGGTTCAATCTGAATCCTAACCGGATCTCTAACCCTAGCACTCAACATAACCTTAACCCTAGGTCCAATCGGAAACTTAAACGGATATCTAACCCTAGCCCTCAACATAACCCTAACCCTAGGTCCAATCGGAACCCAAAACGGATATCTAACCCTAGCCCTCAACATAACCCTAACCCTAGGCCCAATCGGAAACCTAACCACATATCTAACCCAAGCCCTCAACATAACCCTAACCCTAGGTCCAATCGGAACACTAACCGGATATCTAATCCTAGCCCTCAACATAACCCTAACCCTAGGTCCAATCGGAACCCTAACCGGATCTTTATCCCTAGCCCTCAACATATCCCTAACCCTAGGTCCAATCGGAACCCTAACCGGATCTCTAACCCTAGCCGTCAACATAACCCTAACACTAGGTCCAATCGGAACCCTAACCGGATCTCTAACCCTAGTCCTCAACATAACCTTAACCCTAGGTCCAATCGGAACCCTAACCGGATCTCTAACCCTAGCCCTCAACATAACCCTAACCCTAGGTCCAATCGGAACCCTAACTGGATTTCTAACCCTAGCCCTCAACATAACCCTAACCCTAGATCCAATCGGAACCCTAACAGGATCTCTACCCCAGCCCTCAACATAACCCTAACCCTAGGTCCAATCGGAACCCTTACTGGATCTCTACCCCTCGCCCTCAACATAACCCTAACCCTAGGTCCAATCGGAACCCTAACCGGATCTCTACCCCTCGCCCTCAACATAACCCTAACCCTTGGTCCAATCGGAACCCTAACCGGATATCTAACCCTAGCCCTCAACATAACCCTAACCCTAGGTCCAATAGGAACCCTAACCGGATCTCTAACCCTAGCCCTCAACATAACCCTAACCATAGGTCCAATCGGAACCCTAACCGGATCTCTAACCCTAGCCCTAAACATAACCCTAATCGTAGGTCCAATAGGAACCCTAACCGGATCTCTAACTCTCGCCCTCAACATAACACTAACCCTAGGTCCTATCGGAACCCTAACCGGATCTCTAAACCTAGCCCTCAACATAACCCTAACCCTAGGTCCAATCGGAACCCTAACCGGATCTCTAACCCTAGCCCTCAACATAACCCTAACCCTAGGTCCAATCGGAACCCAAAACGGATATCTAACCCACGCCCTCAACATAACCCTAACCCTAGGTCCAATCGGAACCCTAACAGGATCTCTAACCCTAGCCCTCAACATAACCCTAACACTAGGTCCAATCGGAACCCTAACCGGATCTCTAACCCTAGTCCTCAACATAACCTTAACCCTAGGTCCAATCGGAACCCTAACCGGATATCCAACCCTAGCCCTCAACATAACCCTAACCCTCGGTCCAATCGGAACCCTAACCGAATCTCTAACCCTAGCCCTCAAAATAACCCTAACCCTAGGTCCAATCGGAACCCTAACCGGATATCTAACCCTAGCCCTCAACATAACCCTAACCCTAGGTCCAATCGGAACCCTAACCGGATCTCTAACCCTAGCCCTCAACATAACCCTAACCCTAGGTCCAATCGGAACCCTAACCGGATCTCTAACCCTAGCCCTCAACATAACACTAACCCTAGTTCCAATCGGAACCCTAACAGGATCTCTACCCCAGCCCTCAACATAACCCTAACCCTAGGTCCAATCGGAACCCTTACTTGATCTCTACCCCTCGCCCTCAACATAACCCTAACCCTAGGTCCAATCGGAACCCTAACCGGATCTCTACCCCTCGCCCTCAACATAACCCTAACCCTAGGTCCAATCGGAACTCTAACCGGAACTCTAAACCTAGCCCTCAACATAACCCTAACCCTAGGTCCAATCGGAACCCTAACCGGATATCTAACCCTAGCCCTCAACATAACCATAACCCTAGGTCCAATCGGAACCCTAACCGGATCTCTATCCCTAGCCCTCAACATAACCCTAACCCTAGGTCCAATCTGAACCCTAACCGGATCTCTAACCCTAGCCCTCAACATAACCTTAACCCTAGGTCCAATCGGAACCCTAACCGGATCTCTAACCCTAGCCCTCAACATAACCCTAACCCTAGGTCCAATCGGAACCCTAAACGGATATCTAAACCGAGCCCTCAACATAACCCTAACCCTAGGTCCAATCGGAACCCAAAACGGATATCTAACCCTAGCCCTCAACATAACCCTATCCCTAGGTCCAATCGGAAACCTAACCGCATATCTAACCCACGCCCTCAACATAACCCTAACCCTAGGTCCAATCGGAACCCTAACCGGATCTCTAACCCTAGCCCTCAAAATAACCCTAACCCTAGGTCCAATCGGAACCCTAACCGGATATCTAACCCTAGCCCTCAACATAACCCTAAGACTAGGTCCAATCGGAAGCCTAACCGGATCTTTATCCCTAGCCCTCAACATATCCCTAACCCTAGGTCCAATCGGAACCTTATCCGTAACTCTAACCCTAGCCCTCAACATAACCCTAACCATAGGTCCTATCGAAACCCTAACCGGATCTCTAACCCTAGCCCTCAACATAACCCTAACCCTAGGTCCAATCGGAACCCTAACCGGATCTCTACCCCTCGCCCTCAACATACTCTAACCCTTGGTCCAATCGGAACCCTAACCGGATCTCTACCCCTCGCCCTCAACATAACCCTAACCCTAGGTCCAATCGGAACTCTAACCGGAACTCTAAACCTAGCCCTCAACATAACCCTAACCCTAGGTCCAATCGGAACCCTAACCGGATATCTAACTCTAGCCCTAAACATAACCCTAACCCTAGGTCCAATCGGAACCCTAACCGGATCTCTATCCCTAGCCCTCAACATAACCCTAACCCTAGGTCCAATCGGAACTCTAACCGGAACTCTAAACCTAGCCCTCAACATAACCCTAACCCTAGGTCCAATCGGAACCCTAACCGGATCTCTAACCCTAGCCCTCAACATAACCCTAACCCTAGGTCCAATCTGAACCCTAACCGGATCTCTATCCCTAGCCCTCAACATATCCCTAACCCTAGGTCCAATCGGAACCCTAACCGGATCTCTAACCCTAGGCCTCAACATAACCCTAACCCTAGGTCCAATCGGAACCCTAACCGGATCTCTAACCCTAGCCCTCAACATAACCTTAACCCTAGGTCCAATCGGAACCCTAACCGGATCTCTATCCCTAGCCCTCAACCTAACACTAACCCTAGGTCCAATCGGAACCCTAACCGGATCTCTAACCCTAGCCCTCAACATAACCCTAACCCTAGGTTCAATCTGAATCCTAACCGGATCTCTAACCCTAGCACTCAACATAACCTTAACCCTAGGTCCAATCGGAAACTTAAACGGATATCTAACCCTAGCCCTCAACATAACCCTAACCCTAGGTCCAATCGGAACCCAAAACGGATATCTAACCCTAGCCCTCAACATAACCCTAACCCTAGGCCCAATCGGAAACCTAACCACATATCTAACCCAAGCCCTCAACATAACCCTAACCCTAGGTCCAATCGGAACACTAACCGGATATCTAATCCTAGCCCTCAACATAACCCTAACCCTAGGTCCAATCGGAACCCTAACCGGATCTTTATCCCTAGCCCTCAACATATCCCTAACCCTAGGTCCAATCGGAACCCTAACCGGATCTCTAACCCTAGCCGTCAACATAACCCTAACACTAGGTCCAATCGGAACCCTAACCGGATCTCTAACCCTAGTCCTCAACATAACCTTAACCCTAGGTCCAATCGGAACCCTAACCGGATCTCTAACCCTAGCCCTCAACATAACCCTAACCCTAGGTCCAATCGGAACCCTAACTGGATTTCTAACCCTAGCCCTCAACATAACCCTAACCCTAGATCCAATCGGAACCCTAACAGGATCTCTACCCCAGCCCTCAACATAACCCTAACCCTAGGTCCAATCGGAACCCTTACTGGATCTCTACCCCTCGCCCTCAACATAACCCTAACCCTAGGTCCAATCGGAACCCTAACCGGATCTCTACCCCTCGCCCTCAACATAACCCTAACCCTTGGTCCAATCGGAACCCTAACCGGATATCTAACCCTAGCCCTCAACATAACCCTAACCCTAGGTCCAATAGGAACCCTAACCGGATCTCTAACCCTAGCCCTCAACATAACCCTAACCATAGGTCCAATCGGAACCCTAACCGGATCTCTAACCCTAGCCCTAAACATAACCCTAATCGTAGGTCCAATAGGAACCCTAACCGGATCTCTAACTCTCGCCCTCAACATAACACTAACCCTAGGTCCTATCGGAACCCTAACCGGATCTCTAAACCTAGCCCTCAACATAACCCTAACCCTAGGTCCAATCGGAACCCTAACCGGATCTCTAACCCTAGCCCTCAACATAACCCTAACCCTAGGTCCAATCGGAACCCAAAACGGATATCTAACCCACGCCCTCAACATAACCCTAACCCTAGGTCCAATCGGAACCCTAACCGGATCTCTAACCCTAGCCCTCAACATAACCCTAACCCTAGGTCCTATCGGAACACTAACCGGATATCTAATCCTAGCCCTCAACATAACCCTAACCCTAGGTCCAATCGGAACCCTAACCGGATCTTTATCCTTAGCCCTCAACATATCCCTAACCCTAGGTCCAATCGGAACCCTAACAGGATCTCTAACCCTAGCCCTCAACATAACCCTAACCCTAGGTCCAATCGGAACCCTAACCGGATCTCTAACCCTAGCCCTCAACATAACCCTAACCCTAGTTCCAATCGGAACCCTAACAGGATCTCTACCCCAGCCCTCAACATAACCCTAACCCTAGGTCCAATCGGAACCCTTACTTGATCTCTACCCCTCGCCCTCAACATAACCCTAACCCTAGGTCCAATCGGAACCGTAACCGGATCTCTACCCCTCGCCCTCAACATAACTCTAACCCTTGGTCCAATCGGAACCCTAACCGAATATCTAACCCTAGCCCTCAACATAACCCTAACCCTAGGTCCAATCGGAACCCTAACCGGATCTCTACCCCTCGCCCTCAACATAACCCTAACCCTAGGTCCAATCGGAACTCTAACCGGAACTCTAAACCTAGCCCTCAACATAACCCTAACCCTAGGTCCAATCGGAACCCTAACCGGATATCTAACCCTAGCCCTCAACATAACCCTAACCCTAGGTCCAATCGGAACCCTAACCGGATCTCTATCCCTAGCCCTCAACATAACCCTAACCCTAGGTCCAATCGGAATTCTAACCGGAACTCTAAACCTAGCCCTCAACATAACCCTAACCCTAGGTCCAATCTGAACCCTAACCGGATCTCTAACCCTAGCCCTCAACATAACCTTAACCCTAGGTCCAATCGGAACCCTAACCGGATCTCTAACCCGAGCCCTCAACATAACCCTAACCCTAGGTCCAATCGGAACCCTAAACGGATATCTAAACCTAGCCCTCAACATAACCCTAACCCTAGGTCCAATCGGAACCCAAAACGGATATCTAACCCTAGCCCTCAACATAACCCTAACCCTAGGTCCAATCGGAAACCTAACCGCATATCTAACCCACACCCTCAACATAACCCTAACCCTAGGTCCAATCGGAACCCTAACCGGATCTCTAACCCTAGCCCTCAAAATAACCCTAACCCTAGGTCCAATCGGAACCCTAACCGGATATCTAACCCTAGCCCTCAACATAATCCTAACCCTAGGTCCAATCGGAAGCCTAACCGGATCTTTATCCCTAGCTCTCAACATATCCCTAACCCTAGGTCCAATCGGAACCCTAACCGGATCTCTAACCCTAGCCCTCAACATAACCCTAACCCTAGGTCCAATCGGAACCCTAACCGGATATCTAACCCTAGCCCTCAACATAACCCTAAGACTAGGTCCAAACGGAAGCCTAACCGGATCTTTATCCCTAGCCCTCAACATATCCCTAACCCTAGGTCCAATCGGAACCTTAACCGGATCTCTAACCCTAGCCCTCAACATAACCCTAACCATAGGTCCTATCGAAACCCTAACCGGATATCTAACCCTAGCCCTCAACATAACCCTAACCCTAGGTCCAATCGGAACCCTAACCGGATCTCTACGCCTCGCCCTCAACATAACTCTAACCCTTGGTCCATCGGAACCCTAACCGGATCTCTACCCCTCGCCCTCAACATAACCCTAACCCTAGGTCCAATCGGAACTCTAACCGGAACTCTAAACCTAGCCCTCAACATAACCCTAACCCTAGGTCCAATCGGAAGCCTAACCGGATCTTTTTCCCTAGCCCTCAACATAACCCTAACCCTAGGTCCAATCGGAACCCTAACCGGATCTCTATCCCTAGCCCTCAACACAACCCTAACCCTAGGTCCAATCGGAATTCTAACCGGAACTCTAAACCTAGCCCTCAACATAACCCTAACCCTAGGTCCAATCGGAACCCTAACCGGATCTCTAACCCTAGCCCTCAACATAACCCTAACCCTAGGTCCAATCTGAACCCTAACCGGATCTCTAACCCTAACCCTCAACATAACCTTAACCCTAGGTCCAATCGGAACCCTAACCGGATCTCTAACCCTAGCCCTCAACATAACCCTAACCCTAGGTCCAATCGGAACCCTAAACGGATATCTAAACCTAGCCCTCAACATAACCCTAACCCTAGGTCCAATCGGAACCCAAAACGGATATCTAACCCTAGCCCTCAACATAACCCTAACCCTAGGTCCAATCGGAAACCTAACCGCATATCTAACCCACGCCCTCAACATAACCCTAACCCTAGGTCCAATCGAAACCCTAACCGGATCTCTAACCCTAGCCCTCAAAATAACCCTAACCCTAGGTCCAATCGGAACCCTAACCGGATATCTAACCCTAGCCCTCAACATAATCCTAACCCTAGGTCCAATCGGAAGCCTAACCGGATCTTTATCCCTAGCCCTCAACATATCCCTAACCCTAGGTCCAATCGGAACCCTAACCGGATCTCTAACCCTAGCCCTCAACATAACCCTAACCCTAGGTCCAATCGGAACCCTAACCGGATCTCTAACCCTAGCCCTCAACATAACCTTAACCCTAGGTCCAATCGGAACACTAACCGGATCTGTACCCCTCGCCCTCAACATAACCCTAACCCTTGGTCCAATCGGAACCCTAACTGGATATCTAACCCTAGCCCTCAACATAACCCTAACCCTAGGTCCAATAGGAACCCTAACCGGATCTCTAACCCTAGCCCTAAACATAACCCTAACCGTAGGTCCAATCGGAACCCTAACCGCATCTCTAACCCTCGCCCTCAACATAACCCTAACCCTTGGTCCAATCGGAACCCTAACCGGATATCTAACCCTAGCCCTCAACACAACCCTAACCCTAGGTCCAATAGGAACCCTAACCGCATATCTAACCCTAGCCCTCAACATAACCCTAACCCTAGGTCCAATCGGAACCCTAACTGGATTTCTAACCCTAGCCCTCAACATAACCCTAACCCTAGATCCAATCTGAACCCTAACAGGATCTCTACCCCAGCCCTCAACATAACCCTAACCCTAGGTCCAATCGGAACCCTTACTGGATCTCTACCCCTCGCCCTCAACATAACCCTAACCCTAGGTCCAATCGGAACCCTAACCGGATCTCTACCCCTCGCCCTCAACATAACCCTAACCCTTGGTCCAATCGGAACCCTAACCGGATATCTAACCCTAGCCCTCAACATAACCCTAACCCTAGGTCCAATAGGAACCCTAACCGGAACTCTAACCCTAGCCCTCAACATAACCCTAACCATAGGTCCAATCGGAACCCTAACCGGATCTCTAACCCTAGCCCTAAACATAACCCTAATCGTAGGTCCAATCGGAACCCTAACCGGATCTCTAACTCTCGCCCTCAACATAACACTAACCCTAGGTCCTATCGGAACCCTAACCGGATCTCTAAACCTAGCCCTCAACATAACCCTAACCCTAGGTCCAATCGGAACCCTAACCGGATCTCTAACCCTAGCCCTCAACATAACCCTAACCCTAGGTCCAATCGGAACCCAAAACGGATATCTAACCCACGCCCTCAACATAACCCTAACCCTAGGTCCAATCGGAACCCTAACCGGATCTCTAACCCTAGCCCTCAACATAACCCTAACCCTAGGTCCTATCGGAACACTAACCGGATATCTAATCCTAGCCCTCAACATAACCCTAACCCTAGGTCCAATCGGAACCCTAACCGGATCTTTATCCCTAGCCCTCAACATATCCCTAACCCTAGGTCCAATCGTAACCCTAACAGGATCTCTAACCCTAGCCCTCAACATAACCCTAACCCTAGGTCCAATCGGAACCCTAACCGGATCTCTAACCCTAGCCCTCAACATAACCCTAACCCTAGTTCCAATCGGAACCCTAACAGGATCTCTACCCCAGCCCTCAACATAACCCTAACCCTAGGTCCAATCGGAACCCTTACTTGATCTCTACCCCTCGCCCTCAACATAACCCTAACCCTAGGTCCAATCGGAACCGTAACCGGATCTCTACCCCTCGCCCTCAACATAACTCTAACCCTTGGTCCAATCGGAACCCTAACCGAATATCTAACCCTAGCCCTCAACATAACCCTAACCCTAGGTCCAATCGGAACCCTAACCGGATCTCTACCCCTCGCCCTCAACATAACCCTAACCCTAGGTCCAATCGGAACTCTAACCGGAACTCTAAACCTAGCCCTCAACATAACCCTAACCCTAGGTCCAATCGGAACCCTAACCGGATATCTAACCCTAGCCCTCAACATAACCCTAACCCTAGGTCCAATCGGAACCCTAACCGGATCTCTATCCCTAGCCCTCAACATAACCCTAACCCTAGGTCCAATCTGAACCCTAACCGGATCTCTAACCCTAGCCCTCAACATAACCTTAACCCTAGGTCCAATCGGAACCCTAACGGGATCTCTAACCCTATCCCTCAACATAACCCTAACCCTAGGTCCAATCGGAACCCTAAACGGATATCTAAACCGAGCCCTCAACATAACCCTAACCCTAGGTCCAATCGGAACCCAAAACGGATATCTAACCCTAGCCCTCAACATAACCCTATCCCTAGGTCCAATCGGAAACCTAACCGCATATCTAACCCACGCCCTCAACATAACCCTAACCCTAGGTCCAATCGGAACCCTAACCGGATCTCTAACCCTAGCCCTCAAAATAACCCTAACCCTAGGTCCAATCGGAACCCTAACCGGATATCTAACCCTAGCCCTCAACATAACCCTAAGACTAGGTCCAATCGGAAGCCTAACCGGATCTTTATCCCTAGCCCTCAACATATCCCTAACCCTAGGTCCAATCGGAACCTTAACCGGATCTCTAACCCTAGCCCTCAACATAACCCTAACCCTAGGTCCAATCGGAACCCTAACCGGATCTCTACCCCTCGCCCTCAACATAACTCTAACCCTTGGTCCAATCGGAACCCTAACCGGATCTCTACCCCTCGCCCTCAACATAACCCTAACCCTAGGTCCAATCGGAACTCTAACCGGAACTCTAAACCTAGCCCTCAACATAACCCTAACCCTAGGTCCAATCGGAACCCTAACCGGATATCTAACTCTAGCCCTAAACATAACCCTAACCCTAGGTCCAATCGGAACCCTAACCGGATCTCTATCCCTAGCCCTCAACATAACCCTAACCCTAGGTCCAATCGGAATTCTAACCGGAACTCTAAACCTAGCCCTCAACATAACCCTAACCCTAGGTCCAATCGGAACCCTAACCGGATCTCTAACCCTAGCCCTCAACATAACCCTAACCCTAGGTCCAATCTGAACCCTAACCGGATCTCTAACCCTAGCCCTCAACATAACCTTAACCCTAGGTCCAATCGGAACCCTAACCGGATCTCTAACCCGAGCCCTCAACATAACCCTAACCCTAGGTCCAATCGGAACCCTAAACGGATATCTAAACCTAGCCCTCAACATAACCCTAACCCTAGGTCCAATCGGAACCCAAAACGGATATCTAACCCTAGCCCTCAACATAACCCTAACCCTAGGTCCAATCGGAAACCTAACCGCATATCTAACCCACGCCCTCAACATAACCCTAACTCTAGGTCCAATCGGAACCCTAACCGGATCTCTAACCCTAGCCCTCAAAATAACCCTAACCCTAGGTCCAATCGGAACCCTAACCGGATATCTAACCCTAGCCCTCAACATAATCCTAACCCTAGGTCCAATCGGAAGCCTAACCGGATCTTTATCCCTAGCTCTCAACATATCCCTAACCCTAGGTCCAATCGGAACCCTAACCGGATCTCTAACCCTAGCCCTCAACATAACCCTAACCCTAGGTCCAATCGGAACCCTAACCGGATATCTAAACCTAGCCCTCAACATAACCCTAAGACTAGGTCCAAACGGAAGCCTAACCGGATCTTTATCCCTAGCCCTCAACATATCCCTAACCCTAGGTCCAATCGGAACCTTAACCGGATCTCTAACCCTAGCCCTCAACATAACCCTAACCATAGGTCCTATCGAAACCCTAACCGGATCTCTAACCCTAGCCCTCAACATAACCCTAACCCTAGGTCCAATCGGAACCCTAACCGGATCTCTACCCCTCGCCCTCAACATAACTCTAACCCTTGGTCCATCGGAACCCTAACCGGATCTCTACCCCTCGCCCTCAACATAACCCTAACCCTAGGTCCAATCGGAACTCTAACCGGAACTCTAAACCTAGCCCTCAACATAACCCTAACCCTAGGTCCAATCGGAAGCCTAACCGGATCTTTTTCCCTAGCCCTCAACATAACCCTAACCCTAGGTCCAATCGAAACCCTAACCGGATCTTTATCCCTAGCCCTCAACATATCCCTAACCCTAGGTCCAATCGGAACACTAACCGGATCTCTAACCCTAGCCCTCAACATAACCCTAACCCTAGGTCCAATCGGAACCCTAACCGGATCTCTAACCCTAGCCCTCAACATAACCCTAACCCTAGGTCCAATCGGAACCCTAACCGGATATCTAACCCTAGCTCTCAACATAACCCTAACCATAGGTCCTATCGGAACCCTAACCAGATCTCTAACCCTAGCCCTAAACATAACCCTAACCCTAGGTCCAATCGGAACCCTAACCGGATCTCTAACCCTCGCCCTCAACATAACCCTAACCCTAGGTCCAATCGGAACCCTAAGCGGATCTCTCACCCTCGGCCTCAACATAATCCTAACCCTAGGTCCAATCGGAACCCTAACTAGATCTCTAACCCTAGCCCTAAACATAACCCTAACCCTAGGTCCAATCGGAACCCTAACCGGATCTCTAACCCTCGCCCTCAACATAACCCTAACCCTAGGTCCAATCGGAACCCTAACCGGATCTCTAACCCTAGCCCTCAAAATAACCCTAACCCTATGTCCAATCGGAACCCTAACCGGATATCTAACCCTAGCCCTCAACATAACCCTAACCCTAGGTCCAATCGGAACCCTAACCGGATCTCTATCCCTAGCCCTCAACATATCCCTAACCCTAGGTCCAATCGGAACCCTAACCGGATCTCTAACCCTAGGCCTCAACATAACCCTAACCCTAGGTCCAATTGAAACCCTAACCGGATCTCTAACCCTAGCCCTCAACATAACCTTAACCCTAGGTCCAATCGGAACCCTAACCGGATCTCTATCCCTAGCCCTCAACCTAACACTAACCCTAGGTCCAATCGGAACCCTAACCGGATCTCTAACCCTAGCCCTCAACATAACCCTAACCCTAGGTTCAATCTGAATCCTAACCGGATCTCTAACCCTAGCACTCAACATAACCTTAACCCTAGGTCCAATCGGAAACTTAAACGGATATCTAACCCTAGCCCTCAACATAACCCTAACCCTAGGTCCAATCGGAACCCAAAACGGATATCTAACCCTAGCCCTCAACATAACACTAACCCTAGGCCCAATCGGAAACCTAACCACATATCTAACCCACGCCCTCAACATAACCCTAACCCTTGGTCCAATCGGAACCCTAACCGGATATCTAACCCTAGCCCTCAACATAACCCTAACCCTAGGTCCAATAGGAACCCTAACCGGATCTCTAACACTAGCCCTCAACATAACCCTAACCCTAGGTAAAATCGGAACCCTAACCGGATCTTTATCCCTAGCCCTCAACATATCCCTAACCCTAGGTCCAATCGGAACCCTAACCGGGTCTCTATCCCTAGCCCTCAACCTAACACTAACCCTAGGTCCAATCGGAACCCTAACCGGATCTCTAACCCTAGCCCTCAACATAACCC
The DNA here is from genome assembly GCF_054644295.1 of Miniopterus natalensis. NCBI lineage: Eukaryota > Metazoa > Chordata > Mammalia > Chiroptera > Miniopteridae > Miniopterus > Miniopterus natalensis. The sequence goes on from NC_142091.1 coordinate 1,097,224, forward strand.
TAACCCTAGGTTCAATCTGAACCCTAGCCGGATCTCTAACCCTAGCACTCAACATAACCTTAACCCTAGGACCAATCGGAAACCTAAACGGATATCTAACCCTAGCCCTCAACATAACCCTAACCCTAGGTCCAATCGGAATCCAAAACAGATATCTAACCCTAGCCCTCAACATAACCCTAACCCTAGGCCCAATCTGAAACCTAACCACATATCTAACCCACGCCCTCAACATAACCCTAACCCTAGGTCCAATCGGAACACTAACCGGATATCTAATCCTAGCCCTCAACATAACCCTACCCCTAGGTCCAATCGGAACCCAAACCGGATCTTTATCCCTAGCCCTCAACATATCCCTAACCCTAGGCACAATCGGAACCCTAACCGGATCTCTAACCCTAGCCGTCAACATAACCCTAACACTAGGTCCAATCGGAACCCTAACCGGATCTCTAACCCTAGTCCTCCACATAACCTTAACCCTAGGTCCAATCGGAACCCTAACCGGATCTCTAACCCTAGCCCTCAACATAACCCTAACCCTAGGTCCAATCGGAACCCTAACTGGATTTCTAACCCTAGCCCTCAACATAACCCTAACCCTAGGTCCAATCGGAACCCTAACAGGATCTCTACCCCAGCCCTCAACATAACCCTAACCCTAGGTCCAATCGGAACACTTACTGGATCTCTACCCCTCGCCCTCAACATAACCCTAACCCTAGGTCCAATCGGAACGCTAACCGGATCTCTACCCCTCGCCCTCAACATAACCCTAACCCTTGGTCCAATCGGAACCCTAACCGGATATCTAACCCTAGCCCTCAACATAACCCTAACCCTAGGTCCAATCGGAACCCTAACCGGATCTCTAACCCTAGCCCTCAACATAACCCTAACCATAGGTCCTATCGGAACCCTAACCGGATCTCTAACCCTAGCCCTAAACATAACCCTAATCGTAGGTCCAATCGGAACCCTAACCGGATCTCTAACCCTCGCCCTCAACATAACACTAACCCTAGGTCCTATCGGAACCCTAACCGGATCTCTAAACCTAGCCCTCAACATAACCCTAACCCTAGGTCCAATCGGAACCCTAACCGGATCTCTAACCCTAGCCCTCAACATAACCCTAACCCTAGGTCCAATCGGAACCTAAAACGGATATCTAACCCACGCCCTCAACATAACCCTAACCCTAGGTCCAATCGGAACCCTAACCGGATCTCTAACCCTAGCCCTCAACATAACCCTAACCCTAGGTCCAATCGGAACACTAACCGGATATCTAATCCTAGCCCTCAACATAACCCTAACCCTAGGTCCAATCGGAACCCTAACCGGATCTTTATCCCTAGCCCTCAACATATCCCTAACCCTAGGTCCAATCGGAACCCTAACCGGATCTCTAACCCTAGCCCTCAACATAACCCTAACACTAGGTCCAATCGGAACCCTAACCGGATCTCTAACCCTAGTCCTCAACATAACCTTAACCCTAGGTCCAATCGGAACCCTAACCGGATATCTAACCCTAGGCCTCAACATAACCCTAACCCTAGGTCCAATCGGAACCCTAACCGAATCTCTAACCCTAGCCCTCAAAATAACCCTAACCCTAGGTCCAATCGGAACCCAAACCGGATATCTAACCCTAGCCCTCAACATAACCCTAATCCTAGGTCCAATCGGAACCCTAACCGGATATCTAACCCTAGCCCTCAACATAACCCTAACCCTAGGTCCAATCGGAACCCTAACCGGATCTCTAAACCTAGCCCTCAACATAACCTTAACCCTAGGTCCAATCGGAACCCTAACCGGATCTCTAACCCTAGCCCTCAACATAACCCTAACCCTAGTTCCAATCGGAACCCTAACAGGATCTCTACCCCAGCCCTCAACATAACCCTAACCCTAGGTCCAATCGGAACCCTTACTTGATCTCTACCCCTCGCCCTCAACATAACCCTAACCCTAGGTCCAATCGGAACCCTAACCGGATCTCTACCCCTCGCCCTCAACATAACTCTAACCCTTGGTCCAATCGGAACCCTAACCGAATATCTAACCCTAGCCCTCAACATAACCCTAACCCTAGGTCCAATCGGAACCCTAACCGGATATCTAACCCTAGCCCTCAACATAACCCTAACCCTAGGTCCTATCGGAACCCTAACCGGATCTCTAAACCTAGCCCTCAACATAACCCTAACCCTAGGTCCAATCGGAACCCTAACCGGATCTCTAACCCTAGCCTTCAACATAACCTTAACCCTAGGTCCAATCGGAACCCAAATTGGATATCTAACCCTAGCCCTCAACATAACCCTAACCCTAGGTCCAATCGGAACCCTAACCGGATCTCTAACCCTAGCCCTCAAAATAACCCTAACCCTAGGTCCAATCGGAACCCTAACCGGATCTCTAACCCTAGCCCTCAACATAACCCTAACCCTAGGTCCAATCGGAACCCTAACCGGATCTCTAACCCTAGCCCTCAACATAACCCTAACCCTAGTTCCAATCGGAACCCTAACAGGATCTCTACCCCAGCCCTCAACATAACCCTAACCCTAGGTCCAATCGGAACCCTTACTTGATCTCTACCCCTCGCCCTCAACATAACCCTAACCCTAGGTCCAATCGGAACCCTAACCGGATCTCTACCCCTCGCCCTCAACATAACTCTAACCCTTGGTCCAATCGGAACCCTAACCGGATCTCTACCCCTCGCCCTCAACATAACCCTAACCCTAGGTCCAATCGGAACTCTAACCGGAACTCTAAACCTAGCCCTCAACATAACCCTAACCCTAGGTCCAATCGGAACCCTAACCGGATATCTAACCCTAGCCCTCAACATAACCCTAACCCTAGGTCCAATCGGAACCCTAACCGGATCTCTATCCCTAGCCCTCAACATAACCCTAACCCTAGGTCCAATCGGAACCCTAACCGGATCTCTAACCCTAGCCCTCAACATAACCCTAACCCTAGGTCCAATCGGAACCCTAACCGGATCTCTAACCCTAGCCCTCAACATAACCCTAAACCTAGTTCCAATCGGAACCCTAACAGGATCTCTACCCCAGTCCTCAACATAACCCTAACCCTAGGTCCAATCGGAACCCTTACTTGATCTCTACCCCTCGCCCTCAACATAACCCTAACCCTAGGTCCAATCGGAACCCTAACCGGATCTCTACCCCTCGCCCTCAACATAACTCTAACCCTTGGTCCAATCGGAACCCTAACCTAATATCTAACCCTAGCCCTCAACATAACCCTAACCCTAGGTCCAATCGGAACCCTAACCGGATCTCTACCCCTCGCCCTCAACATAACCCTAACCCTAGGTCCAATCGGAACTCTAACCGGAACTCTAAACCTAGCCCTCAACATAACCCTAACCCTAGGTCCAATCGGAACCCTAACCGGATATCTAACCCTAGCCCTCAACATAACCCTAACCTTAGGTCCAATCGGAACCCTAACCGGATCTCTATCCCTAGCCCTCAACATAACCCTAACCCTAGGTCCAATCTGAACCCTAACCGGATCTCTAACCCTAGCCCTCAACATAACCTTAACCCTAGGTCCAATCGGAACCCTAACCGGATCTCTAACCCTAGCCCTCAACATAACCCTAACCCTAGGTCCAATCGGAACCCTAAACGGATATCTAAACCGAGCCCTCAACATAACCCTAACCCTAGGTCCAATCGGAACCCAAAACGGATATCTAACCCTAGCCCTCAACATAACCCTATCCCTAGGTCCAATCGGAAACCTAACCGCATATCTAACCCACGCCCTCAACATAACCCTAACCCTAGGTCCAATCGGAACCCTAACCGGATCTCTAACCCTAGCCCTCAAAATAACCCTAACCCTAGGTCCAATCGGAACCCTAACCGGATATCTAACCCTAGCCCTCAACATAACCCTAAGACTAGGTCCAATCGGAAGCCTAACCGGATCTTTATCCCTAGCCCTCAACATATCCCTAACCCTAGGTCCAATCGGAACCTTATCCGGATCTCTAACCCTAGCCCTCAACATAACCCTAACCATAGGTCCTATCGAAACCCTAACCGGATCTCTAACCCTAGCCCTCAACATAACCCTAACCCTAGGTCCAATCGGAACCCTAACCGGATCTCTACCCCTCGCCCTCAACATAACTCTAACCCTTGGTCCAATCGGAACCCTAACCGGATCTCTACCCCTCGCCCTCAACATAACCCTAACCCTAGGTCCAATCGGAACTCTAACCGGAACTCTAAACCTAGCCCTCAACATAACCCTAACCCTAGGTCCAATCGGAACCCTAACCGGATATCTAACTCTAGCCCTAAACATAACCCTAACCCTAGGTCCAATCGGAACCCTAACCGGATCTCTATCCCTAGCCCTCAACATAACCCTAACCCTAGGTCCAATCGGAACTCTAACCGGAACTCTAAACCTAGCCCTCAACATAACCCTAACCCTAGGTCCAATCGGAACCCTAACCGGATCTCTAACCCTAGCCCTCAACATAACCCTAACCCTAGGTCCAATCTGAACCCTAACCGGATCTCTATCCCTAGCCCTCAACATATCCCTAACCCTAGGTCCAATCGGAACCCTAACCGGAACTCTAACCCTAGGCCTCAACATAACCCTAACCCTAGGTCCAATCGGAACCCTAACCAGATCTCTAACCCTAGCCCTCAACATAACCTTAACCCTAGGACCAATCGGAAACCTAAACGGATATCTAACCCTAGCCCTCAACATAACCCTAACCCTAGGTCCAATCGGAACCCAAAACAGATATCTAACCCTAGCCCTCAACATAACCCTAACCCTAGGCCCAATCGGAAACCTAACCACATATCTAACCCACGCCCTCAACATAACCCTAACCCTAGGTCCAATCGGAACACTAACCGGATATCTAATCCTAGCCCTCAACATAACCCTAACCCTAGGTCCAATCGGAACCCTAACCGGATCTTTATCCCTAGCCCTCAACATATCCCTAACCCTAGGTCCAATCGGAACCCTAACCGGATGTCTATCCCTAGCCCTCAACATATCCGTAACCCTAGGTCCAATCGGAACCCTAACCGGATCTCTATCCCTAGCCCTCAACCTAACACTAACCCTAGGTCCAATCGGAACCCTAACCGGATCTCTTACCCTAGCCCTCAACATAACCCTAACCCTAGGTTCAATCTGAATCCTAACCGGATCTCTAACCCTAGCACTCAACATAACCTTAACCCTAGGTCCAATCGGAAACTTAAACGGATATCTAACCCTAGCCCTCAACATAACCCTAACCCTAGGCCCAATCGGAAACCTAACCACATATCTAACCTACGCCCTCAACATAACCCTAACCCTTGGTCCAATCGGAACCCTAACCGGATATCTAACCCTAGCCCTCAACATAACCCTAACCCTAGGTCCAATAGGAACACTAACCGTATCTCTAACCCTAGCCCTCAACATAACCCTAACCCTAGGTCCAATCGAAACCCTAACCGGATCTTTATCCCTAGCCCTCAACATATCCCTAACCCTAGGTCCAATCGGAACACTAACCGGATCTCTAACCCTAGCCCTCAACATAACCCTAACCCTAGGTCCATTCTGAACCCTAACCTGATCTCTAACCCTAGCCCTCAACATAACCTTAACCCTAGGTCCAATCGGAATCCTAACCGGATCTCTAACCCTAGCCCTCAACATAACCCTAACCCTAGGTCCAATCGGAACCCTAACCGGATATCTAACCCTAGCTCTCAACATAACCCTAACCATAGGTCCTATCGGAACCCTAACCAGATCTCTAACCCTAGCCCTAAACATAACCCTAACCCTAGGTCCAATCGGAACCCTAACCGGATCTAACCCTCGCCCTCAACATAACCCTAACCCTAGGTCCAATCGGAACCCTAAGCGGATCTCTCACCCTCGGCCTCAACATAATCCTAACCCTAGGTCCAATCGGAACCCTAACTAGATCTCTAACCCTAGCCCTAAACATAACCCTAACCCTAGGTCCAATCGGAACCCTAACCGGATCTCTAACCCTAGCCCTCAAAATAACCCTAACCCTATGTCCAATCGGAACCCTAACCGGATATCTAACCCTAGCCCTCAACATAACCCTAACCCTAGGTCCAATCGGAACCCTAACCGGATCTCTATCCCTAGCCCTCAACATATCCCTAACCCTAGGTCCAATCGGAACCCTAACCGGATCTCTAACCCTAGCCCTCAACATAACCCTAACCCTAGGTCCAATCGGAACCCTAACCGGATATCTAACCCTAGCTCTCAACATAACCCTAACCATAGGTCCTATCGGAACCCTAACCAGATCTCTAACCCTAGCCCTAAACATAACCCTAACCCTAGGTCCAATCGGAACCCTAACCGGATCTAACCCTCGCCCTCAACATAACCCTAACCCTAGGTCCAATCGGAACCCTAAGCGGATCTCTCACCCTCGGCCTCAACATAATCCTAACCCTAGGTCCAATCGGAACCCTAACTAGATCTCTAACCCTAGCCCTAAACATAACCCTAACCCTAGGTCCAATCGGAACCCTAACCGGATCTCTAACCCTAGCCCTCAAAATAACCCTAACCCTATGTCCAATCGGAACCCTAACCGGATATCTAACCCTAGCCCTCAACATAACCCTAACCCTAGGTCCAATCGGAACCCTAACCGGATCTCTATCCCTAGCCCTCAACATATCCCTAACCCTAGGTCCAATCGGAACCCTAACCGGATCTCTAACCCTAGCCCTCAACATAACCCTAACCATAGGTCCTATCGAAACCCTAACCGGATCTCTAACCCTAGCCCTCAACATAACCCTAACCCTAGGTCCAATCGGAACCCTAACCGGATCTCTACCCCTCGCCCTCAACATAACTCTAACCCTTGGTCCAATCGGAACCCTAACCGGATCTCTACCCCTCGCCCTCAACATAACCCTAACCCTAGGTCCAATCGGAACTCTAACCGGAACTCTAAACCTAGCCCTCAACATAACCCTAACCCTAGGTCCAATCGGAACCCTAACAGGATATCTAACTCTAGCCCTAAACATAACCCTAACCCTAGGTCCAATCGGAACCCTAACCGGATCTCTATCCCTAGCCCTCAACATAACCCTAACCCTAGGTCCAATCGGAACTCTAACCGGAACTCTAAACCTAGCCCTCAACATAACCCTAACCCTAGGTCCAATCGGAACCCTAACCGGATCTCTAACCCTAGCCCTCAACATAACCCTAACCCTAGGTCCAATCTGAACCCTAACCGGATCTCTATCCCTAGCCCTCAACATATCCCTAACCCTAGGTCCAATCGGAACCCTAACCGGAACTCTAACCCTAGGCCTCAACATAACCCTAACCCTAGGTCCAATCGGAACCCTAACCAGATCTCTAACCCTAGCCCTCAACATAACCTTAACCCTAGGACCAATCGGAAACCTAAACGGATATCTAACCCTAGCCCTCAACATAACCCTAACCCTAGGTCCAATCGGAACCCAAAACAGATATCTAACCCTAGCCCTCAACATAACCCTAACCCTAGGCCCAATCGGAAACCTAACCACATATCTAACCCACGCCCTCAACATAACCCTAACCCTAGGTCCAATCGGAACACTAACCGGATATCTAATCCTAGCCCTCAACATAACCCTAACCCTAGGTCCAATCGGAACCCTAACCGGATCTTTATCCCTAGCCCTCAACATATCCCTAACCCTAGGTCCAATCGGAACCCTAACCGGATGTCTATCCCTAGCCCTCAACATATCCGTAACCCTAGGTCCAATCGGAACCCTAACCGGATCTCTATCCCTAGCCCTCAACCTAACACTAACCCTAGGTCCAATCGGAACCCTAACCGGATCTCTTACCCTAGCCCTCAACATAACCCTAACCCTAGGTTCAATCTGAATCCTAACCGGATCTCTAACCCTAGCACTCAACATAACCTTAACCCTAGGTCCAATCGGAAACTTAAACGGATATCTAACCCTAGCCCTCAACATAACCCTAACCCTAGGCCCAATCGGAAACCTAACCACATATCTAACCCACGCCCTCAACATAACCCTAACCCTTGGTCCAATCGGAACCCTAACCGGATATCTAACCCTAGCCCTCAACATAACCCTAACCCTAGGTCCAATAGGAACACTAACCGTATCTCTAACCCTAGCCCTCAACATAACCCTAACCCTAGGTCCAATCGAAACCCTAACCGGATCTTTATCCCTAGCCCTCAACATATCCCTAACCCTAGGTCCAATCGGAACACTAACCGGATCTCTAACCCTAGCCCTCAACATAACCCTAACCCTAGGTCCATTCTGAACCCTAACCTGATCTCTAACCCTAGCCCTCAACATAACCTTAACCCTAGGTCCAATCGGAACCCTAACCGGATCTCTAACCCTAGCCCTCAACATAACCCTAACCCTAGGTCCAATCGGAACCCTAACCGGATATCTAACCCTAGCTCTCAACATAACCCTAACCATAGGTCCTATCGGAACCCTAACCAGATCTCTAACCCTAGCCCTAAACATAACCCTAACCCTAGGTCCAATCGGAACCCTAACCGGATCTAACCCTCGCCCTCAACATAACCCTAACCCTAGGTCCAATCGGAACCCTAAGCGGATCTCTCACCCTCGGCCTCAACATAATCCTAACCCTAGGTCCAATCGGAACCCTAACTAGATCTCTAACCCTAGCCCTAAACATAACCCTAACCCTAGGTCCAATCGGAACCCTAACCGGATCTCTAACCCTCGCCCTCAAAATAACCCTAACCCTAGGTCCAATCGGAACCCTAACCGGATCTCTAACCCTAGCCCTCAACATAACCTTAACCCTAGGTCCAATCGTAACCCTAACCGGATCTCTAACCCTAGCCCTCAACATAACCCTAACCCTAGGTCCAATCGGAACCCTAAACGGATATCTAAACCGAGCCCTCAACATAACCCTAACCCTAGGTCCAATCGGAACCCAAAACGGATATCTAACCCTAGCCCTCAACATAACCCTATCCCTAGGTCCAATCGGAAACCTAACCGCATATCTAACCCACGCCCTCAACATAACCCTAACCCTAGGTCCAATCGGAACCCTAACCGGATCTCTAACCCTAGCCCTCAAAATAACCCTAACCCTAGGTCCAATCGGAACCCTAACCGGATATCTAACCCTAGCCCTCAACATAACCCTAAGACTAGGTCCAATCGGAAGCCTAACCGGATCTTTATCCCTAGCCCTCAACATATCCCTAACCCTAGGTCCAATCGGAACCTTATCCGGATCTCTAACCCTAGCCCTCAACATAACCCTAACCATAGGTCCTATCGAAACCCTAACCGGATCTCTAACCCTAGCCCTCAACATAACCCTAACCCTAGGTCCAATCGGAACCCTAACCGGATCTCTACCCCTCGCCCTCAACATAACTCTAACCCTTAGTCCAATCGGAACCCTAACCGGATCTCTACCCCTCGCCCTCAACATAACCCTAACCCTAGGTCCAATCGGAACTCTAACCGGAACTCTAAACCTAGCCCTCAACATAACCCTAACCCTAGGTCCAATCGGAACCCTAACCGGATATCTAACTCTAGCCCTAAACATAACCCTAACCCTAGGTCCAATCGGAACCCTAACCGGATCTCTATCCCTAGCCCTCAACATAACCCTAACCCTAGGTCCAATCGGAACTCTAACCGGAACTCTAAACCTAGCCCTCAACATAACCCTAACCCTAGGTCCAATCGGAACCCTAACCGGATCTCTAACCCTAGCCCTCAACATAACCCTAACCCTAGGTCCAATCTGAACCCTAACCGGATCTCTATCCCTAGCCCTCAACATATCCCTAACCCTAGGTCCAATCGGAACCCTAACCGGAACTCTAACCCTAGGCCTCAACATAACCCTAACCCTAGGTCCAATCGGAACCCTAACCAGATCTCTAACCCTAGCCCTCAACATAACCTTAACCCTAGGACCAATCGGAAACCTAAACGGATATCTAACCCTAGCCCTCAACATAACCCTAACCCTAGGTCCAATCGGAACCCAAAACAGATATCTAACCCTAGCCCTCAACATAACCCTAACCCTAGGCCCAATCGGAAACCTAACCACATATCTAACCCACGCCCTCAACATAACCCTAACCCTAGGTCCAATCGGAACACTAACCGGATATCTAATCCTAGCCCTCAACATAACCCTAACCCTAGGTCCAATCGGAACCCTAACCGGATCTTTATCCCTAGCCCTCAACATATCCCTAACCCTAGGTCCAATCGGAACCCTAACCGGATGTCTATCCCTAGCCCTCAACATATCCGTAACCCTAGGTCCAATCGGAACCCTAACCGGATCTCTATCCCTAGCCCTCAACCTAACACTAACCCTAGGTCCAATCGGAACCCTAACCGGATCTCTTACCCTAGCCCTCAACATAACCCTAACCCTAGGTTCAATCTGAATCCTAACCGGATCTCTAACCCTAGCACTCAACATAACCTTAACCCTAGGTCTAATCGGAAACTTAAACGGATATCTAACCCTAGCCCTCAACATAACCCTAACCCTAGGCCCAATCGGAAACCTAACCACATATCTAACCCACGCCCTCAACATAACCCTAACCCTTGGTCCAATCGGAACCCTAACCGGATATCTAACCCTAGCCCTCAACATAACCCTAACCCTAGGTCCAATAGGAACACTCACCGTATCTCTAACCCTAGCCCTCAACATAACCCTAACCCTAGGTCCAATCGAAACCCTAACCGGATCTTTATCCCTAGCCCTCAACATATCCCTAACCCTAGGTCCAATCGGAACACTAACCGGATCTCTAACCCTAGCCCTCAACATAACCCTAACCCTAGGTCCATTCTGAACCCTAACCTGATCTCTAACCCTAGCCCTCAACATAACCTTAACCCTAGGTCCAATCGGAACCCTAACCGGATCTCTAACCCTAGCCCTCAACATAACCCTAACCCTAGGTCCAATCGGAACCCTAACCGGATATCTAACCCTAGCTCTCAACATAACCCTAACCATAGGTCCTATCGGAACCCTAACCAGATCTCTAACCCTAGCCCTAAACATAACCCTAACCCTAGGTCCAATCGGAACCCTAACCGGATCTAACCCTCGCCCTCAACATAACCCTAACCCTAGGTCCAATCGGAACCCTAAGCGGATCTCTCACCCTCGGCCTCAACATAATCCTAACCCTAGGTCCAATCGGAACCCTAACTAGATCTCTAACCCTAGCCCTAAACATAACCCTAACCCTAGGTCCAATCGGAACCCTAACCGGATCTCTAACCCTCGCCCTCAACATAACCCTAACCCTAGGTCCAATCGGAGCCCTAACCGGATCTCTAACCCTAGCCCTCAAAATAACCCTAACCCTATGTCCAATCGGAACCCTAACCGGATATCTAACCCTAGCCCTCAACATAACCCTAACCCTAGGTCCAATCGGAACCCTAACCGGATCTCTATCCCTAGCCCTCAACATATCCCTAACCCTAGGTCCAATCGGAACCCTAACCGGATCTCTAACCCTAGCCCTCAACATAACCCTAACCATAGGTCCTATCGGAACCCTAACCGGATCTCTAACCCTAGCCCTCAACATAACCCTAACCCTAGGTCCAATCGGAACCCTAACCGGATCTCTACCCCTCGCCCTCAACATAACTCTAACCCTTGGTCCAATCGGAACCCTAACCGGATCTCTACCCCTCGCCCTCAACATAACCCTAACCCTAGGTCCAATCGGAACTCTAACCGGAACTCTAAACCTAGCCCTCAACATAACCCTAACCCTAGGTCCAATCGGAACCCTAACCGGATATCTAACTCTAGCCCTAAACATAACCCTAACCCTAGGTCCAATCGGAACCCTAACCGGATCTCTATCCCTAGCCCTCAACATAACCCTAACCCTAGGTCCAATCGGAACTCTAACCGGAACTCTAAACCTAGCCCTCAACATAACCCTAACCCTAGGTCCAATCGGAACCCTAACCGGATCTCTAACCCTAGCCCTCAACATAACCCTAACCCTAGGTCCAATCTGAACCCTAACCGGATCTCTATCCCTAGCCCTCAACATATCCCTAACCCTAGGTCCAATCGGAACCCTAACCGGAACTCTAACCCTAGGCCTCAACATAACCCTAACCCTAGGTCCAATCGGAACCCTAACCAGATCTCTAACCCTAGCCCTCAACATAACCTTAACCCTAGGACCAATCGGAAACCTAAACGGATATCTAACCCTAGCCCTCAACATAACCCTAACCCTAGGTCCAATCGGAACCCAAAACAGATATCTAACCCTAGCCCTCAACATAACCCTAACCCTAGGCCCAATCGGAAACCTAACCACATATCTAACCCACGCCCTCAACATAACCCTAACCCTAGGTCCAATCGGAACACTAACCGGATATCTAATCCTAGCCCTCAACATAACCCTAACCCTAGGTCCAATCGGAACCCTAACCGGATCTTTATCCCTAGCCCTCAACATATCCCTAACCCTAGGTCCAATCGGAACCCTAACCGGATGTCTATCCCTAGCCCTCAACATATCCGTAACCCTAGGTCCAATCGGAACCCTAACCGGATCTCTATCCCTAGCCCTCAACCTAACACTAACCCTAGGTCCAATCGGAACCCTAACCGGATCTCTTACCCTAGCCCTCAACATAACCCTAACCCTAGGTTCAATCTGAATCCTAACCGGATCTCTAACCCTAGCACTCAACATAACCTTAACCCTAGGTCCAATCGGAAACTTAAACGGATATCTAACCCTAGCCCTCAACATAACCCTAACCCTAGGCCCAATCGGAAACCTAACCACATATCTAACCCACGCCCTCAACATAACCCTAACCCTTGGTCCAATCGGAACCCTAACCGGATATCTAACCCTAGCCCTCAACATAACCCTAACCCTAGGTCCAATAGGAACACTAACCGTATCTCTAACCCTAGCCCTCAACATAACCCTAACCCTAGGTCCAATCGAAACCCTAACCGGATCTTTATCCCTAGCCCTCAACATATCCCTAACCCTAGGTCCAATCGGAACACTAACCGGATCTCTAACCCTAGCCCTCAACATAACCCTAACCCTAGGTCCATTCTGAACCCTAACCTGATCTCTAACCCTAGCCCTCAACATAACCTTAACCCTAGGTCCAATCGGAACCCTAACCGGATCTCTAACCCTAGCCCTCAACATAACCCTAACCCTAGGTCCAATCGGAACCCTAACCGGATATCTAACCCTAGCTCTCAACATAACCCTAACCATAGGTCCTATCGGAACCCTAACCAGATCTCTAACCCTAGCCCTAAACATAACCCTAACCCTAGGTCCAATCGGAACCCTAACCGGATCTAACCCTCGCCCTCAACATAACCCTAACCCTAGGTCCAATCGGAACCCTAAGCGGATCTCTCACCCTCGGCCTCAACATAATCCTAACCCTAGGTCCAATCGGAACCCTAACTAGATCTCTAACCCTAGCCCTAAACATAACCCTAACCCTAGGTCCAATCGGAACCCTAACCGGATCTCTAACCCTCGCCCTCAACATAACCCTAACCCTAGGTCCAATCGGAACCCTAACCGGATCTCTAACCCTAGCCCTCAAAATAACCCTAACCCTATGTCCAATCGGAACCCTAACCGGATATCTAACCCTAGCCCTCAACATAACCCTAACCCTAGGTCCAATCGGAACCCTAACCGGATCTCTATCCCTAGCCCTCAACATATCCCTAACCCTAGGTCCAATCGGAACCCTAACCGGATCTCTAACCCTAGGCCTCAACATAACCCTAACCCTAGGTCCAATTGGAACCCTAACCGGATCTCTAACCCTAGCCCTCAACATAACCTTAACCCTAGGTCCAATCGGAACCCTAACCGGATCTCTATCCCTAGCCCTCAACCTAACACTAACCCTAGGTCCAATCGGAACCCTAACCGGATCTCTAACCCTAGCCCTCAACATAACCCTAACCCTAGGTTCAATCTGAATCCTAACCGGATCTCTAACCCTAGCACTCAACATAACCTTAACCCTAGGTCCAATCGGAAACTTAAACGGATATCTAACCCTAGCCCTCAACATAACCCTAACCCTAGGTCCAATCGGAACCCAAAACGGATATCTAACCCTAGCCCTCAACATAACACTAACCCTAGGCCCAATCGGAAACCTAACCACATATCTAACCCACGCCCTCAACATAACCCTAACCCTTGGTCCAATCGGAACCCTAACCGGATATCTAACCCTAGCCCTCAACATAACCCTAACCCTAGGTCCAATAGGAACCCTAACCGGATCTCTAACCCTAGCCCTCAACATAACCCTAACCCTAGGTCCAATCGGAACCCTAACCGGATCTTTATCCCTAGCCCTCAACATATCCCTAACCCTAGGTCCAATCGGAACCCTAACCGGGTCTCTATCCTTAGCCCTCAACCTAACACTAACCCTAGGTCCAATCGGAACCCTAACCGGATCTCTAACCCTAGCCCTCAACATAACCCTAACCCTAGGTTCAATCTGAACCCTAGCCGGATCTCTAACCCTAGCACTCAACATAACCTTAACCCTAGGACCAATCGGAAACCTAAACGGATATCTAACCCTAGCCCTCAACATAACCCTAACCCTAGGTCCAATCGGAACCCAAAACAGATATCTAACCCTAGCCCTCAACATAACCCTAACCCTAGGCCCAATCTGAAACCTAACCACATATCTAACCCACGCCCTCAACATAACCCTAACCCTAGGTCCAATCGGAACACTAACCGGATATCTAATCCTAGCCCTCAACATAACCCTAACCCTAGGTCCAATCGGAACCCAAACCGGATCTTTATCCCTAGCCCTCAACATATCCCTAACCCTAGGCACAATCGGAACCCTAACCGGATCTCTAACCCTAGCCGTCAACATAACCCTAACACTAGGTCCAATCGGAACCCTAACCGGATCTCTAACCCTAGTCCTCCACATAACCTTAACCCTAGGTCCAATCGGAACCCTAACCGGATCTCTAACCCTAGCCCTCAACATAACCCTAACCCTAGGTCCAATCGGAACCCTAACTGGATTTCTAACCCTAGCCCTCAACATAACCCTAACCCTAGGTCCAATCGGAACCCTAACAGGATCTCTACCCCAGCCCTCAACATAACCCTAACCCTAGGTCCAATCGGAACACTTACTGGATCTCTACCCCTCGCCCTCAACATAACCCTAACCCTAGGTCCAATCGGAACGCTAACCGGATCTCTACCCCTCGCCCTCAACATAACCCTAACCCTTGGTCCAATCGGAACCCTAACCGGATATCTAACCCTAGCCCTCAACATAACCCTAACCCTAGGTCCAATCGGAACCCTAACCGGATCTCTAACCCTAGCCCTCAACATAACCCTAACCATAGGTCCTATCGGAACCCTAACCGGATCTCTAACCCTAGCCCTAAACATAACCCTAATCGTAGGTCCAATCGGAACCCTAACCGGATCTCTAACCCTCGCCCTCAACATAACACTAACCCTAGGTCCTATCGGAACCCTAACCGGATCTCTAAACCTAGCCCTCAACATAACCCTAACCCTAGGTCCAATCGGAACCCTAACCGGATCTCTAACCCTAGCCCTCAACATAACCCTAACCCTAGGTCCAATCGGAACCTAAAACGGATATCTAACCCACGCCCTCAACATAACCCTAACCCTAGGTCCAATCGGAACCCTAACCGGATCTCTAACCCTAGCCCTCAACATAACCCTAACCCTAGGTCCAATCGGAACACTAACCGGATATCTAATCCTAGCCCTCAACATAACCCTAACCCTAGGTCCAATCGGAACCCTAACCGGATCTTTATCCCTAGCCCTCAACATATCCCTAACCCTAGGTCCAATCGGAACCCTAACCGGATCTCTAAGCCTAGCCCTCAACATAACCCTAACACTAGGTCCAATCGGAACCCTAACCGGATCTCTAACCCTAGTCCTCAACATAACCTTAACCCTAGGTCCAATCGGAACCCTAACCGGATATCTAACCCTAGGCCTCAACATAACCCTAACCCTAGGTCCAATCGGAACCCTAACCGAATCTCTAACCCTAGCCCTCAAAATAACCCTAACCCTAGGTCCAATCGGAACCCAAACCGGATATCTAACCCTAGCCCTCAACATAACCCTAACCCTAGGTCCAATCGGAACCCTAACCGGATATCTAACCCTAGCCCTCAACATAACCCTAACCCTAGGTCCAATCGGAACCCTAACCGGATCTCTAAACCTAGCCCTCAACATAACCTTAACCCTAGGTCCAATCGGAACCCTAACCGGATCTCTAACCCTAGCCCTCAACATAACCCTAACCCTAGTTCCAATCGGAACCCTAACAGGATCTCTACCCCAGCCCTCAACATAACCCTAACCCTAGGTCCAATCGGAACCCTTACTTGATCTCTACCCCTCGCCCTCAACATAACCCTAACCCTAGGTCCAATCGGAACCCTAACCGGATCTCTACCCCTCGCCCTCAACATAACTCTAACCCTTGGTCCAATCGGAACCCTAACCGAATATCTAACCCTAGCCCTCAACATAACCCTAACCCTAGGTCCAATCGGAACCCTAACCGGATATATAACCCTAGCCCTCAACATAACCCTAACCCTAGGTCCTATCGGAACCCTAACCGGATCTCTAAACCTAGCCCTCAACATAACCCTAACCCTAGGTCCAATCGGAACCCTAACCGGATCTCTAACCCTAGCCTTCAACATAACCTTAACCCTAGGTCCAATCGGAACCCAAATTGGATATCTAACCCTAGCCCTCAACATAACCCTAACCCTAGGTCCAATCGGAACCCTAACCGGATCTCTAACCCTAGCCCTCAAAATAACCCTAACCCTAGGTCCAATCGGAACCCTAACCGGATCTCTAACCCTAGCCCTCAACATAACCCTAACCCTAGGTCCAATCGGAACCCTAACCGGATCTCTAACCCTAGCCCTCAACATAACCCTAACCCTAGTTCCAATCGGAACCCTAACAGGATCTCTACCCCAGCCCTCAACATAACCCTAACCCTAGGTCCAATCGGAACCCTTACTTGATCTCTACCCCTCGCCCTCAACATAACCCTAACCCTAGGTCCAATCGGAACCCTAACCGGATCTCTACCCCTCGCCCTCAACATAACTCTAACCCTTGGTCCAATCGGAACCCTAACCGGATCTCTACCCCTCGCCCTCAACATAACCCTAACCCTAGGTCCAAACGGAACTCTAACCGGAACTCTAAACCTAGCCCTCAACATAACCCTAACCCTAGGTCCAATCGGAACCCTAACCGGATATCTAACCCTAGCCCTCAACATAACCCTAACCCTAGGTCCAATCGGAACCCTAACCGGATCTCTATCCCTAGCCCTCAACATAACCCTAACCCTAGGTCCAATCGGAACCCTAACCGGATCTCTAACCCTAGCCCTCAACATAACCCTAACCCTAGGTCCAATCGGAACCCTAACCGGATCTCTAACCCTAGCCCTCAACATAACCCTAAACCTAGTTCCAATCGGAACCCTAACAGGATCTCTACCCCAGCCCTCAACATAACCCTAACCCTAGGTCCAATCGGAACCCTTACTTGATCTCTACCCCTCGCCCTCAACATAACCCTAACCCTAGGTCCAATCGGAACCCTAACCGGATCTCTACCCCTCGCCCTCAACATAACTCTAACCCTTGGTCCAATCGGAACCCTAACCGAATATCTAACCCTAGCCGTCAACATAACCCTAACCCTAGGTCCAATCGGAACCCTAACCGGATCTCTACCCCTCGCCCTCAACATAACCCTAACCCTAGGTCCAATCGGAACTCTAACCGGAACTCTAAACCTAGCCCTCAACATAACCCTAACCCTAGGTCCAATCGGAACCCTAACCGGATATCTAACCCTAGCCCTCAACATAACCCTAACCTTAGGTCCAATCGGAACCCTAACCGGATCTCTATCCCTAGCCCTCAACATAACCCTAACCCTAGGTCCAATCTGAACCCTAACCGGATCTCTAACCCTAGCCCTCAACATAACCTTAACCCTAGGTCCAATCGGAACCCTAACCGGATCTCTAACCCTAGCCCTCAACATAACCCTAACCCTAGGTCCAATCGGAACCCTAAACGGATATCTAAACCGAGCCCTCAACATAACCCTAACCCTAGGTCCAATCGGAACCCAAAACGGATATCTAACCCTAGCCCTCAACATAACCCTATCCCTAGGTCCAATCGGAAACCTAACCGCATATCTAACCCACGCCCTCAACATAACCCTAACCCTAGGTCCAATCGGAACCCTAACCGGATCTCTAACCCTAGCCCTCAAAATAACCCTAACCCTAGGTCCAATCGGAACCCTAACCGGATATCTAACCCTAGCCCTCAACATAACCCTAAGACTAGGTCCAATCGGAAGCCTAACCGGATCTTTATCCCTAGCCCTCAACATATCCCTAACCCTAGGTCCAATCGGAACCTTATCCGGATCTCTAACCCTAGCCCTCAACATAACCCTAACCATAGGTCCTATCGAAACCCTAACCGGATCTCTAACCCTAGCCCTCAACATAACCCTAACCCTAGGTCCAATCGGAACCCTAACCGGATCTCTACCCCTCGACCTCAACATAACTCTAACCCTTGGTCCAATCGGAACCCTAACCGGATCTCTACCCCTCGCCCTCAACATAACCCTAACCCTAGGTCCAATCGGAACTCTAACCGGAACTCTAAACCTAGCCCTCAACATAACCCTAACCCTAGGTCCAATCGGAACCCTAACCGGATATCTAACTCTAGCCCTAAACATAACCCTAACCCTAGGTCCAATCGGAACCCTAACCGGATCTCTATCCCTAGCCCTCAACATAACCCTAACCCTAGGTCCAATCGGAACTCTAACCGGAACTCTAAACCTAGCCCTCAACATAACCCTAACCCTAGGTCCAATCGGAACCCTAACCGGATCTCTAACCCTAGCCCTCAACATAACCCTAACCCTAGGTCCAATCTGAACCCTAACCGGATCTCTATCCCTAGCCCTCAACATATCCCTAACCCTAGGTCCAATCGGAACCCTAACCGGAACTCTAACCCTAGGCCTCAACATAACCCTAACCCTAGGTCCAATCGGAACCCTAACCAGATCTCTAACCCTAGCCCTCAACATAACCTTAACCCTAGGTCCAATCGGAACCCTAACCGGATCTCTATCCCTAGCCCTCAACCTAACACTAACCCTAGGTCCAATCGGAACCCTAACCGGATCTCTAACCCTAGCCCTCAACATATCCCTAACCCTAGGTTCAATCTGAATCCTAACCGGATCTCTAACCCTAGCACTCAACATAACCTTAACCCTAGGTCCAATCGGAAACTTAAACGGATATCTAACCCTAGCCCTCAACATAACCCTAACCCTAGGTCCAATCGGAACCCAAAACGGATATCTAACCCTAGCCCTCAACATAACCCTAACCCTAGGTACAATCGGAACACTAACCGGATATCTAATCCTAGCCCTCAACATAACCCTAACCCTAGGTCCAATCGGAACCCTAACCGGATCTCTAACCATAGCCGTCAACATAACCCTAACACTAGGTCCAATCGGAACCCTAACCGGATCTCTAACCCTAGTCCTCAACATAACCTTAACCCTAGGTCCAATCGGAACCCTAACCGGATCTCTAACCCTAGCCCTCAACATAACCCTAACCCTAGGTCCAATCGGAACCCTAACTGGATTTCTAACCCTAGCCCTCAACATAACCCTAACCCTAGATCCAATCGGAACCCTAACAGGATCTCTACCCCAGCCCTCAACATAACCCTAACCCTAGGTCCAATCGGAACCCTTACTGGATCTCTACCCCTCGCCCTCAACATAACCCTAACCCTTGGTCCAATCGGAACCCTAACCGGATATCTAACCCTAGCCCTCAACATAACCCTAACCCTAGGTCCAATCGGAACCCTAACCGGATCTCTAACCCTACCCCTCAACATAACCCTAACCATAGGTCCAATCGGAACCCTAACCAGATCTCTAACCCTAGCCCTAAACATAACCCTAACCCTTGGTCCAATCGGAACCCTAACCGGATATCTAACCCTCGCCCTCAACATAACCCTAACCCTAGGTCCAATCGGAACCCTAACCGGATCTCTACCCCTCGCCCTCAACATAACCCTAACCCTTGGTCCAATCGGAACCCTAACCGGATATCTAACCCTAGCCCTCAACATAACCCTAACCCTAGGTCCAATCGGAACCCTAACCGGATCTCTAACCCTAGCCCTCAACATAACCCTAACCCTAGGTCCAATCGGAACCCAAAACGGATATCTAACCCACGCCCTCAACATAACCCTAACCCTAGGTCCAATCGGAACCCTAACCGGATCTCTAACCCTAGCCCTCAACATAACCCTAACCCTAGGTCCAATCGGAACCCTAACCGGATCTTTATCCCTAGCCCTCAACATATCCCTAACCCTAGGTCCAATCGGAACCCTAACAGGATCTCTAACCCTAGCCCTCAACATAACCCTAACACTAGGTCCAATCGGAACCCTAACCGGATCTCTACCCCTCGCCCTCAACATAACCCTAACCCTTGGTCCAATCGGAACCCTAACCGGATATCTAACCCTAGCCCTCAACATAACCCTAACCCTAGGTCCAATAGGAACCCTAACCGGATCTCTAACCCTAGCCCTCAACATAACCCTAACCATAGGTCCTATCGGAACCCTAACCGGATCTCTAACCCTAGCCCTAAACATAACCCTAATCGTAGGTCCAATCGGAACCCTAACCGGATCTCTAACCCTCGCCCTCAACATAACACTAACCCTAGGTCCTATCGGAACCCTAACCGGATCTCTAAACCTAGCCCTCAACATAACCCTAACCCTAGGTCCAATCGGAACCCTAACCGGATCTCTAACCCTAGCCCTCAACATAACCCTAACCCTAGGTCCAATCGGAACCCAAAACGGATATCTAACCCACGCCCTCAACATAACCCTAACCCTAGGTCCAATCGGAACCCTAACCGGATCTCTAACCCTAGCCCTCAACATAACCCTAATCCTAGGTCCAATCGGAACACTAACCGGATATCTAATCCTAGCCCTCAACATAACCCTAACCCTAGGTCCAATCGGAACCCTAACCGGATCTTTATCCCTAGCCCTCAACATATCCCTAACCCTAGGTCCAATCGGAACCCTAACCGGATCTCTAACCCTAGCCCTCAACATAACCCTAACACTAGGTCCAATCGGAACCCTAACCGGATCTCTAACCCTAGTCCTCAACATAACCTTAACCCTAGGTCCAATCGGAACCCTAACCGGATATCTAACCCTAGGCCTCAACATAACCCTAACCCTCGGTACAATCGGAACCCTAACCGAATCTCTAACCCTGGCCCTCAAAATAACCCTAACCCTATGTCCAATCGGAACCCTAACCGGATCTCTAACCCTAGCCCTCAACATAACCCTAAACCTAGGTCCAATCGGAACCCTAACCGGATATCTAACCCTAGCCCTCAACATAACCCTAACCCTAGGTCCAATCGGAACCCTAACCGGATCTCTAACCCTAGCCCTCAACATAACCCTAACCCTAGGTCCAATCGGAACCCTAACCGGATCTCTAACCCTAGCCCTCAACATAACCCTAACCCTAGTTCCAATCGGAACCCTAACAGGATCTCTACCCCAGCCCTCAACATAACCCTAACCCTAGGTCCAATCGGAACCCTTACTTGATCTCTACCCCTCGCCCTCAACATAACCCTAACCCTAGGTCCAATCGGAACCCTAACCGGATCTCTACCCCTCGCCCTCAACATAACTCTAACCCTTGGTCCAATCGGAACCCTAACCGAATATCTAACCCTAGCCCTCAACATAACCCTAACCCTAGGTCCAATCGGAACCCTAACCGGATATCTAACCCTAGCCCTCAACATAACCCTAACCCTAGGTCCTATCGGAACCCTAACCGGATCTCTAAACCTAGCCCTCAACATAACCCTAACCCTAGGTCCAATCGGAACCCTAACCGGATCTCTAACCCTAGCCTTCAACATAACCTTAACCCTAGGTCCAATCGGAACCCAAAACGGATATCTAACCCTAGCCCTCAACATAACCCTAACCCTAGGTCCAATCGGAAACCTAACCGGAATCTAACCCTCGCCCTCAACATAACCCTAACCCTAGGTCCAATCGGAACCCTAACCGGATCTCTAACCCTAGCCCTCAATATAACCCTAACCCTAGGTCCAATCGGAACCCTAACCGGATATCTAACCCTAGCCCTCAACATAACCCTAACCCTAGGTCCTATCGGAACCCTAACCGGATCTCTAACCCTAGCCCTCAATATAACCCTAACCCTAGGTCCAATCGGAACCCTAACCGGATCTCTAACCCTAGCCCTCAACCTAACACTAACCCTAGGTCCAATCGGAACCCTAACCGGATCTCTAACCCTAGCCCTCAACATAACCCTAACCCTAGGTTCAATCTGAATCCTAACCGGATCTCTAACCCTAGCACTCAACATAACCTTAACCCTAGGTCCAATCGGAAACTTAAACGGATATCTAACCCTAGCCCTCAACATAACCCTAACCCTAGGTCCAATCGGAACCCAAAACGGATATCTAACCCTAGCCCTCAACATAACCCTAACCCTAGGCCCAATCGGAAACCTAACCACATATCTAACCCACGCCCTCAACATAACCCTAACCCTAGGTCCAATCGGAACACTAACCGGATATCTAATCCTAGCCCTCAACATAACCCTAACCCTAGGTCCAATCGGAACCCTAACCGGATCTTTATCCCTAGCCCTCAACATATCCCTAACCCTAGGTCCAATCGGTACCCTAACCGGATCTCTAACCCTAGCCGTCAACATAACCTTAACACTAGGTCCAATCGGAACCCTAACCGGATCTCTAACCCTAGTCCTCAACATAACCTTAACCCTAGGTCCAATCGGAACCCTAACCGGATCTCTAACCCTAGCCCTCAACATAACCCTAACCCTAGGTCCAATCGGAACCCTAACTGGATTTCTAACCCTAGCCCTCAACATAACCCTAACCCTAGAATCAATCGGAACCCTAACAGGATCTCTACCCCAGCCCTCAACATAACCCTAACCCTAGGTCCAATCGGAACCCTTACTGGATCTCTACCCCTCGCCCTCAACATAACCCTAACCCTAGGTCCAATCGGAACCCTAACCGGATCTCTATCCCTAGCCCTCAACATAAACCTAACCCTAGGTCCAATCGGAACCCTAACCGGATCTCTAACCCTAGCCCTCAACATAACCCTAACCCTAGGTCCAATCTGAACCCTAACCGGATCTCTATCCCTAGCCCTCAACATATCCCTAACCCTAGGTCCAATCGGAACCCTAACCAGATCTCTAACCCTAGCCCTCAACATAACCTTAACCCTAGGTCCAATCGGAACCCTAACCGGATCTCTATCCCTAGCCCTCAACCTAACACTAACCCTAGGTCCAATCGGAACCCTAACCGGATCTCTAACCCTAGCCCTCAACATAACCCTAACCCTAGGTTCAATCTGAATCCTAACCGGATCTCTAACCCTAGCACTCAACATAACCTTAACCCTAGGTCCAATCGGAAACTTAAACGGATATCTAACCCTAGCCCTCAACATAACCCTAACCCTAGGTCCAATCGGAACCCAAAACGGATATCTAACCCTAGCCCTCAACATAACCCTAACCCTAGGTACAATCGGAACACTAACCGGATATCTAATCCTAGCCCTCAACATAACCCTAACCCTAGGTCCAATCGGAACCCTAACCGGATCTTTATCCCTAGCCCTCAACATATCCCTAACCCTAGGTCCAATCGGAACCCTAACCGGATCTCTAACCATAGCCGTCAACATAACCCTAACACTAGGTCCAATCGGAACCCTAACCGGATCTCTAACCCTAGTCCTCAACATAACCTTAACCCTAGGTCCAATCGGAACCCTAACCGGATCTCTAACCCTAGCCCTCAACATAACCCTAACCCTAGGTCCAATCAGAACCCTAACTGGATTTCTAACCCTAGCCCTCAACATAACCCTAACCCTAGATCCAATCGGAACCCTAACAGGATCTCTACCCCAGCCCTCAACATAACACTAACCCTAGGTCCAATCGGAACCCTTACTGGATCTCTACCCCTCGCCCTCAACATAACCCTAACCCTAGGTCCAATCGGAACCCTAACCGGATCTCTACCCCTCGCCCTCAACATAACCCTAACCCTTGGTCCAATCGGAACCCTAACCGGATATCTAACCCTAGGCCTCAACATAACCCTAACCCTCGGTCCAATCGGAACCCTAACCGAATCTCTAACCCTGGCCCTCAAAATAACCCTAACCCTATGTCCAATCGGAACCCTAACCGGATCTCTAACCCTAGCCCTCAACATAACCCTAACCCTAGGTCCAATCGGAACCCTAACCGGATATCTAACCCTAGCCCTCAACATAACCCTAACCCTAGGTCCAATCGGAACCCTAACCGGATCTCTAACCCTAGCCCTCAACATAACCCTAACCCTAGGTCCAATCGGAACCCTAACCGGATCTCTAACCCTAGCCCTCAACATAACCCTAACCCTAGTTCCAATCGGAACCCTAACAGGATCTCTACCCCAGCCCTCAACATAACCCTAACCCTAGGTCCAATCGGAACCCTTACTGGATCTCTACCCCTCGCCCTCAACATAACCCTAACCCTAGGTCCAATCGGAACCCTAACCGGATCTCTATCCCTAGCCCTCAACATAACCCTAACCCTAGGTCCAATCGGAACCCTAACCGGATCTCTAACCCTAGCCCTCAACATAACCCTAACCCTAGGTCCAATCTGAACCCTAACCGGATCTCTATCCCTAGCCCTCAACATATCCCTAACCCTAGGTCCAATCGGAACCCTAACCGGAACTCTAACCCTAGGCCTCAACATAACCCTAACCCTAGGTCCAATCGGAACCCTAACCAGATCTCTAACCCTAGCCCTCAACATAACCTTAACCCTAGGTCCAATCGGAACCCTAACCGGATCTCTATCCCTAGCCCTCAACCTAACACTAACCCTAGGTCCAATCGGAACCCTAACCGGATCTCTAACCCTAGCCCTCAACATAACCCTAACCCTAGGTTCAATCTGAATCCTAACCGGATCTCTAACCCTAGCACTCAACATAACCTTAACCCTAGGTCCAATCGGAAACTTAAACGGATATCTAACCCTAGCCCTCAACATAACCCTAACCCTAGGTCCAATCGGAACCCAAAACGGATATCTAACCCTAGCCCTCAACATAACCCTAACCCTAGGTACAATCGGAACACTAACCGGATATCTAATCCTAGCCCTCAACATAACCCTAACCCTAGGTCCAATCGGAACCCTAACCGGATCTTTATCCCTAGCCCTCAACATATCCCTAACCCTAGGTCCAATCGGAACCCTAACCGGATCTCTAACCATAGCCGTCAACATAACCCTAACACTAGGTCCAATCGGAACCCTAACCGGATCTCTAACCCTAGTCCTCAACATAACCTTAACCCTAGGTCCAATCGGAACCCTAACCGGATCTCTAACCCTAGCCCTCAACATAACCCTAACCCTAGGTCCAATCGGAACCCTAACTGGATTTCTAACCCTAGCCCTCAACATAACCCTAACCCTAGATCCAATCGGAACCCTAACAGGATCTCTACCCCAGCCCTCAACATAACCCTAACCCTAGGTCCAATCGGAACCCTTACTGGATCTCTACCCCTCGCCCTCAACATAACCCTAACCCTAGGTCCAATCGGAACCCTAACCGGATCTCTACCCCTCGCCCTCAACATAACCCTAACCCTTGGTCCAATCGGAACCCTAACCGGATATCTAAACCTAGGCATCAACATAACCCTAACCCTCGGTCCAATCGGAACCCTAACCGAATCTCTAACCCTGGCCCTCAAAATAACCCTAACCCTATGTCCAATCGGAACCCTAACCGGATCTCTAACCCTAGCCCTCAACATAACCCTAACCCTAGGTCCAATCGGAACCCTAACCGGATATCTAACCCTAGCCCTCAACATAACCCTAACCCTAGGTCCAATCGGAACCCTAACCGGATCTCTAACCCTAGCCCTCAACATAACCCTAACCCTAGGTCCAATCGGAACCCTAACCGGATCTCTAACCCTAGCCCTCAACATAACCCTAACCCTAGTTCCAATCGGAACCCTAACAGGATCTCTACCCCAGCCCTCAACATAACCCTAACCCTAGGTCCAATCGGAACCCTTACTTGATCTCTACCCCTCGCCCTCAACATAACCCTAACCCTAGGTCCAATCGGAACCCTAACCGGATCTCTACCCCTCGCCCTCAACATAACTCTAACCCTTGGTCCAATCGGAACCCTAACCGAATATCTAACCCTAGCCCTCAACATAACCCTAACCCTAGGTCCAATCGGAACCCTAACCGGATATCTAACCCTAGCCCTCAACATAACCCTAACCCTAGGGCCTATCGGAACCCTAACCGGATCTCTAAACCTAGCCCTCAACATAACCCTAACCCTAGGTCCAATCGGAACCCTAACCGGATCTCTAACCCTAGCCTTCAACATAACCTTAACCCTAGGTCCAATCGGAACCCAAAACGGATATCTAACCCTAGCCCTCAACATAACCCTAACCCTAGGTCCAATCGGAAACCTAACCGGATATCTAACCCTCGCCCTCAACATAACCCTAACCCTAGGTCCAATCGGAACCCTAACCGGATCTCTAACCCTAGCCCTCAATATAACCCTAACCCTAGGTCCAATCGGAACCCTAACCGGATATCTAACCCTAGCCCTCAACATAACCCTAACCCTAGGTCCAATCGGAACCCTAACCGGATCTCTAACCCTAGCCCTCAATATAACCCTAACCCTAGGTCCAATCGGAACCCTAACCGGATCTCTAACCCTAGCCCTCAACCTAACACTAACCCTAGGTCCAATCGGAACCCTAACCGGATCTCTAACCCTAGCCCTCAACATAACCCTAACCCTAGGTTCAATCTGAATCCTAACCGGATCTCTAACCCTAGCACTCAACATAACCTTAACCCTAGGTCCAATCGGAAACTTAAACGGATATCTAACCCTAGCCCTCAACATAACCCTAACCCTAGGTCCAATCGGAACCCAAAACGGATATCTAACCCTAGCCCTCAACATAACCCTAACCCTAGGCCCAATCGGAAACCTAACCACATATCTAACCCACGCCCTCAACATAACCCTAACCCTAGGTCCAATCGGAACACTAACCGGATATCTAATCCTAGCCCTCAACATAACCCTAACCCTAGGTCCAATCGGAACCCTAACCTTATCTTTATCCCTAGCCCTCAACATATCCCTAACCCTAGGTCCAATCGGAACCCTAACCGGATCTCTAACCCTAGCCGTCAACATAACCTTAACACTAGGTCCAATCGGAACCCTAACCGGATCTCTAACCCTAGTCCTCAACATAAGCTTAACCCTAGGTCCAATCGGAACCCTAACCGGATCTCTAACCCTAGCCCTCAACATAACCCTAACCCTAGGTCCAATCGGAACCCTAACTGGATTTCTAACCCTAGCCCTCAACATAACCCTAACCCTAGAATCAATCGGAACCCTAACCGGATCTTTATCCCTAGCCCTCAACATATCCCTAACCCTAGGTCCAATCGGAACCCTAACCGGATCTCTAACCATAGCCGTCAACATAACCCTAACACTAGGTCCAATCGGAACCCTAACCGGATCTCTAACCCTAGTCCTCAACATAACCTTAACCCTAGGTCCAATCGGAACCCTAACCGGATCTCTAACCCTAGCCCTCAACATAACCCTAACCCTAGGTCCAATCGGAACCCTAACCGGATATCTAACCCTAGCCCTCAACATAACCCTAACCCTAGGTCCAATCGGAACCCTAACCGGATCTCTATCCCTAGCCCTCAACATAACCCTAACCCTAGGTCCAATCTGAACCCTAACCGGATCTCTAACCCTAGCCCTCAACATAACCTTAACCCTAGGTCCAATCGGAACCCTAACCGGATCTCTAACCCTAGCCCTCAACATAACCCTAACCCTAGGTCCAATCGGAACCCTAAACGGATATCTAAACCGAGCCCTCAACATAACCCTAACCCTAGGTCCAATCGGAACCCAAAACGGATATCTAACCCTAGCCCTCAACATAACCCTATCCCTAGGTCCAATCGGAAACCTAACCGCATATCTAACCCACGCCCTCAACATAACCCTAACCCTAGGTCCAATCGGAACCCTAACCGGATCTCTAACCCTAGCCCTCAAAATAACCCTAACCCTAGGTCCAATCGGAACCCTAACCGGATATCTAACCCTAGCCCTCAACATAACCCTAAGACTAGGTCCAATCGGAAGCCTAACCGGATCTTTATCCCTAGCCCTCAACATATCCCTAACCCTAGGTCCAATCGGAACCTTATCCGGATCTCTAACCCTAGCCCTCAACATAACCCTAACCATAGGTCCTATCGAAACCCTAACCGGATCTCTAACCCTAGCCCTCAACATAACCCTAACCCTAGGTCCAATCGGAACCCTAACCGTATCTCTACCCCTCGCCCTCAACATAACTCTAACCCTTGGTCCAATCGGAACCCTAACCGGATCTCTACCCCTCGCCCTCAACATAACCCTAACCCTAGGTCCAATCGGAACTCTAACCGGAACTCTAAACCTAGCCCTCAACATAACCCTAACCCTAGGTCCAATCGGAACCCTAACCGGATATCTAACTCTAGCCCTAAACATAACCCTAACCCTAGGTCCAATCGGAACCCTAACCGGATCTCTATCCCTAGCCCTCAACATAACCCTAACCCTAGGTCCAATCGGAACTCTAACCGGAACTCTAAACCTAGCCCTCAACATAACCCTAACCCTAGGTCCAATCGGAACCCTAACCGGATCTCTAACCCTAGCCCTCAACATAACCCTAACCCTAGGTCCAATCTGAACCCTAACCGGATCTCTATCCCTAGCCCTCAACATATCCCTAACCCTAGGTCCAATCGGAACCCTAACCGGAACTCTAACCCTAGGCCTCAACATAACCCTAACCCTAGGTCCAATCGGAACCCTAACCAGATCTCTAACCCTAGCCCTCAACATAACCTTAACCCTAGGTCCAATCGGAACCCTAACAGGATCTCTATCCCTAGCCCTCAACCTAACACTAACCCTAGGTCCAATCGGAACCCTAACCGGATCTCTAACCCTAGCCCTCAACATAACCCTAACCCTAGGTTCAATCTGAATCCTAACCGGATCTCTAACCCTAGCACTCAACATAACCTTAACCCTAGGTCCAATCGGAAACTTAAACGGATATCTAACCCTAGCCCTCAACATAACCCTAACCCTAGGTCCAATCGGAACCCAAAACGGATATCTAACCCTAGCCCTCAACATAACCCTAACCCTAGGTACAATCGGAACACTAACCGGATATCTAATCCTAGCCCTCAACATAACCCTAACCCTAGGTCCAATCGGAACCCTAACCGGATCTTTATCCCTAGCCCTCAACTTATCCCTAACCCTATGTCCAATCGGAACCCTAACCGGATCTCTAACCATAGCCGTCAACATAACCCTAACACTAGGTCCAATCGGAACCCTAACCGGATCTCTAACCCTAGTCCTCAACATAACCTTAACCCTAGGTCCAATCGGAACCCTAACCGGATCTCTAACCCTAGCCCTCAACATAACCCTAACCCTAGGTCCAATCGGAACCCTAACTGGATTTCTAACCCTAGCCCTCAACATAACCCTAACCCTAGATCCAATCGGAACCCTAACAGGATCTCTACCCCAGCCCTCAACATAACCCTAACCCTAGGTCCAATCGGAACCCTTACTGGATCTCTACCCCTCGCCCTCAACATAACCCTAACCCTAGGTCCAATCGGAACCCTAACCGGATCTCTACCCCTCGCCCTCAACATAACCCTAACCCTTGGTCCAATCGGAACCCTAACCGGATATCTAACCCTAGCCCTCAACATAACCCTAACCCTAGGTCCAATAGGAACCCTAACCGGATCTCTAACCCTAGCCCTCAACATAACCCTAACCATAGGTCCAATCGGAACCCTAACCAGATCTCTAACCCTAGCCCTAAACATAACCCTAATCGTAGGTCCAATCGGAACCCTAACCGGATCTCTAACCCTCGCCCTCAACATAACACTAACCCTAGGTCCTATCGGAACCCTAACCGGATCTCTAAACCTAGCCCTCAACATAACCCTAACCCTAGGTCCAATCGGAACCCTAACCGGATCTCTAACCCTAGCCCTCAACATAACCCTAACCCTAGGTCCAATCGGAACCCAAAAGGGATATCTAACCCACGCCCTCAACATAACCCTAACCCTAGGTCCAATCGGAACCCTAACCGGATCTCTAACCCTAGCCCTCAACATAACCCTAACCCTAGGTCCAATCGGAACACTAACCGGATATCTAATCCTAGCCCTCAACATAACCCTAACCCTAGGTCCAATCGGAACCCTAACCGGATCTTTATCCCTAGCCCTCAACATATCCCTAACCCTAGGTCCAATCGGAACCCTAACAGGATCTCTAACCCTAGCCCTCAACATAACCCTAACACTAGGTCCAATCGGAACCCTAACCGGATCTCTACCCCTCGCCCTCAACATAACCCTAACCCTTGGTCCAATCGGAACCCTAACCGGATATCTAACCCTAGCCCTCAACATAACCCTAACCCTAGGTCCAATAGGAACCCTAACCGGATCTCTAACCCTAGCCCTCAACATAACCCTAACCATAGGTCCTATCGGAACCCTAACCGGATCTCTAACCCTAGCCCTAAACATAACCCTAATCGTAGGTCCAATCGGAACCCTAACCGGATCTCTAACCCTCGCCCTCAACATAACACTAACTCTAGGTCCTATCGGAACCCTAACCGGATCTCTAAACCTAGCCCTCAACATAACCCTAACCCTAGGTCCAATCGGAACCCTAACCGGATCTCTAACCCTAGCCCTCAACATAACCCTAACCCTAGGTCCAATCGGAACCCAAAACGGATATCTAACCCACGCCCTCAACATATCCCTAACCCTAGGTCCAATCGGAACCCTAACCGGATCTCTAACCCTAGCCCTCAACATAACCCTAATCCTAGGTCCAATCGGAACACTAACCGGATATCTAATCCTAGCCCTCAACATAACCCTAACCCTAGGTCCAATCGGAACCCTAACCGGATCTTTATCCCTAGCCCTCAACATATCCCTAACCCTAGGTCCAATGGGAACCCTAACCGGATCTCTAACCCTAGCCCTCAACATAACCCTAACACTAGGTCCAATCGGAACCCTAACCGGATCTCTAACCCTAGTCCTCAACATAACCTTAACCCTAGGTCCAATCGGAACCCTAACCGGATATCTAACCCTAGGCCTCAACATAACCCTAACCCTCGGTCCAATCGGAACCCTAACCGAATCTCTAACCCTGGCCCTCAAAATAACCCTAACCCTATGTCCAATCGGAACCCTAACCGGATCTCTAACCCTAGCCCTCAACATAACCCTAACCCTAGGTCCAATCGGAACCCTATCCGGATATCTAACCCTAGCCCTCAACATAACCCTAACCCTTGGTCCAATCGGAACCCTAACCGGATCTCTAACCCTAGCCCTCAACATAACCCTAACCCTAGGTCCAATCGGAACCCTAACCGGATCTCTAACCCTAGCCCTCAACATAACCCTAACCCTAGTTCCAATCGGAACCCTAACAGGATCTCTACCCCAGCCCTCAACATAACCCTAACCCTAGGTCCAATCGGAACCCTTACTTGATCTCTACCCCTCGCCCTCAACATAACCCTAACCCTAGGTCCAATCGGAACCCTAACCGGATCTCTACCCCTCGCCCTCAACATAACTCTAACCCTTGGTCCAATCGGAACCCTAACCGAATATCTAACCCTAGCCCTCAACATAACCCTAACCCTAGGTCCAATCGGAACCCTAACCGGATATCTAACCCTAGCCCTCAACATAACCCTAACCCTAGGTCCTATCGTAACCCTAACCGGATTTCTAAACCTAGCCCTCAACATAACCCTAACGCTAGGTCCAATCGGAACCCTAACCGGATCTCTAACCCTAGCCTTCAACATAACCTTAACCCTAGGTCCAATCGGAACCCAAAACGGATATCTAACCCTAGCCCTCAACATAACCCTAACCCTAGGTCCAATCGGAAACCTAACCGGATATCTAACCCTCGCCCTCAACATAACCCTAACCCTAGGTCCAATCGGAACCCTAACCGGATCTCTAACCCTAGCCCTCAATATAACCCTAACCCTAGGTCCAATCGGAACCCTAACCGGATATCTAACCCTAGCCCTCAACATAACCCTAACCCTAGGTCCAATCGGAACCCTAACCGGATCTCTAACCCTAGCCCTCAATATAACCCTAACCCTAGGTCCAATCGGAACCCTAACCGGATCTCTAACCCTAGCCCTCAACCTAACACTAACCCTAGGTCCAATCGGAACCCTAACCGGATCTCTAACCCTAGCCCTCAACATAACCCTAACCCTAGGTTCAATCTGAATCCTAACCGGATCTCTAACCCTAGCACTCAACATAACCTTAAACCTAGGTCCAATCGGAAACTTAAACGGATATCTAACCCTAGCCCTCAACATAACCCTAACCCTAGGTCCAATCGGAACCCAAAACGGATATCTAACCCTAGCCCTCAACATAACCCTAACCCTAGGCCCAATCGGAAACCTAACCACATATCTAACCCACGCCCTCAACATAACCCTAACCCTAGGTCCAATCGGAACACTAACCGGATATCTAATCCTAGCCCTCAACATAACCCTAACCCTAGGTCCAATCGGAACCCTAACCGGATCTTTATCCCTAGCCCTCAACATATCCCTAACCCTAGGTCCAATCGGAACCCTAACCGGATCTCTAACCCTAGCCGTCAACATAACCTTAACACTAGGTCCAATCGGAACCCTAACCGGATCTCTAACCCTAGTCCTCAACATAACCTTAACCCTAGGTCCAATCGGAACCCTAACCGGATCTCTAACCCTAGCCCTCAACATAACCCTAACCCTAGGTCCAATCGGAACCCTAACTGGATTTCTAACCCTAGCCCTCAACATAACCCTAACCCTAGAATCAATCGGAACCCTAACAGGATCTCTACCCCAGCCCTCAACATAACCCTAACCCTAGGTCCAATCGGAACCCTTACTGGATCTCTACCCCTCGCCCTCAACATAACCCTAACCCTAGGTCCAATCGGACCCTAACCGGATCTCTATCCCTAGCCCTCAACATAACCCTAACCCTAGGTCCAATCGGAACCCTAACCGGATCTCTAACCCTAGCCCTCAACATAACCCTAACCCTAGGTCCAATCTGAACCCTAACCGGATCTCTATCCCTAGCCCTCAACATATCCCTAACCCTAGGTCCAATCGGAACCCTAACCGGAACTCTAACCCTAGGCCTCAACATAACCCTAACCCTAGGTCCAATCGGAACCCTAACCAGATCTCTAACCCTAGCCCTCAACATAACCTTAACCCTAGGTCCAATCGGAACCCTAACCGGATCTCTATCCCTAGCCCTCAACCTAACACTAACCCTAGGTCCAATCGGAACCCTAACCGGATCTCTAACCCTAGCCCTCAACATAACCCTAACCCTAGGTTCAATCTGAATCCTAACCGGATCTCTAACCCTAGCACTCAACATAACCTTAACCCTAGGTCCAATCGGAAACTTAAACGGATATCTAACCCTAGCCCTCAACATAACCCTAACCCTAGGTCCAATCGGAACCCAAAACGGATATCTAACCCTAGCCCTCAACATAACCCTAACCCTAGGTACAATCGGAACACTAACCGGATATCTAATCCTAGCCCTCAACATAACCCTAACCCTAGGTCCAATCGGAACCCTAACCGGATCTTTATCCCTAGCCCTCAACATATCCCTAACCCTAGGTCCAATCGGAACCCTAACCGGAACTCTAACCATAGCCGTCAACATAACCCTAACACTAGGTCCAATCGGAACCCTAACCGGATCTCTAACCCTAGTCCTCAACATAACCTTAACCCTAGGTCCAATCGGAACCCTAACCGGATCTCTAACCCTAGCCCTCAACATAACCCTAACCCTAGGTCCAATCGGAACCCTAACTGGATTTCTAACCCTAGCCCTCAACATAACCCTAACCCTAGATCCAATCGGAACCGTAACAGGATCTCTACCCCAGCCCTCAACATAACCCTAACCCTAGGTCCAATCGGAACCCTTACTGGATCTCTACCCCTCGCCCTCAACATAACCCTAACCCTAGGTTCAATCGGAACCCTAACCGGATCTCTACCCCTCGCCCTCAACATAACCCTAACCCTTGGTCCAATCGGAACCCTAACCGGATATCTAACCCTAGGCCTCAACATAACCCTAACCCTCGGTCCAATCGGAACCCTAACCGAATCTCTAACCCTGGCCCTCAAAATAACCCTAACCCTATGTCCAATCGGAACCCTAACCGGATCTCTAACCCTAGCCCTCAACATAACCCTAACCCTAGGTCCAATCGGAACCCTAACCGGATATCTAATCCTAGCCCTCAACATAACCCTAACCCTAGGTCCAATCGGAACCCTAACCGGATCTCTAACCCTAGCCCTCAACATAACCCTAACCCTAGGTCCAATCGGAACCCTAACCGGATCTCTAACCCTAGCCCTCAACATAACCCTAACCCTAGTTCCAATCGGAACCCTAACAGGATCTCTACCCCAGCCCTCAACATAACCCTAACCCTAGGTCCAATCGGAACCCTTACTTGATCTCTACGCCTCGCCCTCAACATAACCCTAACCCTAGGTCCAATCGGAACCCTAACCGGATCTCTACCCCTCGCCCTCAACATAACTCTAACCCTTGGTCCAATCGGAACCCTAACCGAATATCTAACCCTAGCCCTCAACATAACCCTAACCCTAGGTCCAATCGGAACCCTAACCGGATCTCTAACCCTAGCCCTCAACATAACCCTAACCCTAGGTCCTATCGGAACCCTAACCGGATCTCTAAACCTAGCCCTCAACATAACCCTAACCCTAGGTCCAATCGGAACCCTAACCGGATCTCTAACCCTAGCCTTCAACATAACCTTAACCCTAGGTCCAATCGGAACCCAAAACGGATATCTAACCCTAGCCCTCAACATAACCCTAACCCTAGGTCCAATCGGAAACCTAGCCGGATATCTACCCCTCGCCCTCAACATAACCCTAACCCTAGGTCCAATCGGAACCCTAACCGGATCTCTAACCCTAGCCCTCAATATAACTCTAACCCTAGGTCCAATCGGAACCCTAACCGGATATCTAACCCTAGCCCTCAACATAACCCTAACCCTAGGTCCAATCGGAACCCTAACCGGATCTCTAAACCTAGCCCTCAATATAACCCTAACCCTCGGTCCAATCGGAACCCTAACCGGATCTCTAACCCTAGCCCTCAACCTAACACTAACCCTAGGTCCAATCGGAACCCTAACCGGATCTCTAACCCTAGCCCTCAACATAACCCTAACCCTAGGTTCAATCTGAATCCTAACCGGATCTCTAACCCTAGCACTCAACATAACCTTAACCCTAGGTCCAATCGGAAACTTAAACGGATATCTAACCCTAGCCCTCAACATAACCCTAACCCTAGGTCCAATCGGAACCCAAAACGGATATCTAACCCTAGCCCTCAACATAACCCTAACCCTAGGCCCAATCGGAAACCTAACCACATATCTAACCCACGCCCTCAACATAACCCTAACCCTAGGTCCAATCGGAACACTAACCGGATATCTAATCCTAGCCCTCAACATAACCCTAACCCTAGGTCCAATCGGAACCCTAACCGGATCTTTATCCCTAGCCCTCAACATATCCCTAACCCTAGGTCCAATCGGAATCCTAACCGGATCTCTAACCCTAGCCGTCAACATAACCTTAACACTAGGTCCAATCGGAACCCTAACCGGATCTCTAACCCTAGTCCTCAACATAACCTTAACCCTAGGTCCAATCGGAACCCTAACCGGATCTCTAACCCTAGCCCTCAACATAACCCTAACCCTAGGTCCAATCGGAACCCTAACTGGATTTCTAACCCTAGCCCTCAACATAACCCTAACCCTAGAATCAATCGGAACCCTAACAGGATCTCTACCCCAGCCCTCAACATAACCCTAACCCTAGGTCCAATCGGAACCCTTACTGGATCTCTACCCCTCGCCCTCAACATAACCCTAACCCTAGGTCCAATCGGAACCCTAACCGGATCTCTATCCCTAGCCCTCAACATAACCCTAACCCTAGGTCCAATCGGAACCCTAACCGGATCTCTAACCCTAGCCCTCAACATAACCCTAACCCTAGGTCCAATCTGAACCCTAACCGGATCTCTATCCCTAGCCCTCAACATATCCCTAACCCTAGGTCCAATCGGAACCCTAACCGGAACTCTAACCCTAGGCCTCAACATAACCCTAACCCTAGGTCCAATCGGAACCCTAACCAGATCTCTAACCCTAGCCCTCAACATAACCTTAACCCTAGGTCCAATCGGAACCCTAACCGGATCTCTATCCCTAGCCCTCAACCTAACACTAACCCTAGGTCCAATCGGAACCCTAACCGGATCTCTAACCCTAGCCCTCAACATAACCCTAACCCTAGGTTCAATCTGAATCCTAACCGGATCTCTAACCCTAGCACTCAACATAACCTTAACCCTAGGTCCAATCGGAAACTTAAACGGATATCTAACCCTAGCCCTCAACATAACCCTAACCCTAGGTCCAATCGGAACCCAAAACGGATATCTAACCCTAGCCCTCAACATAACCCTAACCCTAGGTACAATCGGAACACTAACCGGATATCTAATCCTAGCCCTCAACATAACCCTAACCCTAGGTCCAGTCGGAACCCTAACCGGATCTTTATCCCTAGCCCTCAACATATCCCTAACCCTAGGTCCAATCGGAACCCTAACCGGATCTCTAACCATAGCCGTCAACATAACCCTAACACTAGGTCCAATCGGAACCCTAACCGGATCTCTAACCCTAGTCCTCAACATAACCTTAACCCTAGGTCCAATCGGAACCCTAACCGGATCTCTAACCCTAGCCCTCAACATAACCCTAACCCTAGGTCCAATCGGAACCCTAACCGGATATCTAACCCTAGCCCTCAACATAACCCTAACCCTAGGTCCAATCGGAACCCTAACCGGATCTCTATCCCTAGCCCTCAACATAACCCTAACCCTATGTCCAATCTGAACCCTAACCGGATCTCTAACCCTAGCCCTCAACATAACCTTAACCCTAGGTCCAATCGGAACCCTAACCGGATCTCTAACCCTAGCCCTCAACATAACCCTAACCCTAGGTCCAATCGGAACCCTAAACGGATATCTAAACCGAGCCCTCAACATAACCCTAACCCTAGGTCCAATCGGAACCCAAAACGGATATCTAACCCTAGCCCTCAACATAACCCTATCCCTAGGTCCAATCGGAAACCTAACCGCATATCTAACCCACGCCCTCAACATAACCCTAACCCTAGGTCCAATCGGAACACTAACCGGATATCTAATCCTAGCCCTCAACATAACCCTAACCCTAGGTCCAATCGGAACCCTAACCGGATCTCTACCCCTCGCCCTCAACATAACTCTAACCCTTGGTCCAATCGGAACCCTAACCGGATCTCTACCCCTCGCCCTCAACATAACCCTAACCCTAGGTCCAATCGGAACTCTAACCGGAACTCTAAACCTAGCCCTCAACATAACCCTAACCCTAGGTCCAATCGGAACCCTAACCGGATATCTAACCCTAGCCCTCAACATAACCCTAACCCTAGGTCCAATCGGAACCCTAACCGGATCTCTATCCCTAGCCCTCAACATAACCCTAACCCTAGGTCCAATCGGAACCCTAACCGGATCTCTAACCCTAGCCCTCAACATAACCCTAACCCTAGGTCCAATCGGAACCCTAACCGGATCTCTAACCCTAGCCCTCAACATAACCCTAACCCTAGTTCCAATCGGAACCCTAACAGGATTTCTACCCCAGCCCTCAACATAACCCTAACCCTAGGTCCAATCGGAACCCTTACTTGATCTCTACCCCTCGCCCTCAACATAACCCTAACCCTAGGTCCAATCGAAACCCTAACCGGATCTTTATCCCTAGCCCTCAACATATCCCTAACCCTAGGTCCAATCGGAACACTAACCGGATCTCTAACCCTAGCCCTCAACATAACCCTAACCCTAGGTCCATTCTGAACCCTAACCTGATCTCTAACCCTAGCCCTCAACATAACCTTAACCCTAGGTCCAATCGGAACCCTAACCGGATCTCTAACCCTAGCCCTCAACATAACCCTAACCCTAGGTCGAATCGGAACCCTAACCGGATATCTAACCCTAGCTCTCAACATAACCCTAACCATAGGTCCTATCGGAACCCTAACCAGATCTCTAACCCTAGCCCTAAACATAACCCTAACCCTAGGTCCAATCGGAACCCTAACCGGATCTCTAACCCTCGCCCTCAACATAACCCTAACCCTAGGTCCAATCGGAACCCTAAGCGGATCTCTCACCCTCGGCCTCAACATAATCCTAACCCTAGGTCCAATCGGAACCCTAACTAGATCTCTAACCCTAGCCCTAAACATAACCCTAACCCTAGGTCCAATCGGAACCCTAACCGGATCTCTAACCCTCGCCCTCAACATAACCCTAACCCTAGGTCCAATCGGAACCCTAACCGGATCTCTAACCCTAGCCCTCAAAATAACCCTAACCCTATGTCCAATCGGAACCCTAACCGGATATCTAACCCTAGCCCTCAACATAACCCTAACCCTAGGTCCAATCGGAACCCTAACCGGATCTCTATCCCTAGCCCTCAACATATCCCTAACCCTAGGTCCAATCGGAACCCTAACCGGATCTCTAACCCTAGGCCTCAACATAACCCTAACCCTAGGTCCAATTGGAACCCTAACCGGATCTCTAACCCTAGCCCTCAACATAACCTTAACCCTAGGTCCAATCGGAACCCTAACCGGATCTCTATCCCTAGCCCTCAACCTAACACTAACCCTAGGTCCAATCGGAACCCTAACCGGATCTCTAACCCTAGCCCTCAACATAACCCTAACCCTAGGTTCAATCTGAATCCTAACCGGATCTCTAACCCTAGCACTCAACATAACCTTAACCCTAGGTCCAATCGGAAACTTAAACGGATATCTAACCCTAGCCCTCAACATAACCCTAACCCTGGGTCCAATCGGAACCCAAAACGGATATCTAACCCTAGCCCTCAACATAACACTAACCCTAGGCCCAATCGGAAACCTAACCACATATCTAACCCACGCCCTCAACATAACCCTAACCCTTGGTCCAATCGGAACCCTAACCGGATATCTAACCCTAGCCCTCAACATAACCCTAACCCTAGGTCCAATAGGAACCCTAACCGGATCTCTAACCCTAGCCCTCAACATAACCCTAACCCTAGGTCCAATCGGAACCCTAACCGGATCTTTATCCCTAGCCCTCAACATATCCCTAACCCTAGGTCCAATCGGAACCCTAACCGGGTCTCTATCCCTAGCCCTCAACCTAACACTAACCCTAGGTCCAATCGGAACCCTAACCGGATCTCTAACCCTAGCCCTCAACATAACCCTAACCCTAGGTTCAATCTGAATCCTAGCCGGATCTCTAACCCTAGCACTCAACATAACCTTAACCCTAGGACCAATCGGAAACCTAAACGGATATCTAACCCTAGCCCTCAACATAACCCTAACCCTAGGTCCAATCGGAACCCAAAACAGATATCTAACCCTAGCCCTCAACATAACCCTAACCCTAGGCCCAATCTGAAACCTAACCACATATCTAACCCACGCCCTCAACATAACCCTAACCCTAGGTCCAATCGGAACACTAACCGGATATCTAATCCTAGCCCTCAACATAACCCTAACCCTAGGTCCAATCGGAACCCAAACCGGATCTTTATCCCTAGCCCTCAACATATCCCTAACCCTAGGCACAATCGGAACCCTAACCGGATCTCTAACCCTAGCCGTCAACATAACCCTAACACTAGGTCCAATCGGAACCCTAACCGGATCTCTAACCCTAGTCCTCCACATAACCTTAACCCTAGGTCCAATCGGAACCCTAACCGGATCTCTAACCCTAGCCCTCAACATAACCCTAACCCTAGGTCCAATCGGAACCCTAACTGGATTTCTAACCCTAGCCCTCAACATAACCCTAACCCTAGGTCCAATCGGAACCCTAACAGGATCTCTACCCCAGCCCTCAACATAACCCTAACCCTAGGTCCAATCGGAACACTTACTGGATCTCTACCCCTCGCCCTCAACATAACCTTAACCCTAGGTCCAATCGGAACACTTACTGGATCTCTACCCCTCGCCCTCAACATAACCTTAACCCTAGGTCCAATCGGAACCCTAACCGGATCTCTAACCCTAGCCCTCAACATAATCCTAACCCTAGTTCCAATCGGAACCCTAACAGGATCTCTACCCCAGCCCTCAACATAACCCTAACCCTAGGTCCAATCGGAACCCTTACTTGATCTCTACCCCTCGCCCTCAACATAACCCTAACCCTAGGTCCAATCGGAACCCTAACCGGATCTCTACCCCTCGCCCTCAACATAACTCTAACCCTTGGTCCAATCGGAACCCTAACCGAATATCTAACCCTAGCCCTCAACATAACCCTAACCCTAGGTCCAATCGGAACCCTAACCGGATATCTAACCCTAGCCCTCAACATAACCCTAACCCTAGGTCCTATCGGAACCCTAACCGGATCTCTAAACCTAGCCCTCAACATAACCCTAACCCTAGGTCCAATCGGAACCCTAACCGGATCTCTAACCCTAGCCCTCAAAATAACCCTAACCCTAGGTCCAATCGTAACCCTAACCGGATCTCTATCCCTAGCCCTCAACATATCCCTAACCCTAGGTCCAATCGGAACCCTAAACGGATCTCTAATCCTAGGCCGCAACATAACCCTAACCCTAGGTCCAATCGGAACCCTAACCGGATCTCTAACCCTAGCCCTCAACATAACCTTAACCCTAGGTCCAATCGGAACCCTAACCGGATCTCTATCCCTAGCCCTCAACCTAACACTAACCCTAGGTCCAATCGGAACCCTAACCGGATCTCTAACCCTAGCCCTCAACATAACCCTAACCCTAGGTTCAATCTGAACCCTAACCGGATCTCTAACCCTAGCACTCAACATAACCTTAACCCTAGGATCAATCGGAAACCTAAACGGATATCTAACCCTAGCCCTCAACATAACCCTAACCCTAGGTCCAATCGGAACCCAAAACCGATATCTAACCCTAGCCCTCAACATAACCCTAACCCTAGGCCCAATCGGAAACCTAACCACAAATCTAACCCACGCCCTCAACATAACCCTAACCCTAGGCCCAATCGGAACACTAACCGGATATCTAATCCTAGCCCTCAACATAACCCTAACCCTAGGTCCAATCGGAACCCTAACCGGATCTTTATCCCTAGCCCTCAACATATCCCTAACCCTAGGTCCAATCGGAACCGTAACCGGATCTCTAACCCTAGCCGTCAACATAACCCTAACACTAGGTCCAATCGGAACCCTAACCGGATCTCTAACCCTAGTCCTCAACATAACCTTAACCCTAGGTCCAATCGGAACCCTAACCGGATCTCTAACCCTAGCCCTCAACATAACCCTAACCCTAGGTCCAATCGGAACCCTAACTGGATTTCTAACCCTAGCCCTCAACATAACCCTAACTCTAGGTCCAATCGGAACCCTAACAGGATCTCTACCCCAGCCCTCAACTTAACCCTAACCCTAGGTCCAATCGGAACCCTTACTGGATCTCTACCCCTCGCCGTCAACATAACCCTAACCCTAGGTCCAATCGGAACCCTAACCGGATCTCTACCCCTCGCCCTCAACATAACCCTAACCCTTGGTTCAATCGGAACCCTAACCGGATATCTAACCCTAGCCCTCAACATAACCCTAACCCTAGGTCCAATAGGAACCCTAACCGGATCTCTAACCCTAGCCCTCAACATAACCCTAACCATAGGTCCTATCGGAACCCTAACCGGATCTCTAACCCTAGCCCTAAACATAACCCTAATCGTAGGTCCAATCGGAACCCTAACCGGATCTCTAACCCTCGCCCTCAACATAACACTAACCCTAGGTCCTATCGGAACCCTAACCGGATCTCTAAACCTAGCCCTCAACATAACCCTAACCCTAGGTCCAATCGGAACCCTAACCGGATCTCTAACCCTAGCCCTCAACATAACCCTAACCCTAGGTCCAATCGGAACCCAAAACTGATATCTAACCCACGCCCTCAACATAACCCTAACCCTAGGTCCAATCGGAACCCTAACCGGATCTCTAACCCTAGCCCCCAACATAACCCTAATCCTAGGTCCAATCGGAACACTAACCGGATATCTAATCCTAGCCCTCAACATAACCCTAACCCTAGGTCCAATCGGAACCCTAACCGGATCTTTATACCTAGCCCTCAACATATCCCTAACCCTAGGTCCAATCGGAACCCTAACCGGATCTCTAACCCTAGCCCTCAACATAACCCTAACACTAGGTCCAAT
Organism: Miniopterus natalensis; assembly: GCF_054644295.1. Lineage (NCBI taxonomy): Eukaryota > Metazoa > Chordata > Mammalia > Chiroptera > Miniopteridae > Miniopterus > Miniopterus natalensis. The sequence continues at coordinate 1,140,523 of NC_142091.1, forward strand.
CGGAACCCTAACCGGATCTCTAACCCTAGTCCTCAACATAACCTTAACCCTAGGTCCAATCGGAACCCTAACCGGATATCTAACCCTAGGCCTCAACATAACCCTAACCCTCGGTCCAATCGGAACCCTAACCGAATCTCTAACCCTGGCCCTCAAAATAACCCTAACCCTAGGTCCAATCGGAACCCTAACCGGATCTCTAACCCTAGCCCTCAACATAACCCTAACCCTAGGTCCAATCGGAACCCTAACCGGATATCTAACCCTAGCCCTCAACATAACCCTAACCCTAGGTCCAATCGGAACCCTAACCGGATCTCTAACCCTAGCCCTCAACATAACCCTAACCCTAGGTCCAATCGGAACCCTAACCGGATCTCTAACCCTAGCCCTCAACATAACCCTAACCCTAGTTCCAATCGGAACCCTAACAGGATCTCTACCCCAGCCCTCAACATAACCCTAACCATAGGTCCAATCGGAACCCTTACTTGATCTCTACCCCTCGCCCTCAACATAACCCTAACCCTAGGTCCAATCGGAACCCTAACCGGATCTCTACCCCTCGCCCTCAACATAACTCTAACCCTTGGTGCAATCGGAACCCTAACCGAATATCTAACCCTAGCCCTCAACATAACCCTAACCCTAGGTCCAATCGGAACCCTAACCGGATATCTAACCCTAGCCCTCAACATAACCCTAACCCTAGGTCCTATCGGAACCCTAACCGGATCTCTAAACCTAGCCCTCAACATAACCCTAACCCTAGGTCCAATCGGAGCCCTAACTGGATCTCTAACCCTAGCCTTCAACATAACCTTAACCCTAGGTCCAATCGGAACCCAAAACGGATATCTAACCCTAGCCCTCAACATAACCCTAACCCTAGGTCCAATCGGAAACCTAACCGGATATCTAACCCTCGCCCTCAACATAACCCTAACCCTAGGTCCAATCGGAACCCTAACCGGATCTCTAACCCTAGCCCTCAATATAACCCTAACCCTAGGTCCAATCGGAACCCTAACCGGATATCTAACCCTAGCCCTCAACATAACCCTAACCCTAGGTCCAATCGGAACCCTAACCGGATCTCTATCCCTAGCCCTCAACATATCCATAACCCTAGGTCCAATCGGAACCCTAACCGGATCTCTAACCCTAGGCCTCAACATAACCCTAACCCTAGGTCCAATCGGAACCCTAACCGGATCTCTAACCCTAGCCCTCAACATAACATTAATCCTAGGTCCAATCGGAACCATAACCGGATCTCTATCCCTAGCCCTCAACCTAACACTAACCCTAGGTCCAATCGGAACTCTAACCGGATCTCTAACCCTAGCCCTCAACATAACCCTAACCCTAGGTCCAATCGGAACCCTAACCGGATCTTTATCCCTAGCCCTCAACATATCCCTAACCCTAGGTCCAATCGGAACCCTAACAGGATCTCTAACCCTAGCCCTCAACATAACCCTAACACTAGGTCCAATCGGAACCCTAACCGGATCTCTAACCCTAGTCCTCAACATAACCTTAACCCTAGGTCCAATCGGAACCCTAACCGGATCTCTAACCCTAGCCCTCAACATAACCCTAACCCTAGGTCCAATCGGAACCCTAACCGGATCTCTAACCCTAGCCCTCAACATAACACTAACCCTAGTTCCAATCGGAACCCTAACAGGATCTCTACCCCAGCCCTCAACATAACCCTAACCCTAGGTCCAATCGGAACCCTTACTTGATCTCTACCCCTCGCCCTCAACATAACCCTAACCCTAGGTCGAATCGGAACCCTAACCGGATCTCTACCCCTCGCCCTCAACATAACTCTAACCCTTGGTCCAATCGGAACCCTAACCGAATATCTAACCCTAGCCCTCAACATAACCCTAACCCTAGGTCCAATCGGAACCGTAACCGGATCTCTACCCCTCGCCCTCAACATAACCCTAACCCTAGGTCCAATCGGAACTCTAACCGGAACTCTAAACCTAGCCCTCAACATAACCCTAACCCTAGGTCCAATCGGAACCCTAACCGGATATCTAACCCTAGCCCTCAACATAACCCTAACCCTAGGTCCAATCGGAACCCTAAGCGGATCTCTATCCCTAGCCCTCAACATAACCTTAACCCTAGGTCCAATCGGAACCCTAACCGGATCTCTAACCCTAGCCCTCAACATAACCCTAACCCTTGGTCCAATCGGAACCCTAAACGGATATCTAAACCGAGCCCTCAACATAACCCTAACCCTAGGTCCAATCGGAACCCAAAACGGATATCTAACCCTAGCCCTCAACATAACCCTATCCCTAGGTCCAACCGGAAACCTAACCGCATATCTAACCCTAGCCCTCAACATAACCCTAACCATAGGTCCTATCGAAACCCTAACCGGATCTCTAACCCTAGCCCTCAAAATAACCCTAACCCTAGGTCCAATCGGAACCCTAACCGGAAATCTACCCCTCGCCCTCAACATAACTCTAACCCTTGGTCCAATCGGAACCCTAACCGGATCTCTACCCCTCGCCCTCAACATAACCCTAACCCTAGGTCCAATCGGAACTCTAACCGGAACTCTAAACCTAGCCCTCAACATAACCCTAACCCTAGGTCCAATCGGAACCCTAACCGGATATCTAACTCTAGCCCTAAACATAACCCTAACCCTAGGTCCAATCGGAACTCTAACCGGAACTCTAAACCTAGCCCTCAACATAACCCTAACCCTAGGTCCAATCGGAATTCTAACCGGAACTCTAAACCTAGCCCTCAACATAACCCTAACCCTAGGTCCAATCGGAACCCTAACCGGATCTTTATCCCTAGCCCTCAACATATCCCTAACCCTAGGTCCAATCGGAACCCTAACCGGATCTCTAACCCTAGCCGTCAACATAACCCTAACACTAGGTCCAATCGGAACCCTAACCGGATCTCTAACCCTAGTCCTCAACATAACCTTAACCCTAGGTCCAATCGGAACCCTAACCGGATCTCTAACCCTAGCCCTCAACATAACCCTAACCCTAGGTCCAATCGGAACCCTAACTGGATTTCTAACCCTAGCCCTCAACATAACCCTAACCCTAGATCCAATCGGAACCCTAACAGGATCTCTACCCCAGACCTCAACATAACCCTAACCCTAGGTCCAATCGGAACCCTTACTGGATCTCTACCCCTCGCCCTCAACATAACCCTAACCCTAGGTCCAATCGGAACCCTAACCGGATCTCTACCCCTCGCCCTCAACATAACCCTAACCCTTGGTCCAATCGGAACCCTAACCGGATATCTAACCCTAGCCCTCAACATAACCCTAACCCTAGGTCCAATCGGAACCCTAACCGGATCTTTATCCCTAGCCCTCAACATATCCCTAACCCTAGGTCCAATCGGAACCCTAACAGGATCTCTAACCCTAGCCCTCAACATAACCCTAACACTAGGTCCAATCGGAATCCTAACCGGATCTCTAACCCTAGTCCTCAACATAACCTTAACCCTAGGTCCAATCGGAACCCTAACCGGATATCTAACCCTAGCCCTCAACATAACCCTAACCCTCGGTCCAATCGGAACCCTAACCGGATATCTAACCCTAGCCCTCAACATAACCCTAACCCTAGGTCCAATCGGAACCCTAACCGGATATCTAACCCTAGCCCTCAACATAACCCTAACCCTAGGTCCAATCGGAACCCTAACCGGATATCTAACCCTAGCCCTCAACATAACCCTAACCCTAGGTCCAATCGGAACCCTAACCGGATCTCTAACCCTAGCCCTCAACATAACCCTAACCCTAGGTCCAATCGGAACCCTAACCGGATCTCTAACCCTAGCCCTCAACATAACCCTAACCCTAGTTCCAATCGGAACCCTAACAGGATCTCTACGCCAGCCCTCAACATAACCCTAACCCTAGGTCCAATCGGAACCCTTACTTGATCTCTACCCCTCGCCCTCAACATAAACCTAACCCTAGGTCCAATCGGAACCCTAACCGGATCTCTACCCCTCGCCCTCAACATAACTCTAACCCTTGGTCCAATCGGAACCCTAAACGAATATCTAACCCTAGCCCTCAACATAACCCTAACCCTAGGTCCAATCGGAACCCTAACCGGATCTCTAACCCTAGCCCTCAACATAACATTAACCCTAGGTCCAATCGGAACCCAAAACGGATATATAACCCACGCCCTCAACATAACCCTAACCCTAGGTCCAATCGGAACCCTAACCGGATCTCTAACCCTAGCCCTCAACATAACCCTAACCCTAGGTCCAATCGGAACCCAAAACGGATATCTAACCCACGCCCTCAACATAACCCTAACCCTAGGTCCAATCGGAACCCTAACCGGATCTCTAACCCTAGCCCTCAACATAACCCTAACCCTAGGTCCAATCGGAACACTAACCGGATATCTAATCCTAGCCCTCAACATAACCCTAACCCTAGGTCCAATCGGAACCCTAACCGGAACTTTATCCCTAGCCCTCAACATATCCCTAACCCTAGGTCCAATCGGAACCCTAACAGGATCTCTAACCCTAGCCCTCAACATAACCCTAACACTAGGTCCAATCGGAACCCTAACCGGATCTCTAACCCTAGTCCTCAAAATATCCTTAACCCTAGGTCCAATCGGAACCCTAACCGGATATCTAACCCTAGCCCTCAACATAACCCTAACCCTCGGTCCAATCGGAACCCTAACCGAATCTCTAACCCTAGCCCTCAAAATAACCCTAACCCTAGGTCCAATCGGAACCCTAACCGGATATCTAACCCTAGCCCTCAACATAACCCTAACCCTAGGTCCAATCGGAACCCTAACCGGATATCTAACCCTAGCCCTCAACATAACCCTAACCCTAGGTCCAATCGGAACCCTAACTGGATCTCTAACCCTAGCCCTCAACATAACCCTAACCCTAGGTCCAATCGGAACCCTAACCGGATCTCTAACCCTAGCCCTCAACATAACCCTAACCCTAGTTCCAATCGGAACCCTAACAGGATCTCTACCCCAGCCCTCAACATAACCTTAACCCAAGGTCCAATCGGAACCCTTACTTGATCTCTACCCCTCGCCCTCAACATAACCCTAACCCTAGGTCCAATCGGAACCCTAACCGGATCTCTACCCCTCGCCCTCAACATAACTCTAACCCTTGGTCCAATCGGAACCCTAACCGAATATCTAACCCTAGCCCTCAACATAACCCTAACCCTAGGTCCAATCGGAACCCTAACCGGATCTCTACCCCTCGCCCTCAACATAACCCTAACCCTAGGTCCAATCGGAACTCTAACCGGAACTCTAAACCTAGCCCTCAACATAACCCTAACCCTAGGTCCAATCGGAACCCTAACCGGATATCTAACCCTAGCCCTCAACATAACCCTAACCCTAGGTCCAATCGGAACCCTAACCGGATCTCTATCCCTAGCCCTCAACATAACCCTAACCCTAGGTCCAATCTGAACCCTAACCGGATCTCTAACCCTAGCCCTCAACATAACCTTAACCCTAGGTCCAATCGGAACCCTAACCGGATCTCTAACCCTAGCCCTCAACATAACCCTAACCCTAGGTCCAATCGGAACCCTAAACGGATATCTAAACCGAGCCCTCAACATAACCCTAACCCTAGGTCCAATCGGAACCCAAAACGGATATCTAACCCTAGCCCTCAACATAACCCTATCCCTAGGTCCAATCGGAAACCTAACCGCATATCTAACCCACGCCCTCAACATAACCCTAACCCTAGGTCCAATCGGAACCCTAACCGGATCTCTAACCCTAGCCCTCAAAATAACCCTAACCCTAGGTCCAATCGGAACCCTAACCGGATATCTAACCCTAGCCCTCAACATAACCCTAAGACTAGGTCCAATCGGAAGCCTAACCGGATCTTTATCCCTAGCCCTCAACATATCCCTAACCCTAGGTCCAATCGGAACCTTATCCGGATCTCTAACCCTAGCCCTCAACATAACCCTAACCATAGGTCCTATCGAAACCCTAACCGGATCTCTAACCCTAGCCCTCAACATAACCCTAACCCTAGGTCCAATCGGAACCCTAACCGGATCTCTACCCCTCGCCCTCAACATAACTCTAACCCTTGGTCCAATCGGAACCCTAACCGGATCTCTACCCCTCGCCCTCAACATAACCCTAACCCTAGGTCCAATCGGAACTCTAACCGGAACTCTAAACCTAGCCCTCAACATAACCCTAACCCTGGGTCCAATCGGAACCCTAACCGGATATCTAACTCTAGCCCTAAACATAACCCTAACCCTAGGTCCAATCGGAACCCTAACCGGATCTCTATCCCTAGCCCTCAACATAACCCTAACCCTAGGTCCAATCGGAACTCTAACCGGAACTCTAAACCTAGCCCTCAACATAACCCTAACCCTAGGTCCAATCGGAACCCTAACCGGATCTCTAACCCTAGCCCTCAACATAACCCTAACCCTAGGTCCAATCTGAACCCTAACCGGATCTCTATCCCTAGCCCTCAACATATCCCTAACCCTAGGTCCAATCGGAACCCTAACCGGATCTCTAACCCTAGGCCTCAACATAACCCTAACCCTAGGTCCAATCGGAACCCTAACCGGATCTCTAACCCTAGCCCTCAACATAACTTTAACCCTAGGTCCAATCGGAACCCTAACCGGATCTCTATCCCTAGCCCTCAACCTAACACTAACCCTAGGTCCAATCGGAACCCTAACCGGATCTCTAACCCTAGCCCTCAACATAACCCTAACCCTAGGTTCAATCTGAATCCTAACCGGATCTCTAACCCTAGCACTCAACATAACCTTAACCCTAGGTCCAATCGGAAACTTAAACGGATATCTAACCCTAGCCCTCAACATAACCCTAACCCTAGGCCCAATCGGAAACCTAACCACATATCTAACCCACGCCCTCAACATAACCCTAACCCTAGGTCCAATCGGAACACTAACCGGTAATCTAATCCTAGCCCTCAACATAACCCTAACCCTAGGTCCAATCGGAACCCTAACCGGATCTGTATCCCTAGCCCTCAACATATCCCTAACCCTAGGTCCAATCGGAACCCAAACCGGATCTCTAACCCTAGCCGTCAACATAACCCTAACACTAGGTCCAATCGGAACCCTAACCGGATCTCTAACCCTAGTCCTCAACATAACCTTAACCCTAGGTCCAATCGGAACCCTAACCGGATCTCTAACCCTAGCCCTCAACATAACCCTAACCCTAGGTCCAATCGGAACCCTAACTGGATTTCTAACCCTAGCCCTCAACATAACCCTAACCCTAGATCCAATCGGAACCCTAACAGGTTCTCTACCCCAGCCCTCAACATAACCCTAACCCTAGGTCCAATGGGAACCCTTACTGGATCTCTACCCCTCGCCCTCAACATAACCCTAACCCTAGGTCCAATCGGAACCCTAACCGGATCTCTACCCCTCGCCCTCAACATAACCCTAACCCTTGGTCCAATCGGAACCCTAACCGGATATCTAACCCTAGCCCGCAACATAACCCTAACCCTAGGTCCAATAGGAACCCTAACCGGATCTCTAACCCTAGCCCTCAACATAACCCTAACCATAGGTCCAATCGGAACCCTAACCGGATCTCTACCCCTAGCCCTAAACATAACCCTAATCGTAGGTCCAATCGGAACCCTAACCGGATCTCTAACCCTCGCCCTCAACATAACACTAACCCTAGGTCCTATCGGAACCCTAACCGGATCTCTAAACCTAGCCCTCAACATAACCCTAACCCTAGGTCCAATCGGAACCCTAACCGGATCTCTAACCCTAGACCTCAACATAACCCTAACCCTAGGTCCAATCGGAACACTAACCGGATATCTAATCCTAGCCCTCAACATAACCCTAACCCTAGGTCCAATCGGAACACTAACCGGATATCTAACCCACGCCCTCAACATAACCCTAACCCTAGGTCCAATCGGAACCCTAACCGGATCTCTAACCCTAGCCCTCAACATAACCCTAACCCTAGGTCCAATCGGAACACTAACCGGATATCTAATCCTAGCCCTCAACATAACCCTAACCCTAGGTCCAATCGGAACCCTAACCGGATCTTTATCCCTAGCCCTCAACATATCCCTAACCCTAGGTCCAATCGGAACCCTAACAGGATCTCTAACCCTAGCCCTCAACATAACCCTAACACTAGGTCCAATCGGAACCCTAACCGGATCTCTAACCCTAGTCCTCAACATATCCTTAACCCTAGGTCCAATCGGAACCCTAACCGGATATCTAACCCTAGCCCTCAACATAACCCTAACCCTCGGTCCAATCGGAACCCTAACCGAATCTCTAACCCTAGCCCTCAAAATAACCCTAACCCTAGGTCCAATCGGAACCCTAACCGGATATCTAACCCTAGCCCTCAACATAACCCTAACCCTAGGTCCAATCGGAACCCTAACCGGATATCTAACCCTAGCCCTCAACATAACCCTAACCCTAGGTCCAATCGGAACCCTAACCGGATCTCTAACCCTAGCCCTCAACATAACCCTAACCCTAGGTCCAATCGGAACCCTAACCGGATCTCTAACCCTAGCCCTCAAAATAACCCTAACCCTAGTTCCAATCGGAACCCTAACAGGATCTCTACCCCAGCCCTCAACATAACCCTAACCCTAGGTCCAATCGGAACCCTAACCGGATCTCTACCCCTCGCCCTCAACATAACTCTAACCCTTGGTCCAATCGGAACCCTAACGGGATCTCTACCCCTCGCCCTCAACATAACCCTAACCCTAGGTCCAATCGGAACTCTAACCGGAACTCTAAACCTAGCCCTCAACATAACCCTAACCCTAGGTCCAATCGGAACCCTAACCGGATATCTAACCCTAGCCCTCAACATAACCCTAACCCTAGGTCCAATCGGAACCCTAACCGGATCTCTATCCCTAGCCCTCAACATAACCCTAACCCTAGGTCCAATCGGAACCCTAACCGGATCTCTAACCCTAGCCCTCAACATAACCCTAACCCTAGGTCCAATCGGAACCCTAACCGGATCTCTAACCCTAGCCCTCAACATAACCCTAAACCTAGTTCCAATCGGAACCCTAACAGGATCTCTACCCCAGCCCTCAACATAACCCTAACCCTAGGTCCAATCGGAACCCTTACTTGATCTCTACCCCTCGCCCTCAACATAACCCTAACCCTAGGTCCAATCGGAACCCTAACCGGATCTCTACCCCTCGCCCTCAACATAACTCTAACCCTTGGTCCAATCGGAACCCTAACCGAATATCTAACCCTAGCCCTCAACATAACCCTAAGACTAGGTCCAATCGGAAGCCTAACCGGATCTTTATCCCTAGCCCTCAACATATCCCTAACCCTAGGTCCAATCGGAACCTTATCCGGATCTCTAACCCTAGCCCTCAATATAACCCTAACCATAGGTCCTATCGAAACCCTAACCGGATCTCTAACCCTAGCCCTCAACATAACCCTAACCCTAGGTCCAATCGGAACCCTAACCGGATCTCTACCCCTCGCCCTCAACATAACTCTAACCCTTGGTCCAATCGGAACCCTAACCGGATCTCTACCCCTCGCCCTCAACATAACCCTAACCCTAGGTCCAATCGGAACTCTAACCGGAACTCTAAACCTAGCCCTCAACATAACCCTAACCCTAGGTCCAATCGGAACCCTAACCGGATATCTAACTCTAGCCCTAAACATAACCCTAACCCTAGGTCCAATCGGAACCCTAACCGGATCTCTATCCCTAGCCCTCAACATAACCCTAACCCTAGGTCCAATCGGAACTCTAACCGGAACTCTAAACCTAGCCCTCAACATAACCCTAACCCTAGGTCCAATCGGAACCCTAACCGGATCTCTAACCCTAGCCCTCAACATAACCCTAACCCTAGGTCCAATCTGAACCCTAACCGGATCTCTATCCCTAGCCCTCAACATATCCCTAACCCTAGGTCCAATCGGAACCCTAACCGGAACTCTAAACCTAGGCCTCAACATAACCCTAACCCTAGGTCCAATCGGAACCCTAACCAGATCTCTAACCCTAGCCCTCAACATAACCTTAACCCTAGGTCCAATCGGAACCCTAACCGGATCTCTATCCCTAGCCCTCAACCTAACACTAACCCTAGGTCCAATCGGAACCCTAACCGGATCTCTAACCCTAGCCCTCAACATAACCCTAACCCTAGGTTCAATCTGAATCCTAACCGGATCTCTAACCCTAGCACTCAACATAACCTTAACCCTAGGTCCAATCGGAAACTTAAACGGATATCTAACCCTAGCCCTCAACATAACCCTAACCCTAGGTCCAATCGGAACCCAAAACGGATATCTAACCCTAGCCCTCAACATAACCCTAACCCTAGGTACAATCGGAACACTAACCGGATATCTAATCCTAGCCCTCAACATAACCCTAACCGTAGGTCCAATCGGAACCCTAACCGGATCTTTATCCCTAGCCCTCAACATATCCCTAACCCTAGGTCCAATCGGAACCCTAACCGGATCTCTAACCATAGCCGTCAACATAACCCTAACACTAGGTCCAATCGGAACCCTAACCGGATCTCTAACCCTAGTCCTCAAAATAACCTTAACCCTAGGTCCAATCGGAACCCTAACCGGATCTCTAACCCTAGCCCTCAACATAACCCTAACCCTAGGTCCAATCGGAACCCTAACTGGATTTCTAACCCTAGCCCTCAACATAACCCTAACCCTAGATCCAATCGGAACCCTAACAGGATCTCTACCCCAGCCCTCAACATAACCCTAACCCTAGGTCCAATCGGAACCCTTACTGGATCTCTACCCCTCGCCCTCAACATAACCCTAACCCTAGGTCCAATCGGAACCCTAACCGGATCTCTACCCCTCGCCCTCAACATAACCCTAACCCTTGGTCCAATCGGAACCCTAACCGGATATCTAACCCTAGCCCTCAACATAACCCTAACCCTAGGTCCAATAGGAACCCTAACCGGATCTCTAACCCTACCCCTCAACATAACCCTAACCATAGGTCCAATCGGAACCCTAACCAGATCTCTAACCCTAGCCCTAAACATAACCCTAATCGTAGGTCCAATCGGAACCCTAACCGGATCTCTAACCCTCGCCCTCAACATAACACTAACCCTAGGTCCTATCGGAACCCTAACCGGATCTCTAAACCTAGCCCTCAACATAACCCTAACCCTAGGTCCAATCGGAACCCTAACCGGATCTCTAACCCTAGCCCTCAACATAACCCTAACCCTAGGTCCAATCGGAACCCAAAACGGATATCTAACCCACGCCCTCAACATAACCCTAACCCTAGGTCCAATCGGAACCCTAACCGGATCTCTAACCCTAGCCCTCAACATAACCCTAACCCTAGGTCCAATCGGAACACTAACCGGATATCTAATCCTAGCCCTCAACATAACCCTAACCCTAGGTCCAATCGGAACCCTAACCGGATCTTTATCCCTAGCCCTCAACATATCCCTAACCCTAGGTCCAATCGGAACCCTAACAGGATCTCTAACCCTAGCCCTCAACATAACCCTAACACTAGGTCCAATCGGAACCCTAACCGGATCTCTACCCCTCGCCCTCAACATAACCCTAACCCTTGGTCCAATCGGAACCCTAACCGGATATCTAACCCTAGCCCTCAACATAACCCTAACCCTAGGTCCAATAGGAACCCTAACCGGATACCTAACCCTAGCCCTCAACATAACCCTAACCATAGGTCCTATCGGAACCCTAACCGGATCTCTAACCCTAGCCCTAAACATAACCCTAATCGTAGGTCCAATCGGAACCCTAACCGGATCTCTAACCCTCGCCCTCAACATAACACTAACCCTAGGTCCTATCGGAACCCTAACCGGATCTCTAAACCTAGCCCTCAACATAACCCTAACCCTAGGTCCAATCGGAACCCTAACCGGATCTCTAACCCTAGCCCTCAACATAACCCTAACCCTAGGTCCAATCGGAACCCAAAACGGATATGTAACCCACGCCCTCAACATAACCCTAACCCTAGGTCCAATCGGAACCCTAACCGGATCTCTAACCCTAGCCCTCAACATAACCCTAATCCTAGGTCCAATCGGAACACTAACCGGATATCTAATCCTAGCCCTCAACATAACCCTAACCCTAGGTCCAATCGGAACCCTAACCGGATCTTTATCCCTAGCCCTCAACATATCCCTAACCCTAGGTCCAATCGGAACCCTAACCGGATCTCTAACCCTAGCCCTCAACATAACCCTAACACTAGGTCCAATCGGAACCCTAACCGGATCTCTAACCCTAGTCCTCAACATAACCTTAACCCTAGGTCCAATCGGAACCCTAACCGGATATCTAACCCTAGGCCTCAACATAACCCTAACCCTCGGTCCAATCGGAACCCTAACCGAATCTCTAACCCTGGCCCTCAAAATAACCCTAACCCTATGTCCAATCGGAACCCTAACCGGATCTCTAACCCTAGCCCTCAACATAACCCTAACCCTAGGTCCAATCGGAACCCTAACCGGATATCTAACCCTAGCCCTCAACATAACCCTAACCCTAGGTCCAATCGGAACCCTAACCGGATCTCTAACCCTAGCCCTCAACATAACCCTAACCCTAGGTCCAATCGGAACCCTAACCGGATCTCTAACCCTAGCCCTCAACATAACCCTAACCCTAGTTCCAATCGGAACCCTAACAGGATCTCTACCCCAGCCCTCAACATAACCCTAACCCTAGGTCCAATCGGAACCCTTACTTGATCTCTACCCCTCGCCCTCAACATAACCCTAACCCTAGGTCCAATCGGAACACTAACCGGATATCTAATCCTAGCCCTCAACATAACCCTAACCCTAGGTCCAATCGGAACCCTAACCGGATCTGTATCCCTAGCCCTCAACATATCCCTAACCCTAGGTCCAATCGGAACCCAAACCGGATCTCTAACCCTAGCCGTCAACATAACCCTAACACTAGGTCCAATCGGAACCCTAACCGGATCTGTAACCCTAGTCCTCAACATAACCTTAACCCTAGGTCCAATCGGAACCCTAACCGGATCTCTAACCCTAGCCCTCAACATAACCCTAACCCTAGGTCCAATCGGAACCCTAACTGGATTTCTAACCCTAGCCCTCAACATAACCCTAACCCTAGATCCAATCGGAACCCTAACAGGTTCTCTACCCCAGCCCTCAACATAACCCTAACCCTAGGTCCAATGGGAACCCTTACTGGATCTCTACCCCTCGCCCTCAACATAACCCTAACCCTAGGTCCAATCGGAACCCTAACCGGATCTCTACCCCTCGCCCTCAACATAACCCTAACCCTTGGTCCAATCGGAACCCTAACCGGATATCTAACCCTAGCCCTCAACATAACCCTAACCCTAGGTCCAATAGGAACCCTAACCGGATCTCTAACCCTAGCCCTCAACATAACCCTAACCATAGGTCCAATCGGAACCCTAACCGGATCTCTAACCCTAGCCCTAAACATAACCCTAATCGTAGGTCCAATCGGAACCCTAACCGGATCTCTAACCCTCGCCCTCAACATAACACTAACCCTAGGTCCTATCGGAACCCTAACCGGATCTCTAAACCTAGCCCTCAACATAACCCTAACCCTAGGTCCAATCGGAACCCTAACCGGATCTCTAACCCTAGCCCTCAACATAACCCTAACCCTAGGTCCAATCGGAACACTAACCGGATATCTAATCCTAGCCCTCAACATAACCCTAACCCTAGGTCCAATCGGAACACTAACCGGATATCTAACCCACGCCCTCAACATAACCCTAACCCTAGGTCCAATCGGAACCCTAACCGGATCTCTAACCCTAGCCCTCAACATAACCCTAACCCTAGGTCCAATCGGAACACTAACCGGATATCTAATCCTAGCCCTCAACATAACCCTAACCCTAGGTCCAATCGGAACCCTAACCGGATCTTTATCCCTAGCCCTCAACATATCCCTAACCCTAGGTCCAATCGGAACCCTAACAGGATCTCTAACCCTAGCCCTCAACATAACCCTAACACTAGGTCCAATCGGAACCCTAACCGGATCTCTAACCCTAGTCCTCAACATATCCTTAACCCTAGGTCCAATCGGAACCCTAACCGGATATCTAACCCTAGCCCTCAACATAACCCTAACCCTCGGTCCAATCGGAACCCTAACCGAATCTCTAACCCTAGCCCTCAAAATAACCCTAACCCTAGGTCCAATCGGAACCCTAACCGGATATCTAACCCTAGCCCTCAACATAACCCTAACCCTAGGTCCAATCGGAACCCTAACCGGATATCTAACCCTAGCCCTCAACATAACCCTAACCCTAGGTCCAATCGGAACCCTAACCGGATCTCTAACCCTAGCCCTCAACATAACCCTAACCCTAGGTCCAATCGGAACCCTAACCGGATCTCTAACCCTAGCCCTCAAAATAACCCTAACCCTAGTTCCAATCGGAACCCTAACAGGATCTCTACCCCAGCCCTCAACATAACCCTAACCCTAGGTCCAATCGGAACCCTTACTTGATCTCTACCCCTCGCCCTCAACATAACCCTAACCCTAGGTCCAATCGGAACCCTAACCGGATCTCTACCCCTCGCCCTCAACATAACTCTAACCCTTGGTCCAATCGGAACCCTAACCGGATCTCTACCCCTCGCCCTCAACATAACCCTAACCCTAGGTCCAATCGGAACTCTAACCGGAACTCTAAACCTAGCCCTCAACATAACCCTAACCCTAGGTCCAATCGGAACCCTAACCGGATATCTAACCCTAGCCCTCAACATAACCCTAACCCTAGGTCCAATCGGAACCCTAACCGGATCTCTATCCCTAGCCCTCAACATAACCCTAACCGTAGGTCCAATCGGAACCCTAACCGGATCTCTAACCCTAGCCCTCAACATAACCCTAACCCTAGGTCCAATCGGAACCCTAACCGGATCTCTAACCCTAGCCCTCAACATAACCCTAAACCTAGTTCCAATCGGAACCCTAACAGGATCTCTACCCCAGCCCTCAACATAACCCTAACCCTAGGTCCAATCGGAACCCTTACTTGATCTCTACCCCTCGCCCTCAACATAACCCTAACCCTAGGTCCAATCGGAACCCTAACCGGATCTCTACCCCTCGCCCTCAACATAACTCTAACCCTTGGTCCAATCGGAACCCTAACCGAATATCTAACCCTAGCCCTCAACATAACCCTAACCCTAGGTCCAATCGGAACCCTAACCGGATCTCTACCCCTCGCCCTCAACATAACCCTAACCCTAGGTCCAATCGGAACTCTAACCGGAACTCTAAACCTAGCCCTCAACATAACCCTAACCCTAGGTCCAATCGGAACCCTAACCGGATATCTAACCCTAGCCCTCAACATAACCCTAACCCTAGGTCCAATCGGAACCCTAACCGGATCTCTATCCCTAGCCCTCAACATAACCCTAACCCTAGGTCCAATCTGAACCCTAACCGGATCTCTAACCCTAGCCCTCAACATAACCTTAACCCTAGGTCCAATCGGAACCCTAACCGGATCTCTAACCCTAGCCCTCAACATAACCCTAACCCTAGGTCCAATCGGAACCCTAAACGGATATCTAAACCGAGCCCTCAACATAACCCTAACCCTAGGTCCAATCGGAACCCAAAACGGATATCTAACCCTAGCCCTAAACATAACCCTATCCCTAGGTCCAATCGGAAACCTAACCGCATATCTAACCCACGCCCTCAACATAACCCTAACCCTAGGTCCAATCGGAACCCTAACCGGATCTCTAACCCTAGCCCTCAAAATAACACTAACCCTAGGTCCAATCGGAACCCTAACCGGATATCTAACCCTAGCCCTCAACATTACCCTAAGACTAGGTCCAATCGGAAGCCTAACCGGATCTTTATCCCTAGCCCTCAACATATCCCTAACCCTAGGTCCAATCGGAACCTTATCCGGATCTCTAACCCTAGCCCTCAATATAACCCTAACCATAGGTCCTATCGAAACCCTAACCGGATCTCTAACCCTAGCCCTCAACATAACCCTAACCCTAGGTCCAATCGGAACCCTAACCGGATCTCTACCCCTCGCCCTCAACATAACTCTAACCCTTGGTCCAATCGGAACCCTAACCGGATCTCTACCCCTCGCCCTCAACATAACCCTAACCCTAGGTCCAATCGGAACTCTAACCGGAACTCTAAACCTAGCCCTCAACATAACCCTAACCCTAGGTCCAATCGGAACCCTAACCGGATATCTAACTCTAGCCCTAAACATAACCCTAACCCTAGGTCCAATCGGAACCCTAACCGGATCTCTATCCCTAGCCCTCAACATAACCCTAACCCTAGGTCCAATCGGAACTCTAACCGGAACTCTAAACCTAGCCCTCAACATAACCCTAACCCTAGGTCCAATCGGAACCCTAACCGGATCTCTAACCCTAGCCCTCAACATAACCCTAACCCTAGGTCCAATCTGAACCCTAACCGGATCTCTATCCCTAGCCCTCAACATATCCCTAACCCTAGGTCCAATCGGAACCCTAACCGGAACTCTAACCCTAGGCCTCAACATAACCCTAACCCTAGGTCCAATCGGAACCCTAACCAGATCTCTAACCCTAGCCCTCAACATAACCTTAACCCTAGGTCCAATCGGAACCCTAACCGGATCTCTATCCCTAGCCCTCAACCTAACACTAACCCTAGGTCCAATCGGAACCCTAACCGGATCTCTAACCCTAGCCCTCAACATAACCCTAACCCTAGGTTCAATCTGAATCCTAACCGGATCTCTAACCCTAGCACTCAACATAACCTTAACCCTAGGTCCAATCGGAAACTTAAACGGATATCTAACCCTAGCCCTCAACATAACCCTAACCCTAGGTCCAATCGGAACCCAAAACGGATATCTAACCCTAGCCCTCAACATAACCCTAACCCTAGGTACAATCGGAACACTAACCGGATATCTAATCCTAGCCCTCAACATAACCCTAACCCTAGGTCCAATCGGAACCCTAACCGGATCTTTATCCCTAGCCCTCAACATATCCCTAACCCTAGGTCCAATCGGAACCCTAACCGGATCTCTAACCATAGCCGTCAACATAACCCTAACACTAGGTCCAATCGGAACCCTAACCGGATCTCTAACCCTAGTCCTCAAAATAACCTTAACCCTAGGTCCAATCGGAACCCTAACCGGATCTCTAACCCTAGCCCTCAACATAACCCTAACCCTAGGTCCAATCGGAACCCTAACTGGATTTCTAACCCTAGCCCTCAACATAACCCTAACCCTAGATCCAATCGGAACCCTAACAGGATCTCTACCCCAGCCCTCAACATAACCCTAACCCTAGGTCCAATCGGAACCCTTACTGGATCTCTACCCCTCGCCCTCAACATAACCCTAACCCTAGGTCCAATCGGAACCCTAACCGGATCTCTACCCCTCGCCCTCAACATAACCCTAACCCTTGGTCCAATCGGAACCCTAACCGGATATCTAACCCTAGCCCTCAACATAACCCTAACCCTAGGTCCAATAGGAACCCTAACCGGATCTCTAACCCTACCCCTCAACATAACCCTAACCATAGGTCCAATCGGAACCCTAACCAGATCTCTAACCCTAGCCCTAAACATAACCCTAATCGTAGGTCCAATCGGAACCCTAACCGGATCTCTAACCCTCGCCCTCAACATAACACTAACCCTAGGTCCTATCGGAACCCTAACCGGATCTCTAAACCTAGCCCTCAACATAACCCTAACCCTAGGTCCAATCGGAACCCTAACCGGATCTCTAACCCTAGCCCTCAACATAACCCTAACCCTAGGTCCAATCGGAACCCAAAACGGATATCTAACCCACGCCCTCAACATAACCCTAACCCTAGGTCCAATCGGAACCCTAACCGGATCTCTAACCCTAGCCCTCAACATAACCCTAACCCTAGGTCCAATCGGAACACTAACCGGATATCTAATCCTAGCCCTCAACATAACCCTAACCCTAGGTCCAATCGGAACCCTAACCGGATCTTTATCCCTAGCCCTCAACATATCCCTAACCCTAGGTCCAATCGGAACCCTAACAGGATCTCTAACCCTAGCCCTCAACATAACCCTAACACTAGGTCCAATCGGAACCCTAACCGGATCTCTACCCCTCGCCCTCAACATAACCCTAACCCTTGGTCCAATCGGAACCCTAACCGGATATCTAACCCTAGCCCTCAACATAACCCTAACCCTAGGTCCAATAGGAACCCTAACCGGATACCTAACCCTAGCCCTCAACATAACCCTAACCATAGGTCCTATCGGAACCCTAACCGGATCTCTAACCCTAGCCCTAAACATAACCCTAATCGTAGGTCCAATCGGAACCCTAACCGGATCTCTAACCCTCGCCCTCAACATAACACTAACCCTAGGTCCTATCGGAACCCTAACCGGATCTCTAAACCTAGCCCTCAACATAACCCTAACCCTAGGTCCAATCGGAACCCTAACCGGATCTCTAACCCTAGCCCTCAACATAACCCTAACCCTAGGTCCAATCGGAACCCAAAACGGATATGTAACCCACGCCCTCAACATAACCCTAACCCTAGGTCCAATCGGAACCCTAACCGGATCTCTAACCCTAGCCCACAACATAACCCTAATCCTAGGTCCAATCGGAACACTAACCGGATATCTAATCCTAGCCCTCAACATAACCCTAACCCTAGGTCCAATCGGAACCCTAACCGGATCTTTATCCCTAGCCCTCAACATATCCCTAACCCTAGGTCCAATCGGAACCCTAACCGGATCTCTAACCCTAGCCCTCAACATAACCCTAACACTAGGTCCAATCGGAACCCTAACCGGATCTCTAACCCTAGTCCTCAACATAACCTTAACCCTAGGTCCAATCGGAACCCTAACCGGATATCTAACCCTAGGCCTCAACATAACCCTAACCCTCGGTCCAATCGGAACCCTAACCGAATCTCTAACCCTGGCCCTCAAAATAACCCTAACCCTATGTCCAATCGGAACCCTAACCGGATCTCTAACCCTAGCCCTCAACATAACCCTAACCCTAGGTCCAATCGGAACCCTAACCGGATATCTAACCCTAGCCCTCAACATAACCCTAACCCTAGGTCCAATCGGAACCCTAACCGGATCTCTAACCCTAGCCCTCAACATAACCCTAACCCTAGGTCCAATCGGAACCCTAACCGGATCTCTAACCCTAGCCCTCAACATAACCCTAACCCTAGTTCCAATCGGAACCCTAACAGGATCTCTACCCCAGCCCTCAACATAACCCTAACCCTAGGTCCAATCGGAACCCTTACTTGATCTCTACCCCTCGCCCTCAACATAACCCTAACCCTAGGTCCAATCGGAACCCTAACCGGATCTCTACCCCTCGCCCTCAACATAACTCTAACCCTTGGTCCAATCGGAACCCTAACCGAATATCTAACCCTAGCCCTCAACATAACCCTAACCCTAGGTCCAATCGGAACCCTAACCGGATATCTAACCCTAGCCCTCAACATAACCCTAACCCTAGGTCCTATCGGAACCCTAACCGGATCTCTAAACCTAGCCCTCAACATAACCCTAACCCTAGGTCCAATCGGAACCCTAACCGGATCTCTAACCCTAGCCTTCAACATAACCTTAACCCTAGGTCCAATCGGAACCCAAAACGGATATCTAACCCTAGCCCTCAACATAACCCTAACCCTAGGTCCAATCGGAAACCTAACCGGAATCTAACCCTCGCCCTCAACATAACCCTAACCCTAGGTCCAATCGGAACCCTAACCGGATCTCTAACCCTAGCCCTCAATATAACCCTAACCCTAGGTCCAATCGGAACCCTAACCGGATATCTAACCCTAGCCCTCAACATAACCCTAACCCTAGGTCCAATCGGAACCCTAACCGGATCTCTAACCCTAGCCCTCAATATAACCCTAACCCTAGGTCCAATCGGAACCCTAACCGGATCTCTAACCCTAGCCCTCAACCTAACACTAACCCTAGGTCCAATCGGAACCCTAACCGGATCTCTAACCCTAGCCCTCAACATAACCCTAACCCTAGGTTCAATCTGAATCCTAACCGGATCTCTAACCCTAGCACTCAACATAACCTTAACCCTAGGTCCAATCGGAAACTTAAACGGATATCTAACCCTAGCCCTCAACATAACCCTAACCCTAGGTCCAATCGGAACCCAAAACGGATATCTAACCCTAGCCCTCAACATAACCCTAACCCTAGGCCCAATCGGAAACCTAACCACATATCTAACCCACGCCCTCAACATAACCCTAACCCTAGGTCCAATCGGAACACTAACCGGATATCTAATCCTAGCCCTCAACATAACCCTAACCCTAGGTCCAATCGGAACCCTAACCGGATCTTTATCCCTAGCCCTCAACATATCCCTAACCCTAGGTCCAATCGGAACCCTAACCGGATCTCTAACCCTAGCCGTCAACATAACCTTAACACTAGGTCCAATCGGAACCCTAACCGGATCTCTAACCCTAGTCCTCAACATAACCTTAACCCTAGGTCCAATCGGAACCCTAACCGGATCTCTAACCCTAGCCCTCAACATAACCCTAACCCTAGGTCCAATCGGAACCCTAACTGGATTTCTAACCCTAGCCCTCAACATAACCCTAACCCTAGAATCAATCGGAACCCTAACAGGATCTCTACCCCAGCCCTCAACATAACCCTAACCCTAGGTCCAATCGGAACCCTTACTGGATCTCTACCCCTCGCCCTCAACATAACCCTAACCCTAGGTCCAATCGGAACCCTAACCGGATCTCTATCCCTAGCCCTCAACATAACCCTAACCCTAGGTCCAATCGGAACCCTAACCGGATCTCTAACCCTAGCCCTCAACATAACCCTAACCCTAGGTCCAATCTGAACCCTAACCGGATCTCTATCCCTAGCCCTCAACATATCCCTAACCCTAGGTCTAATCGGAACCCTAACCGGAACTCTAACCCTAGGCCTCAACATAACCCTAACCCTAGGTCCAATCGGAACCCTAACCAGATCTCTAACCCTAGCCCTCAACATAACCTTAACCCTAGGTCCAATCGGAACCCTAACCGGATCTCTATCCCTAGCCCTCAACCTAACACTAACCCTAGGTCCAATCGGAACCCTAACCGGATCTCTAACCCTAGCCCTCAACATAACCCTAACCCTAGGTTCAATCTGAATCCTAACCGGATCTCTAACCCTAGCACTCAACATAACCTTAACCCTAGGTCC
Organism: Miniopterus natalensis; assembly: GCF_054644295.1. NCBI lineage: Eukaryota > Metazoa > Chordata > Mammalia > Chiroptera > Miniopteridae > Miniopterus > Miniopterus natalensis. Next base: position 1,162,043 of record NC_142091.1, read on the forward strand.
AATCGGAAACTTAAACGGATATCTAACCCTAGCCCTCAACATAACCCTAACCCTAGGTCCAATCGGAACCCAAAACGGATATCTAACCCTAGCCCTCAACATAACCCTAACCCTAGGTACAATCGGAACACTAACCGGATATCTAATCCTAGCCCTCAACATAACCCTAACCCTAGGTCCAATCGGAACCCTAACCGGATCTTTATCCCTAGCCCTCAACATATCCCTAACCCTAGGTCCAATCGGAACCCTAACCGGATCTCTAACCATAGCCGTCAACATAACCCTAACACTAGGTCCAATCGGAACCCTAACCGGATCTCTAACCCTAGTCCTCAACATAACCTTAACCCTAGGTCCAATCGGAACCCTAATCGGATCTCTAACCCTAGCCCTCAACATAACCCTAACCCTAGGTCCAATCGGAACCCTAACTGGATTTCTAACCCTAGCCCTCAACATAACCCTAACCCTAGATCCAATCGGAACCCTAACAGGATCTCTACCCCAGCCCTCAACATAACCCTAACCCTAGGTCCAATCGGAACCCTTACTGGATCTCTACCCCTCGCCCTCAACATAACCCTAACCCTAGGTCCAATCGGAACCCTAACCGGATCTCTACCCCTCGCCCTCAACATAACCCTAACCCTTGGTCCAATCGGAACCCTAACCGGATATCTAACCCTAGGCCTCAACATAACCCTAACCCTCGGTCCAATCGGAACCCTAACCGAATCTCTAACCCTGGCCCTCAAAATAACCCTAACCCTATGTCCAATCGGAACCCTAACCGGATCTCTAACCCTAGCCCTCAACATAACCCTAACCCTAGGTCCAATCGGAACCCTAACCGGATATCTAACCCTAGCCCTCAACATAACCCTAACCCTAGGTCCAATTGGAACCCTAACCGGATCTCTAACCCTAGCCCTCAACATAACCCTAACCCTAGGTCCAATCGGAACCCTAACCGGATCTCTAACCCTAGCCCTCAACATAACCCTAACCCTAGTTCCAATCGGAACCCTAACAGGATCTCTACCCCAGCCCTCAACATAACCCTAACCCTAGGTCCAATCGGAACCCTTACTTGATCTCTACCCCTCGCCCTCAACATAACCCTAACCCTAGGTCCAATCGGAACCCTAACCGGATCTCTACCCCTCGCCCTCAACATAACTCTAACCCTTGGTCCAATCGGAACCCTAACCGAATATCTAACCCTAGCCCTCAACATAACCCTAACCCTAGGTCCAATCGGAACCCTAACCGGATATCTAACCCTAGCCCTCAACATAACCCTAACCCTAGGTCCTATCGGAACCCTAACCGGATCTCTAAACCTAGCCCTCAACATAACCCTAACCCTAGGTCCAATCGGAACCCTAACCGGATCTCTAACCCTAGCCTTCAACATAACCTTAACCCTAGGTCCAATCGGAACCCAAAACGGATATCTAACCCTAGCCCTCAACATAACCCTAACCCTAGGTCCAATCGGAAACCTAACCGGATATCTAACCCTCGCCCTCAACATAACCCTAACCCTAGGTCCAATCGGAACCCTAACCGGATCTCTAACCCTAGCCCTCAATATAACCCTAACCCTAGGTCCAATCGGAACCCTAACCGGATATCTAACCCTAGCCCTCAACATAACCCTAACCCTAGGTCCAATCGGAACCCTAACCGGATCTCTAACCCTAGCCCTCAATATAACCCTAACCCTAGGTCCAATCGGAACCCTAACCGGATCTCTAACCCTAGCCCTCAACCTAACACTAACCCTAGGTCCAATCGGAACCCTAACCGGATCTCTAACCCTAGCCCTCAACATAACCCTAACCCTAGGTTCAATCTGAATCCTAACCGGATCTCTAACCCTAGCACTCAACATAACCTTAACCCTAGGTCCAATCGGAAACTTAAACGGATATCTAACCCTAGCCCTCAACATAACCCTAACCCTAGGTCCAATCGGAACCCAAAACGGATATCTAACCCTAGCCCTCAACATAACCCTAACCCTAGGCCCAATCGGAAACCTAACCACATATCTAACCCACGCCCTCAACATAACCCTAACCCTAGGTCCAATCGGAACACTAACCGGATATCTAATCCTAGCCCTCAACATAACCCTAACCCTAGGTCCAATCGGAACCCTAACCGGATCTTTATCCCTAGCCCTCAACATATCCCTAACCCTAGGTCCAATCGGAACCCTAACCGGATCTCTAACCCTAGCCGTCAACATAACCTTAACACTAGGTCCAATCGGAACCCTAACCGGATCTCTAACCCTAGTCCTCAACATAACCTTAACCCTAGGTCCAATCGGAACCCTAACCGGATCTCTAACCCTAGCCCTCAACATAACCCTAACCCTAGGTCCAATCGGAACCCTAACTGGATTTCTAACCCTAGCCCTCAACATAACCCTAACCCTAGAATCAATCGGAACCCTAACCGGATCTTTATCCCTAGCCCTCAACATATCCCTAACCCTAGGTCCAATTGGAACCCTAACCGGATCTCTAACCATAGCCGTCAACATAACCCTAACACTAGGTCCAATCGGAACCCTAACCGGATCTCTAACCCTAGTCCTCAACATAACCTTAACCCTAGGTCCAATCGGAACCCTAACCGGATCTCTAACCCTAGCCCTCAACATAACCCTAACCCTAGGTCCAATCGGAACCCTAACCGGATATCTAACCCTAGCCCTCAACATAACCCTAACCCTAGGTCCAATCGGAACCCTAACCGGATCTCTATCCCTAGCCCTCAACATAACCCTAACCCTAGGTCCAATCTGAACCCTAACCGGATCTCTATCCCTAGCCCTCAACATATCCCTAACCCTAGGTCCAATCGGAACCCTAACCGGAACTCTAACCCTAGGCCTCAACATAACCCTAACCCTAGGTCCAATCGGAACCCTAACCAGATCTCTAACCCTAGCCCTCAACATAACCTTAACCCTAGGTCCAATCGGAACCCTAACCGGATCTCTATCCCTAGCCCTCAACCTAACACTAACCCTAGGTCCAATCGGAACCCTAACCGGATCTCTAACCCTAGCCCTCAACATAACCCTAACCCTAGGTTCAATCTGAATCCTAACCGGATCTCTAACCCTAGCACTCAACATAACCTTAACCCTAGGTCCAATCGGAAACTTAAACGGATATCTAACCCTAGCCCTCAACATAACCCTAACCCTAGGTCCAATCGGAACCCAAAACGGATATCTAACCCTAGCCCTCAACATAACCCTAACCCTAGGTCCAATCGGAACCCTAACCGGATCTCTAACCCTAGCCCTCAACATAACCCTAACCCTAGGTCCAATCGGAACCCTAACCGGATCTCTAACCCTAGCCCTCAACATAACCCTAACCCTAGTTCCAATCGGAACCCTAACAGGATCTCTACCCCAGCCCTCAACATAACCCTAACCCTAGGTCCAATCGGAACCCTTACTTGATCTCTACCCCTCGCCCTCAACATAACCCTAACCCTAGGTCCAATCGGAACCCTAACCGGATCTCTACCCCTCGCCCTCAACATAACTCTAACCCTTGGTCCAATCGGAACCCTAACCGAATATCTAACCCTAGCCCTCAACATAACCCTAACCCTAGGTCCAATCGGAACCCTAACCGGATATCTAACCCTAGCCCTCAACATAACCCTAACCCTAGGTCCTATCGGAACCCTAACCGGATCTCTAAACCTAGCCCTCAACATAACCCTAACCCTAGGTCCAATCGGAACCCTAACCGGATCTCTAACCCTAGCCTTCAACATAACCTTAACCCTAGGTCCAATCGGAACCCAAAACGGATATCTAACCCTAGCCCTCAACATAACCCTAACCCTAGGTCCAATCGGAAACCTAACCGGATATCTAACCCTCGCCCTCAACATAACCCTAACCCTAGGTCCAATCGGAACCCTAACCGGATCTCTAACCCTAGCCCTCAATATAACCCTAACCCTAGGTCCAATCGGAACCCTAACCGGATATCTAACCCTAGCCTTCAACATAACCCTAACCCTAGGTCCAATCGGAACCCTAACCGGATCTCTAACCCTAGCCCTCAATATAACCCTAACCCTAGGTCCAATCGGAACCCTAACCGGATCTCTAACCCTAGCCCTCAACCTAACACTAACCCTAGGTCCAATCGGAACCCTAACCGGATCTCTAACCCTAGCCCTCAACATAACCCTAACCCTAGGTTCAATCTGAATCCTAACCGGATCTCTAACCCTAGCACTCAACATAACCTTAACCCTAGGTCCAATCGGAAACTTAAACGGATATCTAACCCTAGCCCTCAACATAACCCTAACCCTAGGTCCAATCGGAACCCAAAACGGATATCTAACCCTAGCCCTCAACATAACCCTAACCCTAGGCACAATCGGAAACCTAACCACATATCTAACCCACGCCCTCAACATAACCCTAACCCTACGTCCAATCGGAACACTAACCGGATATCTAATCCTAGCCCTCAACATAACCCTAACCCTAGGTCCAATCGGAACCCTAACCGGATCTTTATCCCTAGCCCTCAACATATCCCTAACCCTAGGTCCAATCGGAACCCTAACCGGATCTCTAACCCTAGCCGTCAACATAACCTTAACACTAGGTCCAATCGGAACCCTAACCGGATCTCTAACCCTAGTCCTCAACATAACCTTAACCCTAGGTCCAATCGGAACCCTAACCGGATCTCTAACCCTAGCCCTCAACATAACCCTAACCCTAGGTCCAATCGGAACCCTAACTGGATTTCTAACCCTAGCCCTCAACATAACCCTAACCCTAGAATCAATCGGAACCCTAACCGGATCTTTATCCCTAGCCCTCAACATATCCCTAACCCTAGGTCCAATCGGAACCCTAACCGGATCTCTAATCATAGCCGTCAACATAACCCTAACACTAGGTCCAATCGGAACCCTAACCGGATCTCTAACCCTAGTCCTCAACATAACCTTAACCCTAGGTCCAATCGGAACCCTAACCGGATCTCTAACCCTAGCCCTCAACATAACCCTAACCCTAGGTCCAATCGGAACCCTAACCGGATATCTAACCCTAGCCCTCAACATAACCCTAACCCTAGGTCCAATCGGAACCCTAACCGGATCTCTATCCCTAGCCCTCAACATAACCCTAACCCTAGGTCCAATCTGAACCCTAACCGGATCTCTAACCCTAGCCCTCAACATAACCTTAACCCTAGGTCCAATCGGAACCCTAACCGGATCTCTAACCCTAGCCCTCAACATAACCCTAACCCTAGGTCCAATCGGAACCCTAAACGGATATCTAAACCGAGCCCTCAACATAACCCTAACCCTAGGTCCAATCGGAACCCAAAACGGATATCTAACCCTAGCCCTCAACATAACCCTATCCCTAGGTCCAATCGGAAACCTAACCGCATATCTAACCCACGCCCTCAACATAACCCTAACCCTAGGTCCAATCGGAACCCTAACCGGATCTCTAACCCTAGCCCTCAAAATAACCCTAACCCTAGGTCCAATCGGAACCCTAACCGGATATCTAACCCTAGCCCTCAACATAACCCCAAGACTAGGTCCAATCGGAAGCCTAACCGGATCTTTATCCCTAGCCCTCAACATATCCCTAACCCTAGGTCCAATCGGAACCTTATCCGGATCTCTAACCCTAGCCCTCAACATAACCCTAACCATAGGTCCTATCGAAACCCTAACCGGATCTCTAACCCTAGCCCTCAACATAACCCTAACCCTAGGTCCAATCGGAACCCTAACCGGATCTCTACCCCTCGCCCTCAACATAACTCTAACCCTTGGTCCAATCGGAACCCTAACCGGATCTCTACCCCTCGCCCTCAACATAACCCTAACCCTAGGTCCAATCGGAACTCTAACCGGAACTCTAAACCTAGCCCTCAACATAACCCTAACCCTAGGTCCAATCGGAACCCTAACCGGATATCTAACTCTAGCCCTAAACATAACCCTAACCCTAGGTCCAATCGGAACCCTAACCGGATCTCTATCCCTAGCCCTCAACATAACCCTAACCCTAGGTCCAATCGGAACTCTAACCGGAACTCTAAACCTAGCCCTCAACATAACCCTAACCCTAGGTCCAATCGGAACCCTAACCGGATCTCTAACCCTAGCCCTCAACATAACCCTAACCCTAGGTCCAATCTGAACCCTAACCGGATCTCTATCCCTAGCCCTCAACATATCCCTAACCCTAGGTCCAATCGGAACCCTAACCGGAACTCTAACCCTAGGCCTCAACATAACCCTAACCCTAGGTCCAATCGGAACCCTAACCAGATCTCTAACCCTAGCCCTCAACATAACCTTAACCCTAGATCCAATCGGAACCCTAACCGGATCTCTATCCCTAGCCCTCAACCTAACACTAACCCTAGGTCCAATCGGAACCCTAACCGGATCTCTAACCCTAGCCCTCAACATAACCCTAACCCTAGGTTCAATCTGAATCCTAACCGGATCTCTAACCCTAGCACTCAACATAACCTTAACCCTAGGTCCAATCGGAAACTTAAACGGATATCTAACCCTAGCCCTCAACATAACCCTAACCCTAGGTCCAATCGGAACCCAAAACGGATATCTAACCCTAGCCCTCAACATAACCCTAACCCTAGGTACAATCGGAACACTAACCGGATATCTAATCCTAGCCCTCAACATAACCCTAACCCTAGGTCCAATCGGAACCCTAACCGGATCTTTATCCCTAGCCCTCAACATATCCCTAACCCTAGGTCCAATCGGAACCCTAACCGGATCTCTAACCATAGCCGTCAACATAACCCTAACACTAGGTCCAATCGGAACCCTAACCGGATCTCTAACCCTAGTCCTCAACATAACCTTAACCCTAGGTCCAATCGGAACCCTAACCGGATCTCTAACCCTAGCCCTCAACATAACCCTAACCCTAGGTCCAATCGGAACCCTAACTGGATTTCTAACCCTAGCCCTCAACATAACCCTAACCCTAGATCCAATCGGAACCCTAACAGGATCTCTACCCCAGCCCTCAACATAACCCTAACCCTAGGTCCAATCGGAACCCTTACTGGATCTCTACCCCTCGCCCTCAACATAACCCTAACCCTAGGTCCAATCGGAACCCTAACCGGATCTCTACCCCTCGCCCTCAACATAACCCTAACCCTTGGTCCAATCGGAACCCTAACCGGATATCTAACCCTAGCCCTCAACATAACCCTAACCCTAGGTCCAATAGGAACCCTAACCGGATCTCTAACCCTAGCCCTCAACATAACCCTAACCATAGGTCCAATCGGAACCCTAACCGGATCTCTAACCCTCGCCCTCAACATAACACTAACCCTAGGTCCTATCGGAACCCTAACCGGATCTCTAAACCTAGCCCTCAACATAACCCTAACCCTAGGTCCAATCGGAACCCTAACCGGATCTCTAACCCTAGCCCTCAACATAACCCTAACCCTAGGTCCAATCGGAACCCAAAACGGATATCTAACCCACGCCCTCAACATAACCCTAACCCTAGGTCCAATCGGAACCCTAACCGGATCTCTAACCCTAGCCCTCAACATAACCCTAACCCTAGGTCCAATCGGAACACTAACCGGATATCTAATCCTAGCCCTCAACATAACCCTAACCCTACGTCCAATCGGAACCCTAACCGGATCTTTATCCCTAGCCCTCAACATATCCCTAACCCTAGGTCCAATCGGAACCCTAACAGGATCTCTAACCCTAGCCCTCAACATAACCCTAACACTAGGTCCAATCGGAACCCTAACCGGATCTCTACCCCTCGCCCTCAACATAACCCTAACCCTTGGTCCAATCGGAACCCTAACCGGATATCTAACCCTAGCCCTCAACATAACCCTAACCCTAGGTCCAATAGGAACCCTAACCGGATCTCTAACCCTAGCCCTCAACATAACCCTAACCATAGGTCCTATCGGAACCCTAACCGGATCTCTAACCCTAGCCCTAAACATAACCCTAATCGTAGGTCCAATCGGAACCCTAACCGGATCTCTAACCCTCGCCCTCAACATAACACTAACCCTAGGTCCTATCGGAACCCTAACCGGATCTCTAAACCTAGCCCTCAACATAACCCTAACCCTAGGTCCAATCGGAACCCTAACCGGATCTCTAACCCTAGCCCTCAACATAACCCTAACCCTAGGTCCAATCGGAACCCAAAACGGATATCTAACCCACGCCCTCAACATAACCCTAACCCTAGGTCCAATCGGAACCCTAACCGGATCTCTACCCCTCGCCCTCAACATAACCCTAACCCTTGGTCCAATCGGAACCCTAACCGGATATCTAACCCTAGCCCTCAACATAACCCTAACCCTAGGTCCAATCGGAACCCAAAACGGATATCTAACCCACGCCCTCAACATAACCCTAACCCTAGGTCCAATCGGAACCCTAACCGGATCTCTAACCCTAGCCCTCAACATAACCCTAACCCTAGGTCCAATCGGAACCCTAACCGGATCTTTATCCCTAGCCCTCAACATATCCCTAACCCTAGGTCCAATCGGAACCCTAACCAGATCTCTAACCCTAGCCCTCAACATAACCCTAACACTAGGTCCAATCGGAACCCTAACCGGATCTCTAACCCTAGTCCTCAACATAACCTTAACCCTAGGTCCAATCGGAACCCTAACCGGATATCTAACCCTAGGCCTCAACATAACCCTAACCCTCGGTCCAATCGTAACCCTAACCGAATCTCTTACCCTGACCCTCAAAATAACCCTAACCCTATGTCCAATCGGAACCCTAACCGGATCTCTAACCCTAGCCCTCAACATAACCCTAACCCTAGGTCCAATCGGAACCCTAACCGGATATCTAACCCTAGCCCTCAACATAACCCTAACCCTAGGTCCAATCGGAACCCTAACCGGATCTCTAACCCTAGCCCTCAACATAACCCTAACCCTAGGTCCAATCGGAACCCTAACCGGATCTCTAACCCTAGCCCTCAACATAACCCTAACCCTAGTTCCAATCGGAACCCTAACAGGATCTCTACCCCAACCCTCAACATAACCCTAACCCTAGGTCCAATCGGAACCCTTACTTGATCTCTACCCCTCGCCCTCAACATAACCCTAACCCTAGGTCCAATCGGAACCCTAACCGGATCTCTACCCCTCGCCCTCAACATAACTCTAACCCTTGGTCCAATCGGAACCCTAACCGAATATCTAACCCTAGCCCTCAACATAACCCTAACCCTAGGTCCAATCGGAACCCTAACCGGATATCTAACCCTAGCCCTCAACATAACCCTAACCCTAGGTCCTATCGGAACCCTAACCGGATCTCTAAACCTAGCCCTCAACATAACCCTAACCCTAGGTCCAATCGGAACCCTAACCGGATCTCTAACCCTAGCCTTCAACATAACCTTAACCCTAGGTCCAATCGGAACCCAAAACGGATATCTAACCCTAGCCCTCAACATAACCCTAACCCTAGGTCCAATCGGAAACCTAACCGGATATCTAACCCTCGCCCTCAACATAACCCTAACCCTAGGTCCAATCGGAACCCTAACCGGATCTCTAACCATAGCCCTCAATATAACCCTAACCCTAGGTCCAATCGGAACCCTAACCGGATATCTAACCCTAGCCCTCAACATAACCCTAACCCTAGGTCCAATCGGAACCCTAACCGGATCTCTAACCCTAGCCCTCAATATAACCCTAACCCTAGGTCCAATCGGAACCCTAACCGGATCTCTAACCCTAGCCCTCAACCTAACACTAACCCTAGGTCCAATCGGAACCCTAACCGGATCTCTAACCCTAGCCCTCAACATAACCCTAACCCTAGGTTCAATCTGAATCCTAACCGGATCTCTAACCCTAGCACTCAACATAACCTTAACCCTAGGTCCAATCGGAAACTTAAACGGATATCTAACCCTAGCCCTCAACATAACCCTAACCCTAGGTCCAATCGGAACCCAAAACGGATATCTAACCCTAGCCCTCAACATAACCCTAACCCTAGGCCCAATCGGAAACCTAACCACATATCTAACCCACGCCCTCAACATAACCCTAACCCTAGGTCCAATCGGAACACTAACCGGATATCTAATCCTAGCCCTCAACATAACCCTAACCCTAGGTCCAATCGGAACCCTAACCGGATCTCTAACCCTAGCCCTCAACATAACCCTAACACTAGGTCCAATCGGAACCCTAACCGGATCTCTAACCCTAGTCCTCAACATAACCTTAACCCTAGGTCCAATCGGACCCCTAACCGGATATCTAACCCTAGGCCTCAACATAACCCTAACCCTCGGTCCAATCGGAACCCTAACCGAATCTCTAACCCTGGCCCTCAAAATAACCCTAACCCTATGTCCAATCGGAACCCTAACCGGATCTCTAACCCTAGCCCTCAACATAACCCTAACCCTAGGTCCAATCGGAACCCTAACCGGATATCTAACCCTAGCCCTCAACATAACCCTAACCCTAGGTCCAATCGGAACCCTAACCGGATCTCTAACCCTAGCCCTCAACATAACCCTAACCCTAGGTCCAATCGGAACCCTAACCGGATCTCTAACCCTAGCCCTCAACATAACCCTAACCCTAGGTCCAATCGGAACCCTAACCGGATATCTAACCCTAGCCCTCAACATAACCCTAACCCTAGTTCCAATCGGAACCCTAACAGGATCTCTACCCCAACCCTCAACATAACCCTAACCCTAGGTCCAATCGGAACCCTTACTTGATCTCTACCCCTCGCCCTCAACATAACCCTAACCCTAGGTCCAATCGGAACCCTAACCGGATCTCTACCCCTCGCCCTCAACATAACTCTAACCCTTGGTCCAATCGGAACCCTAACCGAATATCTAACCCTAGCCCTCAACATAACCCTAACCCTAGGTCCAATCGGAACCCTAACCGGATATCTAACCCTAGCCCTCAACATAACCCTAACCCTAGGTCCTATCGGAACCCTAACCGGATCTCTAAACCTAGCCCTCAACATAACCCTAACCCTAGGTCCAATCGGAACCCTAACCGGATCTCTAACCCTAGCCTTCAACATAACCTTAACCCTAGGTCCAATCGGAACCCAAAACGGATATCTAACCCTAGCCCTCAACATAACCCTAACCCTAGGTCCAATCGGAAACCTAACCGGATATCTAACCCTCGCCCTCAACATAACCCTAACCCTAGGTCCAATCGGAACCCTAACCGGATCTCTAACCCTAGCCCTCAATATAACCCTAACCCTAGGTCCAATCGGAACCCTAACCGGATATCTAACCCTAGCCCTCAACATAACCCTAACCCTAGGTCCAATCGGAACCCTAACCGGATCTCTAACCCTAGCCCTCAATATAACCCTAACCCTAGGTCCAATCGGAACCCTAACCGGATCTCTAACCCTAGCCCTCAACCTAACACTAACCCTAGGTCCAATCGGAACCCTAACCGGATCTCTAACCCTAGCCCTCAACATAACCCTAACCCTAGGTTCAATCTGAATCCTAACCGGATCTCTAACCCTAGCACTCAACATAACCTTAACCCTAGGTCCAATCGGAAACTTAAACAGATATCTAACCCTAGCCCTCAACATAACCCTAACCCTAGGTCCAATCGGAACCCAAAACGGATATCTAACCCTAGCCCTCAACATAACCCTAACCCTAGGCCCAATCGGAAACCTAACCACATATCTAACCCACGCCCTCAACATAACCCTAACCCTAGGTCCAATCGGAACCCTAACCGGATATCTAATCCTAGCCCTCAACATAACCCTAACCCTAGGTCCAATCGGAACCCTAACCGGATCTTTATCCCTAGCCCTCAACATATCCCTAACCCTAGGTCCAATCGGAACCCTAACCGGATCTCTAACCCTAGCCGTCAACATAACCTTAACACTAGGTCCAATCGGAACCCTAACCGGATCTCTAACCCTAGTCCTCAACATAACCTTAACCCTAGGTCCAATCGGAACCCTAACCGGATCTCTAACCCTAGCCCTCAACATAACCCTAACCCTAGGTCCAATCGGAACCCTAACTGGATTTCTAACCCTAGCCCTCAACATAACCCTAACCCTAGAATCAATCGGAACCCGAACAGGATCTCTACCCCAGCCCTCAACATAACCCTAACCCTAGGTCCAATCGGAACCCTTACTGGATCTCTACCCCTCGCCCTCAACATAACCCTAACCCTAGGTCCAATCGGAACCCTAACCGGATCTCTATCCCTAGCCCTCAACATAACCCTAACCCTAGGTCCAATCGGAACCCTAACCGGATCTCTAACCCTAGCCCTCAACATAACCCTAACCCTAGGTCCAATCTGAACCCTAACCGGATCTCTATCCCTAGCCCTCAACATATCCCTAACCCTAGGTCCAATCGGAACCCTAACCGGAACTCTAACCCTAGGCCTCAACATAACCCTAACCCTAGGTCCAATCGGAACCCTAACCAGATCTCTAACCCTAGCCCTCAACATAACCTTAACCCTAGGTCCAATCGGAACCCTAACCGGATCTCTATCCCTAGCCCTCAACCTAACACTAACCCTAGGTTCAATCTGAATCCTAACCGGATCTCTAACCCTAGCACTCAACATAATCTTAACCCTAGGTCCAATCGGAACCCAAAACGGATATCTAACCCTAGCCCTCAACATAACCCTAACCCTAGGTCCAATCGGAACCCAAAACGGATATCTAACCCTAGCCCTCAACATAACCCTAACCCTAGGTACAATCGGAACACTAACCGGATATCTAATCCTAGCCCTCAACATAACCCTAACCCTAGGTCCAATCGGAACCCTAACCGGATCTTTATCCCTAGCCCTCAACATATCCCTAACCCTAGGTCCAATCGGAACCCTAACCGGATCTCTAACCATAGCCGTCAACATAACCCTAACACTAGGTCCAATCGGAACCCTAACCGGATCTCTAACCCTAGTCCTCAACATAACCTTAACCCTAGGTCCAATCGGAACCCTAACCGGATCTCTAACCCTAGCCCTCAACATAACCCTAACCCTAGGTCCAATCGGAACCCTAACTGGATTTCTAACCCTAGCCCTCAACATAACCCTAACCCTAGATCCAATCGGAACCCTAACAGGATCTCTACCCCAGCCCTCAACATAACCCTAACCCTAGGTCCAATCGGAACCCTTACTGGATCTCTACCCCTCGCCCTCAACATAACCCTAACCCTAGGTCCAATCGGAACCCTAACCGGATCTCTACCCCTCGCCCTCAACATAACCCTAACCCTTGGTCCAATCGGAACCCTAACCGGATATCTAACCCTAGGCCTCAACATAACCCTAACCCTCGGTCCAATCGGAACCCTAACCGAATCTCTAACCCTGGCCCTCAAAATAACCCTAACCCTATGTCCAATCGGAACCCTAACCGGATCTCTAAACCTAGCCCTCAACATAACCCTAACCCTAGGTCCAATCGGAACCCTAACCGGATATCTAACCCTAGCCCTCAACATAACCCTAACCCTAGGTCCAATCGGAACCCTAACCGGATCTCTAACCCTAGCCCTCAACATAACCCTAACCCTAGGTCCAATCGGAACCCTAACCGGATCTCTAACCCTAGCCCTCAACATAACCCTAACCCTAGTTCCAATCGGAACCCTAACAGGATCTCTACCCCAGCCCTCAACATAACCCTAACCCTAGGTCCAATCGGAACCCTTACTTGATCTCTACCCCTCGCCCTCAACATAACCCTAACCCTAGGTCCAATCGGAACCCTAACCGGATCTCTACCCCTCGCCCTCAACATAACTCTAACCCTTGGTCCAATCGGAACCCTAACCGAATATCTAACCCTAGCCCTCAACATAACCCTAACCCTAGGTCCAATCGGAACCCTAACCGGATATCTACCCTAGCCCTCAACATAACCCTAACCCTAGGTCCTATCGGAACCCTAACCGGATCTCTAAACCTAGCCCTCAACATAACCCTAACCCTAGGTCCAATCGGAACCCTAACCGGATCTCTAACCCTAGCCTTCAACATAACCTTAACCCTAGGTCCAATCGGAACCCAAAACGGATATCTAACCCTAGCCCTGAACATAACCCTAACCCTAGGTCCAATCGGAATCCTAACCGGATATCTAACCCTCGCCCTCAACATAACCCTAACCCTAGGTCCAATCGGAACCCTAACCGGATCTCTAACCCTAGCCCTCAATATAACCCTAACCCTAGGTCCAATCGGAACCCTAACCGGATATCTAACCCTAGCCCTCAACATAACCCTAACCCTAGGTCCAATCGGAACCCTAACCGGATCTCTAACCCTAGCCCTCAATATAACCCTAACCCTCGGTCCAATCGGAACCCTAACCGGATCTCTAACCCTAGCCCTCAACCTAACACTAACCCTAGGTCCAATCGGAACCCTAACCGGATCTCTAACCCTAGCCCTCAACATAACCCTAACCCTAGGTTCAATCTGAATCCTAACCGGATCTCTAACCCTAGCACTCAACATAACCTTAACCCTAGGTCCAATCGGAAACTTAAACGGATATCTAACCCTAGCCCTCAACATAACCCTAACCCTAGGTCCAATCGGAACCCAAAACGGATATCTAACCCTAGCCCTCAACATAACCCTAACCCTAGGCCCAATCGGAAACCTAACCACATATCTAACCCACGCCCTCAACATAACCCTAACCCTAGGTCCAATCGGAACACTAACCGGATATCTAATCCTAGCCCTCAACATAACCCTAACCCTAGGTCCAATCGGAACCCTAACCGGATCTTTATCCCTAGCCCTCAACATATCCCTAACCCTAGGTCCAATCGGAACCCTAACCGGATCTCTAACCCTAGCCGTCAACATAACCTTAACACTAGGTCCAATCGGAACCCTAACCGGATCTCTGACCCTAGTCCTCAACATAACCTTAACCCTAGGTCCAATCGGAACCCTAACCGGATCTCTAACCCTAGCCCTCAACATAACCCTAACCCTAGGTCCAATCGGAACCCTAACTGGATTTCTATCCCTAGCCCTCAACATAACCCTAACCCTAGAATCAATCGGAACCCTAACAGGATCTCTACCCCAGCCCTCAACATAACCCTAACCCTAGGTCCAATCGGAACCCTTACTGGATCTCTACCCCTCGCCCTCAACATAACCCTAACCCTAGGTCCAATCGGAACCCTAACCGGATCTCTATCCCTAGCCCTCAACATAACCCTAACCCTAGGTCCAATCGGAACCCTAACCGGATCTCTAACCCTAGCCCTCAACATAACCCTAACCCTAGGTCCAATCTGAACCCTAACCGGATCTCTATCCCTAGCCCTCAACATATCCCTAACCCTAGGTCCAATCGGAACCCTAACCGGAACTCTAACCCTAGGCCTCAACATAACCCTAACCCTAGGTCCAATCGGAACCCTAACCAGATCTCTAACCCTAGCCCTCAACATAACCTTAACCCTACGTCCAATCGGAACCCTAACCGGATCTCTATCCCTAGCCCTCAACCTAACACTAACCCTAGGTCCAATCGGAACCCAAACCGGATCTCTAACCCTAGCCCTCAACATAACCCTAACCCTAGGTTCAATCTGAATCCTAACCGGATCTCTAACCCTAGCACTCAACATAACCTTAACCCTAGGTCCAATCGGAAACTTAAACGGATATCTAACCCTAGCCCTCAACATAACCCTAACCCTAGGTCCAATCGGAACCCAAAACGGATATCTAACCCTAGCCCTCAACATAACCCTAACCCTAGGTACAATCGGAACACTAACCGGATATCTAATCCTAGCCCTCAACATAACCCTAACCCTAGGTCCAATCGGAACCCTAACCGGATCTTTATCCCTAGCCCTCAACATATCCCTAACCCTAGGTCCAATCGGAACCCTAACCGGATCTCTAACCATAGCCGTCAACATAACCCTAACACTAGGTCCAATCGGAACCCTAACCGGATCTCTAACCCTAGTCCTCAACATAACCTTAACCCTAGGTCCAATCGGAACCCTAACCGGATCTCTAACCCTAGCCCTCAACATAACCCTAACCCTAGGTCCAATCGGAACCCTAACCGGATATCTAACCCTAGCCCTCAACATAACCCTAACCCTAGGTCCAATCGGAACCCTAACCGGATCTCTATCCCTAGCCCTCAACATAACCCTAACCCTAGGTCCAATCTGAACCCTAACCGGATCTCTAACCCTAGCCCGCAACATAACCTTAACCCTAGGTCCAATCGGAACCCTAACCGGATCTCTAACCCTAGCCCTCAACATAACCCTAACCCTAGGTCCAATCGGAACCCTAAACGGATATCTAAACCGAGCCCTCAACATAACCCTAACCCTAGGTCCAATCGGAACCCAAAACGGATATCTAACCCTAGCCCTCAACATAACCCTATCCCTAGGTCCAATCGGAAACCTAACCGCATATCTAACCCACGCACTCAACATAACCCTAACCCTAGGTCCAATCGGAACACTAACCGGATATCTAATCCTAGCCCTCAACATAACCCTAACCCTTGGTCCAATCGGAACCCTAACCGGATCTCTACCCCTCGCCCTCAACATAACCCTAACCCTAGGTCCAATCGGAACTCTAACCGGAACTCTAAACCTAGCCCTCAACATAACCCTAACCCTAGGTCCAATCGGAACCCTAACCGGATATCTAACCCTAGCCCTCAACATAACCCTAACCCTAGGTCCAATCGGAACCCTAACCGGATCTCTATCCCTAGCCCTCAACATAACCCTAACCCTAGGTCCAATCGGAACCCTTACCGGATCTCTAACCCTAGCCCTCAACATAACCCTAACCCTAGGTCCAATCGGAACCCTAACCGGATCTCTAACCCTAGCCCTCAACATAACCCTAACCCTAGTTCCAATCGGAACCCTAACAGGATCTCTACCCCAGCCCTCAACATAACCCTAACCCTAGGTCCAATCGGAACCCTTACTTGATCTCTACCCGTCGCCCTCAACATAACCCTAACCCTAGGTCCAATCGGAACCCTAACCGGATCTCTACCCCTCGCCCTCAACATAACTCTAACCCTTGGTCCAATCGGAACCCTAACCGAATATCTAACCCTAGCCCTCAACATAACCCTAACCCTAGGTCCAATCGGAACCCTAACCGGATCTCTACCCCTCGCCCTCAACATAACCCTAACCCTAGGTCCAATCGGAACTCTAACCGGAACTCTAAACCTAGCCCTCAACATAACCCTAACCCTAGGTCCAATCGGAACCCTAACCGGATATCTAACCCTAGCCCTCAACATAACCCTAACCCTAGGTCCAATCGGAACCCTAACCGGATCTCTATCCCTAGCCCTCAACATAACCCTAACCCTAGGTCCAATCGGAACTCTAACCGGAACTCTAAACCTAGCCCTCAACATAACCCTAACCCTAGGTCCAATCGGAACCCTAACCGGATATCTAACCCTAGCCCTCAACATAACCCTAACCCTAGGTCCAATCGGAACTCTAACCGGAACTCTAAACCTAGCCCTCAACATAACCCTAACCCTAGGTCCAATCGGAACCCTAACCGGATATCTAACCCTAGCCCTCAACATAACCCTAACCCTAGGTCCAATCGGAACCCTAACCGGATCTCTATCCCTAGCCCTCAACATAACCCTAACCCTAGGTCCAATCGGAACCCTAACCGGATCTCTAACCCTAGCCCTCAACATAACCCTAACCCTAGGTCCAATCGGAACCCTAACCGGATCTCTAACCCTAGCCCTCAACATAACCCTAACCCTAGTTCCAATCGGAACCCTAACAGGATCTCTACCCCAGCCCTCAACATAACCCTAACCCTAGGTCCAATCGGAACCCTTACTTGATCTCTACCCCTCGCCCTCAACATAACCCTAACCCTAGGTCCAATCGGAACCCTAACCGGATCTCTACCCCTCGCCCTCAACATAACTCTAACCCTTGGTCCAATCGGAACCCTAACCGAATATCTAACCCTAGCCCTCAACATAACCCTAACCCTAGGTCCAATCGGAACCCTAACCGGATCTCTACCCCTCGCCCTCAACATAACCCTAACCCTAGGTCCAATCGGAACTCTAACCGGAACTCTAAACCTAGCCCTCAACATAACCCTAACCCTAGGTCCAATCGGAACTCTAACCGGAACTCTAAACCTAGCCCTCAACATAACCCTAACCCTAGGTCCAATCGGAACCCTAACCGGATCTCTAACCCTAGCCCTCAACATAACCCTAACCCTAGGTCCAATCTGAACCCTAACCGGATCTCTATCCCTAGCCCTCAACATATCCCTAACCCTAGGTCCAATCGGAACCCTAACCGGAACTCTAACCCTAGGCCTCAACATAACCCTAACCCTAGGTCCAATCGGAACCCTAACCAGATCTCTAACCCTAGCCCTCAACATAACCTTAACCCTAGGTCCAATCGGAACCCTAACCGGATCTCTATCCCTAGCCCTCAACCTAACACTAACCCTAGGTCCAATCGGAACCCTAACCGGATCTCTAACCCTAGCCCTCAACATAACCCTAACCCTAGGTTCAATCTGAATCCTAACCGGATCTCTAACCCTAGCACTCAACATAACCTTAACCCTAGGTCCAATCGGAAACTTAAACGGATATCTAACCCTAGCCCTCAACATAACCCTAACCCTAGGTCCAATCGGAACCCAAAACGGATATCTAACCCTAGCCCTCAACATAACCCTAACCCTAGGTACAATCGGAACACTAACCGGATATCTAATCCTAGCCCTCAACATAACCCTAACCCTAGGTCCAATCGGAACCCTAACCGGATCTTTATCCCTAGCCCTCAACATATCCCTAACCCTAGGTCCAATCGGAACCCTAACCGGATCTCTAACCATAGCCGTCAACATAACCCTAACACTAGGTCCAATCGGAACCCTAACCGGATCTCTAACCCTAGTCCTCAACATAACCTTAACCCTAGGTCCAATCGGAACCCTAACCGGATCTCTAACCCTAGCCCTCAACATAACCCTAACCCTAGGTCCAATCGGAACCCTAACTGGATTTCTAACCCTAGCCCTCAACATAACCCTAACCCTAGATCCAATCGGAACCCTAACAGGATATCTACCCCAGCCCTCAACATAACCCTAACCCTAGGTCCAATCGGAACCCTTACTGGATCTCTACCCCTCGCCCTCAACATAACCCTAACCCTAGGTCCAATCGGAACCCTAACCGGATCTCTACCCCTCGCCCTCAACATAACCCTAACCCTTGGTCCAATCGGAACCCTAACCGGATATCTAACCCTAGCCCTCAACATAACCCTAACCCTAGGTCCAATAGGAACCCTAACCGGATCTCTAACCCTAGCCCTCAACATAACCCTAACCATAGGTCCTATCGGAACACTAACCGGATCTCTAACCCTAGCCCTAAACATAACCCTAATCGTAGGTCCAATCGGAACCCTAACCGGATCTCTAACCCTCGCCCTCAACATAACACTAACCCTAGGTCCTATCGGAACCCTAACCGGATCTCTAAACCTAGCCCTCAACATAACCCTAACCCTAGGTCCAATCGGAACCCTAACCGGATCTCTAACCCTAGCCCTCAACATAACCCTAACCCTAGGTCCAATCGGAACCCAAAACGGATATCTAACCCACGCCCTCAACATAACCCTAACCCTAGGTCCAATCGGAACCCTAACCGGATCTCTAACCCTAGCCCTCAACATAACCCTAATCCTAGGTCCAATCGGAACACTAACCGGATATCTAATCCTAGCCCTCAACATAACCCTAACCCTAGGTCCAATCGGAACCCTAACCGGATCTTTATCCCTAGCCCTCAACATATCCCTAACCCTAGGTCCAATCGGAACCCTAACCGGATCTCTAACCCTAGCCCTCAACATAACCCTAACACTAGGTCCAATTGGAACCCTAACCGGATCTCTAACCCTAGTCCTCAACATAACCTTAACCCTAGGTCCAATCGGAACCCTAACCGGATATCTAACCCTAGGCCTCAACATAACCCTAACCCTCGGTCCAATCGGAACCCTAACCGAATCTCTAACCCTGGCCCTCAAAATAACCCTAACCCTATGTCCAATCGGAACCCTAACCGGATCTCTAACCCTAGCCCTCAACATAACCCTAACCCTAGGTCCAATCGGAACCCTAACCGGATATCTAACCCTAGCCCTCAACATAACCCTAACCCTAGGTCCAATCGGAACCCTAACCGGATCTCTAACCCTAGCCCTCAACATAACCCTAACCCTAGGTCCAATCGGAACCCTAACCGGATCTCTAACCCTAGCCCTCAACATAACCCTAACCCTAGTTCCAATCGGAACCCTAACAGGATCTCTACCCCAGCCGTCAACATAACCCTAACCCTAGGTCCAATCGGAACCCTTACTTGATCTCTACCCCTCGCCCTCAACATAACCCTAACCCTAGGTCCAATCGGAACCCTAACCGGATCTCTACCCCTCGCCCTCAACATAACTCTAACCCTTGGTCCAATCGGAACCCTAACCGAATATCTAACCCTAGCCCTCAACATAACCCTAACCCTAGGTCCAATCGGAACCCTAACCGGATCTCTAACCCTAGCCCTCAATATAACCCTAACCCTCGGTCCAATCGGAACCCTAACCGGATCTCTAACCCTAGCCCTCAACCTAACACTAACCCTAGGTCCAATCGGAACCCTAACCGGATCTCTAACCCTAGCCCTCAACATAACCCTAACCCTAGGTTCAATCTGAATCCTAACCGGATCTCTAACCCTAGCACTCAACATAACCTTAACCCTAGGTCCAATCGGAAACTTAAACGGATATCTAACCCTAGCCCTCAACATAACCCTAACCCTAGGTCCAATCGGAACCCAAAACGGATATCTAACCCTAGCCCTCAACATAACCCTAACCCTAGGTCCAATCGGAACACTAACCGGATATCTAATCCTAGCCCTCAACATAACCCTAACCCTAGGTCCAATCGGAACTCTAACCGGAACTCTAAACCTAGCCCTCAACATAACCCTAACCCTAGGTCCAATCGGAACCCTAACCGGATATCTAACCCTAGCCCTCAACATAACCCTAACCCTAGGTCCAATCGGAACTCTAACCGGAACTCTAAACCTAGCCCTCAACATAACCCTAACCCTAGGTCCAATCGGAACCCTAACCGGATATCTAACCCTAGCCCTCAACATAACCCTAACCCTAGGTCCAATCGGAACCCTAACCGGATCTCT
Source organism: Miniopterus natalensis (assembly GCF_054644295.1). NCBI lineage: Eukaryota > Metazoa > Chordata > Mammalia > Chiroptera > Miniopteridae > Miniopterus > Miniopterus natalensis. Next base: position 1,183,532 of record NC_142091.1, read on the forward strand.
ATCCCTAGCCCTCAACATAACCCTAACCCTAGGTCCAATCGGAACCCTAACCGGATCTCTAACCCTAGCCCTCAACATAACCCTAACCCTAGGTCCAATCGGAACCCTAACCGGATCTCTAACCCTAGCCCTCAACATAACCCTAACCCTAGTTCCAATCGGAACCCTAACAGGATCTCTACCCCAGCCCTCAACATAACCCTAACCCTAGGTCCAATCGGAACCCTTACTTGATCTCTACCCCTCGCCCTCAACATAACCCTAACCCTAGGTCCAATCGGAACCCTAACCGGATCTCTACCCCTCGCCCTCAACATAACTCTAACCCTTGGTCCAATCGGAACCCTAACCGAATATCTAACCCTAGCCCTCAACATAACCCTAACCCTAGGTCCAATCGGAACCCTAACCGGATCTCTACCCCTCGCCCTCAACATAACCCTAACCCTAGGTCCAATCGGAACTCTAACCGGAACTCTAAACCTAGCCCTCAACATAACCCTAACCCTAGGTCCAATCGGAACCCTAACCGGATATCTAACCCTAGCCCTCAACATAACCCTAACCCTAGGTCCAATCGGAACCCTAACCGGATCTCTATCCCTAGCCCTCAACATAACCCTAACCCTAGGTCCAATCTGAACCCTAACCGGATCTCTAACCCTAGCCCTCAACATAACCTTAACCCTAGGTCCAATCGGAACCCTAACCGGATCTCTAACCCTAGCCCTCAACATAACCCTAACCCTAGGTCCAATCGGAACCCTAAACGGATATCTAAACCGAGCCCTCAACATAACCCTAACCCTAGGTCCAATCGGAACCCAAAACGGATATCTAACCCTAGCCCTCAACATAACCCTATCCCTAGGTCCAATCGGAAACCTAACCGCATATCTAACCCACGCCCTCAACATAACCCTAACCCTAGGTCCAATCGGAACCCTAACCGGATCTCTAACCCTAGCCCTCAAAATAACCCTAACCCTAGGTCCAATCGGAACCCTAACCGGATATCTAACCCTAGCCCTCAACATAACCCTAAGACTAGGTCCAATCGGAAGCCTAACCGGATCTTTATCCCTAGCCCTCAACATATCCCTAACCCTAGGTCCAATCGGAACCTTATCCGGATCTCTAACCCTAGCCCTCAACATAACCCTAACCATAGGTCCTATCGAAACCCTAACCGGATCTCTAACCCTAGCCCTCAACATAACCCTAACCCTAGGTCCAATCGGAACCCTAACCGGATCTCTACCCCTCGCCCTCAACATAACTCTAACCCTTGGTCCAATCGGAACCCTAACCGGATCTCTACCCCTCGCCCTCAACATAACCCTAACCCTAGGTCCAATCGGAACTCTAACCGGAACTCTAAACCTAGCCCTCAACATAACCCTAACCCTAGGTCCAATCGGAACCCTAACCGGATATCTAACTCTAGCCCTAAACATAACCCTAACCCTAGGTCCAATCGGAACCCTAACCGGATCTCTATCCCTAGCCCTCAACATAACCCTAACCCTAGGTCCAATCGGAACTCTAACCGGAACTCTAAACCTAGCCCTCAACATAACCCTAACCCTAGGTCCAATCGGAACCTTAACCGGATCTCTAACCCTAGCCCTCAACATAACCCTAACCCTAGGTCCAATCTGAACCCTAACCGGATCTCTATCCCTAGCCCTCAACATATCCCTAACCCTAGGTCCAATCGGAACCCTAACCGGAACTCTAACCCTAGGCCTCAACATAACCCTAACCCTAGGTCCAATCGGAACCCTAACCAGATCTCTAACCCTAGCCCTCAACATAACCTTAACCCTAGGTCCAATCGGAACCCTAACCGGATCTCTATCCCTAGCCCTCAACCTAACACTAACCCTAGGTCCAATCGGAACCCTAACCGGATCTCTAACCCTAGCCCTCAACATAACCCTAACCCTAGGTTCAATCTGAATCCTAACCGGATCTCTAACCCTAGCACTCAACATAACCTTAACCCTAGGTCCAATCGGAAACTTAAACGGATATCTAACCCTAGCCCTCAACATAACCCTAACCCTAGGTCCAATCGGAACCCAAAACGGATATCTAACCCTAGCCCTCAACATAACCCTAACCCTAGGTACAATCGGAACACTAACCGGATATCTAATCCTAGCCCTCAACATAACCCTAACCCTAGGTCCAATCGGAACCCTAACCGGATCTTTATCCCTAGCCCTCAACATATCCCTAACCCTAGGTCCAATCGGAACCCTAACCGGATCTCTAACCATAGCCGTCAACATAACCCTAACACTAGGTCCAATCGGAACCCTAACCGGATCTCTAACCCTAGTCCTCAACATAACCTTAACCCTAGGTCCAATCGGAACCCTAACCGGATCTCTAACCCTAGCCCTCAACATAACCCTAACCCTAGGTCCAATCGGAACCCTAACTGGATTTCTAACCCTAGCCCTCAACATAACCCTAACCCTAGATCCAATCGGAACCCTAACAGGATCTCTACCCCAGCCCTCAACATAACCCTAACCCTAGGTCCAATCGGAACCCTTACTGGATCTCTACCCCTCGCCCTCAACATAACCCTAACCCTAGGTCCAATCGGAACCCTAACCGGATCTCTACCCCTCGCCCTCAACATAACCCTAACCCTTGGTCCAATCGGAACCCTAACCGGATATCTAACCCTAGCCCTCAACATAACCCTAACCCTAGGTCCAATAGGAACCCTAACCGGATCTCTAACCCTAGCCCTCAACATAACCCTAACCATAGGTCCAATCGGAACCCTAACCAGATCTCTAACCCTAGCCCTAAACATAACCCTAATCGTAGGTCCAATCGGAACCCTAACCGGATCTCTAACCCTCGCCCTCAACATAACACTAACCCTAGGTCCTATCGGAACCCTAACCGGATCTCTAAACCTAGCCCTCAACATAACCCTAACCCTAGGTCCAATCGGAACCCTAACCGGATCTCTAACCCTAGCCCTCAACATAACCCTAACCCTAGGTCCAATCGGAACCCAAAACGGATATCTAACCCACGCCCTCAACATAACCCTAACCCTAGGTCCAATCGGAACCCTAACCGGATCTCTAACCCTAGCCCTCAACATAACCCTAACCCTAGGTCCAATCGGAACACTAACCGGATATCTAATCCTAGCCCTCAACATAACCCTAACCCTAGGTCCAATCGGAACCCTAACCGGATCTTTATCCCTAGCCCTCAACATATCCCTAACCCTAGGTCCAATCGGAACCCTAACAGGATCTCTAACCCTAGCCCTCAACATAACCCTAACACTAGGTCCAATCGGAACCCTAACCGGATCTCTACCCCTCGCCCTCAACATAACCCTAACCCTTGGTCCAATCGGAACCCTAACCGGATATCTAACCCTAGCCCTCAACATAACCCTAACCCTAGGTCCAATAGGAACCCTAACCGGATCTCTAACCCTAGCCCTCAACATAACCCTAACCATAGGTCCTATCGGAACACTAACCGGATCTCTAACCCTAGCCCTAAACATAACCCTAATCGTAGGTCCAATCGGAACCCTAACCGGATCTCTAACCCTCGCCCTCAACATAACACTAACCCTAGGTCCTATCGGAACCCTAACCGGATCTCTAAACCTAGCCCTCAACATAACCCTAACCCTAGGTCCAATCGGAACCCTAACCGGATCTCTAACCCTAGCCCTCAACATAACCCTAACCCTAGGTCCAATCGGAACCCAAAACGGATATCTAACCCACGCCCTCAACATAACCCTAACCCTAGGTCCAATCGGAACCCTAACCGGATCTCTAACCCTAGCCCTCAACATAACCCTAATCCTAGGTCCAATCGGAACACTAACCGGATATCTAATCCTAGCCCTCAACATAACCCTAACCCTAGGTCCAATCGGAACCCTAACCGGATCTTTATCCCTAGCCCTCAACATATCCCTAACCCTAGGTCCAATCGGAACCCTAACCGGATCTCTAACCCTAGCCCTCAACATAACCCTAACACTAGGTCCAATTGGAACCCTAACCGGATCTCTAACCCTAGTCCTCAACATAACCTTAACCCTAGGTCCAATCGGAACCCTAACCGGATATCTAACCCTAGGCCTCAACATAACCCTAACCCTCGGTCCAATCGGAACCCTAACCGAATCTCTAACCCTGGCCCTCAAAATAACCCTAACCCTATGTCCAATCGGAACCCTAACCGGATCTCTAACCCTAGCCCTCAACATAACCCTAACCCTAGGTCCAATCGGAACCCTAACCGGATATCTAACCCTAGCCCTCAACATAACCCTAACCCTAGGTCCAATCGGAACCCTAACCGGATCTCTAACCCTAGCCCTCAACATAACCCTAACCCTAGGTCCAATCGGAACCCTAACCGGATCTCTAACCCTAGCCCTCAACATAACCCTAACCCTAGTTCCAATCGGAACCCTAACAGGATCTCTACCCCAGCCGTCAACATAACCCTAACCCTAGGTCCAATCGGAACCCTTACTTGATCTCTACCCCTCGCCCTCAACATAACCCTAACCCTAGGTCCAATCGGAACCCTAACCGGATCTCTACCCCTCGCCCTCAACATAACTCTAACCCTTGGTCCAATCGGAACCCTAACCGAATATCTAACCCTAGCCCTCAACATAACCCTAACCCTAGGTCCAATCGGAACCCTAACCGGATCTCTAACCCTAGCCCTCAATATAACCCTAACCCTCGGTCCAATCGGAACCCTAACCGGATCTCTAACCCTAGCCCTCAACCTAACACTAACCCTAGGTCCAATCGGAACCCTAACCGGATCTCTAACCCTAGCCCTCAACATAACCCTAACCCTAGGTTCAATCTGAATCCTAACCGGATCTCTAACCCTAGCACTCAACATAACCTTAACCCTAGGTCCAATCGGAAACTTAAACGGATATCTAACCCTAGCCCTCAACATAACCCTAACCCTAGGTCCAATCGGAACCCAAAACGGATATCTAACCCTAGCCCTCAACATAACCCTAACCCTAGGTCCAATCGGAACACTAACCGGATATCTAATCCTAGCCCTCAACATAACCCTAACCCTAGGTCCAATCGGAACCCTAACCGGATCTTTATCCCTAGCCCTCAACATATCCCTAACCCTAGGTCCAATCGGAACCCTAACCGGATCTCTAACCCTAGCCGTCAACATAACCTTAACACTAGGTCCAATCGGAAACCTAACCGGATCTCTAACCCTAGTCCTCAACATAACCTTAACCCTAGGTCCAATCGGAACCCTAACCGGATCTCTAACCCTAGCCCTCAACATAACCCTAACCCTAGGTCCAATCGGAACCCTAACTGGATTTCTAACCCTAGCCCTCAACATAACCCTAACCCTAGAATCAATCGGAACCCTAACAGGATCTCTACCCCAGCCCTCAACATAACCCTAACCCTAGGTCCAATCGGAACCCTAACCGGATCTCTATCCCTAGCCCTCAACCTAACACTAACCCTAGGTCCAATCGGAACCCTTACTTGATCTCTACCCCTCGCCCTCAACATAACCCTAACCCTAGGTCCAATCGGAACCCTAACCGGATCTCTACCCCTCGCCCTCAACATAACTCTAACCCTTGGTCCAATCGGAACCCTAACCGAATATCTAACCCTAGCCCTCAACATAACCCTAACCCTAGGTCCAATCGGAACCCTAACCGGATCTCTACCCCTCGCCCTCAACATAACCCTAACCCTAGGTCCAATCGGAACCCTAACCGGAACTCTAAACCTAGCCCTCAACATAACCCTAACCCTAGGTCCAATCGGAACCCTAACCGGATATCTAACCCTAGCCCTCAACATAACCCTAACCCTAGGTCCAATCGGAACCCTAACCGGATCTCTATCCCTAGCCCTCAACATAACCCTAACCCTAGGTCCAATCTGAACCCTAACCGGATCTCTAACCCTAGCCCTCAACATAACCTTAACCCTAGGTCCAATCGGAACCCTAACCGGATCTCTAACCCTAGCCCTCAACATAACCCTAACCCTAGGTCCAATCGGAACCCTAAACGGATATCTAAACCGAGCCCTCAACATAACCCTAACCCTAGGTCCAATCGGAACCCAAAACGGATATCTAACCCTAGCCCTCAACATAACCCTATCCCTAGGTCCAATCGGAAACCTAACCGCATATCTAACCCACGCCCTCAACATAACCCTAACCCTAGGTCCAATCGGAACCCTAACCGGATCTCTAACCCTAGCCCTCAAAATAACCCTAACCCTAGGTCCAATCGGAACCCTAACCGGATATCTAACCCTAGCCCTCAACATAACCCTAAGACTAGGTCCAATCGGAAGCCTAACCGGATCTTTATCCCTAGCCCTCAACATATCCCTAACCCTAGGTCCAATCGGAACCTTATCCGGATCTCTAACCCTAGCCCTCAACATAACCCTAACCATAGGTCCTATCGAAACCCTAACCGGATCTCTAACCCTAGCCCTCAACATAACCCTAACCCTAGGTCCAATCGGAACCCTAACCGGATCTCTACCCCTCGCCCTCAACATAACTCTAACCCTTGGTCCAATCGGAACCCTAACCGGATCTCTACCCCTCGCCCTCAACATAACCCTAACCCTAGGTCCAATCGGAACTCTAACCGGAACTCTAAACCTAGCCCTCAACATAACCCTAACCCTAGGTCCAATCGGAACCCTAACCGGATATCTAACTCTAGCCCTAAACATAACCCTAACCCTAGGTCCAATCGGAACCCTAACCGGATCTCTATCCCTAGCCCTCAACATAACCCTAACCCTAGGTCCAATCGGAACTCTAACCGGAACTCTAAACCTAGCCCTCAACATAACCCTAACCCTAGGTCCAATCGGAACCCTAACCGGATCTCTAACCCTAGCCCTCAACATAACCCTAACCCTAGGTCCAATCTGAACCCTAACCGGATCTCTATCCCTAGCCCTCAACATATCCCTAACCCTAGGTCCAATCGGAACCCTAACCGGAACTCTAACCCTAGGCCTCAACATAACCCTAACCCTAGGTCCAATCGGAACCCTAACCAGATCTCTAACCCTAGCCCTCAACATAACCTTAACCCTAGGTCCAATCGGAACCCTAACCGGATCTCTATCCCTAGCCCTCAACCTAACACTAACCCTAGGTCCAATCGGAACCCTAACCGGATCTCTAACCCTAGCCCTCAACATAACCCTAACCCTAGGTTCAATCTGAATCCTAACCGGATCTCTAACCCTAGCACTCAACATAACCTTAACCCTAGGTCCAATCGGAAACTTAAACGGATATCTAACCCTAGCCCTCAACATAACCCTAACCCTAGGTCCAATCGGAACCCTAACAGGATCTCTACCCCAGCCCTCAACATAACCCTAACCCTAGGTCCAATCGGAACCCTAACCGGATCTCTAACCCTAGCCCTCAACATAACCCTAACCCTAGGTCCAATCGGAACCCAAAACGGATATCTAACCCTAGCCCTCAACATAACCCTAACCCTAGGCCCAATCGGAAACCTAACCACATATCTAACCCACGCCCTCAACATAACCCTAACCCTAGGTCCAATCGGAACACTAACCGGATATCTAATCCTAGCCCTCAACATAACCCTAACCCTAGGTCCAATCGGAACCCTAACCGGATCTTTATCCCTAGCCCTCAACATATCCCTAACCCTAGGTCCAATCGGAACCCTAACCGGATCTCTAACCCTAGCCGTCAACATAACCTTAACACTAGGTCCAATCGGAACCCTAACCGGATCTCTAACCCTAGTCCTCAACATAACCTTAACCCTAGGTCCAATCGGAACCCTAACCGGATCTCTAACCCTAGCCTTCAACATAACCCTAACCCTAGGTCCAATCGGAACCCTAACTGGATTTCTAACCCTAGCCCTCAACATAACCCTAACCCTAGAATCAATCGGAACCCTAACAGGATCTCTACCCCAGCCCTCAACATAACCCTAACCCTAGGTCCAATCGGAACCCTAACCGGATCTCTAACCCTAGCCCTCAATATAACCCTAACCCTAGGTCCAATCGGAACCCTAACCGGATCTCTAACCCTAGCCCTCAACCTAACACTAACCCTAGGTCCAATCGGAACCCTAACCGGATCTCTAACCCTAGCCCTCAACATAACCCTAACCCTAGGTTCAATCTGAATCCTAACCGGATCTCTAACCCTAGCACTCAACATAACCTTAACCCTAGGTCCAATCGGAAACTTAAACGGATATCTAACCCTAGCCCTCAACATAACCCTAACCCTAGGTCCAATCGGAACCCAAAACGGATATCTAACCCTAGCCCTCAACATAACCCTAACCCTAGGCCCAATCGGAAACCTAACCACATATCTAACCCACGCCCTCAACATAACCCTAACCCTAGGTCCAATCGGAACACTAACCGGATATCTAATCCTAGCCCTCAACATAACCCTAACCCTAGGTCCAATCGGAACCCTAACCGGATCTTTATCCCTAGCCCTCAACATATCCCTAACCCTAGGTCCAATCGGAACCCTAACCGGATCTCTAACCCTAGCCGTCAACATAACCTTAACACTAGGTCCAATCGGAACCCTAACCGGATCTCTAACCCTAGTCCTCAACATAACCTTAACCCTAGGTCCAGTCGGAACCCTAACCGGATCTCTAACCCTAGCCCTCAACATAACCCTAACCCTAGGTCCAATCGGAACCCTAACTGGATTTCTATCCCTAGCCCTCAACATAACCCTAACCCTAGAATCAATCGGAACCCTAACAGGATCTCTACCCCAGCCCTCAACATAACCCTAACCCTAGGTCCAATCGGAACCCTTACTGGATCTCTACCCCTCGCCCTCAACATAACCCTAACCCTAGGTCCAATCGGAACCCTAACCGGATCTCTATCCCTAGCCCTCAACATAACCCTAACCCTAGGTCCAATCGGAACCCTAACCGGATCTCTAACCCTAGCCCTCAACATAACCCTAACCCTAGGTCCAATCTGAACCCTAACCGGATCTCTATCCCTAGCCCTCAACCTAACACTAACCCTAGGTACAATCGGAACACTAACCGGATATCTAATCCTAGCCCTCAACATAACCCTAACCCTAGGTCCAATCGGAACCCTAACCGGATCTTTATCCCTAGCCCTCAACATATCCCTAACCCTAGGTCCAATCGGAACCCTAACCGGATCTCTAACCATAGCCGTCAACATAACCCTAACACTAGGTCCAATCGGAACCCTAACCGGATCTCTAACCCTAGTCCTCAACATAACCTTAACCCTAGGTCCAATCGGAACCCTAACCGGATCTCTAACCCTAGCCCTCAACATAACCCTAACCCTAGGTCCAATCGGAACCCTAACCGGATATCTAACCCTAGCCCTCAACATAACCCTAACCCTAGGTCCAATCGGAACCCTAACCGGATCTCTATCCCTAGCCCTCAACATAACCCTAACCCTAGGTCCAATCTGAACCCTAACCGGATCTCTAACCCTAGCCCTCAACATAACCTTAACCCTAGGTCCAATCGGAACCCTAACCGGATCTCTAACCCTAGCCCTCAACATAACCCTAACCCTAGGTCCAATCGGAACCCTAAACGGATATCTAAACCGAGCCCTCAACATAACCCTAACCCTAGGTCCAATCGGAACCCAAAACGGATATCTAACCCTAGCCCTCAACATAACCCTATCCCTAGGTCCAATCGGAAACCTAACCGCATATCTAACCCACGCCCTCAACATAACCCTAACCCTAGGTCCAATCGGAACACTAACCGGATATCTAATCCTAGCCCTCAACATAACCCTAACCCTTGGTCCAATCGGAACCCTAACCGGATCTCTACCCCTCGCCCTCAACATAACCCTAACCCTAGGTCCAATCGGAACTCTAACCGGAACTCTAAACCTAGCCCTCAACATAACCCTAACCCTAGGTCCAATCGGAACCCTAACCGGATATCTAACCCTAGCCCTCAACATAACCCTAACCCTAGGTCCAATCGGAACCCTAACCGGATCTCTATCCCTAGCCCTCAACATAACCCTAACCCTAGGTCCAATCGGAACCCTAACCGGATCTCTAACCCTAGCCCTCAACATAACCCTAACCCTAGGTCCAATCGGAACCCTAACCGGATCTCTAACCCTAGCCCTCAACATAACCCTAACCCTAGTTCCAATCGGAACCCTAACAGGATCTCTACCCCAGCCCTCAACATAACCCTAACCCTAGGTCCAATCGGAACCCTTACTTGAACTCTACCCCTCGCCCTCAACATAACCCTAACCCTAGGTCCAATCGGAACCCTAACCGGATCTCTACCCCTCGCCCTCAACATAACTCTAACCCTTGGTCCAATCGGAACCCTAACCGAATATCTAACCCTAGCCCTCAACATAACCCTAACCCTAGGTCCAATCGGAACCCTAACCGGATCTCTACCCCTCGCCCTCAACATAACCCTAACCCTAGGTCCAATCGGAACTCTAACCGGAACTCTAAACCTAGCCCTCAACATAACCCTAACCCTAGGTCCAATCGGAACCCTAACCGGATATCTAACCCTAGCCCTCAACATAACCCTAACCCTAGGTCCAATCGGAACCCTAACCGGATCTCTATCCCTAGCCCTCAACATAACCCTAACCCTAGGTCCAATCGGAACTCTAACCGGAACTCTAAACCTAGCCCTCAACATAACCCTAACCCTAGGTCCAATCGGAACCCTAACCGGATATCTAACCCTAGCCCTCAACATAACCCTAACCCTAGGTCCAATCGGAACTCTAACCGGAACTCTAAACCTAGCCCTCAACATAACCCTAACCCTAGGTCCAATCGGAACCCTAACCGGATATCTAACCCTAGCCCTCAACATAACCCTAACCCTAGGTCCAATCGGAACCCTAACCGGATCTCTATCCCTAGCCCTCAACATAACCCTAACCCTAGGTCCAATCGGAACCCTAACCGGATCTCTAACCCTAGCCCTCAACATAACCCTAACCCTAGGTCCAATCGGAACCCTAACCGGATCTCTAACCCTAGCCCTCAACATAACCCTAACCCTAGTTCCAATCGGAACCCTAACAGGATCTCTACCCCAGCCCTCAACATAACCCTAACCCTAGGTCCAATCGGAACCCTTACTTGATCTCTACCCCTAGCCCTCAACATAACCCTAACCCTAGGTCCAATCGGAACCCTAACCGGATCTCTACCCCTCGCCCTCAACATAACTCTAACCCTTGGTCCAATCGGAACCCTAACCGAATATCTAACCCTAGCTCTCAACATAACCCTAACCCTAGGTCCAATCGGAACCCTAACCGGATCTCTACCCCTCGCCCTCAACATAACCCTAACCCTAGGTCCAATCGGAACTCTAACCGGAACTCTAAACCTAGCCCTCAACATAACCCTAACCCTAGGTCCAATCGGAACCCTAACCGGATATCTAACCCTAGCCCTCAACATAACCCTAACCCTAGGTCCAATCGGAACCCTAACCGGATCTCTATCCCTAGCCCTCAACATAACCCTAACCCTAGGTCCAATCTGAACCCTAACCGGATCTCTAACCCTAGCCCTCAACATAACCTTAACCCTAGGTCCAATCGGAACCCTAACCGGATCTCTAACCCTAGCCCTCAACATAACCCTAACCCTAGGTCCAATCGGAACCCTAACTGGATTTCTAACCCTAGCCCTCAACATAACCCTAACCCTAGAATCAATCGGAACCCTAACAGGATCTCTACCCCAGCCCTCAACATAACCCTAACCCTAGGTCCAATCGGAACCCTAACCGGATCTCTAACCCTAGCCCTCAATATAACCCTAACCCTAGGTCCAATCGGAACCCTAACCGGATCTCTAACCCTAGCCCTCAACCTAACACTAACCCTAGGTCCAATCGGAACCCTAACCGGATCTCTAACCCTAGCCCTCAACATAACCCTAACCCTAGGTTCAATCTGAATCCTAACCGGATCTCTAACCCTAGCACTCAACATAACCTTAACCCTAGGTCCAATCGGAAACTTAAACGGATATCTAACCCTAGCCCTCAACATAACCCTAACCCTAGGTCCAATCGGAACCCAAAACGGATATCTAACCCTAGCCCTCAACATAACCCTAACCCTAGGCCCAATCGGAAACCTAACCACATATCTAACCCACGCCCTCAACATAACCCTAACCCTAGGTCCAATCGGAACACTAACCGGATATCTAATCCTAGCCCTCAACATAACCCTAACCCTAGGTCCAATCGGAACCCTAACCGGATCTTTATCCCTAGCCCTCAACATATCCCTAACCCTAGGTCCAATCGGAACCCTAACCGGATCTCTAACCCTAGCCGTCAACATAACCTTAACACTAGGTCCAATCGGAACCCTAACCGGATCTCTAACCCTAGTCCTCAACATAACCTTAACCCTAGGTCCAGTCGGAACCCTAACCGGATCTCTAACCCTAGCCCTCAACATAACCCTAACCCTAGGTCCAATCGGAACCCTAACTGGATTTCTATCCCTAGCCCTCAACATAACCCTAACCCTAGAATCAATCGGAACCCTAACAGGATCTCTACCCCAGCCCTCAACATAACCCTAACCCTAGGTCCAATCGGAACCCTTACTGGATCTCTACCCCTCGCCCTCAACATAACCCTAACCCTAGGTCCAATCGGAACCCTAACCGGATCTCTATCCCTAGCCCTCAACATAACCCTAACCCTAGGTCCAATCGGAACCCTAACCGGATCTCTAACCCTAGCCCTCAACATAACCCTAACCCTAGGTCCAATCTGAACCCTAACCGGATCTCTATCCCTAGCCCTCAACCTAACACTAACCCTAGGTACAATCGGAACACTAACCGGATATCTAATCCTAGCCCTCAACATAACCCTAACCCTAGGTCCAATCGGAACCCTAACCGGATCTTTATCCCTAGCCCTCAACATATCCCTAACCCTAGGTCCAATCGGAACCCTAACCGGATCTCTAACCATAGCCGTCAACATAACCCTAACACTAGGTCCAATCGGAACCCTAACCGGATCTCTAACCCTAGTCCTCAACATAACCTTAACCCTAGGTCCAATCGGAACCCTAACCGGATCTCTAACCCTAGCCCTCAACATAACCCTAACCCTAGGTCCAATCGGAACCCTAACCGGATATCTAACCCTAGCCCTCAACATAACCCTAACCCTAGGTCCAATCGGAACCCTAACCGGATCTCTATCCCTAGCCCTCAACATAACCCTAACCCTAGGTCCAATCTGAACCCTAACCGGATCTCTAACCCTAGCCCTCAACATAACCTTAACCCTAGGTCCAATCGGAACCCTAACCGGATCTCTAACCCTAGCCCTCAACATAACCCTAACCCTAGGTCCAATCGGAACCCTAAACGGATATCTAAACCGAGCCCTCAACATAACCCTAACCCTAGGTCCAATCGGAACCCAAAACGGATATCTAACCCTAGCCCTCAACATAACCCTATCCCTAGGTCCAATCGGAAACCTAACCGCATATCTAACCCACGCCCTCAACATAACCCTAACCCTAGGTCCAATCGGAACACTAACCGGATATCTAATCCTAGCCCTCAACATAACCCTAACCCTTGGTCCAATCGGAACCCTAACCGGATCTCTACCCCTCGCCCTCAACATAACCCTAACCCTAGGTCCAATCGGAACTCTAACCGGAACTCTAAACCTAGCCCTCAACATAACCCTAACCCTAGGTCCAATCGGAACCCTAACCGGATATCTAACCCTAGCCCTCAACATAACCCTAACCCTAGGTCCAATCGGAACCCTAACCTGATCTCTATCCCTAGCCCTCAACATAACCCTAACCCTAGGTCCAATCGGAACCCTAACCGGATCTCTAACCCTAGCCCTCAACATAACCCTAACCCTAGGTCCAATCGGAACCCTAACCGGATCTCTAACCCTAGCCCTCAACATAACCCTAACCCTAGTTCCAATCGGAACCCTAACAGGATCTCTACCCCAGCCCTCAACATAACCCTAACCCTAGGTCCAATCGGAACCCTTACTTGATCTCTACCCCTCGCCCTCAACATAACCCTAACCCTAGGTCCAATCGGAACCCTAACCGGATCTCTACCCCTCGCCCTCAACATAACTCTAACCCTTGGTCCAATCGGAACCCTAACCGAATATCTAACCCTAGCCCTCAACATAACCCTAACCCTAGGTCCAATCGGAACCCTAACCGGATCTCTACCCCTCGCCCTCAACATAACCCTAACCCTAGGTCCAATCGGAACTCTAACCGGAACTCTAAACCTAGCCCTCAACATAACCCTAACCCTAGGTCCAATCGGAACCCTAACCGGATATCTAACCCTAGCCCTCAACATAACCCTAACCCTAGGTCCAATCGGAACCCTAACCGGATCTCTATCCCTAGCCCTCAACATAACCCTAACCCTAGGTCCAATCGGAACTCTAACCGGAACTCTAAACCTAGCCCTCAACATAACCCTAACCCTAGGTCCAATCGGAACCCTAACCGGATATCTAACCCTAGCCGTCAACATAACCCTAACCCTAGGTCCAATCGGAACTCTAACCGGAACTCTAAACCTAGCCCTCAACATAACCCTAACCCTAGGTCCAATCGGAACCCTAACCGGATATCTAACCCTAGCCCTCAACATAACCGTAACCCTAGGTCCAATCGGAACCCTAACCGGATCTCTATCCCTAGCCCTCAACATAACCCTAACCCTAGGTCCAATCGGAACCCTAACCGGATCTCTAACCCTAGCCCTCAACATAACCCTAACCCTAGGTCCAATCGGAACCCTAACCGGATCTCTAACCCTAGCCCTCAACATAACCCTAACCCTAGTTCCAATCGGAACCCTAACAGGATCTCTACCCCAGCCCTCAACATAACCCTAACCCTAGGTCCAATCGGAACCCTTACTTGATCTCTACCCCTAGCCCTCAACATAACCCTAACCCTAGGTCCAATCGGAACCCTAACCGGATCTCTACCCCTCGCCCTCAACATAACTCTAACCCTTGGTCCAATCGGAACCCTAACCGAATATCTAACCCTAGCTCTCAACATAACCCTAACCCTAGGTCCAATCGGAACCCTAACCGGATCTCTACCCCTCGCCCTCAACATAACCCTAACCCTAGGTCCAATCGGAACTCTAACCGGAACTCTAAACCTAGCCCTCAACATAACCCTAACCCTAGGTCCAATCGGAACCCTAACCGGATATCTAACCCTAGCCCTCAACATAACCCTAACCCTAGGTCCAATCGGAACCCTAACCGGATCTCTATCCCTAGCCCTCAACATAACCCTAACCCTAGGTCCAATCTGAACCCTAACCGGATCTCTAACCCTAGCCCTCAACATAACCTTAACCCTAGGTCCAATCGGAACCCTAACCGGATCTCTAACCCTAGCCCTCAACATAACCCTAACCCTAGGTCCAATCGGAACCCTAAACGGATATCTAAACCGAGCCCTCAACATAACCCTAACCCTAGGTCCAATCGGAACCCAAAACGGATATCTAACCCTAGCCCTCAACATAACCCTATCCCTAGGTCCAATCGGAAACCTAACCGCATATCTAACCCACGCCCTCAACATAACCCTAACCCTAGGTCCAATCGGAACTCTAACCGGATCTCTAACCCTAGCCCTCAAAATAACCCTAACCCTAGGTCCAATCGGAACCCTAACCGGATATCTAACCCTAGCCCTCAACATAACCCTAAGACTAGGTCCAATCGGAAGCCTAACCGGATCTTTATCCCTAGCCCTCAACATATCCCTAACCCTAGGTCCAATCGGAACCTTATCCGGATCTCTAACCCTAGCCCTCAACATAACCCTAACCATAGGTCCTATCGAAACCCTAACCGGATCTCTAACCCTAGCCCTCAACATAACCCTAACCCTAGGTCCAATCGGAACCCTAACCGGATCTCTACCCCTCGCCCTCAACATAACTCTAACCCTTGGTCCAATCGGAACCCTAACCGGATCTCTACCCCTCGCCCTCAACATAACCCTAACCCTAGGTCCAATCGGAACTCTAACCGGAACTCTAAACCTAGCCCTCAACATAACCCTAACCCTAGGTCCAATCGGAACCCTAACCGGATATCTAACTCTAGCCCTAAACATAACCCTAACCCTAGGTCCAATCGGAACCCTAACCGGATCTCTATCCCTAGCCCTCAACATAACCCTAACCCTAGGTCCAATCGGAACTCTAACCGGAACTCTAAACCTAGCCCTCAACATAACCCTAACCCTAGGTCCAATCGGAACCCTAACCGGATCTCTAACCCTAGCCCTCAACATAACCCTAACCCTAGGTCCAATCTGAACCCTAACCGGATCTCTATCCCTAGCCCTCAACATATCCCTAACCCTAGGTCCAATCGGAACCCTAACCGGAACTCTAACCCTAGGCCTCAACATAACCCTAACCCTAGGTCCAATCGGAACCCTAACCAGATCTCTAACCCTACCCCTCAACATAACCTTAACCCTAGGTCCAATCGGAACCCTAACCGGATCTCTATCCCTAGCCCTCAACCTAACACTAACCCTAGGTCCAATCGGAACCCTAACCGGATCTCTAACCCTAGCCCTCAACATAACCCTAACCCTAGGTTCAATCTGAATCCTAACCGGATCTCTAACCCTAGCACTCAACATAACCTTAACCCTAGGTCCAATCGGAAACTTAAACGGATATCTAACCCTAGCCCTCAACATAACCCTAACCCTAGGTCCAATCGGAACCCAAAACGGATATCTAACCCTAGCCCTCAACATAACCCTAACCCTAGGTACAATCGGAACACTAACCGGATATCTAATCATAGCCCTCAACATAACCCTAACCCTAGGTCCAATCGGAACCCTAACCGGATCTTTATCCCTAGCCCTCAACATATCCCTAACCCTAGGTCCAATCGGAACCCTAACCGGATCTCTAACCATAGCCGTCAACATAACCCTAACACTAGGTCCAATCGGAACCCTAACCGGATCTCTAACCCTAGTCCTCAACATAACCTTAACCCTAGGTCCAATCGGAACCCTAACCGGATCTCTAACCCTAGCCCTCAACATAACCCTAACCCTAGGTCCAATCGGAACCCTAACTGGATTTCTAACCCTAGCCCTCAACATAACCCTAACACTAGGTCCAATCGGAACCCTAACCGGATCTTTATCCCTAGCCCTCAACATATCCCTAACCCTAGGTCCAATCGGAACCCTAACAGGATCTCTAACCCTAGCCCTCAACATAACCCTAACACTAGGTCCAATCGGAACCCTAACCGGATCTCTACCCCTCGCCCTCAACATAACCCTAACCCTTGGTCCAATCGGAACCCTAACCGGATATCTAACCCTAGCCCTCAACATAACCCTAACCCTAGGTCCAATAGGAACCCTAACCGGATCTCTAACCCTAGCCCTCAACATAACCCTAACCATAGGTCCTATCGGAACACTAACCGGATCTCTAACCCTAGCCCTAAACATAACCCTAATCGTAGGTCCAATCGGAACCCTAACCGGATCTCTAACCCTCGCCCTCAACATAACACTAACCCTAGGTCCTATTGGAACCCTAACCGGATCTCTAAACCTAGCCCTCAACATAACCCTAACCCTAGGTCCAATCGGAACCCTAACCGGATCTCTAACCCTAGCCATCAACATAACCCTAACCCTAGGTCCAATCGGAACCCAAAACGGATATCTAACCCACGCCCTCAACATAACCCTAACCCTAGGTCCAATCGGAACCCTAACCGGATCTCTAACCCTAGCCCTCAACATAACCCTAATCCTAGGTCCAATCGGAACACTAACCGGATATCTAATCCTAGCCCTCAACATAACCCTAACCCTAGGTCCAATCGGAACCCTAACCGGATCTTTATCCCTAGCCCTCAACATATCCCTAACCCTAGGTCCAATCGGAACCCTAACCGGATCTCTAACCCTAGCCCTCAACATAACCCTAACACTAGGTCCAATCGGAACCCTAACCGGATCTCTAACCCTAGTCCTCAACATAACCTTAACCCTAGGTCCAATCGGAACCCTAACCGGATATCTAACCCTAGGCCTCAACATAACCCTAACCCTCGGTCCAATCGGAACCCTAACCGAATCTCTAACCCTGGCCCTCAAAATAACCCTAACCCTATGTCCAATCGGAACCCTAACCGGATCTCTAACCCTAGCCCTCAACATAACCCTAACCCTAGGTCCAATCGGAACCCTAACCGGATATCTAACCCTAGCCCTCAACATAACCCTAACCCTAGGTCCAATCGGAACCCTAACCGGATCTCTAACCCTAGCCCTCAACATAACCCTAACCCTAGGTCCAATCGGAACCCTAACCGGATCTCTAACCCTAGCCCTCAACATAACCCTAACCCTAGTTCCAATCGGAACCCTAACAGGATCTCTACCCCAGCCGTCAACATAACCCTAACCCTAGGTCCAATCGGAACCCTTACTTGATCTCTACCCCTCGCCCTCAACATAACCCTAACCCTAGGTCCAATCGGAACCCTAACCGGATCTCTACCCCTCGCCCTCAACATAACTCTAACCCTTGGTCCAATCGGAACCCTAACCGAATATCTAACCCTAGCCCTCAACATAACCCTAACCCTAGGTCCAATCGGAACCCTAACCGGATCTCTAACCCTAGCCCTCAATATAACCCTAACCCTCGGTCCAATCGGAACCCTAACCGGATCTCTAACCCTAGCCCTCAACCTAACACTAACCCTAGGTCCAATCGGAACCCTAACCGGATCTCTAACCCTAGCCCTCAACATAACCCTAACCCTAGGTTCAATCTGAATCCTAACCGGATCTCTAACCCTAGCACTCAACATAACCTTAACCCTAGGTCCAATCGGAAACTTAAACGGATATCTAACCCTAGCCCTCAACATAACCCTAACCCTAGGTCCAATCGGAACCCAAAACGGATATCTAACCCTAGCCCTCAACATAACCCTAACCCTAGGTCCAATCGGAACACTAACCGGATATCTAATCCTAGCCCTCAACATAACCCTAACCCTAGGTCCAATCGGAACCCTAACCGGATCTTTATCCCTAGCCCTCAACATATCCCTAACCCTAGGTCCAATCGGAACCCTAACCGGATCTCTAACCCTAGCCGTCAACATAACCTTAACACTAGGTCCAATCGGAAACCTAACCGGATCTCTAACCCTAGTCCTCAACATAACCTTAACCCTAGGTCCAATCGGAACCCTAACCGGATCTCTAAACCTAGCCCTCAACATAACCCTAACCCTAGGTCCAATCGGAACCCTAACTGGATTTCTAACCCTAGCCCTCAACATAACCCTAACCCTAGAATCAATCGGAACCCTAACAGGATCTCTACCCCAGCCCTCAACATAACCCTAACCCTAGGTCCAATCGGAACCCTAACCGGACCTCTATCCCTAGCCCTCAACCTAACACTAACCCTAGGTCCAATCGGAACCCTAACCGGATCTCTAACCCTAGCCCTCAACATAACCCTAACCCTAGGTTCAATCTGAATCCTAACCGGATCTCTAACCCTAGCACTCAACATAACCTTAACCCTAGGTCCAATCGGAAACTTAAACGGATATCTAACCCTAGCCCTCAACATAACCCTAACCCTAGGTCCAATCGGAACCCAAAACGGATATCTAACCCTAGCCCTCAACATAACCCTAACCCTAGGTACAATCGGAACACTAACCGGATATCTAATCCTAGCCCTCAACATAACCCTAACCCTAGGTCCAATCGGAACCCTAACCGGATCTTTATCCCTAGCCCTCAACATATCCCTAACCCTAGGTCCAATCGGAACCCTAACCGGATCTCTAACCATAGCCGTCAACATAACCCTAACACTAGGTCCAATCGGAACCCTAACCGGATCTCTAACCCTAGTCCTCAACATAACCTTAACCCTAGGTCCAATCGGAACCCTAACCGGATCTCTAACCCTAGCCCTCAACATAACCCTAACCCTAGGTCCAATCGGAACCCTAACCGGATATCTAACCCTAGCCCTCAACATAACCCTAACCCTAGGTCCAATCGGAACCCTAACCGGATCTCTATCCCTAGCCCTCAACATAACCCTAACCCTAGGTCAAATCTGAACCCTAACCGGATCTCTAACCCTAGCCCTCAACATAACCTTAACCCTAGGTCCAATCGGAACCCTAACCGGATCTCTAACCCTAGCCCTCAACAAAACCCTAACCCTAGGTCCAATCGGAACCCTAAACGGATATCTAAACCGAGCCCTCAACATAACCCTAACCCTAGGTCCAATCGGAACCCAAAACGGATATCTAACCCTAGCCCTCAACATAACCCTATCCCTAGGTCCAATCGGAAACCTAACCGCATATCTAACCCACGCCCTCAACATAACCCTAACCCTAGGTCCAATCGGAACACTAACCGGATATCTAATCCTAGCCCTCAACATAACCCTAACCCTAGGTCCAATCGGAACCCTAACCGGATCTCTACCCCTCGCCCTCAACATAACTCTAACCCTTGGTCCAATCGGAACCCTAACCGGATCTCTACCCCTCGCCCTCAACATAACCCTAACCCTAGGTCCAATCGGAACTCTAACCGGAACTCTAAACCTAGCCCTCAACATAACCCTAACCCTAGGTCCAATCGGAACCCTAACCGGATATCTAACCCTAGCCCTCAACATAACCCTAACCCTAGGTCCAATCGGAACCCTAACCGGATCTCTATCCCTAGCCCTCAACATAACCCTAACCCTAGGTCCAATCGGAACCCTAACCGGATCTCTAACCCTAGCCCTCAACATAACCCTAACCCTAGGTCCAATCGGAACCCTAACCGGATCTCTAACCCTAGCCCTCAACATAACCCTAACCCTAGTTCCAATCGGAACCCTAACAGGATCTCTACCCCAGCCCTCAACATAACCCTAACCCTAGGTCCAATCGGAACCCTTACTTGATCTCTACCCCTCGCCCTCAACATAACCCTAACCCTAGGTCCAATCGGAACCCTAACCGGATCTCTACCCCTCGCCCTCAACATAACTCTAACCCTTGGTCCAATCGGAACCCTAACCGAATATCTAACCCTAGCCCTCAACATAACCCTAACCCTAGGTCCAATCGGAACCCTAACCGGATCTCTACCCCTCGCCCTCAACATAACCCTAACCCTAGGTCCAATCGGAACTCTAACCGGAACTCTAAACCTAGCCCTCAACATAACCCTAACCCTAGGTCCAATCGGAACCCTAACCGGATATCTAACCCTAGCCCTCAACATAACCCTAACCCTAGGTCCAATCGGAACCCTAACCGGATCTCTATCCCTAGCCCTCAACATAACCCTAACCCTAGGTCCAATCTGAACCCTAACCGGATCTCTAACCCTAGCCCTCAACATAACCTTAACCCTAGGTCCAATCGGAACCCTAACCGGATCTCTAACCCTAGCCCTCAACATAACCCTAACCCTAGGTCCAATCGGAACCCTAAACGGATATCTAAACCGAGCCCTCAACATAACCCTAACCCTAGGTCCAATCGGAACCCAAAACGGATATCTAACCCTAGCCCTCAACATAACCCTATCCCTAGGTCCAATCGGAAACCTAACCGCATATCTAACCCACGCCCTCAACATAACCCTAACCCTAGGTCCAATCGGAACCCTAACCGGATCTCTAACCCTAGCCCTCAAAATAACCCTAACCCTAGGTCCAATCGGAACCCTAACCGGATATCTAACCCTAGCCCTCAACATAACCCTAAGACTAGGTCCAATCGGAAGCCTAACCGGATCTTTATCCCTAGCCCTCAACATATCCCTAACCCTAGGTCCAATCGGAACCTTATCCGGATCTCTAACCCTAGCCCTCAACATAACCCTAACCCTAGGTCCAATCGGAACCCTAACCGGATATCTAACCCTAGCCCTCAACATAACCCTAACCCTAGGTCCAATCGGAACCCTAACCGGATCTCTATCCCTAGCCCTCAACATAACCCTAACCCTAGGTCAAATCTGAACCCTAACCGGATCTCTAACCCTAGCCCTCAACATAACCTTAACCCTAGGTCCAATCGGAACCCTAACCGGATCTCTAACCCTAGCCCTCAACAAAACCCTAACCCTAGGTCCAATCGGAACCCTAAACGGATATCTAAACCGAGCCCTCAACATAACCCTAACCCTAGGTCCAATCGGAACCCAAAACGGATATCTAACCCTAGCCCTCAACATAACCCTATCCCTAGGTCCAATCGGAAACCTAACCGCATATCTAACCCACGCCCTCAACATAACCCTAACCCTAGGTCCAATCGGAACACTAACCGGATATCTAATCCTAGCCCTCAACATAACCCTAACCCTAGGTCCAATCGGAACCCTAACCGGATCTCTACCCCTCGCCCTCAACATAACTCTAACCCTTGGTCCAATCGGAACCCTAACCGGATCTCTACCCCTCGCCCTCAACATAACCCTAACCCTAGGTCCAATCGGAACTCTAACCGGAACTCTAAACCTAGCCCTCAACATAACCCTAACCCTAGGTCCAATCGGAACCCTAACCGGATATCTAACCCTAGCCCTCAACATAACCCTAACCCTAGGTCCAATCGGAACCCTAACCGGATCTCTATCCCTAGCCCTCAACATAACCCTAACCCTAGGTCCAATCGGAACCCTAACCGGATCTCTAACCCTAGCCCTCAACATAACCCTAACCCTAGGTCCAATCGGAACCCTAACCGGATCTCTAACCCTAGCCCTCAACATAACCCTAACCCTAGTTCCAATCGGAACCCTAACAGGATCTCTACCCCAGCCCTCAACATAACCCTAACCCTAGGTCCAATCGGAACCCTTACTTGATCTCTACCCCTCGCCCTCAACATAACCCTAACCCTAGGTCCAATCGGAACCCTAACCGGATCTCTACCCCTCGCCCTCAACATAACTCTAACCCTTGGTCCAATCGGAACCCTAACCGAATATCTAACCCTAGCCCTCAACATAACCCTAACCCTAGGTCCAATCGGAACCCTAACCGGATCTCTACCCCTCGCCCTCAACATAACCCTAACCCTAGGTCCAATCGGAACCCTAACCGGAACTCTAAACCTAGCCCTCAACATAACCCTAACCCTAGGTCCAATCGGAACCCTAACCGGATATCTAACCCTAGCCCTCAACATAACCCTAACCCTAGGTCCAATCGGAACCCTAACCGGATCTCTATCCCTAGCCCTCAACATAACCCTAACCCTAGGTCCAATCTGAACCCTAACCGGATCTCTAACCCTAGCCCTCAACATAACCTTAACCCTAGGTCCAATCGGAACCCTAACCGGATCTCTAACCCTAGCCCTCAACATAACCCTAACCCTAGGTCCAATCGGAACCCTAAACGGATATCTAAACCGAGCCCTCAACATAACCCTAACCCTAGGTCCAATCGGAACCCAAAACGGATATCTAACCCTAGCCCTCAACATAACCCTATCCCTAGGTCCAATCGGAAACCTAACCGCATATCTAACCCACGCCCTCAACATAACCCTAACCCTAGGTCCAATCGGAACCCTAACCGGATCTCTAACCCTAGCCCTCAAAATAACCCTAACCCTAGGTCCAATCGGAACCCTAACCGGATATCTAACCCTAGCCCTCAACATAACCCTAAGACTAGGTCCAATCGGAAGCCTAACCGGATCTTTATCCCTAGCCCTCAACATATCCCTAACCCTAGGTCCAATCGGAACCTTATCCGGATCTCTAACCCTAGCCCTCAACATAACCCTAACCATAGGTCCTATCGAAACCCTAACCGGATCTCTAACCCTAGCCCTCAACATAACCCTAACCCTAGGTCCAATCGGAACCCTAACCGGATCTCTACCCCTCGCCCTCAACATAACTCTAACCCTTGGTCCAATCGGAACCCTAACCGGATCTCTACCCCTCGCCCTCAACATAACCCTAACCCTAGGTCCAATCGGAACTCTAACCGGAACTCTAAACCTAGCCCTCAACATAACCCTAACCCTAGGTCCAATCGGAACCCTAACCGGATATCTAACTCTAGCCCTAAACATAACCCTAACCCTAGGTCCAATCGGAACCCTAACCGGATCTCTATCCCTAGCCCTCAACATAACCCTAACCCTAGGTCCAATCGGAACTCTAACCGGAACTCTAAACCTAGCCCTCAACATAACCCTAACCCTAGGTCCAATCGGAACCCTAACCGGATCTCTAACCCTAGCCCTCAACATAACCCTAACCCTAGGTCCAATCTGAACCCTAACCGGATCTCTATCCCTAGCCCTCAACATATCCCTAACCCTAGGTCCAATCGGAACCCTAACCGGAACTCTAACCCTAGGCCTCAACATAACCCTAACCCTAGGTCCAATCGGAACCCTAACCAGATCTCTAACCCTAGCCCTCAACATAACCTTAACCCTAGGTCCAATCGGAACCCTAACCGGATCTCTATCCCTAGCCCTCAACCTAACACTAACCCTAGGTCCAATCGGAACCCTAACCGGATCTCTAACCCTAGCCCTCAACATAACCCTAACCCTAGGTTCAATCTGAATCCTAACCGGATCTCTAACCCTAGCACTCAACATAACCTTAACCCTAGGTCCAATCGGAAACTTAAACGGATATCTAACCCTAGCCCTCAACATAACCCTAACCCTAGGTCCAATCGGAACCCAAAACGGATATCTAACCCTAGCCCTCAACATAACCCTAACCCTAGGTACAATCGGAACCCTAACCGGATATCTAATCCTAGCCCTCAACATAACCCTAACCCTAGGTCCAATCGGAACCCTAACCGGATCTTTATCCCTAGCCCTCAACATATCCCTAACCCTAGGTCCAATCGGAACCCTAACCGGATCTCTAACCATAGCCGTCAACATAACCCTAACACTAGGTCCAATCGGAACCCTAACCGGATCTCTAACCCTAGTCCTCAACATAACCTTAACCCTAGGTCCAATCGGAACCCTAACCGGATCTCTAACCCTAGCCCTCAACATAACCCTAACCCTAGGTCCAATCGGAACCCTAACTGGATTTCTAACCCTAGCCCTCAACATAACCCTAACCCTAGATCCAATCGGAACCCTAACAGGATCTCTACCCCAGCCCTCAACATAACCCTAACCCTAGGTCCAATCGGAACCCTTACTGGATCTCTACCCCTCGCCCTCAACATAACCCTAACCCTAGGTCCAATCGGAACCCTAACCGGATCTCTACCCCTCGCCCTCAACATAACCCTAACCCTTGGTCCAATCGGAACCCTAACCGGATATCTAACCCTAGCCCTCAACATAACCCTAACCCTAGGTCCAATAGGAACCCTAACCGGATCTCTAACCCTAGCCCTCAACATAACCCTAACCATAGGTCCAATCGGAACCCTAACCAGATCTCTAACCCTAGCCCTAAACATAACCCTAATCGTAGGTCCAATCGGAACCCTAACCGGATCTCTAACCCTCGCCCTCAACATAACACTAACCCTAGGTCCTATCGGAACCCTAACCGGATCTCTAAACCTAGCCCTCAACATAACCCTAACCCTAGGTCCAATCGGAACCCTAACCGGATCTCTAACCCTAGCCCTCAACATAACCCTAACCCTAGGTCCAATCGAAACCCAAAACGGATATCTAACCCACGCCCTCAACATAACCCTAACCCTAGGTCCAATCGGAACCCTAACCGGATCTCTAACCCTAGCCCTCAACATAACCCTAACCCTAGGTCCAATCGGAACACTAACCGGATATCTAATCCTAGCCCTCAACATAACCCTAACCCTAGGTCCAATCGGAACCCTAACCGGATCTTTATCCCTAGCCCTCAACATATCCCTAACCCTAGGTCCAATCGGAACCCTAACAGGATCTCTAACCCTAGCCCTCAACATAACCCTAACACTAGGTCCAATCGGAACCCTAACCGGATCTCTACTCCTCGCCCTCAACATAACCCTAACCCTTGGTCCAATCGGAACCCTAACCGGATATCTAACCCTAGCCCTCAACATAACCCTAACCCTAGGTCCAATAGGAACCCTAACCGGATCTCTAACCCTAGCCCTCAACATAACCCTAACCATAGGTCCTATCGGAACACTAACCGGATCTCTAACCCTAGCCCTAAACATAACCCTAATCGTAGGTCCAATCGGAACCCTAACCGGATCTCTAACCCTCGCCCTCAACATAACCCTAACCCTAGGTCCAATCGGAACCCAAAACGGATATCTAACCCACGCCCTCAACATAACCCTAACCCTAGGTCCAATCGGAACCCTAACCGGATCTCTAACCCTAGCCCTCAACATAACCCTAATCCTAGGTCCAATCGGAACACTAACCGGATATCTAATCCTAGCCCTCAACATAACCCTAACCCTAGGTCCAATCGGAACCCTAACCGGATCTTTATCCCTAGCCCTCAACATATCCCTAACCCTAGGTCCAATCGGAACCCTAACCGGATCTCTAACCCTAGCCCTCAACATAACCCTAACACTAGGTCCAATCGGAACCCTAACCGGATCTCTAACCCTAGTCCTCAACATAACCTTAACCCTAGGTCCAATCGGAACCCTAACCGGATATCTAACCCTAGGCCTCAACATAACCCTAACCCTCGGTCCAATCGGAACCCTAACCGAATCTCTAACCCTGGCCCTCAAAATAACCCTAACCCTATGTCCAATCGGAACCCTAACCGGATCTCTAACCCTAGCCCTCAACATAACCCTAACGCTAGGTCCAATCGGAACCCTAACCGGATATCTAACCCTAGCCCTCAACATAACCCTAACCCTAGGTCCAATCGGAACCCTAACCGGATCTCTAACCCTAGCCCTCAACATAACCCTAACCCTAGGTCCAATCGGAACCCTAACCGGATCTCTAACCCTAGCCCTCAACATAACCCTAACCCTAGTTCCAATCGGAACCCTAACAGGATCTCTACCCCAGCCCTCAACATAACCCTAACCCTAGGTCCAATCGGAACCCTTACTTGATCTCTACCCCTCGCCCTCAACATAACCCTAACCATAGGTCCAATCGGAACCCTAACTGGATCTCTACCCCTCGCCCTCAACATAACTCTAACCCTTGGTCCAATCGGAACCCTAACCGAATATCTAACCCTAGCCCTCAACATAACCCTAACCCTAGGTCCAATCGGAACCCTAACCGGATATCTAACCCTAGCCCTCAACATAACCCTAACCCTAGGTCCTATCGGAACCCTAACCGGATCTCTAAACCTAGCCCTCAACATAACCCTAACCCTAGGTCCAATCGGAACCCTAACCGGATCTCTAACCCTAGCCTTCAACATAACCTTAACCCTAGGTCCAATCGGAACCCAAAACGGATATCTAACCCTAGCCCTCAACATAACCCTAACCCTAGGTCCAATCGGAAACCTAACCGGATATCTAACCCTCGCCCTCAACATAACCCTAACCCTAGGTCCAATCGGAACCCTAACCGGATCTCTAACCCTAGCCCTCAAATAACCCTAACCATAGGTCCAATCGGAACCCTAACCGGATATCTAACCCTAGCCCTCAACATAACCCTAACCCTAGGTCCAATCGGAACCCTAACCGGATCTCTAACCCTAGCCCTCAATATAACCCTAACCCTAGGTCCAATCGGAACCCTAACCGGATCTCTAACCCTAGCCCTCAACCTAACACTAACCCTAGGTCCAATCGGAACCCTAACCGGATCTCTAACCCTAGCCCTCAACATAACCCTAACCCTAGGTTCAATCTGAATCCTAACCGGATCTCTAACCCTAGCACTCAACATAACCTTAACCCTAGGTCCAATCGGAAACTTAAACGGATATCTAACCCTAGCCCTCAACATAACCCTAACCCTAGGTCCAATCGGAACCCAAAACGGATATCTAACCCTAGCCCTCAACATAACCCTAACCCTAGGCCCAATCGGAAACCTAACCACATATCTAACCCACGCCCTCAACATAACCCTAACCCTAGGTCCAATCGGAACACTAACCGGATATCTAATCCTAGCCCTCAACATAACCCTAACCCTAGGTCCAATCGGAACCCTAACCGGATCTTTATCCCTAGCCCTCAACATATCCCTAACCCTAGGTCCAATCGGAACCCTAACCGGATCTCTAACCCTAGCCGTCAACATAACCTTAACACTAGGTCCAATCGGAACCCTAACCGGATCTCTAACCCTAGTCCTCAACATAACCTTAACCCTAGGTCCAATCGGAACCCTAACCGGATCTCTAACCCTAGCCCTCAACATAACCCTAACCCTAGGTCCAATCGAAACCCAAAACGGATATCTAACCCACGCCCTCAACATAACCCTAACCCTAGGTCCAATCGGAACCCTAACCGGATCTCTAACCCTAGCCCTCAACATAACCCTAACCCTAGGTCCAATCGGAACACTAACTGGATATCTAATCCTAGCCCTCAACATAACCCTAACCCTAGGTCCAATCGGAACCCTAACCGGATCTTTATCCCTAGCCCTCAACATATCCCTAACCCTAGGTCCAATCGGAACCCTAACAGGATCTCTAACCCTAGCCCTCAACATAACCCTAACACTAGGTCCAATCGGAACCCTAACCGGATCTCTACTCCTCGCCCTCAACATAACCCTAACCCTTGGTCCAATCGGAACCCTAACCGGATATCTAACCCTAGCCCTCAACATAACCCTAACCCTAGGTCCAATAGGAACCCTAACCGGATCTCTAACCCTAGCCCTCAACATAACCCTAACCATAGGTCCTATCGGAACACTAACCGGATCTCTAACCCTAGCCCTAAACATAACCCTAATCGTAGGTCCAATCGGAACCCTAACCGGATCTCTAACCCTCGCCCTCAACATAACCCTAACCCTAGGTCCAATCGGAACCCAAAACGGATATCTAACCCACGCCCTCAACATAACCCTAACCCTAGGTCCAATCGGAACCCTAACCGGATCTCTAACCCTAGCCCTCAACATAACCCTAATCCTAGGTCCAATCGGAACACTAACCGGATATCTAATCCTAGCCCTCAACATAACCCTAACCCTAGGTCCAATCGGAACCCTAACCGGATCTTTATCCCTAGCCCTCAACATATCCCTAACCCTAGGTCCAATCGGAACCCTAACCGGATCTCTAACCCTAGCCCTCAACATAACCCTAACACTAGGTCCAATCGGAACCCTAACCGGATCTCTAACCCTAGTCCTCAACATAACCTTAACCCTAGGTCCAATCGGAACCCTAACCGGATATCTAACCCTAGGCCTCAACATAACCCTAACCCTCGGTCCAATCGGAACCCTAACCGAATCTCTAACCCTGGCCCTCAAAATAACCCTAACCCTATGTCCAATCGGAACCCTAACCGGATCTCTAACCCTAGCCCTCAACATAACCCTAACCCTAGGTCCAATCGGAACCCTAACCGGATATCTAACCCTAGCCCTCAACATAACCCTAACCCTAGGTCCAATCGGAACCCTAACCGGATCTCTAACCCTAGCCCTCAACATAACCCTAACCCTAGGTCCAATCGGAACCCTAACCGGATCTCTAACCCTAGCCCTCAACATAACCCTAACCCTAGTTCCAATCGGAACCCTAACAGGATCTCTACCCCAGCCCTCAACATAACCCTAACCCTAGGTCCAATCGGAACCCTTACTTGATCTCTACCCCTCGCCCTCAACATAACCCTAACCATAGGTCCAATCGGAACCCTAACCGGATCTCTACCCCTCGCCCTCAACATAACTCTAACCCTTGGTCCAATCGGAACCCTAACCGAATATCTAACCCTAGCCCTCAACATAACCCTAACCCTAGGTCCAATCGGAACCCTAACCGGATATCTAACCCTAGCCCTCAACATAACCCTAACCCTAGGTCCTATCGGAACCCTAACCGGATCTCTAAACCTAGCCCTCAACATAACCCTAACCCTAGGTCCAATCGGAACCCTAACCGGATCTCTAACCCTAGCCTTCAACATAACCTTAACCCTAGGTCCAATCGGAACCCAAAACGGATATCTAACCCTAGCCCTCAACATAACCCTAACCCTAGGTCCAATCGGAAACCTAACCGGATATCTAACCCTCGCCCTCAACATAACCCTAACCCTAGGTCCAATCGGAACCCTAACCGGATCTCTAACCCTAGCCCTCAAATAACCCTAACCCTAGGTCCAATCGGAACCCTAACCGGATATCTAACCCTAGCCCTCAACATAACCCTAACCCTAGGTCCAATCGGAACCCTAACCGGATCTCTAACCCTAGCCCTCAATATAACCCTAACCCTAGGTCCAATCGGAACCCTAACCGGATCTCTAACCCTAGCCCTCAACCTAACACTAACCCTAGGTCCAATCGGAACCCTAACCGGATCTCTAACCCTAGCCCTCAACATAACCCTAACCCTAGGTTCAATCTGAATCCTAACCGGATCTCTAACCCTAGCACTCAACATAACCTTAACCCTAGGTCCAATCGGAAACTTAAACGGATATCTAACCCTAGCCCTCAACATAACCCTAACCCTAGGTCCAATCGGAACCCAAAACGGATATCTAACCCTAGCCCTCAACATAACCCTAACCCTAGGCCCAATCGGAAACCTAACCACATATCTAACCCACGCCCTCAACATAACCCTAACCCTAGGTCCAATCGGAACACTAACCGGATATCTAATCCTAGCCCTCAACATAACCCTAACCCTAGGTCCAATCGGAACCCTAACCGGATCTTTATCCCTAGCCCTCAACATATCCCTAACCCTAGGTCCAATCGGAACCCTAACCGGATCTCTAACCCTAGCCGTCAACATAACCTTAACACTAGGTCCAATCGGAACCCTAACCGGATCTCTAACCCTAGTCCTCAACATAACCTTAACCCTAGGTCCAATCGGAACCCTAACCGGATCTCTAACCCTAGCCCTCAACATAACCCTAACCCTAGGTCCAATCGGAACCCTAACTGGATTTCTAACCCTAGCCCTCAACATAACCCTAACCCTAGAATCAATCGGAACCCTAACAGGATCTCTACCCCAGCCCTCAACATAACCCTAACCCTAGGTCCAATCGGAACCCTTACTGGATCTCTACCCCTCGCCCTCAACATAACCCTAACCCTAGGTCCAATCGGAACCCTAACCGGATCTCTATCCCTAGCCCTCAACATAACCCTAACCCTAGGTCCAATCGGAACCCTAACCGGATCTCTAACCCTAGCCCTCAACATAACCCTAACCCTAGGTCCAATCTGAACCCTAACCGGATCTCTATCCCTAGCCCTCAACATATCCCTAACCCTAGGTCCAATCGGAACCCTAACCGGAACTCTAACCCTAGGCCTCAACATAACCCTAACCCTAGGTCCAATCGGAACCCTAACCAGATCTCTAACCCTAGCCCTCAACATAACCTTAACCCTAGGTCCAATCGGAACCCTAACCGGATCTCTATCCCTAGCCCTCAACCTAACACTAACCCTAGGTCCAATCGGAACCCTAACCGGATCTCTAACCCTAGCCCTCAACATAACCCTAACCCTAGTTCCAATCGGAACCCTAACAGGATCTCTACCCCAGCCCTCAACATAACCCTAACCCTAGGTCCAATCGGAACCCTTACTTGATCTCTACCCCTCGCCCTCAACATAACCCTAACCCTAGGTCCAATCGGAACCCTAACCGGATCTCTACCCCTCGCCCTCAACATAACTCTAACCCTTGGTCCAATCGGAACCCTAACCGAATATCTAACCCTAGCCCTCAACATAACCCTAACCCTAGGTCCAATCGGAACCCTAACCGGATATCTAACCCTAGCCCTCAACATAACCCTAACCCTAGGTCCTATCGGAACCCTAACCGGATCTCTAAACCTAGCCCTCAACATAACCCTAACCCTAGGTCCAATCGGAACCCTAACCGGATCTCTAACCCTAGCCTTCAACATAACCTTAACCCTAGGTCCAATCGGAACCCAAAACGGATATCTAACCCTAGCCCTCAACATAACCCTAACCCTAGGTCCAATCGGAAACCTAACCGGATATCTAACCCTCGCCCTCAACATAACCCTAACCCTAGGTCCAATCGGAACCCTAACCGGATCTCTAACCCTAGCCCTCAATATAACCCTAACCCTAGGTCCAATCGGAACCCTAACCGGATATCTAACCCTAGCCCTCAACATAACCCTAACCCTAGGTCCAATCGGAACCCTAACCGGATCTCTAACCCTAGCCCTCAACATAACCCTAACCCTAGGTCCAATCGGAACCCTAACTGGATTTCTAACCCTAGCCCTCAACATAACCCTAACCCTAGATCCAATCGGAACCCTAACAGGATCTCTACCCCAGCCCTCAACATAACCCTAACCCTAGGTCCAATCGGAACCCTTACTGGATCTCTACCCCTCGCCCTCAACATAACCCTAACCCTAGGTCCAATCGGAACCCTAACCGGATCTCTACCCCTCGCCCTCAACATAACCCTAACCCTTGGTCCAATCGGAACCCTAACCGGATATCTAACCCTAGCCCTCAACATAACCCTAACCCTAGGTCCAATAGGAACCCTAACCGGATCTCTAACCCTAGCCCTCAACATAACCCTAACCATAGGTCCAATCGGAACCCTAACCAGATCTCTAACCCTAGCCCTAAACATAACCCTAATCGTAGGTCCAATCGGAACCCTAACCGGATCTCTAACCCTCGCCCTCAACATAACACTAACCCTAGGTCCTATCGGAACCCTAACCGGATCTCTAAACCTAGCCCTCAACATAACCCTAACCCTAGGTCCAATCGGAACCCTAACCGGATCTCTAACCCTAGCCCTCAACATAACCCTAACCCTAGGTCCAATCGAAACCCAAAACGGATATCTAACCCACGCCCTCAACATAACCCTAACCCTAGGTCCAATCGGAACCCTAACCGGATCTCTAACCCTAGCCCTCAACATAACCCTAACCCTAGGTCCAATCGGAACACTAACCGGATATCTAATCCTAGCCCTCAACATAACCCTAACCCTAGGTCCAATCGGAACCCTAACCGGATCTTTATCCCTAGCCCTCAACATATCCCTAACCCTAGGTCCAATCGGAACCCTAACAGGATCTCTAACCCTAGCCCTCAACATAACCCTAACACTAGGTCCAATCGGAACCCTAACCGGATCTCTACTCCTCGCCCTCAACATAACCCTAACCCTTGGTCCAATCGGAACCCTAACCGGATATCTAACCCTAGCCCTCAACATAACCCTAACCCTAGGTCCAATAGGAACCCTAACCGGATCTCTAACCCTAGCCCTCAACATAACCCTAACCATAGGTCCTATCGGAACACTAACCGGATCTCTAACCCTAGCCCTAAACATAACCCTAATCGTAGGTCCAATCGGAACCCTAACCGGATCTCTAACCCTCGCCCTCAACATAACCCTAACCCTAGGTCCAATCGGAACCCAAAACGGATATCTAACCCACGCCCTCAACATAACCCTAACCCTAGGTCCAATCGGAACCCTAACCGGATCTCTAACCCTAGCCCTCAACATAACCCTAATCCTAGGTCCAATCGGAACACTAACCGGATATCTAATCCTAGCCCTTAACATAACCCTAACCCTAGGTCCAATCGGAACCCTAACCGGATCTTTATCCCTAGCCCTCAACATATCCCTAACCCTAGGTCCAATCGGAACCCTAACCGGATCTCTAACCCTAGCCCTCAACATAACCCTAACACTAGGTCCAATCGGAACCCTAACCGGATCTCTAACCCTAGTCCTCAACATAACCTTAACCCTAGGTCCAATCGGAACCCTAACCGGATATCTAACCCTAGGCCTCAACATAACCCTAACCCTCGGTCCAATCGGAACCCTAACCGAATCTCTAACCCTGGCCCTCAAAATAACCCTAACCCTATGTCCAATCGGAACCCTAACCGGATATCTAACCCTAGCCCTCAACATAACCCTAACCCTAGGTCCAATCGGAACCCTAACCGGATCTCTAACCCTAGCCCTCAATATAACCCTAACCCTAGGTCCAATCGGAACGCTAACCGGATCTCTAACCCTAGCCTTCAACATAACCTTAACCCTAGGTCCAATCGGAACCCAAAACGGATATCTAACCCTAGCCCTCAACATAACCCTAACCCTAGGTCCAATCGGAAACCTAACCGGAATCTAACCCTCGCCCTCAACATAACCCTAACCCTAGGTCCAATCGGAACCCTAACCGGATCTCTAACCCTAGCCCTCAATATAACCCTAACCCTAGGTCCAATCGGAACCCTAACCGGATATCTAACCCTAGCCCTCAACATAACCCTAACCCTAGGTCCAATCGGAACCCTAACCGGATCTCTAACCCTAGCCCTCAATATAACCCTAACCCTAGGTCCAATCGGAACCCTAACCGGATCTCTAACCCTAGCCCTCAACCTAACACTAACCCTAGGTCCAATCGGAACCCTAACCGGATCTCTAACCCTAGCCCTCAACATAACCCTAACCCTAGGTTCAATCTGAATCCTAACCGGATCTCTAACCCTAGCACTCAACATAACCTTAACCCTAGGTCCAATCGGAAACTTAAACGGATATCTAACCCTAGCCCTCAACATAACCCTAACCCTAGGTCCAATCGGAACCCAAAACGGATATCTAACCCTAGCCCTCAACATAACCCTAACCCTAGGCCCAATCGGAAACCTAACCACATATCTAACCCACGCCCTCAACATAACCCTAACCCTAGGTCCAATCGGAACACTAACCGGATATCTAATCCTAGCCCTCAACATAACCCTAACCCTAGGTCCAATCGGAACCCTAACCGGATCTTTATCCCTAGCCCTCAACATATCCCTAACCCTAGGTCCAATCGGAACCCTAACCGGATCTCTAACCCTAGCCGTCAACATAACCTTAACACTAGGTCCAATCGGAACCCTAACCGGATCTCTAACCCTAGTCCTCAACATAACCTTAACCCTAGGTCCAATCGGAACCCTAACCGGATCTCTAACCCTAGCCCTCAACATAACCCTAACCCTAGGTCCAATCGGAACCCTAACTGGATTTCTAACCCTAGCCCTCAACATAACCCTAACCCTAGAATCAATCGGAACCCTAACAGGATCTCTACCCCAGCCCTCAACATAACCCTAACCCTAGGTCCAATCGGAACCCTTACTGGATCTCTACCCCTCGCCCTCAACATAACCCTAACCCTAGGTCCAATCGGAACCCTAACCGGATCTCTATCCCTAGCCCTCAACATAACCCTAACCCTAGGTCCAATCGGAACCCTAACCGGATCTCTAACCCTAGCCCTCAACATAACCCTAACCCTAGGTCCAATCTGAACCCTAACCGGATCTCTATCCCTAGCCCTCAACATATCCCTAACCCTAGGTCTAATCGGAACCCTAACCGGAACTCTAACCCTAGGCCTCAACATAACCCTAACCCTAGGTCCAATCGGAACCCTAACCAGATCTCTAACCCTAGCCCTCAACATAACCTTAACCCTAGGTCCAATCGGAACCCTAACCGGATCTCTATCCCTAGCCCTCAACCTAACACTAACCCTAGGTCCAATCGGAACCCTAACCGGATCTCTAACCCTAGCCCTCAACATAACCCTAACCCTAGGTTCAATCTGAATCCTAACCGGATCTCTAACCCTAGCACTCAACATAACCTTAACCCTAGGTCCAATCGGAAACTTAAACGGATATCTAACCCTAGCCCTCAACATAACCCTAACCCTAGGTCCAATCGGAACCCAAAACGGATATCTAACCCTAGCCCTCAACATAACCCTAACCCAAGGTACAATCGGAACACTAACCGGATATCTAATCCTAGCCCTCAACATAACCCTAACCCTAGGTCCAATCGGAACCCTAACCGGATCTTTATCCCTAGCCCTCAACATATCCCTAACCCTAGGTCCAATCGGAACCCTAACCGGATCTCTAACCATAGCCGTCAACATAACCCTAACACTAGGTCCAATCGGAACCCTAACCGGATCTCTAACCCTAGTCCTCAACATAACCTTAACCCTAGGTCCAATCGGAACCCTAATCGGATCTCTAACCCTAGCCCTCAACATAACCCTAACCCTAGGTCCAATCGGAACCCTAACTGGATTTCTAACCCTAGCCCTCAACATAACCCTAACCCTAGATCCAATCGGAACCCTAACAGGATCTCTACCCCAGCCCTCAACATAACCCTAACCCTAGGTCCAATCGGAACCCTTACTGGATCTCTACCCCTCGCCCTCAACATAACCCTAACCCTAGGTCCAATCGGAACCCTAACCGGATCTCTACCCCTCGCCCTCAACATAACCCTAACCCTTGGTCCAATCGGAACCCTAACCGGATATCTAACCCTAGGCCTCAACATAACCCTAACCCTCGGTCCAATCGGAACCCTAACCGAATCTCTAACCCTGGCCCTCAAAATAACCCTAACCCTATGTCCAATCGGAACCCTAACCGGATCTCTAACCCTAGCCCTCAACATAACCCTAACCCTAGGTCCAATCGGAACCCTAACCGGATATCTAACCCTAGCCCTCAACATAACCCTAACCCTAGGTCCAATTGGAACCCTAACCGGATCTCTAACCCTAGCCCTCAACATAACCCTAACCCTAGGTCCAATCGGAACCCTAACCGGATCTCTAACCCTAGCCCTCAACATAACCCTAACCCTAGTTCCAATCGGAACCCTAACAGGATCTCTACCCCAGCCCTCAACATAACCCTAACCCTAGGTCCAATCGGAACCCTTACTTGATCTCTACCCCTCGCCCTCAACATAACCCTAACCCTAGGTCCAATCGGAACCCTAACCGGATCTCTACCCCTCGCCCTCAACATAACTCTAACCCTTGGTCCAATCGGAACCCTAACCGAATATCTAACCCTAGCCCTCAACATAACCCTAACCCTAGGTCCAATCGGAACCCTAACCGGATATCTAACCCTAGCCCTCAACATAACCCTAACCCTAGGTCCTATCGGAACCCTAACCGGATCTCTAAACCTAGCCCTCAACATAACCCTAACCCTAGGTCCAATCGGAACCCTAACCGGATCTCTAACCCTAGCCTTCAACATAACCTTAACCCTAGGTCCAATCGGAACCCAAAACGGATATCTAACCCTAGCCCTCAACATAACCCTAACCCTAGGTCCAATCGGAAACCTAACCGGATATCTAACCCTCGCCCTCAACATAACCCTAACCCTAGGTCCAATCGGAACCCTAACCGGATCTCTAACCCTAGCCCTCAATATAACCCTAACCCTAGGTCCAATCGGAACCCTAACCGGATATCTAACCCTAGCCCTCAACATAACCCTAACCCTAGGTCCAATCGGAACCCTAACCGGATCTCTAACCCTAGCCCTCAATATAACCCTAACCCTAGGTCCAATCGGAACCCTAACCGGATCTCTAACCCTAGCCCTCAACCTAACACTAACCCTAGGTCCAATCGGAACCCTAACCGGATCTCTAACCCTAGCCCTCAACATAACCCTAACCCTAGGTTCAATCTGAATCCTAACCGGATCTCTAACCCTAGCACTCAACATAACCTTAACCCTAGGTCCAATCGGAAACTTAAACGGATATCTAACCCTAGCCCTCAACATAACCCTAACCCTAGGTCCAATCGGAACCCAAAACGGATATCTAACCCTAGCCCTCAACATAACCCTAACCCTAGGCCCAATCGGAAACCTAACCACATATCTAACCCACGCCCTCAACATAACCCTAACCCTAGGTCCAATCGGAACACTAACCGGATATCTAATCCTAGCCCTCAACATAACCCTAACCCTAGGTCCAATCGGAACCCTAACCGGATCTTTATCCCTAGCCCTCAACATATCCCTAACCCTAGGTCCAATCGGAACCCTAACCGGATCTCTAACCCTAGCCGTCAACATAACCTTAACACTAGGTCCAATCGGAACCCTAACCGGATCTCTAACCCTAGTCCTCAACATAACCTTAACCCTAGGTCCAATCGGAACCCTAACCGGATCTCTAACCCTAGCCCTCAACATAACCCTAACCCTAGGTCCAATCGGAACCCTAACTGGATTTCTAACCCTAGCCCTCAACATAACCCTAACCCTAGAATCAATCGGAACCCTAACCGGATCTTTATCCCTAGCCCTCAACATATCCCTAACCCTAGGTCCAATTGGAACCCTAACCGGATCTCTAACCATAGCCGTCAACATAACCCTAACACTAGGTCCAATCGGAACCCTAACCGGATCTCTAACCCTAGTCCTCAACATAACCTTAACCCTAGGTCCAATCGGAACCCTAACCGGATCTCTAACCCTAGCCCTCAACATAACCCTAACCCTAGGTCCAATCGGAACCCTAACCGGATATCTAACCCTAGCCCTCAACATAACCCTAACCCTAGGTCCAATCGGAACCCTAACCGGATCTCTATCCCTAGCCCTCAACATAACCCTAACCCTAGGTCCAATCTGAACCCTAACCGGATCTCTATCCCTAGCCCTCAACATATCCCTAACCCTAGGTCCAATCGGAACCCTAACCGGAACTCTAACCCTAGGCCTCAACATAACCCTAACCCTAGGTCCAATCGGAACCCTAACCAGATCTCTAACCCTAGCCCTCAACATAACCTTAACCCTAGGTCCAATCGGAACCCTAACCGGATCTCTATCCCTAGCCCTCAACCTAACACTAACCCTAGGTCCAATCGGAACCCTAACCGGATCTCTAACCCTAGCCCTCAACATAACCCTAACCCTAGGTTCAATCTGAATCCTAACCGGATCTCTAACCCTAGCACTCAACATAACCTTAACCCTAGGTCCAATCGGAAACTTAAACGGATATCTAACCCTAGCCCTCAACATAACCCTAACCCTAGGTCCAATCGGAACCCAAAACGGATATCTAACCCTAGCCCTCAACATAACCCTAACCCTAGGTCCAATCGGAACCCTAACCGGATCTCTAACCCTAGCCCTCAACATAACCCTAACCCTAGGTCCAATCGGAACCCTAACCGGATCTCTAACCCTAGCCCTCAACATAACCCTAACCCTAGTTCCAATCGGAACCCTAACAGGATCTCTACCCCAGCCCTCAACATAACCCTAACCCTAGGTCCAATCGGAACCCTTACTTGATCTCTACCCCTCGCCCTCAACATAACCCTAACCCTAGGTCCAATCGGAACCCTAACCGGATCTCTACCCCTCGCCCTCAACATAACTCTAACCCTTGGTCCAATCGGAACCCTAACCGAATATCTAACCCTAGCCCTCAACATAACCCTAACCCTAGGTCCAATCGGAACCCTAACCGGATATCTAACCCTAGCCCTCAACATAACCCTAACCCTAGGTCCTATCGGAACCCTAACCGGATCTCTAAACCTAGCCCTCAACATAACCCTAACCCTAGGTCCAATCGGAACCCAAAACGGATATCTAACCCTAGCCCTCAACATAACCTTAACCCTAGGTCCAATCGGAACCCAAAACGGATATCTAACCCTAGCCCTCAACATAACCCTAACCCTAGGTCCAATCGGAAACCTAACCGGATATCTAACCCTCGCCCTCAACATAACCCTAACCCTAGGTCCAATCGGAACCCTAACCGGATCTCTAACCCTAGCCCTCAATATAACCCTAACCCTAGGTCCAATCGGAACCCTAACCGGATATCTAACCCTAGCCTTCAACATAACCCTAACCCTAGGTCCAATCGGAACCCTA
Organism: Miniopterus natalensis; assembly: GCF_054644295.1. Classification (NCBI taxonomy): domain Eukaryota; kingdom Metazoa; phylum Chordata; class Mammalia; order Chiroptera; family Miniopteridae; genus Miniopterus; species Miniopterus natalensis. The sequence continues at coordinate 1,223,751 of NC_142091.1, forward strand.
ACCGGATCTCTAACCCTAGCCCTCAATATAACCCTAACCCTAGGTCCAATCGGAACCCTAACCGGATCTCTAACCCTAGCCCTCAACCTAACACTAACCCTAGGTCCAATCGGAACCCTAACCGGATCTCTAACCCTAGCCCTCAACATAACCCTAACCCTAGGTTCAATCTGAATCCTAACCGGATCTCTAACCCTAGCACTCAACATAACCTTAACCCTAGGTCCAATCGGAAACTTAAACGGATATCTAACCCTAGCCCTCAACATAACCCTAACCCTAGGTCCAATCGGAACCCAAAACGGATATCTAACCCTAGCCCTCAACATAACCCTAACCCTAGGCACAATCGGAAACCTAACCACATATCTAACCCACGCCCTCAACATAACCCTAACCCTACGTCCAATCGGAACACTAACCGGATATCTAATCCTAGCCCTCAACATAACCCTAACCCTAGGTCCAATCGGAACCCTAACCGGATCTTTATCCCTAGCCCTCAACATATCCCTAACCCTAGGTCCAATCGGAACCCTAACCGGATCTCTAACCCTAGCCGTCAACATAACCTTAACACTAGGTCCAATCGGAACCCTAACCGGATCTCTAACCCTAGTCCTCAACATAACCTTAACCCTAGGTCCAATCGGAACCCTAACCGGATCTCTAACCCTAGCCCTCAACATAACCCTAACCCTAGGTCCAATCGGAACCCTAACTGGATTTCTAACCCTAGCCCTCAACATAACCCTAACCCTAGAATCAATCGGAACCCTAACCGGATCTTTATCCCTAGCCCTCAACATATCCCTAACCCTAGGTCCAATCGGAACCCTAACCGGATCTCTAATCATAGCCGTCAACATAACCCTAACACTAGGTCCAATCGGAACCCTAACCGGATCTCTAACCCTAGTCCTCAACATAACCTTAACCCTAGGTCCAATCGGAACCCTAACCGGATCTCTAACCCTAGCCCTCAACATAACCCTAACCCTAGGTCCAATCGGAACCCTAACCGGATATCTAACCCTAGCCCTCAACATAACCCTAACCCTAGGTCCAATCGGAACCCTAACCGGATCTCTATCCCTAGCCCTCAACATAACCCTAACCCTAGGTCCAATCTGAACCCTAACCGGATCTCTAACCCTAGCCCTCAACATAACCTTAACCCTAGGTCCAATCGGAACCCTAACCGGATCTCTAACCCTAGCCCTCAACATAACCCTAACCCTAGGTCCAATCGGAACCCTAAACGGATATCTAAACCGAGCCCTCAACATAACCCTAACCCTAGGTCCAATCGGAACCCAAAACGGATATCTAACCCTAGCCCTCAACATAACCCTATCCCTAGGTCCAATCGGAAACCTAACCGCATATCTAACCCACGCCCTCAACATAACCCTAACCCTAGGTCCAATCGGAACCCTAACCGGATCTCTAACCCTAGCCCTCAAAATAACCCTAACCCTAGGTCCAATCGGAACCCTAACCGGATATCTAACCCTAGCCCTCAACATAACCCCAAGACTAGGTCCAATCGGAAGCCTAACCGGATCTTTATCCCTAGCCCTCAACATATCCCTAACCCTAGGTCCAATCGGAACCTTATCCGGATCTCTAACCCTAGCCCTCAACATAACCCTAACCATAGGTCCTATCGAAACCCTAACCGGATCTCTAACCCTAGCCCTCAACATAACCCTAACCCTAGGTCCAATCGGAACCCTAACCGGATCTCTACCCCTCGCCCTCAACATAACTCTAACCCTTGGTCCAATCGGAACCCTAACCGGATCTCTACCCCTCGCCCTCAACATAACCCTAACCCTAGGTCCAATCGGAACTCTAACCGGAACTCTAAACCTAGCCCTCAACATAACCCTAACCCTAGGTCCAATCGGAACCCTAACCGGATATCTAACTCTAGCCCTAAACATAACCCTAACCCTAGGTCCAATCGGAACCCTAACCGGATCTCTATCCCTAGCCCTCAACATAACCCTAACCCTAGGTCCAATCGGAACTCTAACCGGAACTCTAAACCTAGCCCTCAACATAACCCTAACCCTAGGTCCAATCGGAACCCTAACCGGATCTCTAACCCTAGCCCTCAACATAACCCTAACCCTAGGTCCAATCTGAACCCTAACCGGATCTCTATCCCTAGCCCTCAACATATCCCTAACCCTAGGTCCAATCGGAACCCTAACCGGAACTCTAACCCTAGGCCTCAACATAACCCTAACCCTAGGTCCAATCGGAACCCTAACCAGATCTCTAACCCTAGCCCTCAACATAACCTTAACCCTAGATCCAATCGGAACCCTAACCGGATCTCTATCCCTAGCCCTCAACCTAACACTAACCCTAGGTCCAATCGGAACCCTAACCGGATCTCTAACCCTAGCCCTCAACATAACCCTAACCCTAGGTTCAATCTGAATCCTAACCGGATCTCTAACCCTAGCACTCAACATAACCTTAACCCTAGGTCCAATCGGAAACTTAAACGGATATCTAACCCTAGCCCTCAACATAACCCTAACCCTAGGTCCAATCGGAACCCAAAACGGATATCTAACCCTAGCCCTCAACATAACCCTAACCCTAGGTACAATCGGAACACTAACCGGATATCTAATCCTAGCCCTCAACATAACCCTAACCCTAGGTCCAATCGGAACCCTAACCGGATCTTTATCCCTAGCCCTCAACATATCCCTAACCCTAGGTCCAATCGGAACCCTAACCGGATCTCTAACCATAGCCGTCAACATAACCCTAACACTAGGTCCAATCGGAACCCTAACCGGATCTCTAACCCTAGTCCTCAACATAACCTTAACCCTAGGTCCAATCGGAACCCTAACCGGATCTCTAACCCTAGCCCTCAACATAACCCTAACCCTAGGTCCAATCGGAACCCTAACTGGATTTCTAACCCTAGCCCTCAACATAACCCTAACCCTAGATCCAATCGGAACCCTAACAGGATCTCTACCCCAGCCCTCAACATAACCCTAACCCTAGGTCCAATCGGAACCCTTACTGGATCTCTACCCCTCGCCCTCAACATAACCCTAACCCTAGGTCCAATCGGAACCCTAACCGGATCTCTACCCCTCGCCCTCAACATAACCCTAACCCTTGGTCCAATCGGAACCCTAACCGGATATCTAACCCTAGCCCTCAACATAACCCTAACCCTAGGTCCAATAGGAACCCTAACCGGATCTCTAACCCTAGCCCTCAACATAACCCTAACCATAGGTCCAATCGGAACCCTAACCGGATCTCTAACCCTCGCCCTCAACATAACACTAACCCTAGGTCCTATCGGAACCCTAACCGGATCTCTAAACCTAGCCCTCAACATAACCCTAACCCTAGGTCCAATCGGAACCCTAACCGGATCTCTAACCCTAGCCCTCAACATAACCCTAACCCTAGGTCCAATCGGAACCCAAAACGGATATCTAACCCACGCCCTCAACATAACCCTAACCCTAGGTCCAATCGGAACCCTAACCGGATCTCTAACCCTAGCCCTCAACATAACCCTAACCCTAGGTCCAATCGGAACACTAACCGGATATCTAATCCTAGCCCTCAACATAACCCTAACCCTACGTCCAATCGGAACCCTAACCGGATCTTTATCCCTAGCCCTCAACATATCCCTAACCCTAGGTCCAATCGGAACCCTAACAGGATCTCTAACCCTAGCCCTCAACATAACCCTAACACTAGGTCCAATCGGAACCCTAACCGGATCTCTACCCCTCGCCCTCAACATAACCCTAACCCTTGGTCCAATCGGAACCCTAACCGGATATCTAACCCTAGCCCTCAACATAACCCTAACCCTAGGTCCAATAGGAACCCTAACCGGATCTCTAACCCTAGCCCTCAACATAACCCTAACCATAGGTCCTATCGGAACCCTAACCGGATCTCTAACCCTAGCCCTAAACATAACCCTAATCGTAGGTCCAATCGGAACCCTAACCGGATCTCTAACCCTCGCCCTCAACATAACACTAACCCTAGGTCCTATCGGAACCCTAACCGGATCTCTAAACCTAGCCCTCAACATAACCCTAACCCTAGGTCCAATCGGAACCCTAACCGGATCTCTAACCCTAGCCCTCAACATAACCCTAACCCTAGGTCCAATCGGAACCCAAAACGGATATCTAACCCACGCCCTCAACATAACCCTAACCCTAGGTCCAATCGGAACCCTAACCGGATCTCTACCCCTCGCCCTCAACATAACCCTAACCCTTGGTCCAATCGGAACCCTAACCGGATATCTAACCCTAGCCCTCAACATAACCCTAACCCTAGGTCCAATCGGAACCCAAAACGGATATCTAACCCACGCCCTCAACATAACCCTAACCCTAGGTCCAATCGGAACCCTAACCGGATCTCTAACCCTAGCCCTCAACATAACCCTAACCCTAGGTCCAATCGGAACCCTAACCGGATCTTTATCCCTAGCCCTCAACATATCCCTAACCCTAGGTCCAATCGGAACCCTAACCAGATCTCTAACCCTAGCCCTCAACATAACCCTAACACTAGGTCCAATCGGAACCCTAACCGGATCTCTAACCCTAGTCCTCAACATAACCTTAACCCTAGGTCCAATCGGAACCCTAACCGGATATCTAACCCTAGGCCTCAACATAACCCTAACCCTCGGTCCAATCGTAACCCTAACCGAATCTCTTACCCTGACCCTCAAAATAACCCTAACCCTATGTCCAATCGGAACCCTAACCGGATCTCTAACCCTAGCCCTCAACATAACCCTAACCCTAGGTCCAATCGGAACCCTAACCGGATATCTAACCCTAGCCCTCAACATAACCCTAACCCTAGGTCCAATCGGGACCCTAACCGGATCTCTAACCCTAGCCCTCAACATAACCCTAACCCTAGGTCCAATCGGAACCCTAACCGGATCTCTAACCCTAGCCCTCAACATAACCCTAACCCTAGTTCCAATCGGAACCCTAACAGGATCTCTACCCCAACCCTCAACATAACCCTAACCCTAGGTCCAATCGGAACCCTTACTTGATCTCTACCCCTCGCCCTCAACATAACCCTAACCCTAGGTCCAATCGGAACCCTAACCGGATCTCTACCCCTCGCCCTCAACATAACTCTAACCCTTGGTCCAATCGGAACCCTAACCGAATATCTAACCCTAGCCCTCAACATAACCCTAACCCTAGGTCCAATCGGAACCCTAACCGGATATCTAACCCTAGCCCTCAACATAACCCTAACCCTAGGTCCTATCGGAACCCTAACCGGATCTCTAAACCTAGCCCTCAACATAACCCTAACCCTAGGTCCAATCGGAACCCTAACCGGATCTCTAACCCTAGCCTTCAACATAACCTTAACCCTAGGTCCAATCGGAACCCAAAACGGATATCTAACCCTAGCCCTCAACATAACCCTAACCCTAGGTCCAATCGGAAACCTAACCGGATATCTAACCCTCGCCCTCAACATAACCCTAACCCTAGGTCCAATCGGAACCCTAACCGGATCTCTAACCATAGCCCTCAATATAACCCTAACCCTAGGTCCAATCGGAACCCTAACCGGATATCTAACCCTAGCCCTCAACATAACCCTAACCCTAGGTCCAATCGGAACCCTAACCGGATCTCTAACCCTAGCCCTCAATATAACCCTAACCCTAGGTCCAATCGGAACCCTAACCGGATCTCTAACCCTAGCCCTCAACCTAACACTAACCCTAGGTCCAATCGGAACCCTAACCGGATCTCTAACCCTAGCCCTCAACATAACCCTAACCCTAGGTTCAATCTGAATCCTAACCGGATCTCTAACCCTAGCACTCAACATAACCTTAACCCTAGGTCCAATCGGAAACTTAAACGGATATCTAACCCTAGCCCTCAACATAACCCTAACCCTAGGTCCAATCGGAACCCAAAACGGATATCTAACCCTAGCCCTCAACATAACCCTAACCCTAGGCCCAATCGGAAACCTAACCACATATCTAACCCACGCCCTCAACATAACCCTAACCCTAGGTCCAATCGGAACACTAACCGGATATCTAATCCTAGCCCTCAACATAACCCTAACCCTAGGTCCAATCGGAACCCTAACCGGATCTCTAACCCTAGCCCTCAACATAACCCTAACACTAGGTCCAATCGGAACCCTAACCGGATCTCTAACCCTAGTCCTCAACATAACCTTAACCCTAGGTCCAATCGGACCCCTAACCGGATATCTAACCCTAGGCCTCAACATAACCCTAACCCTCGGTCCAATCGGAACCCTAACCGAATCTCTAACCCTGGCCCTCAAAATAACCCTAACCCTATGTCCAATCGGAACCCTAACCGGATCTCTAACCCTAGCCCTCAACATAACCCTAACCCTAGGTCCAATCGGAACCCTAACCGGATATCTAACCCTAGCCCTCAACATAACCCTAACCCTAGGTCCAATCGGAACCCTAACCGGATCTCTAACCCTAGCCCTCAACATAACCCTAACCCTAGGTCCAATCGGAACCCTAACCGGATCTCTAACCCTAGCCCTCAACATAACCCTAACCCTAGGTCCAATCGGAACCCTAACCGGATCTCTAACCCTAGCCCTCAACATAACCCTAACCCTAGTTCCAATCGGAACCCTAACAGGATCTCTACCCCAACCCTCAACATAACCCTAACCCTAGGTCCAATCGGAACCCTTACTTGATCTCTACCCCTCGCCCTCAACATAACCCTAACCCTAGGTCCAATCGGAACCCTAACCGGATCTCTACCCCTCGCCCTGAACATAACTCTAACCCTTGGTCCAATCGGAACCCTAACCGAATATCTAACCCTAGCCCTCAACATAACCCTAACCCTAGGTCCAATCGGAACCCTAACCGGATATCTAACCCTAGCCCTCAACATAACCCTAACCCTAGGTCCTATCGGAACCCTAACCGGATCTCTAAACCTAGCCCTCAACATAACCCTAACCCTAGGTCCAATCGGAACCCTAACCGGATCTCTAACCCTAGCCTTCAACATAACCTTAACCCTAGGTCCAATCGGAACCCAAAACGGATATCTAACCCTAGCCCTCAACATAACCCTAACCCTAGGTCCAATCGGAAACCTAACCGGATATCTAACCCTCGCCCTCAACATAACCCTAACCCTAGGTCCAATCGGAACCCTAACCGGATCTCTAACCCTAGCCCTCAATATAACCCTAACCCTAGGTCCAATCGGAACCCTAACCGGATATCTAACCCTAGCCCTCAACATAACCCTAACCCTAGGTCCAATCGGAACCCTAACCGGATCTCTAACCCTAGCCCTCAATATAACCCTAACCCTAGGTCCAATCGGAACCCTAACCGGATCTCTAACCCTAGCCCTCAACCTAACACTAACCCTAGGTCCAATCGGAACCCTAACCGGATCTCTAACCCTAGCCCTCAACATAACCCTAACCCTAGGTTCAATCTGAATCCTAACCGGATCTCTAACCCTAGCACTCAACATAACCTTAACCCTAGGTCCAATCGGAAACTTAAACAGATATCTAACCCTAGCCCTCAACATAACCCTAACCCTAGGTCCAATCGGAACCCAAAACGGATATCTAACCCTAGCCCTCAACATAACCCTAACCCTAGGCCCAATCGGAAACCTAACCACATATCTAACCCACGCCCTCAACATAACCCTAACCCTAGGTCCAATCGGAACCCTAACCGGATATCTAATCCTAGCCCTCAACATAACCCTAACCCTAGGTCCAATCGGAACCCTAACCGGATCTTTATCCCTAGCCCTCAACATATCCCTAACCCTAGGTCCAATCGGAACCCTAACCGGATCTCTAACCCTAGCCGTCAACATAACCTTAACACTAGGTCCAATCGGAACCCTAACCGGATCTCTAACCCTAGTCCTCAACATAACCTTAACCCTAGGTCCAATCGGAACCCTAACCGGATCTCTAACCCTAGCCCTCAACATAACCCTAACCCTAGGTCCAATCGGAACCCTAACTGGATTTCTAACCCTAGCCCTCAACATAACCCTAACCCTAGAATCAATCGGAACCCGAACAGGATCTCTACCCCAGCCCTCAACATAACCCTAACCCTAGGTCCAATCGGAACCCTTACTGGATCTCTACCCCTCGCCCTCAACATAACCCTAACCCTAGGTCCAATCGGAACCCTAACCGGATCTCTATCCCTAGCCCTCAACATAACCCTAACCCTAGGTCCAATCGGAACCCTAACCGGATCTCTAACCCTAGCCCTCAACATAACCCTAACCCTAGGTCCAATCTGAACCCTAACCGGATCTCTATCCCTAGCCCTCAACATATCCCTAACCCTAGGTCCAATCGGAACCCTAACCGGAACTCTAACCCTAGGCCTCAACATAACCCTAACCCTAGGTCCAATCGGAACCCTAACCAGATCTCTAACCCTAGCCCTCAACATAACCTTAACCCTAGGTCCAATCGGAACCCTAACCGGATCTCTATCCCTAGCCCTCAACCTAACACTAACCCTAGGTCCAATCGGAACCCTAACCGGATCTCTAACCCTAGCCCTCAACATAACCCTAACCCTAGGTTCAATCTGAATCCTAACCGGATCTCTAACCCTAGCACTCAACATAATCTTAACCCTAGGTCCAATCGGAACCCAAAACGGATATCTAACCCTAGCCCTCAACATAACCCTAACCCTAGGTCCAATCGGAACCCAAAACGGATATCTAACCCTAGCCCTCAACATAACCCTAACCCTAGGTACAATCGGAACACTAACCGGATATCTAATCCTAGCCCTCAACATAACCCTAACCCTAGGTCCAATCGGAACCCTAACCGGATCTTTATCCCTAGCCCTCAACATATCCCTAACCCTAGGTCCAATCGGAACCCTAACCGGATCTCTAACCATAGCCGTCAACATAACCCTAACACTAGGTCCAATCGGAACCCTAACCGGATCTCTAACCCTAGTCCTCAACATAACCTTAACCCTAGGTCCAATCGGAACCCTAACCGGATCTCTAACCCTAGCCCTCAACATAACCCTAACCCTAGGTCCAATCGGAACCCTAACTGGATTTCTAACCCTAGCCCTCAACATAACCCTAACCCTAGATCCAATCGGAACCCTAACAGGATCTCTACCCCAGCCCTCAACATAACCCTAACCCTAGGTCCAATCGGAACCCTTACTGGATCTCTACCCCTCGCCCTCAACATAACCCTAACCCTAGGTCCAATCGGAACCCTAACCGGATCTCTACCCCTCGCCCTCAACATAACCCTAACCCTTGGTCCAATCGGAACCCTAACCGGATATCTAACCCTAGGCCTCAACATAACCCTAACCCTCGGTCCAATCGGAACCCTAACCGAATCTCTAACCCTGGCCCTCAAAATAACCCTAACCCTATGTCCAATCGGAACCCTAACCGGATCTCTAAACCTAGCCCTCAACATAACCCTAACCCTAGGTCCAATCGGAACCCTAACCGGATATCTAAACCTAGCCCTCAACATAACCCTAACCCTAGGTCCAATCGGAACCCTAACCGGATCTCTAACCCTAGCCCTCAACATAACCCTAACCCTAGGTCCAATCGGAACCCTAACCGGATCTCTAACCCTAGCCCTCAACATAACCCTAACCCTAGTTCCAATCGGAACCCTAACAGGATCTCTACCCCAGCCCTCAACATAACCCTAACCCTAGGTCCAATCGGAACCCTTACTTGATCTCTACCCCTCGCCCTCAACATAACCCTAACCCTAGGTCCAATCGGAACCCTAACCGGATCTCTACCCCTCGCCCTCAACATAACTCTAACCCTTGGTCCAATCGGAACCCTAACCGAATATCTAACCCTAGCCCTCAACATAACCCTAACCCTAGGTCCAATCGGAACCCTAACCGGATATCTAACCCTAGCCCTCAACATAACCCTAACCCTAGGTCCTATCGGAACCCTAACCGGATCTCTAAACCTAGCCCTCAACATAACCCTAACCCTAGGTCCAATCGGAACCCTAACCGGATCTCTAACCCTAGCCTTCAACATAACCTTAACCCTAGGTCCAATCGGAACCCAAAACGGATATCTAACCCTAGCCCTGAACATAACCCTAACCCTAGGTCCAATCGGAATCCTAACCGGATATCTAACCCTCGCCCTCAACATAACCCTAACCCTAGGTCCAATCGGAACCCTAACCGGATCTCTAACCCTAGCCCTCAATATAACCCTAACCCTAGGTCCAATCGGAACCCTAACCGGATATCTAACCCTAGCCCTCAACATAACCCTAACCCTAGGTCCAATCGGAACCCTAACCGGATCTCTAACCCTAGCCCTCAATATAACCCTAACCCTCGGTCCAATCGGAACCCTAACCGGATCTCTAACCCTAGCCCTCAACCTAACACTAACCCTAGGTCCAATCGGAACCCTAACCGGATCTCTAACCCTAGCCCTCAACATAACCCTAACCCTAGGTTCAATCTGAATCCTAACCGGATCTCTAACCCTAGCACTCAACATAACCTTAACCCTAGGTCCAATCGGAAACTTAAACGGATATCTAACCCTAGCCATCAACATAACCCTAACCCTAGGTCCAATCGGAACCCAAAACGGATATCTAACCCTAGCCCTCAACATAACCCTAACCCTAGGCCCAATCGGAAACCTAACCACATATCTAACCCACGCCCTCAACATAACCCTAACCCTAGGTCCAATCGGAACACTAACCGGATATCTAATCCTAGCCCTCAACATAACCCTAACCCTAGGTCCAATCGGAACCCTAACCGGATCTTTATCCCTAGCCCTCAACATATCCCTAACCCTAGGTCCAATCGGAACCCTAACCGGATCTCTAACCCTAGCCGTCAACATAACCTTAACACTAGGTCCAATCGGAACCCTAACCGGATCTCTGACCCTAGTCCTCAACATAACCTTAACCCTAGGTCCAATCGGAACCCTAACCGGATCTCTAACCCTAGCCCTCAACATAACCCTAACCCTAGGTCCAATCGGAACCCTAACTGGATTTCTATCCCTAGCCCTCAACATAACCCTAACCCTAGAATCAATCGGAACCCTAACAGGATCTCTACCCCAGCCCTCAACATAACCCTAACCCTAGGTCCAATCGGAACCCTTACTGGATCTCTACCCCTCGCCCTCAACATAACCCTAACCCTAGGTCCAATCGGAACCCTAACCGGATCTCTATCCCTAGCCCTCAACATAACCCTAACCCTAGGTCCAATCGGAACCCTAACCGGATCTCTAACCCTAGCCCTCAACATAACCCTAACCCTAGGTCCAATCTGAACCCTAACCGGATCTCTATCCCTAGCCCTCAACATATCCCTAACCCTAGGTCCAATCGGAACCCTAACCGGAACTCTAACCCTAGGCCTCAACATAACCCTAACCCTAGGTCCAATCGGAACCCTAACCAGATCTCTAACCCTAGCCCTCAACATAACCTTAACCCTAGGTCCAATCGGAACCCTAACCGGATCTCTATCCCTAGCCCTCAACCTAACACTAACCCTAGGTCCAATCGGAACCCAAACCGGATCTCTAACCCTAGCCCTCAACATAACCCTAACCCTAGGTTCAATCTGAATCCTAACCGGATCTCTAACCCTAGCACTCAACATAACCTTAACCCTAGGTCCAATCGGAAACTTAAACGGATATCTAACCCTAGCCCTCAACATAACCCTAACCCTAGGTCCAATCGGAACCCAAAACGGATATCTAACCCTAGCCCTCAACATAACCCTAACCCTAGGTACAATCGGAACACTAACCGGATATCTAATCCTAGCCCTCAACATAACCCTAACCCTAGGTCCAATCGGAACCCTAACCGGATCTTTATCCCTAGCCCTCAACATATCCCTAACCCTAGGTCCAATCGGAACCCTAACCGGATCTCTAACCATAGCCGTCAACATAACCCTAACACTAGGTCCAATCGGAACCCTAACCGGATCTCTAACCCTAGTCCTCAACATAACCTTAACCCTAGGTCCAATCGGAACCCTAACCGGATCTCTAACCCTAGCCCTCAACATAACCCTAACCCTAGGTCCAATCGGAACCCTAACCGGATATCTAACCCTAGCCCTCAACATAACCCTAACCCTAGGTCCAATCGGAACCCTAACCGGATCTCTATCCCTAGCCCTCAACATAACCCTAACCCTAGGTCCAATCTGAACCCTAACCGGATCTCTAACCCTAGCCCGCAACATAACCTTAACCCTAGGTCCAATCGGAACCCTAACCGGATCTCTAACCCTAGCCCTCAACATAACCCTAACCCTAGGTCCAATCGGAACCCTAAACGGATATCTAAACCGAGCCCTCAACATAACCCTAACCCTAGGTCCAATCGGAACCCAAAACGGATATCTAACCCTAGCCCTCAACATAACCCTATCCCTAGGTCCAATCGGAAACCTAACCGCATATCTAACCCACGCACTCAACATAACCCTAACCCTAGGTCCAATCGGAACACTAACCGGATATCTAATCCTAGCCCTCAACATAACCCTAACCCTTGGTCCAATCGGAACCCTAACCGGATCTCTACCCCTCGCCCTCAACATAACCCTAACCCTAGGTCCAATCGGAACTCTAACCGGAACTCTAAACCTAGCCCTCAACATAACCCTAACCCTAGGTCCAATCGGAACCCTAACCGGATATCTAACCCTAGCCCTCAACATAACCCTAACCCTAGGTCCAATCGGAACCCTAACCGGATCTCTATCCCTAGCCCTCAACATAACCCTAACCCTAGGTCCAATCGGAACCCTTACCGGATCTCTAACCCTAGCCCTCAACATAACCCTAACCCTAGGTCCAATCGGAACCCTAACCGGATCTCTAACCCTAGCCCTCAACATAACCCTAACCCTAGTTCCAATCGGAACCCTAACAGGATCTCTACCCCAGCCCTCAACATAACCCTAACCCTAGGTCCAATCGGAACCCTTACTTGATCTCTACCCCTCGCCCTCAACATAACCCTAACCCTAGGTCCAATCGGAACCCTAACCGGATCTCTACCCCTCGCCCTCAACATAACTCTAACCCTTGGTCCAATCGGAACCCTAACCGAATATCTAACCCTAGCCCTCAACATAACCCTAACCCTAGGTCCAATCGGAACCCTAACCGGATCTCTACCCCTCGCCCTCAACATAACCCTAACCCTAGGTCCAATCGGAACTCTAACCGGAACTCTAAACCTAGCCCTCAACATAACCCTAACCCTAGGTCCAATCGGAACCCTAACCGGATATCTAACCCTAGCCCTCAACATAACCCTAACCCTAGGTCCAATCGGAACCCTAACCGGATCTCTATCCCTAGCCCTCAACATAACCCTAACCCTAGGTCCAATCGGAACTCTAACCGGAACTCTAAACCTAGCCCTCAACATAACCCTAACCCTAGGTCCAATCGGAACCCTAACCGGATATCTAACCCTAGCCCTCAACATAACCCTAACCCTAGGTCCAATCGGAACTCTAACCGGAACTCTAAACCTAGCCCTCAACATAACCCTAACCCTAGGTCCAATCGGAACCCTAACCGGATATCTAACCCTAGCCCTCAACATAACCCTAACCCTAGGTCCAATCGGAACCCTAACCGGATCTCTATCCCTAGCCCTCAACATAACCCTAACCCTAGGTCCAATCGGAACCCTAACCGGATCTCTAACCCTAGCCCTCAACATAACCCTAACCCTAGGTCCAATCGGAACCCTAACCGGATCTCTAACCCTAGCCCTCAACATAACCCTAACCCTAGTTCCAATCGGAACCCTAACAGGATCTCTACCCCAGCCCTCAACATAACCCTAACCCTAGGTCCAATCGGAACCCTTACTTGATCTCTACCCCTCGCCCTCAACATAACCCTAACCCTAGGTCCAATCGGAACCCTAACCGGATCTCTACCCCTCGCCCTCAACATAACTCTAACCCTTGGTCCAATCGGAACCCTAACCGAATATCTAACCCTAGCCCTCAACATAACCCTAACCCTAGGTCCAATCGGAACCCTAACCGGATCTCTACCCCTCGCCCTCAACATAACCCTAACCCTAGGTCCAATCGGAACTCTAACCGGAACTCTAAACCTAGCCCTCAACATAACCCTAACCCTAGGTCCAATCGGAACCCTAACCGGATATCTAACCCTAGCCCTCAACATAACCCTAACCCTAGGTCCAATCGGAACCCTAACCGGATCTCTATCCCTAGCCCTCAACATAACCCTAACCCTAGGTCCAATCTGAACCCTAACCGGATCTCTAACCCTAGCCCTCAACATAACCTTAACCCTAGGTCCAATCGGAACCCTAACCGGATCTCTAACCCTAGCCCTCAACATAACCCTAACCCTAGGTCCAATCGGAACCCTAAACGGATATCTAAACCGAGCCCTCAACATAACCCTAACCCTAGGTCCAATCGGAACCCAAAACGGATATCTAACCCTAGCCCTCAACATAACCCTATCCCTAGGTCCAATCGGAAGCCTAACCGCATATCTAACCCACGCCCTCAACATAACCCTAACCCTAGGTCCAATCGGAACCCTAACCGGATCTCTAACCCTAGCCCTCAAAATAACCCTAACCCTAGGTCCAATCGGAACCCTAACCGGATATCTAACCCTAGCCCTCAACATAACCCTAAGACTAGGTCCAATCGGAAGCCTAACCGGATCTTTATCCCTAGCCCTCAACATATCCCTAACCCTAGGTCCAATCGGAACCTTATCCGGATCTCTAACCCTAGCCCTCAACATAACCCTAACCATAGGTCCTATCGAAACCCTAACCGGATCTCTAACCCTAGCCCTCAACATAACCCTAACCCTAGGTCCAATCGGAACCCTAACCGGATCTCTACCCCTCGCCCTCAACATAACTCTAACCCTTGGTCCAATCGGAACCCTAACCGGATCTCTACCCCTCGCCCTCAACATAACCCTAACCCTAGGTCCAATCGGAACTCTAACCGGAACTCTAAACCTAGCCCTCAACATAACCCTAACCCTAGGTCCAATCGGAACCCTAACCGGATATCTAACTCTAGCCCTAAACATAACCCTAACCCTAGGTCCAATCGGAACCCTAACCGGATCTCTATCCCTAGCCCTCAACATAACCCTAACCCTAGGTCCAATCGGAACTCTAACCGGAACTCTAAACCTAGCCCTCAACATAACCCTAACCCTAGGTCCAATCGGAACCCTAACCGGATCTCTAACCCTAGCCCTCAACATAACCCTAACCCTAGGTCCAATCTGAACCCTAACCGGATCTCTATCCCTAGCCCTCAACATATCCCTAACCCTAGGTCCAATCGGAACCCTAACCGGAACTCTAACCCTAGGCCTCAACATAACCCTAACCCTAGGTCCAATCGGAACCCTAACCAGATCTCTAACCCTAGCCCTCAACATAACCTTAACCCTAGGTCCAATCGGAACCCTAACCGGATCTCTATCCCTAGCCCTCAACCTAACACTAACCCTAGGTCCAATCGGAACCCTAACCGGATCTCTAACCCTAGCCCTCAACATAACCCTAACCCTAGGTTCAATCTGAATCCTAACCGGATCTCTAACCCTAGCACTCAACATAACCTTAACCCTAGGTCCAATCGGAAACTTAAACGGATATCTAACCCTAGCCCTCAACATAACCCTAACCCTAGGTCCAATCGGAACCCAAAACGGATATCTAACCCTAGCCCTCAACATAACCCTAACCCTAGGTACAATCGGAACACTAACCGGATATCTAATCCTAGCCCTCAACATAACCCTAACCCTAGGTCCAATCGGAACCCTAACCGGATCTTTATCCCTAGCCCTCAACATATCCCTAACCCTAGGTCCAATCGGAACCCTAACCGGATCTCTAACCATAGCCGTCAACATAACCCTAACACTAGGTCCAATCGGAACCCTAACCGGATCTCTAACCCTAGTCCTCAACATAACCTTAACCCTAGGTCCAATCGGAACCCTAACCGGATCTCTAACCCTAGCCCTCAACATAACCCTAACCCTAGGTCCAATCGGAACCCTAACTGGATTTCTAACCCTAGCCCTCAACATAACCCTAACCCTAGATCCAATCGGAACCCTAACAGGATATCTACCCCAGCCCTCAACATAACCCTAACCCTAGGTCCAATCGGAACCCTTACTGGATCTCTACCCCTCGCCCTCAACATAACCCTAACCCTAGGTCCAATCGGAACCCTAACCGGATCTCTACCCCTCGCCCTCAACATAACCCTAACCCTTGGTCCAATCGGAACCCTAACCGGATATCTAACCCTAGCCCTCAACATAACCCTAACCCTAGGTCCAATAGGAACCCTAACCGGATCTCTAACCCTAGCCCTCAACATAACCCTAACCATAGGTCCTATCGGAACACTAACCGGATCTCTAACCCTAGCCCTAAACATAACCCTAATCGTAGGTCCAATCGGAACCCTAACCGGATCTCTAACCCTCGCCCTCAACATAACACTAACCCTAGGTCCTATCGGAACCCTAACCGGATCTCTAAACCTAGCCCTCAACATAACCCTAACCCTAGGTCCAATCGGAACCCTAACCGGATCTCTAACCCTAGCCCTCAACATAACCCTAACCCTAGGTCCAATCGGAACCCAAAACGGATATCTAACCCACGCCCTCAACATAACCCTAACCCTAGGTCCAATCGGAACCCTAACCGGATCTCTAACCCTAGCCCTCAACATAACCCTAATCCTAGGTCCAATCGGAACACTAACCGGATATCTAATCCTAGCCCTCAACATAACCCTAACCCTAGGTCCAATCGGAACCCTAACCGGATCTTTATCCCTAGCCCTCAACATATCCCTAACCCTAGGTCCAATCGGAACCCTAACCGGATCTCTAACCCTAGCCCTCAACATAACCCTAACACTAGGTCCAATTGGAACCCTAACCGGATCTCTAACCCTAGTCCTCAACATAACCTTAACCCTAGGTCCAATCGGAACCCTAACCGGATATCTAACCCTAGGCCTCAACATAACCCTAACCCTCGGTCCAATCGGAACCCTAACCGAATCTCTAACCCTGGCCCTCAAAATAACCCTAACCCTATGTCCAATCGGAACCCTAACCGGATCTCTAACCCTAGCCCTCAACATAACCCTAACCCTAGGTCCAATCGGAACCCTAACCGGATATCTAACCCTAGCCCTCAACATAACCCTAACCCTAGGTCCAATCGGAACCCTAACCGGATCTCTAACCCTAGCCCTCAACATAACCCTAACCCTAGGTCCAATCGGAACCCTAACCGGATCTCTAACCCTAGCCCTCAACATAACCCTAACCCTAGTTCCAATCGGAACCCTAACAGGATCTCTACCCCAGCCGTCAACATAACCCTAACCCTAGGTCCAATCGGAACCCTTACTTGATCTCTACCCCTCGCCCTCAACATAACCCTAACCCTAGGTCCAATCGGAACCCTAACCGGATCTCTACCCCTCGCCCTCAACATAACTCTAACCCTTGGTCCAATCGGAACCCTAACCGAATATCTAACCCTAGCCCTCAACATAACCCTAACCCTAGGTCCAATCGGAACCCTAACCGGATCTCTAACCCTAGCCCTCAATATAACCCTAACCCTCGGTCCAATCGGAACCCTAACCGGATCTCTAACCCTAGCCCTCAACCTAACACTAACCCTAGGTCCAATCGGAACCCTAACCGGATCTCTAACCCTAGCCCTCAACATAACCCTAACCCTAGGTTCAATCTGAATCCTAACCGGATCTCTAACCCTAGCACTCAACATAACCTTAACCCTAGGTCCAATCGGAAACTTAAACGGATATCTAACCCTAGCCCTCAACATAACCCTAACCCTAGGTCCAATCGGAACCCAAAACGGATATCTAACCCTAGCCCTCAACATAACCCTAACCCTAGGTCCAATCGGAACACTAACCGGATATCTAATCCTAGCCCTCAACATAACCCTAACCCTAGGTCCAATCGGAACTCTAACCGGAACTCTAAACCTAGCCCTCAACATAACCCTAACCCTAGGTCCAATCGGAACCCTAACCGGATATCTAACCCTAGCCCTCAACATAACCCTAACCCTAGGTCCAATCGGAACTCTAACCGGAACTCTAAACCTAGCCCTCAACATAACCCTAACCCTAGGTCCAATCGGAACCCTAACCGGATATCTAACCCTAGCCCTCAACATAACCCTAACCCTAGGTCCAATCGGAACCCTAACCGGATCTCTATCCCTAGCCCTCAACATAACCCTAACCCTAGGTCCAATCGGAACCCTAACCGGATCTCTAACCCTAGCCCTCAACATAACCCTAACCCTAGGTCCAATCGGAACCCTAACCGGATCTCTAACCCTAGCCCTCAACATAACCCTAACCCTAGTTCCAATCGGAACCCTAACAGGATCTCTACCCCAGCCCTCAACATAACCCTAACCCTAGGTCCAATCGGAACCCTTACTTGATCTCTACCCCTCGCCCTCAACATAACCCTAACCCTAGGTCCAATCGGAACCCTAACCGGATCTCTACCCCTCGCCCTCAACATAACTCTAACCCTTGGTCCAATCGGAACCCTAACCGAATATCTAACCCTAGCCCTCAACATAACCCTAACCCTAGGTCCAATCGGAACCCTAACCGGATCTCTACCCCTCGCCCTCAACATAACCCTAACCCTAGGTCCAATCGGAACTCTAACCGGAACTCTAAACCTAGCCCTCAACATAACCCTAACCCTAGGTCCAATCGGAACCCTAACCGGATATCTAACCCTAGCCCTCAACATAACCCTAACCCTAGGTCCAATCGGAACCCTAACCGGATCTCTATCCCTAGCCCTCAACATAACCCTAACCCTAGGTCCAATCTGAACCCTAACCGGATCTCTAACCCTAGCCCTCAACATAACCTTAACCCTAGGTCCAATCGGAACCCTAACCGGATCTCTAACCCTAGCCCTCAACATAACCCTAACCCTAGGTCCAATCGGAACCCTAAACGGATATCTAAACCGAGCCCTCAACATAACCCTAACCCTAGGTCCAATCGGAACCCAAAACGGATATCTAACCCTAGCCCTCAACATAACCCTATCCCTAGGTCCAATCGGAAACCTAACCGCATATCTAACCCACGCCCTCAACATAACCCTAACCCTAGGTCCAATCGGAACCCTAACCGGATCTCTAACCCTAGCCCTCAAAATAACCCTAACCCTAGGTCCAATCGGAACCCTAACCGGATATCTAACCCTAGCCCTCAACATAACCCTAAGACTAGGTCCAATCGGAAGCCTAACCGGATCTTTATCCCTAGCCCTCAACATATCCCTAACCCTAGGTCCAATCGGAACCTTATCCGGATCTCTAACCCTAGCCCTCAACATAACCCTAACCATAGGTCCTATCGAAACCCTAACCGGATCTCTAACCCTAGCCCTCAACATAACCCTAACCCTAGGTCCAATCGGAACCCTAACCGGATCTCTACCCCTCGCCCTCAACATAACTCTAACCCTTGGTCCAATCGGAACCCTAACCGGATCTCTACCCCTCGCCCTCAACATAACCCTAACCCTAGGTCCAATCGGAACTCTAACCGGAACTCTAAACCTAGCCCTCAACATAACCCTAACCCTAGGTCCAATCGGAACCCTAACCGGATATCTAACTCTAGCCCTAAACATAACCCTAACCCTAGGTCCAATCGGAACCCTAACCGGATCTCTATCCCTAGCCCTCAACATAACCCTAACCCTAGGTCCAATCGGAACTCTAACCGGAACTCTAAACCTAGCCCTCAACATAACCCTAACCCTAGGTCCAATCGGAACCCTAACCGGATCTCTAACCCTAGCCCTCAACATAACCCTAACCCTAGGTCCAATCTGAACCCTAACCGGATCTCTATCCCTAGCCCTCAACATATCCCTAACCCTAGGTCCAATCGGAACCCTAACCGGAACTCTAACCCTAGGCCTCAACATAACCCTAACCCTAGGTCCAATCGGAACCCTAACCAGATCTCTAACCCTAGCCCTCAACATAACCTTAACCCTAGGTCCAATCGGAACCCTAACCGGATCTCTATCCCTAGCCCTCAACCTAACACTAACCCTAGGTCCAATCGGAACCCTAACCGGATCTCTAACCCTAGCCCTCAACATAACCCTAACCCTAGGTTCAATCTGAATCCTAACCGGATCTCTAACCCTAGCACTCAACATAACCTTAACCCTAGGTCCAATCGGAAACTTAAACGGATATCTAACCCTAGCCCTCAACATAACCCTAACCCTAGGTCCAATCGGAACCCAAAACGGATATCTAACCCTAGCCCTCAACATAACCCTAACCCTAGGTACAATCGGAACACTAACCGGATATCTAATCCTAGCCCTCAACATAACCCTAACCCTAGGTCCAATCGGAACCCTAACCGGATCTTTATCCCTAGCCCTCAACATATCCCTAACCCTAGGTCCAATCGGAACCCTAACCGGATCTCTAACCATAGCCGTCAACATAACCCTAACACTAGGTCCAATCGGAACCCTAACCGGATCTCTAACCCTAGTCCTCAACATAACCTTAACCCTAGGTCCAATCGGAACCCTAACCGGATCTCTAACCCTAGCCCTCAACATAACCCTAACCCTAGGTCCAATCGGAACCCTAACTGGATTTCTAACCCTAGCCCTCAACATAACCCTAACCCTAGATCCAATCGGAACCCTAACAGGATCTCTACCCCAGCCCTCAACATAACCCTAACCCTAGGTCCAATCGGAACCCTTACTGGATCTCTACCCCTCGCCCTCAACATAACCCTAACCCTAGGTCCAATCGGAACCCTAACCGGATCTCTACCCCTCGCCCTCAACATAACCCTAACCCTTGGTCCAATCGGAACCCTAACCGGATATCTAACCCTAGCCCTCAACATAACCCTAACCCTAGGTCCAATAGGAACCCTAACCGGATCTCTAACCCTAGCCCTCAACATAACCCTAACCATAGGTCCAATCGGAACCCTAACCAGATCTCTAACCCTAGCCCTAAACATAACCCTAATCGTAGGTCCAATCGGAACCCTAACCGGATCTCTTACCCTCGCCCTCAACATAACACTAACCCTAGGTCCTATCGGAACCCTAACCGGATCTCTAAACCTAGCCCTCAACATAACCCTAACCCTAGGTCCAATCGGAACCCTAACCGGATCTCTAACCCTAGCCCTCAACATAACCCTAACCCTAGGTCCAATCGGAACCCAAAACGGATATCTAACCCACGCCCTCAACATAACCCTAACCCTAGGTCCAATCGGAACCCTAACCGGATCTCTAACCCTAGCCCTCAACATAACCCTAACCCTAGGTCCAATCGGAACACTAACCGGATATCTAATCCTAGCCCTCAACATAACCCTAACCCTAGGTCCAATCGGAACCCTAACCGGATCTTTATCCCTAGCCCTCAACATATCCCTAACCCTAGGTCCAATCGGAACCCTAACAGGATCTCTAACCCTAGCCCTCAACATAACCCTAACACTAGGTCCAATCGGAACCCTAACCGGATCTCTACCCCTCGCCCTCAACATAACCCTAACCCTTGGTCCAATCGGAACCCTAACCGGATATCTAACCCTAGCCCTCAACATAACCCTAACCCTAGGTCCAATAGGAACCCTAACCGGATCTCTAACCCTAGCCCTCAACATAACCCTAACCATAGGTCCTATCGGAACACTAACCGGATCTCTAACCCTAGCCCTAAACATAACCCTAATCGTAGGTCCAATCGGAACCCTAACCGGATCTCTAACCCTCGCCCTCAACATAACACTAACCCTAGGTCCTATCGGAACCCTAACCGGATCTCTAAACCTAGCCCTCAACATAACCCTAACCCTAGGTCCAATCGGAACCCTAACCGGATCTCTAACCCTAGCCCTCAACATAACCCTAACCCTAGGTCCAATCGGAACCCAAAACGGATATCTAACCCACGCCCTCAACATAACCCTAACCCTAGGTCCAATCGGAACCCTAACCGGATCTCTAACCCTAGCCCTCAACATAACCCTAATCCTAGGTCCAATCGGAACCCTAACCGGATATCTAACCCTAGGCCTCAACATAACCCTAACCCTCGGTCCAATCGGAACCCTAACCGAATCTCTAACCCTGGCCCTCAAAATAACCCTAACCCTATGTCCAATCGGAACCCTAACCGGATCTCTAACCCTAGCCCTCAACATAACCCTAACCCTAGGTCCAATCGGAACCCTAACCGGATATCTAACCCTAGCCCTCAACATAACCCTAACCCTAGGTCCAATCGGAACCCTAACCGGATCTCTAACCCTAGCCCTCAACATAACCCTAACCCTAGGTCCAATCGGAACCCTAACCGGATCTCTAACCCTAGCCCTCAACATAACCCTAACCCTAGTTCCAATCGGAACCCTAACAGGATCTCTACCCCAGCCGTCAACATAACCCTAACCCTAGGTCCAATCGGAACCCTTACTTGATCTCTACCCCTCGCCCTCAACATAACCCTAACCCTAGGTCCAATCGGAACCCTAACCGGATCTCTACCCCTCGCCCTCAACATAACTCTAACCCTTGGTCCAATCGGAACCCTAACCGAATATCTAACCCTAGCCCTCAACATAACCCTAACCCTAGGTCCAATCGGAACCCTAACCGGATCTCTAACCCTAGCCCTCAATATAACCCTAACCCTCGGTCCAATCGGAACCCTAACCGGATCTCTAACCCTAGCCCTCAACCTAACACTAACCCTAGGTCCAATCGGAACCCTAACCGGATCTCTAACCCTAGCCCTCAACATAACCCTAACCCTAGGTTCAATCTGAATCCTAACCGGATCTCTAACCCTAGCACTCAACATAACCTTAACCCTAGGTCCAATCGGAAACTTAAACGGATATCTAACCCTAGCCCTCAACATAACCCTAACCCTAGGTCCAATCGGAACCCAAAACGGATATCTAACCCTAGCCCTCAACATAACCCTAACCCTAGGTCCAATCGGAACACTAACCGGATATCTAATCCTAGCCCTCAACATAACCCTAACCCTAGGTCCAATCGGAACCCTAACCGGATCTTTATCCCTAGCCCTCAACATATCCCTAACCCTAGGTCCAATCGGAACCCTAACCGGATCTCTAACCCTAGCCGTCAACATAACCTTAACACTAGGTCCAATCGGAAACCTAACCGGATCTCTAACCCTAGTCCTCAACATAACCTTAACCCTAGGTCCAATCGGAACCCTAACCGGATCTCTAACCCTAGCCCTCAACATAACCCTAACCCTAGGTCCAATCGGAACCCTAACTGGATTTCTAACCCTAGCCCTCAACATAACCCTAACCCTAGAATCAATCGGAACCCTAACAGGATCTCTACCCCAGCCCTCAACATAACCCTAACCCTAGGTCCAATCGGAACCCTAACCGGATCTCTATCCCTAGCCCTCAACCTAACACTAACCCTAGGTCCAATCGGAACCCTAACCGGATCTCTAACCCTAGCCCTCAACATAACCCTAACCCTAGGTTCAATCTGAATCCTAACCGGATCTCTAACCCTAGCACTCAACATAACCTTAACCCTAGGTCCAATCGGAAACTTAAACGGATATCTAACCCTAGCCCTCAACATAACCCTAACCCTAGGTCCAATCGGAACCCAAAACGGATATCTAACCCTAGCCCTCAACATAACCCTAACCCTAGGTACAATCGGAACACTAACCGGATATCTAATCCTAGCCCTCAACATAACCCTAACCCTAGGTCCAATCGGAACCCTAACCGGATCTTTATCCCTAGCCCTCAACATATCCCTAACCCTAGGTCCAATCGGAACCCTAACCGGATCTCTAACCATAGCCGTCAACATAACCCTAACACTAGGTCCAATCGGAACCCTAACCGGATCTCTAACCCTAGTCCTCAACATAACCTTAACCCTAGGTCCAATCGGAACCCTAACCGGATCTCTAACCCTAGCCCTCAACATAACCCTAACCCTAGGTCCAATCGGAACCCTAACCGGATATCTAACCCTAGCCCTCAACATAACCCTAACCCTAGGTCCAATCGGAACCCTAACCGGATCTCTATCCCTAGCCCTCAACATAACCCTAACCCTAGGTCAAATCTGAACCCTAACCGGATCTCTAACCCTAGCCCTCAACATAACCTTAACCCTAGGTCCAATCGGAACCCTAACCGGATCTCTAACCCTAGCCCTCAACAAAACCCTAACCCTAGGTCCAATCGGAACCCTAAACGGATATCTAAACCGAGCCCTCAACATAACCCTAACCCTAGGTCCAATCGGAACCCAAAACGGATATCTAACCCTAGCCCTCAACATAACCCTATCCCTAGGTCCAATCGGAAACCTAACCGCATATCTAACCCACGCCCTCAACATAACCCTAACCCTAGGTCCAATCGGAACACTAACCGGATATCTAATCCTAGCCCTCAACATAACCCTAACCCTAGGTCCAATCGGAACCCTAACCGGATCTCTACCCCTCGCCCTCAACATAACTCTAACCCTTGGTCCAATCGGAACCCTAACCGGATCTCTACCCCTCGCCCTCAACATAACCCTAACCCTAGGTCCAATCGGAACTCTAACCGGAACTCTAAACCTAGCCCTCAACATAACCCTAACCCTAGGTCCAATCGGAACCCTAACCGGATATCTAACCCTAGCCCTCAACATAACCCTAACCCTAGGTCCAATCGGAACCCTAACCGGATCTCTATCCCTAGCCCTCAACATAACCCTAACCCTAGGTCCAATCGGAACCCTAACCGGATCTCTAACCCTAGCCCTCAACATAACCCTAACCCTAGGTCCAATCGGAACCCTAACCGGATCTCTAACCCTAGCCCTCAACATAACCCTAACCCTAGTTCCAATCGGAACCCTAACAGGATCTCTACCCCAGCCCTCAACATAACCCTAACCCTAGGTCCAATCGGAACCCTTACTTGATCTCTACCCCTCGCCCTCAACATAACCCTAACCCTAGGTCCAATCGGAACCCTAACCGGATCTCTACCCCTCGCCCTCAACATAACTCTAACCCTTGGTCCAATCGGAACCCTAACCGAATATCTAACCCTAGCCCTCAACATAACCCTAACCCTAGGTCCAATCGGAACCCTAACCGGATCTCTACCCCTCGCCCTCAACATAACCCTAACCCTAGGTCCAATCGGAACTCTAACCGGAACTCTAAACCTAGCCCTCAACATAACCCTAACCCTAGGTCCAATCGGAACCCTAACCGGATATCTAACCCTAGCCCTCAACATAACCCTAACCCTAGGTCCAATCGGAACCCTAACCGGATCTCTATCCCTAGCCCTCAACATAACCCTAACCCTAGGTCCAATCTGAACCCTAACCGGATCTCTAACCCTAGCCCTCAACATAACCTTAACCCTAGGTCCAATCGGAACCCTAACCGGATCTCTAACCCTAGCCCTCAACATAACCCTAACCCTAGGTCCAATCGGAACCCTAAACGGATATCTAAACCGAGCCCTCAACATAACCCTAACCCTAGGTCCAATCGGAACCCAAAACGGATATCTAACCCTAGCCCTCAACATAACCCTATCCCTAGGTCCAATCGGAAACCTAACCGCATATCTAACCCACGCCCTCAACATAACCCTAACCCTAGGTCCAATCGGAACCCTAACCGGATCTCTAACCCTAGCCCTCAAAATAACCCTAACCCTAGGTCCAATCGGAACCCTAACCGGATATCTAACCCTAGCCCTCAACATAACCCTAAGACTAGGTCCAATCGGAAGCCTAACCGGATCTTTATCCCTAGCCCTCAACATATCCCTAACCCTAGGTCCAATCGGAACCTTATCCGGATCTCTAACCCTAGCCCTCAACATAACCCTAACCATAGGTCCTATCGAAACCCTAACCGGATCTCTAACCCTAGCCCTCAACATAACCCTAACCCTAGGTCCAATCGGAACCCTAACCGGATTTCTAACCCTAGCCCTCAACATAACCCTAACCCTAGGTCCAATCGGAACCCTAACCGGATCTCTATCCCTAGCCCTCAACATAACCCTAACCCTAGGTCAAATCTGAACCCTAACCGGATCTCTAACCCTAGCCCTCAACATAACCTTAACCCTAGGTCCAATCGGAACCCTAACCGGATCTCTAACCCTAGCCCTCAACAAAACCCTAACCCTAGGTCCAATCGGAACCCTAAACGGATATCTAAACCGAGCCCTCAACATAACCCTAACCCTAGGTCCAATCGGAACCCAAAACGGATATCTAACCCTAGCCCTCAACATAACCCTATCCCTAGGTCCAATCGGAAACCTAACCGCATATCTAACCCACGCCCTCAACATAACCCTAACCCTAGGTCCAATCGGAACACTAACCGGATATCTAATCCTAGCCCTCAACATAACCCTAACCCTAGGTCCAATCGGAACCCTAACCGGATCTCTACCCCTCGCCCTCAACATAACTCTAACCCTTGGTCCAATCGGAACCCTAACCGGATCTCTACCCCTCGCCCTCAACATAACCCTAACCCTAGGTCCAATCGGAACTCTAACCGGAACTCTAAACCTAGCCCTCAACATAACCCTAACCCTAGGTCCAATCGGAACCCTAACCGGATATCTAACCCTAGCCCTCAACATAACCCTAACCCTAGGTCCAATCGGAACCCTAACCGGATCTCTATCCCTAGCCCTCAACATAACCCTAACCCTAGGTCCAATCGGAACCCTAACCGGATCTCTAACCCTAGCCCTCAACATAACCCTAACCCTAGGTCCAATCGGAACCCTAACCGGATCTCTAACCCTAGCCCTCAACATAACCCTAACCCTAGTTCCAATCGGAACCCTAACAGGATCTCTACCCCAGCCCTCAACATAACCCTAACCCTAGGTCCAATCGGAACCCTTACTTGATCTCTACCCCTCGCCCTCAACATAACCCTAACCCTAGGTCCAATCGGAACCCTAACCGGATCTCTACCCCTCGCCCTCAACATAACTCTAACCCTTGGTCCAATCGGAACCCTAACCGAATATCTAACCCTAGCCCTCAACATAACCCTAACCCTAGGTCCAATCGGAACCCTAACCGGATCTCTACCCCTCGCCCTCAACATAACCCTAACCCTAGGTCCAATCGGAACCCTAACCGGAACTCTAAACCTAGCCCTCAACATAACCCTAACCCTAGGTCCAATCGGAACCCTAACCGGATATCTAACCCTAGCCCTCAACATAACCCTAACCCTAGGTCCAATCGGAACCCTAACCGGATCTCTATCCCTAGCCCTCAACATAACCCTAACCCTAGGTCCAATCTGAACCCTAACCGGATCTCTAACCCTAGCCCTCAACATAACCTTAACCCTAGGTCCAATCGGAACCCTAACCGGATCTCTAACCCTAGCCCTCAACATAACCCTAACCCTAGGTCCAATCGGAACCCTAAACGGATATCTAAACCGAGCCCTCAACATAACCCTAACCCTAGGTCCAATCGGAACCCAAAACGGATATCTAACCCTAGCCCTCAACATAACCCTATCCCTAGGTCCAATCGGAAACCTAACCGCATATCTAACCCACGCCCTCAACATAACCCTAACCCTAGGTCCAATCGGAACCCTAACCGGATCTCTAACCCTAGCCCTCAAAATAACCCTAACCCTAGGTCCAATCGGAACCCTAACCGGATATCTAACCCTAGCCCTCAACATAACCCTAAGACTAGGTCCAATCGGAAGCCTAACCGGATCTTTATCCCTAGCCCTCAACATATCCCTAACCCTAGGTCCAATCGGAACCTTATCCGGATCTCTAACCCTAGCCCTCAACATAACCCTAACCATAGGTCCTATCGAAACCCTAACCGGATCTCTAACCCTAGCCCTCAACATAACCCTAACCCTAGGTCCAATCGGAACCCTAACCGGATCTCTACCCCTCGCCCTCAACATAACTCTAACCCTTGGTCCAATCGGAACCCTAACCGGATCTCTACCCCTCGCCCTCAACATAACCCTAACCCTATGTCCAATCGGAACTCTAACCGGAACTCTAAACCTAGCCCTCAACATAACCCTAACCCTAGGTCCAATCGGAACCCTAACCGGATATCTAACTCTAGCCCTAAACATAACCCTAACCCTAGGTCCAATCGGAACCCTAACCGGATCTCTATCCCTAGCCCTCAACATAACCCTAACCCTAGGTCCAATCGGAACTCTAACCGGAACTCTAAACCTAGCCCTCAACATAACCCTAACCCTAGGTCCAATCGGAACCCTAACCGGATCTCTAACCCTAGCCCTCAACATAACCCTAACCCTAGGTCCAATCTGAACCCTAACCGGATCTCTATCCCTAGCCCTCAACATATCCCTAACCCTAGGTCCAATCGGAACCCTAACCGGAACTCTAACCCTAGGCCTCAACATAACCCTAACCCTAGGTCCAATCGGAACCCTAACCAGATCTCTAACCCTAGCCCTCAACATAACCTTAACCCTAGGTCCAATCGGAACCCTAACCGGATCTCTATCCCTAGCCCTCAACCTAACACTAACCCTAGGTCCAATCGGAACCCTAACCGGATCTCTAACCCTAGCCCTCAACATAACCCTAACCCTAGGTTCAATCTGAATCCTAACCGGATCTCTAACCCTAGCACTCAACATAACCTTAACCCTAGGTCCAATCGGAAACTTAAACGGATATCTAACCCTAGCCCTCAACATAACCCTAACCCTAGGTCCAATCGGAACCCAAAACGGATATCTAACCCTAGCCCTCAACATAACCCTAACCCTAGGTACAATCGGAACCCTAACCGGATATCTAATCCTAGCCCTCAACATAACCCTAACCCTAGGTCCAATCGGAACCCTAACCGGATCTTTATCCCTAGCCCTCAACATATCCCTAACCCTAGGTCCAATCGGAACCCTAACCGGATCTCTAACCATAGCCGTCAACATAACCCTAACACTAGGTCCAATCGGAACCCTAACCGGATCTCTAACCCTAGTCCTCAACATAACCTTAACCCTAGGTCCAATCGGAACCCTAACCGGATCTCTAACCCTAGCCCTCAACATAACCCTAACCCTAGGTCCAATCGGAACCCTAACTGGATTTCTAACCCTAGCCCTCAACATAACCCTAACCCTAGATCCAATCGGAACCCTAACAGGATCTCTACCCCAGCCCTCAACATAACCCTAACCCTAGGTCCAATCGGAACCCTTACTGGATCTCTACCCCTCGCCCTCAACATAACCCTAACCCTAGGTCCAATCGGAACCCTAACCGGATCTCTACCCCTCGCCCTCAACATAACCCTAACCCTTGGTCCAATCGGAACCCTAACCGGATATCTAACCCTAGCCCTCAACATAACCCTAACCCTAGGTCCAATAGGAACCCTAACCGGATCTCTAACCCTAGCCCTCAACATAACCCTAACCATAGGTCCAATCGGAACCCTAACCAGATCTCTAACCCTAGCCCTAAACATAACCCTAATCGTAGGTCCAATCGGAACCCTAACCGGATCTCTAACCCTCGCCCTCAACATAACACTAACCCTAGGTCCTATCGGAACCCTAACCGGATCTCTAAACCTAGCCCTCAACATAACCCTAACCCTAGGTCCAATCGGAACCCTAACCGGATCTCTAACCCTAGCCCTCAACATAACCCTAACCCTAGGTCCAATCGAAACCCAAAACGGATATCTAACCCACGCCCTCAACATAACCCTAACCCTAGGTCCAATCGGAACCCTAACCGGATCTCTAACCCTAGCCCTCAACATAACCCTAACCCTAGGTCCAATCGGAACACTAACCGGATATCTAATCCTAGCCCTCAACATAACCCTAACCCTAGGTCCAATCGGAACCCTAACCGGATCTTTATCCCTAGCCCTCAACATATCCCTAACCCTAGGTCCAATCGGAACCCTAACAGGATCTCTAACCCTAGCCCTCAACATAACCCTAACACTAGGTCCAATCGGAACCCTAACCGGATCTCTACCCCTCGCCCTCAACATAACCCTAACCCTTGGTCCAATCGGAACCCTAACCGGATCTCTAACCCTAGCCCTCAACATAACCCTAACCCTAGGTCCAATAGGAACCCTAACCGGATCTCTAACCCTAGCCCTCAACATAACCCTAACCATAGGTCCTATCGGAACACTAACCGGATCTCTAACCCTAGCCCTAAACATAACCCTAATCGTAGGTCCAATCGGAACCCTAACCGGATCTCTAACCCTCGCCCTCAACATAACCCTAACCCTAGGTCCAATCGGAACCCAAAACGGATATCTAACCCACGCCCTCAACATAACCCTAACCCTAGGTCCAATCGGAACCCTAACCGGATCTCTAACCCTAGCCCTCAACATAACCCTAATCCTAGGTCCAATCGGAACACTAACCGGATATCTAATCCTAGCCCTCAACATAACCCTAACCCTAGGTCCAATCGGAACCCTAACCGGATCTTTATCCCTAGCCCTCAACATATCCCTAACCCTAGGTCCAATCGGAACCCTAACCGGATCTCTAAACCTAGCCCTCAACATAACCCTAACACTAGGTCCAATCGGAACCCTAACCGGATCTCTAACCCTAGTCCTCAACATAACCTTAACCCTAGGTCCAATCGGAACCCTAACCGGATATCTAACCCTAGGCCTCAACATAACCCTAACCCTCGGTCCAATCGGAACCCTAACCGAATCTCTAACCCTGGCCCTCAAAATAACCCTAACCCTATGTCCAATCGGAACCCTAACCGGATCTCTAACCCTAGCCCTCAACATAACCCTAACCCTAGGTCCAATCGGAACCCTAACCGGATATCTAACCCTAGCCCTCAACATAACCCTAACCCTAGGTCCAATCGGAACCCTAACCGGATCTCTAACCCTAGCCCTCAACATAACCCTAACCCTAGGTCCAATCGGAACCCTAACCGGATCTCTAACCCTAGCCCTCAACATAACCCTAACCCTAGTTCCAATCGGAACCCTAACAGGATCTCTACCCCAGCCCTCAACATAACCCTAACCCTAGGTCCAATCGGAACCCTTACTTGATCTCTACCCCTCGCCCTCAACATAACCCTAACCATAGGTCCAATCGGAACCCTAACCGGATCTCTACCCCTCGCCCTCAACATAACTCTAACCCTTGGTCCAATCGGAACCCTAACCGAATATCTAACCCTAGCCCTCAACATAACCCTAACCCTAGGTCCAATCGGAACCCTAACCGGATCTCTACCCCTCGCCCTCAACATAACCCTAACCCTAGGTCCAATCGGAACTCTAACCGGAACTCTAAACCTAGCCCTCAACATAACCCTAACCCTAGGTCCAATCGGAACCCTAACCGGATATCT
Source organism: Miniopterus natalensis (assembly GCF_054644295.1). Taxonomy (NCBI): domain Eukaryota; kingdom Metazoa; phylum Chordata; class Mammalia; order Chiroptera; family Miniopteridae; genus Miniopterus; species Miniopterus natalensis. Next base: position 1,255,543 of record NC_142091.1, read on the forward strand.
AACCCTAGCCCTCAACATAACCCTAACCCTAGGTCCAATCGGAACCCTAACCGGATCTCTATCCCTAGCCCTCAACATAACCCTAACCCTAGGTCCAATCTGAACCCTAACCGGATCTCTAACCCTAGCCCTCAACATAACCTTAACCCTAGGTCCAATCGGAACCCTAACCGGATCTCTAACCCTAGCCCTCAACATAACCCTAACCCTAGGTCCAATCGGAACCCTAAACGGATATCTAAACCGAGCCCTCAACATAACCCTAACCCTAGGTCCAATCGGAACCCAAAACGGATATCTAACCCTAGCCCTCAACATAACCCTATCCCTAGGTCCAATCGGAAACCTAACCGCATATCTAACCCACGCCCTCAACATAACCCTAACCCTAGGTCCAATCGGAACCCTAACCGGATCTCTAACCCTAGCCCTCAAAATAACCCTAACCCTAGGTCCAATCGGAACCCTAACCGGATATCTAACCCTAGCCCTCAACATAACCCTAAGACTAGGTCCAATCGGAAGCCTAACCGGATCTTTATCCCTAGCCCTCAACATATCCCTAACCCTAGGTCCAATCGGAACCTTATCCGGATCTCTAACCCTAGCCCTCAACATAACCCTAACCATAGGTCCTATCGAAACCCTAACCGGATCTCTAACCCTAGCCCTCAACATAACCCTAACCCTAGGTCCAATCGGAACCCTAACCGGATATCTAACCCTAGCCCTCAACATAACCCTAACCCTAGGTCCAATCGGAACCCTAACCGGATCTCTATCCCTAGCCCTCAACATAACCCTAACCCTAGGTCAAATCTGAACCCTAACCGGATCTCTAACCCTAGCCCTCAACATAACCTTAACCCTAGGTCCAATCGGAACCCTAACCGGATCTCTAACCCTAGCCCTCAACAAAACCCTAACCCTAGGTCCAATCGGAACCCTAAACGGATATCTAAACCGAGCCCTCAACATAACCCTAACCCTAGGTCCAATCGGAACCCAAAACGGATATCTAACCCACGCCCTCAACATAACCCTAACCCTAGGTCCAATCGGAACACTAACCGGATATCTAATCCTAGCCCTCAACATAACCCTAACCCTAGGTCCAATCGGAACCCTAACCGGATCTCTACCCCTCGCCCTCAACATAACTCTAACCCTTGGTCCAATCGGAACCCTAACCGGATCTCTACCCCTCGCCCTCAACATAACCCTAACCCTAGGTCCAATCGGAACTCTAACCGGAACTCTAAACCTAGCCCTCAACATAACCCTAACCCTAGGTCCAATCGGAACCCTAACCGGATATCTAACCCTAGCCCTCAACATAACCCTAACCCTAGGTCCAATCGGAACCCTAACCGGATCTCTATCCCTAGCCCTCAACATAACCCTAACCCTAGGTCCAATCGGAACCCTAACCGGATCTCTAACCCTAGCCCTCAACATAACCCTAACCCTAGGTCCAATCGGAACCCTAACCGGATCTCTAACCCTAGCCCTCAACATAACCCTAACCCTAGTTCCAATCGGAACCCTAACAGGATCTCTACCCCAGCCCTCAACATAACCCTAACCCTAGGTCCAATCGGAACCCTTACTTGATCTCTACCCCTCGCCCTCAACATAACCCTAACCCTAGGTCCAATCGGAACCCTAACCGGATCTCTACCCCTCGCCCTCAACATAACTCTAACCCTTGGTCCAATCGGAACCCTAACCGAATATCTAACCCTAGCCCTCAACATAACCCTAACCCTAGGTCCAATCGGAACCCTAACCGGATATCTAACCCTAGCCCTCAACATAACCCTAACCCTAGGTCCAATCGGAACCCTAACCGGATCTCTAACCCTAGCCCTCAACATAACCCTAACCCTAGGTCCAATCGGAACCCTAACCGGATCTCTAACCCTAGCCCTCAACATAACCCTAACCCTAGTTCCAATCGGAACCCTAACAGGATCTCTACCCCAGCCCTCAACATAACCCTAACCCTAGGTCCAATCGGAACCCTTACTTGATCTCTACCCCTCGCCCTCAACATAACCCTAACCATAGGTCCAATCGGAACCCTAACCGGATCTCTACCCCTCGCCCTCAACATAACTCTAACCCTTGGTCCAATCGGAACCCTAACCGAATATCTAACCCTAGCCCTCAACATAACCCTAACCCTAGGTCCAATCGGAACCCTAACCGGATCTCTACCCCTCGCCCTCAACATAACCCTAACCCTAGGTCCAATCGGAACTCTAACCGGAACTCTAAACCTAGCCCTCAACATAACCCTAACCCTAGGTCCAATCGGAACCCTAACCGGATATCTAACCCTAGCCCTCAACATAACCCTAACCCTAGGTCCAATCGGAACCCTAACCGGATCTCTATCCCTAGCCCTCAACATAACCCTAACCCTAGGTCCAATCTGAACCCTAACCGGATCTCTAACCCTAGCCCTCAACATAACCTTAACCCTAGGTCCAATCGGAACCCTAACCGGATCTCTAACCCTAGCCCTCAACATAACCCTAACCCTAGGTCCAATCGGAACCCTAAACGGATATCTAAACCGAGCCCTCAACATAACCCTAACCCTAGGTCCAATCGGAACCCAAAACGGATATCTAACCCTAGCCCTCAACATAACCCTATCCCTAGGTCCAATCGGAAACCTAACCGCATATCTAACCCACGCCCTCAACATAACCCTAACCCTAGGTCCAATCGGAACCCTAACCGGATCTCTAACCCTAGCCCTCAAAATAACCCTAACCCTAGGTCCAATCGGAACCCTAACCGGATATCTAACCCTAGCCCTCAACATAACCCTAAGACTAGGTCCAATCGGAAGCCTAACCGGATCTTTATCCCTAGCCCTCAACATATCCCTAACCCTAGGTCCAATCGGAACCTTATCCGGATCTCTAACCCTAGCCCTCAACATAACCCTAACCATAGGTCCTATCGAAACCCTAACCGGATCTCTAACCCTAGCCCTCAACATAACCCTAACCCTAGGTCCAATCGGAACCCTAACCGGATATCTAACCCTAGCCCTCAACATAACCCTAACCCTAGGTCCAATCGGAACCCTAACCGGATCTCTATCCCTAGCCCTCAACATAACCCTAACCCTAGGTCAAATCTGAACCCTAACCGGATCTCTAACCCTAGCCCTCAACATAACCTTAACCCTAGGTCCAATCGGAACCCTAACCGGATCTCTAACCCTAGCCCTCAACAAAACCCTAACCCTAGGTCCAATCGGAACCCTAAACGGATATCTAAACCGAGCCCTCAACATAACCCTAACCCTAGGTCCAATCGGAACCCAAAACGGATATCTAACCCACGCCCTCAACATAACCCTAACCCTAGGTCCAATCGGAACACTAACCGGATATCTAATCCTAGCCCTCAACATAACCCTAACCCTAGGTCCAATCGGAACCCTAACCGGATCTCTACCCCTCGCCCTCAACATAACTCTAACCCTTGGTCCAATCGGAACCCTAACCGGATCTCTACCCCTCGCCCTCAACATAACCCTAACCCTAGGTCCAATCGGAACTCTAACCGGAACTCTAAACCTAGCCCTCAACATAACCCTAACCCTAGGTCCAATCGGAACCCTAACCGGATATCTAACCCTAGCCCTCAACATAACCCTAACCCTAGGTCCAATCGGAACCCTAACCGGATCTCTATCCCTAGCCCTCAACATAACCCTAACCCTAGGTCCAATCGGAACCCTAACCGGATCTCTAACCCTAGCCCTCAACATAACCCTAACCCTAGGTCCAATCGGAACCCTAACCGGATCTCTAACCCTAGCCCTCAACATAACCCTAACCCTAGTTCCAATCGGAACCCTAACAGGATCTCTACCCCAGCCCTCAACATAACCCTAACCCTAGGTCCAATCGGAACCCTTACTTGATCTCTACCCCTCGCCCTCAACATAACCCTAACCCTAGGTCCAATCGGAACCCTAACCGGATCTCTACCCCTCGCCCTCAACATAACTCTAACCCTTGGTCCAATCGGAACCCTAACCGAATATCTAACCCTAGCCCTCAACATAACCCTAACCCTAGGTCCAATCGGAACCCTAACCGGATCTCTACCCCTCGCCCTCAACATAACCCTAACCCTAGGTCCAATCGGAACCCTAACCGGAACTCTAAACCTAGCCCTCAACATAACCCTAACCCTAGGTCCAATCGGAACCCTAACCGGATATCTAACCCTAGCCCTCAACATAACCCTAACCCTAGGTCCAATCGGAACCCTAACCGGATCTCTATCCCTAGCCCTCAACATAACCCTAACCCTAGGTCCAATCTGAACCCTAACCGGATCTCTAACCCTAGCCCTCAACATAACCTTAACCCTAGGTCCAATCGGAACCCTAACCGGATCTCTAACCCTAGCCCTCAACATAACCCTAACCCTAGGTCCAATCGGAACCCTAAACGGATATCTAAACCGAGCCCTCAACATAACCCTAACCCTAGGTCCAATCGGAACCCAAAACGGATATCTAACCCTAGCCCTCAACATAACCCTATCCCTAGGTCCAATCGGAAACCTAACCGCATATCTAACCCACGCCCTCAACATAACCCTAACCCTAGGTCCAATCGGAACCCTAACCGGATCTCTAACCCTAGCCCTCAAAATAACCCTAACCCTAGGTCCAATCGGAACCCTAACCGGATATCTAACCCTAGCCCTCAACATAACCCTAAGACTAGGTCCAATCGGAAGCCTAACCGGATCTTTATCCCTAGCCCTCAACATATCCCTAACCCTAGGTCCAATCGGAACCTTATCCGGATCTCTAACCCTAGCCCTCAACATAACCCTAACCATAGGTCCTATCGAAACCCTAACCGGATCTCTAACCCTAGCCCTCAACATAACCCTAACCCTAGGTCCAATCGGAACCCTAACCGGATCTCTACCCCTCGCCCTCAACATAACTCTAACCCTTGGTCCAATCGGAACCCTAACCGGATCTCTACCCCTCGCCCTCAACATAACCCTAACCCTAGGTCCAATCGGAACTCTAACCGGAACTCTAAACCTAGCCCTCAACATAACCCTAACCCTAGGTCCAATCGGAACCCTAACCGGATATCTAACTCTAGCCCTAAACATAACCCTAACCCTAGGTCCAATCGGAACCCTAACCGGATCTCTATCCCTAGCCCTCAACATAACCCTAACCCTAGGTCCAATCGGAACTCTAACCGGAACTCTAAACCTAGCCCTCAACATAACCCTAACCCTAGGTCCAATCGGAACCCTAACCGGATCTCTAACCCTAGCCCTCAACATAACCCTAACCCTAGGTCCAATCTGAACCCTAACCGGATCTCTATCCCTAGCCCTCAACATATCCCTAACCCTAGGTCCAATCGGAACCCTAACCGGAACTCTAACCCTAGGCCTCAACATAACCCTAACCCTAGGTCCAATCGGAACCCTAACCAGATCTCTAACCCTAGCCCTCAACATAACCTTAACCCTAGGTCCAATCGGAACCCTAACCGGATCTCTATCCCTAGCCCTCAACCTAACACTAACCCTAGGTCCAATCGGAACCCTAACCGGATCTCTAACCCTAGCCCTCAACATAACCCTAACCCTAGGTTCAATCTGAATCCTAACCGGATCTCTAACCCTAGCACTCAACATAACCTTAACCCTAGGTCCAATCGGAAACTTAAACGGATATCTAACCCTAGCCCTCAACATAACCCTAACCCTAGGTCCAATCGGAACCCTAACAGGATCTCTACCCCAGCCCTCAACATAACCCTAACCCTAGGTCCAATCGGAACCCTAACCGGATCTCTAACCCTAGCCCTCAACATAACCCTAACCCTAGGTCCAATCGGAACACTAACCGGATATCTAATCCTAGCCCTCAACATAACCCTAACCCTAGGTCCAATCGGAACCCTAACCGGATCTTTATCCCTAGCCCTCAACATATCCCTAACCCTAGGTCCAATCGGAACCCTAACAGGATCTCTAACCCTAGCCCTCAACATAACCCTAACACTAGGTCCAATCGGAACCCTAACCGGATCTCTACCCCTCGCCCTCAACATAACCCTAACCCTTGGTCCAATCGGAACCCTAACCGGATATCTAACCCTAGCCCTCAACATAACCCTAACCCTAGGTCCAATAGGAACCCTAACCGGATCTCTAACCCTAGCCCTCAACATAACCCTAACCATAGGTCCTATCGGAACACTAACCGGATCTCTAACCCTAGCCCTAAACATAACCCTAATCGTAGGTCCAATCGGAACCCTAACCGGATCTCTAACCCTCGCCCTCAACATAACCCTAACCCTAGGTCCAATCGGAACCCAAAACGGATATCTAACCCACGCCCTCAACATAACCCTAACCCTAGGTCCAATCGGAACCCTAACCGGATCTCTAACCCTAGCCCTCAACATAACCCTAATCCTAGGTCCAATCGGAACACTAACCGGATATCTAATCCTAGCCCTCAACATAACCCTAACCCTAGGTCCAATCGGAACCCTAACCGGATCTTTATCCCTAGCCCTCAACATATCCCTAACCCTAGGTCCAATCGGAACCCTAACCGGATCTCTAACCCTAGCCCTCAACATAACCCTAACACTAGGTCCAATCGGAACCCTAACCGGATCTCTAACCCTAGTCCTCAACATAACCTTAACCCTAGGTCCAATCGGAACCCTAACCGGATATCTAACCCTAGGCCTCAACATAACCCTAACCCTCGGTCCAATCGGAACCCTAACCGAATCTCTAACCCTGGCCCTCAAAATAACCCTAACCCTATGTCCAATCGGAACCCTAACCGGATCTCTAACCCTAGCCCTCAACATAACCCTAACCCTAGGTCCAATCGGAACCCTAACCGGATATCTAACCCTAGCCCTCAACATAACCCTAACCCTAGGTCCAATCGGAACCCTAACTGGATCTCTAACCCTAGCCCTCAACATAACCCTAACCCTAGGTCCAATCGGAACCCTAACCGGATCTCTAACCCTAGCCCTCAACATAACCCTAACCCTAGTTCCAATCGGAACCCTAACAGGATCTCTACCCCAGCCCTCAACATAACCCTAACCCTAGGTCCAATCGGAACCCTTACTTGATCTCTACCCCTCGCCCTCAACATAACCCTAACCATAGGTCCAATCGGAACCCTAACCGGATCTCTACCCCTCGCCCTCAACATAACTCTTACCCTTGGTCCAATCGGAACCCTAACCGAATATCTAACCCTAGCCCTCAACATAACCCTAACCCTAGGTCCAATCGGAACCCTAACCGAATATCTAACCCTAGCCCTCAACATAACCCTAACCCTAGGTCCTATCGGAACCCTAACCGGATCTCTAAACCTAGCCCTCAACATAACCCTAACCCTAGGTCCAATCGGAACCCTAACCGGATCTCTAACCCTAGCCTTCAACATAACCTTAACCCTAGGTCCAATCGGAACCCAAAACGGATATCTAACCCTAGCCCTCAACATAACCCTAACCCTAGGTCCAATCGGAAACCTAACCGGATATCTAACCCTAGCCCTCAACATAACCCTAACCCTAGGTCCAATCGGAACCCTAACCGGATCTCTAACCCTAGCCCTCAAATAACCCTAACCCTAGGTCCAATCGGAACCCTAACCGGATATCTAACCCTAGCCCTCAACATAACCCTAACCCTAGGTCCAATCGGAACCCTAACCGGATCTCTAACCCTAGCCCTCAATATAACCCTAACCCTAGGTCCAATCGGAACCCTAACCGGATCTCTAACCCTAGCCCTCAACCTAACACTAACCCTAGGTCCAATCGGAACCCTAACCGGATCTCTAACCCTAGCCCTCAACATAACCCTAACCCTAGGTTCAATCTGAATCCTAACCGGATCTCTAACCCTAGCACTCAACATAACCTTAACCCTAGGTCCAATCGGAAACTTAAACGGATATCTAACCCTAGCCCTCAACATAACCCTAACCCTAGGTCCAATCGGAACCCAAAACGGATATCTAACCCTAGCCCTCAACATAACCCTAACCCTAGGCCCAATCGGAAACCTAACCACATATCTAACCCACGCCCTCAACATAACCCTAACCCTAGGTCCAATCGGAACACTAACCGGATATCTAATCCTAGCCCTCAACATAACCCTAACCCTAGGTCCAATCGGAACCCTAACCGGATCTTTATCCCTAGCCCTCAACATATCCCTAACCCTAGGTCCAATCGGAACCCTAACCGGATCTCTAACCCTAGCCGTCAACATAACCTTAACACTAGGTCCAATCGGAACCCTAACCGGATCTCTAACCCTAGTCCTCAACATAACCTTAACCCTAGGTCCAATCGGAACCCTAACCGGATCTCTAACCCTAGCCTTCAACATAACCCTAACCCTAGGTCCAATCGGAACCCTAACTGGATTTCTAACCCTAGCCCTCAACATAACCCTAACCCTAGAATCAATCGGAACCCTAACAGGATCTCTACCCCAGCCCTCAACATAACCCTAACCCTAGGTCCAATCGGAACCCTAACCGGATCTCTAACCCTAGCCCTCAATATAACCCTAACCCTAGGTCCAATCGGAACCCTAACCGGATCTCTAACCCTAGCCCTCAACCTAACACTAACCCTAGGTCCAATCGGAACCCTAACCGGATCTCTAACCCTAGCCCTCAACATAACCCTAACCCTAGGTTCAATCTGAATCCTAACCGGATCTCTAACCCTAGCACTCAACATAACCTTAACCCTAGGTCCAATCGGAAACTTAAACGGATATCTAACCCTAGCCCTCAACATAACCCTAACCCTAGGTCCAATCGGAACCCAAAACGGATATCTAACCCTAGCCCTCAACATAACCCTAACCCTAGGCCCAATCGGAAACCTAACCACATATCTAACCCACGCCCTCAACATAACCCTAACCCTAGGTCCAATCGGAACACTAACCGGATATCTAATCCTAGCCCTCAACATAACCCTAACCCTAGGTCCAATCGGAACCCTAACCGGATCTTTATCCCTAGCCCTCAACATATCCCTAACCCTAGGTCCAATCGGAACCCTAACCGGATCTCTAACCCTAGCCGTCAACATAACCTTAACACTAGGTCCAATCGGAACCCTAACCGGATCTCTAACCCTAGTCCTCAACATAACCTTAACCCTAGGTCCAGTCGGAACCCTAACCGGATCTCTAACCCTAGCCCTCAACATAACCCTAACCCTAGGTCCAATCGGAACCCTAACTGGATTTCTATCCCTAGCCCTCAACATAACCCTAACCCTAGAATCAATCGGAACCCTAACAGGATCTCTACCCCAGCCCTCAACATAACCCTAACCCTAGGTCCAATCGGAACCCTTACTGGATCTCTACCCCTCGCCCTCAACATAACCCTAACCCTAGGTCCAATCGGAACCCTAACCGGATCTCTATCCCTAGCCCTCAACATAACCCTAACCCTAGGTCCAATCGGAACCCTAACCGGATCTCTAACCCTAGCCCTCAACATAACCCTAACCCTAGGTCCAATCTGAACCCTAACCGGATCTCTATCCCTAGCCCTCAACCTAACACTAACCCTAGGTACAATCGGAACACTAACCGGATATCTAATCCTAGCCCTCAACATAACCCTAACCCTAGGTCCAATCGGAACCCTAACCGGATCTTTATCCCTAGCCCTCAACATATCCCTAACCCTAGGTCCAATCGGAACCCTAACCGGATCTCTAACCATAGCCGTCAACATAACCCTAACACTAGGTCCAATCGGAACCCTAACCGGATCTCTAACCCTAGTCCTCAACATAACCTTAACCCTAGGTCCAATCGGAACCCTAACCGGATCTCTAACCCTAGCCCTCAACATAACCCTAACCCTAGGTCCAATCGGAACCCTAACCGGATATCTAACCCTAGCCCTCAACATAACCCTAACCCTAGGTCCAATCGGAACCCTAACCGGATCTCTATCCCTAGCCCTCAACATAACCCTAACCCTAGGTCCAATCTGAACCCTAACCGGATCTCTAACCCTAGCCCTCAACATAACCTTAACCCTAGGTCCAATCGGAACCCTAACCGGATCTCTAACCCTAGCCCTCAACATAACCCTAACCCTAGGTCCAATCGGAACCCTAAACGGATATCTAAACCGAGCCCTCAACATAACCCTAACCCTAGGTCCAATCGGAACCCAAAACGGATATCTAACCCTAGCCCTCAACATAACCCTATCCCTAGGTCCAATCGGAAACCTAACCGCATATCTAACCCACGCCCTCAACATAACCCTAACCCTAGGTCCAATCGGAACACTAACCGGATATCTAATCCTAGCCCTCAACATAACCCTAACCCTTGGTCCAATCGGAACCCTAACCGGATCTCTACCCCTCGCCCTCAACATAACCCTAACCCTAGGTCCAATCGGAACTCTAACCGGAACTCTAAACCTAGCCCTCAACATAACCCTAACCCTAGGTCCAATCGGAACCCTAACCGGATATCTAACCCTAGCCCTCAACATAACCCTAACCCTAGGTCCAATCGGAACCCTAACCGGATCTCTATCCCTAGCCCTCAACATAACCCTAACCCTAGGTCCAATCGGAACCCTAACCGGATCTCTAACCCTAGCCCTCAACATAACCCTAACCCTAGGTCCAATCGGAACCCTAACCGGATCTCTAACCCTAGCCCTCAACATAACCCTAACCCTAGTTCCAATCGGAACCCTAACAGGATCTCTACCCCAGCCCTCAACATAACCCTAACCCTAGGTCCAATCGGAACCCTTACTTGAACTCTACCCCTCGCCCTCAACATAACCCTAACCCTAGGTCCAATCGGAACCCTAACCGGATCTCTACCCCTCGCCCTCAACATAACTCTAACCCTTGGTCCAATCGGAACCCTAACCGAATATCTAACCCTAGCCCTCAACATAACCCTAACCCTAGGTCCAATCGGAACCCTAACCGGATCTCTACCCCTCGCCCTCAACATAACCCTAACCCTAGGTCCAATCGGAACTCTAACCGGAACTCTAAACCTAGCCCTCAACATAACCCTAACCCTAGGTCCAATCGGAACCCTAACCGGATATCTAACCCTAGCCCTCAACATAACCCTAACCCTAGGTCCAATCGGAACCCTAACCGGATCTCTATCCCTAGCCCTCAACATAACCCTAACCCTAGGTCCAATCGGAACTCTAACCGGAACTCTAAACCTAGCCCTCAACATAACCCTAACCCTAGGTCCAATCGGAACCCTAACCGGATATCTAACCCTAGCCCTCAACATAACCCTAACCCTAGGTCCAATCGGAACTCTAACCGGAACTCTAAACCTAGCCCTCAACATAACCCTAACCCTAGGTCCAATCGGAACCCTAACCGGATATCTAACCCTAGCCCTCAACATAACCCTAACCCTAGGTCCAATCGGAACCCTAACCGGATCTCTATCCCTAGCCCTCAACATAACCCTAACCCTAGGTCCAATCGGAACCCTAACCGGATCTCTAACCCTAGCCCTCAACATAACCCTAACCCTAGGTCCAATCGGAACCCTAACCGGATCTCTAACCCTAGCCCTCAACATAACCCTAACCCTAGTTCCAATCGGAACCCTAACAGGATCTCTACCCCAGCCCTCAACATAACCCTAACCCTAGGTCCAATCGGAACCCTTACTTGATCTCTACCCCTAGCCCTCAACATAACCCTAACCCTAGGTCCAATCGGAACCCTAACCGGATCTCTACCCCTCGCCCTCAACATAACTCTAACCCTTGGTCCAATCGGAACCCTAACCGAATATCTAACCCTAGCTCTCAACATAACCCTAACCCTAGGTCCAATCGGAACCCTAACCGGATCTCTACCCCTCGCCCTCAACATAACCCTAACCCTAGGTCCAATCGGAACTCTAACCGGAACTCTAAACCTAGCCCTCAACATAACCCTAACCCTAGGTCCAATCGGAACCCTAACCGGATATCTAACCCTAGCCCTCAACATAACCCTAACCCTAGGTCCAATCGGAACCCTAACCGGATCTCTATCCCTAGCCCTCAACATAACCCTAACCCTAGGTCCAATCTGAACCCTAACCGGATCTCTAACCCTAGCCCTCAACATAACCTTAACCCTAGGTCCAATCGGAACCCTAACCGGATCTCTAACCCTAGCCCTCAACATAACCCTAACCCTAGGTCCAATCGGAACCCTAACTGGATTTCTAACCCTAGCCCTCAACATAACCCTAACCCTAGAATCAATCGGAACCCTAACAGGATCTCTACCCCAGCCCTCAACATAACCCTAACCCTAGGTCCAATCGGAACCCTAACCGGATCTCTAACCCTAGCCCTCAATATAACCCTAACCCTAGGTCCAATCGGAACCCTAACCGGATCTCTAACCCTAGCCCTCAACCTAACACTAACCCTAGGTCCAATCGGAACCCTAACCGGATCTCTAACCCTAGCCCTCAACATAACCCTAACCCTAGGTTCAATCTGAATCCTAACCGGATCTCTAACCCTAGCACTCAACATAACCTTAACCCTAGGTCCAATCGGAAACTTAAACGGATATCTAACCCTAGCCCTCAACATAACCCTAACCCTAGGTCCAATCGGAACCCAAAACGGATATCTAACCCTAGCCCTCAACATAACCCTAACCCTAGGCCCAATCGGAAACCTAACCACATATCTAACCCACGCCCTCAACATAACCCTAACCCTAGGTCCAATCGGAACACTAACCGGATATCTAATCCTAGCCCTCAACATAACCCTAACCCTAGGTCCAATCGGAACCCTAACCGGATCTTTATCCCTAGCCCTCAACATATCCCTAACCCTAGGTCCAATCGGAACCCTAACCGGATCTCTAACCCTAGCCGTCAACATAACCTTAACACTAGGTCCAATCGGAACCCTAACCGGATCTCTAACCCTAGTCCTCAACATAACCTTAACCCTAGGTCCAGTCGGAACCCTAACCGGATCTCTAACCCTAGCCCTCAACATAACCCTAACCCTAGGTCCAATCGGAACCCTAACTGGATTTCTATCCCTAGCCCTCAACATAACCCTAACCCTAGAATCAATCGGAACCCTAACAGGATCTCTACCCCAGCCCTCAACATAACCCTAACCCTAGGTCCAATCGGAACCCTTACTGGATCTCTACCCCTCGCCCTCAACATAACCCTAACCCTAGGTCCAATCGGAACCCTAACCGGATCTCTATCCCTAGCCCTCAACATAACCCTAACCCTAGGTCCAATCGGAACCCTAACCGGATCTCTAACCCTAGCCCTCAACATAACCCTAACCCTAGGTCCAATCTGAACCCTAACCGGATCTCTATCCCTAGCCCTCAACCTAACACTAACCCTAGGTACAATCGGAACACTAACCGGATATCTAATCCTAGCCCTCAACATAACCCTAACCCTAGGTCCAATCGGAACCCTAACCGGATCTTTATCCCTAGCCCTCAACATATCCCTAACCCTAGGTCCAATCGGAACCCTAACCGGATCTCTAACCATAGCCGTCAACATAACCCTAACACTAGGTCCAATCGGAACCCTAACCGGATCTCTAACCCTAGTCCTCAACATAACCTTAACCCTAGGTCCAATCGGAACCCTAACCGGATCTCTAACCCTAGCCCTCAACATAACCCTAACCCTAGGTCCAATCGGAACCCTAACCGGATATCTAACCCTAGCCCTCAACATAACCCTAACCCTAGGTCCAATCGGAACCCTAACCGGATCTCTATCCCTAGCCCTCAACATAACCCTAACCCTAGGTCCAATCTGAACCCTAACCGGATCTCTAACCCTAGCCCTCAACATAACCTTAACCCTAGGTCCAATCGGAACCCTAACCGGATCTCTAACCCTAGCCCTCAACATAACCCTAACCCTAGGTCCAATCGGAACCCTAAACGGATATCTAAACCGAGCCCTCAACATAACCCTAACCCTAGGTCCAATCGGAACCCAAAACGGATATCTAACCCTAGCCCTCAACATAACCCTATCCCTAGGTCCAATCGGAAACCTAACCGCATATCTAACCCACGCCCTCAACATAACCCTAACCCTAGGTCCAATCGGAACACTAACCGGATATCTAATCCTAGCCCTCAACATAACCCTAACCCTTGGTCCAATCGGAACCCTAACCGGATCTCTACCCCTCGCCCTCAACATAACCCTAACCCTAGGTCCAATCGGAACTCTAACCGGAACTCTAAACCTAGCCCTCAACATAACCCTAACCCTAGGTCCAATCGGAACCCTAACCGGATATCTAACCCTAGCCCTCAACATAACCCTAACCCTAGGTCCAATCGGAACCCTAACCTGATCTCTATCCCTAGCCCTCAACATAACCCTAACCCTAGGTCCAATCGGAACCCTAACCGGATCTCTAACCCTAGCCCTCAACATAACCCTAACCCTAGGTCCAATCGGAACCCTAACCGGATCTCTAACCCTAGCCCTCAACATAACCCTAACCCTAGTTCCAATCGGAACCCTAACAGGATCTCTACCCCAGCCCTCAACATAACCCTAACCCTAGGTCCAATCGGAACCCTTACTTGATCTCTACCCCTCGCCCTCAACATAACCCTAACCCTAGGTCCAATCGGAACCCTAACCGGATCTCTACCCCTCGCCCTCAACATAACTCTAACCCTTGGTCCAATCGGAACCCTAACCGAATATCTAACCCTAGCCCTCAACATAACCCTAACCCTAGGTCCAATCGGAACCCTAACCGGATCTCTACCCCTCGCCCTCAACATAACCCTAACCCTAGGTCCAATCGGAACTCTAACCGGAACTCTAAACCTAGCCCTCAACATAACCCTAACCCTAGGTCCAATCGGAACCCTAACCGGATATCTAACCCTAGCCCTCAACATAACCCTAACCCTAGGTCCAATCGGAACCCTAACCGGATCTCTATCCCTAGCCCTCAACATAACCCTAACCCTAGGTCCAATCGGAACTCTAACCGGAACTCTAAACCTAGCCCTCAACATAACCCTAACCCTAGGTCCAATCGGAACCCTAACCGGATATCTAACCCTAGCCGTCAACATAACCCTAACCCTAGGTCCAATCGGAACTCTAACCGGAACTCTAAACCTAGCCCTCAACATAACCCTAACCCTAGGTCCAATCGGAACCCTAACCGGATATCTAACCCTAGCCCTCAACATAACCCTAACCCTAGGTCCAATCGGAACCCTAACCGGATCTCTATCCCTAGCCCTCAACATAACCCTAACCCTAGGTCCAATCGGAACCCTAACCGGATCTCTAACCCTAGCCCTCAACATAACCCTAACCCTAGGTCCAATCGGAACCCTAACCGGATCTCTAACCCTAGCCCTCAACATAACCCTAACCCTAGTTCCAATCGGAACCCTAACAGGATCTCTACCCCAGCCCTCAACATAACCCTAACCCTAGGTCCAATCGGAACCCTTACTTGATCTCTACCCCTAGCCCTCAACATAACCCTAACCCTAGGTCCAATCGGAACCCTAACCGGATCTCTACCCCTCGCCCTCAACATAACTCTAACCCTTGGTCCAATCGGAACCCTAACCGAATATCTAACCCTAGCTCTCAACATAACCCTAACCCTAGGTCCAATCGGAACCCTAACCGGATCTCTACCCCTCGCCCTCAACATAACCCTAACCCTAGGTCCAATCGGAACTCTAACCGGAACTCTAAACCTAGCCCTCAACATAACCCTAACCCTAGGTCCAATCGGAACCCTAACCGGATATCTAACCCTAGCCCTCAACATAACCCTAACCCTAGGTCCAATCGGAACCCTAACCGGATCTCTATCCCTAGCCCTCAACATAACCCTAACCCTAGGTCCAATCTGAACCCTAACCGGATCTCTAACCCTAGCCCTCAACATAACCTTAACCCTAGGTCCAATCGGAACCCTAACCGGATCTCTAACCCTAGCCCTCAACATAACCCTAACCCTAGGTCCAATCGGAACCCTAAACGGATATCTAAACCGAGCCCTCAACATAACCCTAACCCTAGGTCCAATCGGAACCCAAAACGGATATCTAACCCTAGCCCTCAACATAACCCTATCCCTAGGTCCAATCGGAAACCTAACCGCATATCTAACCCACGCCCTCAACATAACCCTAACCCTAGGTCCAATCGGAACTCTAACCGGATCTCTAACCCTAGCCCTCAAAATAACCCTAACCCTAGGTCCAATCGGAACCCTAACCGGATATCTAACCCTAGCCCTCAACATAACCCTAAGACTAGGTCCAATCGGAAGCCTAACCGGATCTTTATCCCTAGCCCTCAACATATCCCTAACCCTAGGTCCAATCGGAACCTTATCCGGATCTCTAACCCTAGCCCTCAACATAACCCTAACCATAGGTCCTATCGAAACCCTAACCGGATCTCTAACCCTAGCCCTCAACATAACCCTAACCCTAGGTCCAATCGGAACCCTAACCGGATCTCTACCCCTCGCCCTCAACATAACTCTAACCCTTGGTCCAATCGGAACCCTAACCGGATCTCTACCCCTCGCCCTCAACATAACCCTAACCCTAGGTCCAATCGGAACTCTAACCGGAACTCTAAACCTAGCCCTCAACATAACCCTAACCCTAGGTCCAATCGGAACCCTAACCGGATATCTAACTCTAGCCCTAAACATAACCCTAACCCTAGGTCCAATCGGAACCCTAACCGGATCTCTATCCCTAGCCCTCAACATAACCCTAACCCTAGGTCCAATCGGAACTCTAACCGGAACTCTAAACCTAGCCCTCAACATAACCCTAACCCTAGGTCCAATCGGAACCCTAACCGGATCTCTAACCCTAGCCCTCAACATAACCCTAACCCTAGGTCCAATCTGAACCCTAACCGGATCTCTATCCCTAGCCCTCAACATATCCCTAACCCTAGGTCCAATCGGAACCCTAACCGGAACTCTAACCCTAGGCCTCAACATAACCCTAACCCTAGGTCCAATCGGAACCCTAACCAGATCTCTAACCCTACCCCTCAACATAACCTTAACCCTAGGTCCAATCGGAACCCTAACCGGATCTCTATCCCTAGCCCTCAACCTAACACTAACCCTAGGTCCAATCGGAACCCTAACCGGATCTCTAACCCTAGCCCTCAACATAACCCTAACCCTAGGTTCAATCTGAATCCTAACCGGATCTCTAACCCTAGCACTCAACATAACCTTAACCCTAGGTCCAATCGGAAACTTAAACGGATATCTAACCCTAGCCCTCAACATAACCCTAACCCTAGGTCCAATCGGAACCCAAAACGGATATCTAACCCTAGCCCTCAACATAACCCTAACCCTAGGTACAATCGGAACACTAACCGGATATCTAATCATAGCCCTCAACATAACCCTAACCCTAGGTCCAATCGGAACCCTAACCGGATCTTTATCCCTAGCCCTCAACATATCCCTAACCCTAGGTCCAATCGGAACCCTAACCGGATCTCTAACCATAGCCGTCAACATAACCCTAACACTAGGTCCAATCGGAACCCTAACCGGATCTCTAACCCTAGTCCTCAACATAACCTTAACCCTAGGTCCAATCGGAACCCTAACCGGATCTCTAACCCTAGCCCTCAACATAACCCTAACCCTAGGTCCAATCGGAACCCTAACTGGATTTCTAACCCTAGCCCTCAACATAACCCTAACACTAGGTCCAATCGGAACCCTAACCGGATCTTTATCCCTAGCCCTCAACATATCCCTAACCCTAGGTCCAATCGGAACCCTAACAGGATCTCTAACCCTAGCCCTCAACATAACCCTAACACTAGGTCCAATCGGAACCCTAACCGGATCTCTACCCCTCGCCCTCAACATAACCCTAACCCTTGGTCCAATCGGAACCCTAACCGGATATCTAACCCTAGCCCTCAACATAACCCTAACCCTAGGTCCAATAGGAACCCTAACCGGATCTCTAACCCTAGCCCTCAACATAACCCTAACCATAGGTCCTATCGGAACACTAACCGGATCTCTAACCCTAGCCCTAAACATAACCCTAATCGTAGGTCCAATCGGAACCCTAACCGGATCTCTAACCCTCGCCCTCAACATAACACTAACCCTAGGTCCTATTGGAACCCTAACCGGATCTCTAAACCTAGCCCTCAACATAACCCTAACCCTAGGTCCAATCGGAACCCTAACCGGATCTCTAACCCTAGCCATCAACATAACCCTAACCCTAGGTCCAATCGGAACCCAAAACGGATATCTAACCCACGCCCTCAACATAACCCTAACCCTAGGTCCAATCGGAACCCTAACCGGATCTCTAACCCTAGCCCTCAACATAACCCTAATCCTAGGTCCAATCGGAACACTAACCGGATATCTAATCCTAGCCCTCAACATAACCCTAACCCTAGGTCCAATCGGAACCCTAACCGGATCTTTATCCCTAGCCCTCAACATATCCCTAACCCTAGGTCCAATCGGAACCCTAACCGGATCTCTAACCCTAGCCCTCAACATAACCCTAACACTAGGTCCAATCGGAACCCTAACCGGATCTCTAACCCTAGTCCTCAACATAACCTTAACCCTAGGTCCAATCGGAACCCTAACCGGATATCTAACCCTAGGCCTCAACATAACCCTAACCCTCGGTCCAATCGGAACCCTAACCGAATCTCTAACCCTGGCCCTCAAAATAACCCTAACCCTATGTCCAATCGGAACCCTAACCGGATCTCTAACCCTAGCCCTCAACATAACCCTAACCCTAGGTCCAATCGGAACCCTAACCGGATATCTAACCCTAGCCCTCAACATAACCCTAACCCTAGGTCCAATCGGAACCCTAACCGGATCTCTAACCCTAGCCCTCAACATAACCCTAACCCTAGGTCCAATCGGAACCCTAACCGGATCTCTAACCCTAGCCCTCAACATAACCCTAACCCTAGTTCCAATCGGAACCCTAACAGGATCTCTACCCCAGCCGTCAACATAACCCTAACCCTAGGTCCAATCGGAACCCTTACTTGATCTCTACCCCTCGCCCTCAACATAACCCTAACCCTAGGTCCAATCGGAACCCTAACCGGATCTCTATCCCTCGCCCTCAACATAACTCTAACCCTTGGTCCAATCGGAACCCTAACCGAATATCTAACCCTAGCCCTCAACATAACCCTAACCCTAGGTCCAATCGGAACCCTAACCGGATCTCTAACCCTAGCCCTCAATATAACCCTAACCCTCGGTCCAATCGGAACCCTAACCGGATCTCTAACCCTAGCCCTCAACCTAACACTAACCCTAGGTCCAATCGGAACCCTAACCGGATCTCTAACCCTAGCCCTCAACATAACCCTAACCCTAGGTTCAATCTGAATCCTAACCGGATCTCTAACCCTAGCACTCAACATAACCTTAACCCTAGGTCCAATCGGAAACTTAAACGGATATCTAACCCTAGCCCTCAACATAACCCTAACCCTAGGTCCAATCGGAACCCAAAACGGATATCTAACCCTAGCCCTCAACATAACCCTAACCCTAGGTCCAATCGGAACACTAACCGGATATCTAATCCTAGCCCTCAACATAACCCTAACCCTAGGTCCAATCGGAACCCTAACCGGATCTTTATCCCTAGCCCTCAACATATCCCTAACCCTAGGTCCAATCGGAACCCTAACCGGATCTCTAACCCTAGCCGTCAACATAACCTTAACACTAGGTCCAATCGGAAACCTAACCGGATCTCTAACCCTAGTCCTCAACATAACCTTAACCCTAGGTCCAATCGGAACCCTAACCGGATCTCTAACCCTAGCCCTCAACATAACCCTAACCCTAGGTCCAATCGGAACCCTAACTGGATTTCTAACCCTAGCCCTCAACATAACCCTAACCCTAGAATCAATCGGAACCCTAACAGGATCTCTACCCCAGCCCTCAACATAACCCTAACCCTAGGTCCAATCGGAACCCTAACCGGACCTCTATCCCTAGCCCTCAACCTAACACTAACCCTAGGTCCAATCGGAACCCTAACCGGATCTCTAACCCTAGCCCTCAACATAACCCTAACCCTAGGTTCAATCTGAATCCTAACCGGATCTCTAACCCTAGCACTCAACATAACCTTAACCCTAGGTCCAATCGGAAACTTAAACGGATATCTAACCCTAGCCCTCAACATAACCCTAACCCTAGGTCCAATCGGAACCCAAAACGGATATCTAACCCTAGCCCTCAACATAACCCTAACCCTAGGTACAATCGGAACACTAACCGGATATCTAATCCTAGCCCTCAACATAACCCTAACCCTAGGTCCAATCGGAACCCTAACCGGATCTTTATCCCTAGCCCTCAACATATCCCTAACCCTAGGTCCAATCGGAACCCTAACCGGATCTCTAACCATAGCCGTCAACATAACCCTAACACTAGGTCCAATCGGAACCCTAACCGGATCTCTAACCCTAGTCCTCAACATAACCTTAACCCTAGGTCCAATCGGAACCCTAACCGGATCTCTAACCCTAGCCCTCAACATAACCCTAACCCTAGGTCCAATCGGAACCCTAACCGGATATCTAACCCTAGCCCTCAACATAACCCTAACCCTAGGTCCAATCGGAACCCTAACCGGATCTCTATCCCTAGCCCTCAACATAACCCTAACCCTAGGTCAAATCTGAACCCTAACCGGATCTCTAACCCTAGCCCTCAACATAACCTTAACCCTAGGTCCAATCGGAACCCTAACCGGATCTCTAACCCTAGCCCTCAACAAAACCCTAACCCTAGGTCCAATCGGAACCCTAAACGGATATCTAAACCGAGCCCTCAACATAACCCTAACCCTAGGTCCAATCGGAACCCAAAACGGATATCTAACCCTAGCCCTCAACATAACCCTATCCCTAGGTCCAATCGGAAACCTAACCGCATATCTAACCCACGCCCTCAACATAACCCTAACCCTAGGTCCAATCGGAACACTAACCGGATATCTAATCCTAGCCCTCAACATAACCCTAACCCTAGGTCCAATCGGAACCCTAACCGGATCTCTACCCCTCGCCCTCAACATAACTCTAACCCTTGGTCCAATCGGAACCCTAACCGGATCTCTACCCCTCGCCCTCAACATAACCCTAACCCTAGGTCCAATCGGAACTCTAACCGGAACTCTAAACCTAGCCCTCAACATAACCCTAACCCTAGGTCCAATCGGAACCCTAACCGGATATCTAACCCTAGCCCTCAACATAACCCTAACCCTAGGTCCAATCGGAACCCTAACCGGATCTCTATCCCTAGCCCTCAACATAACCCTAACCCTAGGTCCAATCGGAACCCTAACCGGATCTCTAACCCTAGCCCTCAACATAACCCTAACCCTAGGTCCAATCGGAACCCTAACCGGATCTCTAACCCTAGCCCTCAACATAACCCTAACCCTAGTTCCAATCGGAACCCTAACAGGATCTCTACCCCAGCCCTCAACATAACCCTAACCCTAGGTCCAATCGGAACCCTTACTTGATCTCTACCCCTCGCCCTCAACATAACCCTAACCCTAGGTCCAATCGGAACCCTAACCGGATCTCTACCCCTCGCCCTCAACATAACTCTAACCCTTGGTCCAATCGGAACCCTAACCGAATATCTAACCCTAGCCCTCAACATAACCCTAACCCTAGGTCCAATCGGAACCCTAACCGGATCTCTACCCCTCGCCCTCAACATAACCCTAACCCTAGGTCCAATCGGAACTCTAACCGGAACTCTAAACCTAGCCCTCAACATAACCCTAACCCTAGGTCCAATCGGAACCCTAACCGGATATCTAACCCTAGCCCTCAACATAACCCTAACCCTAGGTCCAATCGGAACCCTAACCGGATCTCTATCCCTAGCCCTCAACATAACCCTAACCCTAGGTCCAATCTGAACCCTAACCGGATCTCTAACCCTAGCCCTCAACATAACCTTAACCCTAGGTCCAATCGGAACCCTAACCGGATCTCTAACCCTAGCCCTCAACATAACCCTAACCCTAGGTCCAATCGGAACCCTAAACGGATATCTAAACCGAGCCCTCAACATAACCCTAACCCTAGGTCCAATCGGAACCCAAAACGGATATCTAACCCTAGCCCTCAACATAACCCTATCCCTAGGTCCAATCGGAAACCTAACCGCATATCTAACCCACGCCCTCAACATAACCCTAACCCTAGGTCCAATCGGAACCCTAACCGGATCTCTAACCCTAGCCCTCAAAATAACCCTAACCCTAGGTCCAATCGGAACCCTAACCGGATATCTAACCCTAGCCCTCAACATAACCCTAAGACTAGGTCCAATCGGAAGCCTAACCGGATCTTTATCCCTAGCCCTCAACATATCCCTAACCCTAGGTCCAATCGGAACCTTATCCGGATCTCTAACCCTAGCCCTCAACATAACCCTAACCCTAGGTCCAATCGGAACCCTAACCGGATATCTAACCCTAGCCCTCAACATAACCCTAACCCTAGGTCCAATCGGAACCCTAACCGGATCTCTATCCCTAGCCCTCAACATAACCCTAACCCTAGGTCAAATCTGAACCCTAACCGGATCTCTAACCCTAGCCCTCAACATAACCTTAACCCTAGGTCCAATCGGAACCCTAACCGGATCTCTAACCCTAGCCCTCAACAAAACCCTAACCCTAGGTCCAATCGGAACCCTAAACGGATATCTAAACCGAGCCCTCAACATAACCCTAACCCTAGGTCCAATCGGAACCCAAAACGGATATCTAACCCTAGCCCTCAACATAACCCTATCCCTAGGTCCAATCGGAAACCTAACCGCATATCTAACCCACGCCCTCAACATAACCCTAACCCTAGGTCCAATCGGAACACTAACCGGATATCTAATCCTAGCCCTCAACATAACCCTAACCCTAGGTCCAATCGGAACCCTAACCGGATCTCTACCCCTCGCCCTCAACATAACTCTAACCCTTGGTCCAATCGGAACCCTAACCGGATCTCTACCCCTCGCCCTCAACATAACCCTAACCCTAGGTCCAATCGGAACTCTAACCGGAACTCTAAACCTAGCCCTCAACATAACCCTAACCCTAGGTCCAATCGGAACCCTAACCGGATATCTAACCCTAGCCCTCAACATAACCCTAACCCTAGGTCCAATCGGAACCCTAACCGGATCTCTATCCCTAGCCCTCAACATAACCCTAACCCTAGGTCCAATCGGAACCCTAACCGGATCTCTAACCCTAGCCCTCAACATAACCCTAACCCTAGGTCCAATCGGAACCCTAACCGGATCTCTAACCCTAGCCCTCAACATAACCCTAACCCTAGTTCCAATCGGAACCCTAACAGGATCTCTACCCCAGCCCTCAACATAACCCTAACCCTAGGTCCAATCGGAACCCTTACTTGATCTCTACCCCTCGCCCTCAACATAACCCTAACCCTAGGTCCAATCGGAACCCTAACCGGATCTCTACCCCTCGCCCTCAACATAACTCTAACCCTTGGTCCAATCGGAACCCTAACCGAATATCTAACCCTAGCCCTCAACATAACCCTAACCCTAGGTCCAATCGGAACCCTAACCGGATCTCTACCCCTCGCCCTCAACATAACCCTAACCCTAGGTCCAATCGGAACCCTAACCGGAACTCTAAACCTAGCCCTCAACATAACCCTAACCCTAGGTCCAATCGGAACCCTAACCGGATATCTAACCCTAGCCCTCAACATAACCCTAACCCTAGGTCCAATCGGAACCCTAACCGGATCTCTATCCCTAGCCCTCAACATAACCCTAACCCTAGGTCCAATCTGAACCCTAACCGGATCTCTAACCCTAGCCCTCAACATAACCTTAACCCTAGGTCCAATCGGAACCCTAACCGGATCTCTAACCCTAGCCCTCAACATAACCCTAACCCTAGGTCCAATCGGAACCCTAAACGGATATCTAAACCGAGCCCTCAACATAACCCTAACCCTAGGTCCAATCGGAACCCAAAACGGATATCTAACCCTAGCCCTCAACATAACCCTATCCCTAGGTCCAATCGGAAACCTAACCGCATATCTAACCCACGCCCTCAACATAACCCTAACCCTAGGTCCAATCGGAACCCTAACCGGATCTCTAACCCTAGCCCTCAAAATAACCCTAACCCTAGGTCCAATCGGAACCCTAACCGGATATCTAACCCTAGCCCTCAACATAACCCTAAGACTAGGTCCAATCGGAAGCCTAACCGGATCTTTATCCCTAGCCCTCAACATATCCCTAACCCTAGGTCCAATCGGAACCTTATCCGGATCTCTAACCCTAGCCCTCAACATAACCCTAACCATAGGTCCTATCGAAACCCTAACCGGATCTCTAACCCTAGCCCTCAACATAACCCTAACCCTAGGTCCAATCGGAACCCTAACCGGATCTCTACCCCTCGCCCTCAACATAACTCTAACCCTTGGTCCAATCGGAACCCTAACCGGATCTCTACCCCTCGCCCTCAACATAACCCTAACCCTAGGTCCAATCGGAACTCTAACCGGAACTCTAAACCTAGCCCTCAACATAACCCTAACCCTAGGTCCAATCGGAACCCTAACCGGATATCTAACTCTAGCCCTAAACATAACCCTAACCCTAGGTCCAATCGGAACCCTAACCGGATCTCTATCCCTAGCCCTCAACATAACCCTAACCCTAGGTCCAATCGGAACTCTAACCGGAACTCTAAACCTAGCCCTCAACATAACCCTAACCCTAGGTCCAATCGGAACCCTAACCGGATCTCTAACCCTAGCCCTCAACATAACCCTAACCCTAGGTCCAATCTGAACCCTAACCGGATCTCTATCCCTAGCCCTCAACATATCCCTAACCCTAGGTCCAATCGGAACCCTAACCGGAACTCTAACCCTAGGCCTCAACATAACCCTAACCCTAGGTCCAATCGGAACCCTAACCAGATCTCTAACCCTAGCCCTCAACATAACCTTAACCCTAGGTCCAATCGGAACCCTAACCGGATCTCTATCCCTAGCCCTCAACCTAACACTAACCCTAGGTCCAATCGGAACCCTAACCGGATCTCTAACCCTAGCCCTCAACATAACCCTAACCCTAGGTTCAATCTGAATCCTAACCGGATCTCTAACCCTAGCACTCAACATAACCTTAACCCTAGGTCCAATCGGAAACTTAAACGGATATCTAACCCTAGCCCTCAACATAACCCTAACCCTAGGTCCAATCGGAACCCAAAACGGATATCTAACCCTAGCCCTCAACATAACCCTAACCCTAGGTACAATCGGAACCCTAACCGGATATCTAATCCTAGCCCTCAACATAACCCTAACCCTAGGTCCAATCGGAACCCTAACCGGATCTTTATCCCTAGCCCTCAACATATCCCTAACCCTAGGTCCAATCGGAACCCTAACCGGATCTCTAACCATAGCCGTCAACATAACCCTAACACTAGGTCCAATCGGAACCCTAACCGGATCTCTAACCCTAGTCCTCAACATAACCTTAACCCTAGGTCCAATCGGAACCCTAACCGGATCTCTAACCCTAGCCCTCAACATAACCCTAACCCTAGGTCCAATCGGAACCCTAACTGGATTTCTAACCCTAGCCCTCAACATAACCCTAACCCTAGATCCAATCGGAACCCTAACAGGATCTCTACCCCAGCCCTCAACATAACCCTAACCCTAGGTCCAATCGGAACCCTTACTGGATCTCTACCCCTCGCCCTCAACATAACCCTAACCCTAGGTCCAATCGGAACCCTAACCGGATCTCTACCCCTCGCCCTCAACATAACCCTAACCCTTGGTCCAATCGGAACCCTAACCGGATATCTAACCCTAGCCCTCAACATAACCCTAACCCTAGGTCCAATAGGAACCCTAACCGGATCTCTAACCCTAGCCCTCAACATAACCCTAACCATAGGTCCAATCGGAACCCTAACCAGATCTCTAACCCTAGCCCTAAACATAACCCTAATCGTAGGTCCAATCGGAACCCTAACCGGATCTCTAACCCTCGCCCTCAACATAACACTAACCCTAGGTCCTATCGGAACCCTAACCGGATCTCTAAACCTAGCCCTCAACATAACCCTAACCCTAGGTCCAATCGGAACCCTAACCGGATCTCTAACCCTAGCCCTCAACATAACCCTAACCCTAGGTCCAATCGAAACCCAAAACGGATATCTAACCCACGCCCTCAACATAACCCTAACCCTAGGTCCAATCGGAACCCTAACCGGATCTCTAACCCTAGCCCTCAACATAACCCTAACCCTAGGTCCAATCGGAACACTAACCGGATATCTAATCCTAGCCCTCAACATAACCCTAACCCTAGGTCCAATCGGAACCCTAACCGGATCTTTATCCCTAGCCCTCAACATATCCCTAACCCTAGGTCCAATCGGAACCCTAACAGGATCTCTAACCCTAGCCCTCAACATAACCCTAACACTAGGTCCAATCGGAACCCTAACCGGATCTCTACTCCTCGCCCTCAACATAACCCTAACCCTTGGTCCAATCGGAACCCTAACCGGATATCTAACCCTAGCCCTCAACATAACCCTAACCCTAGGTCCAATAGGAACCCTAACCGGATCTCTAACCCTAGCCCTCAACATAACCCTAACCATAGGTCCTATCGGAACACTAACCGGATCTCTAACCCTAGCCCTAAACATAACCCTAATCGTAGGTCCAATCGGAACCCTAACCGGATCTCTAACCCTCGCCCTCAACATAACCCTAACCCTAGGTCCAATCGGAACCCAAAACGGATATCTAACCCACGCCCTCAACATAACCCTAACCCTAGGTCCAATCGGAACCCTAACCGGATCTCTAACCCTAGCCCTCAACATAACCCTAATCCTAGGTCCAATCGGAACACTAACCGGATATCTAATCCTAGCCCTCAACATAACCCTAACCCTAGGTCCAATCGGAACCCTAACCGGATCTTTATCCCTAGCCCTCAACATATCCCTAACCCTAGGTCCAATCGGAACCCTAACCGGATCTCTAACCCTAGCCCTCAACATAACCCTAACACTAGGTCCAATCGGAACCCTAACCGGATCTCTAACCCTAGTCCTCAACATAACCTTAACCCTAGGTCCAATCGGAACCCTAACCGGATATCTAACCCTAGGCCTCAACATAACCCTAACCCTCGGTCCAATCGGAACCCTAACCGAATCTCTAACCCTGGCCCTCAAAATAACCCTAACCCTATGTCCAATCGGAACCCTAACCGGATCTCTAACCCTAGCCCTCAACATAACCCTAACGCTAGGTCCAATCGGAACCCTAACCGGATATCTAACCCTAGCCCTCAACATAACCCTAACCCTAGGTCCAATCGGAACCCTAACCGGATCTCTAACCCTAGCCCTCAACATAACCCTAACCCTAGGTCCAATCGGAACCCTAACCGGATCTCTAACCCTAGCCCTCAACATAACCCTAACCCTAGTTCCAATCGGAACCCTAACAGGATCTCTACCCCAGCCCTCAACATAACCCTAACCCTAGGTCCAATCGGAACCCTTACTTGATCTCTACCCCTCGCCCTCAACATAACCCTAACCATAGGTCCAATCGGAACCCTAACTGGATCTCTACCCCTCGCCCTCAACATAACTCTAACCCTTGGTCCAATCGGAACCCTAACCGAATATCTAACCCTAGCCCTCAACATAACCCTAACCCTAGGTCCAATCGGAACCCTAACCGGATATCTAACCCTAGCCCTCAACATAACCCTAACCCTAGGTCCTATCGGAACCCTAACCGGATCTCTAAACCTAGCCCTCAACATAACCCTAACCCTAGGTCCAATCGGAACCCTAACCGGATCTCTAACCCTAGCCTTCAACATAACCTTAACCCTAGGTCCAATCGGAACCCAAAACGGATATCTAACCCTAGCCCTCAACATAACCCTAACCCTAGGTCCAATCGGAAACCTAACCGGATATCTAACCCTCGCCCTCAACATAACCCTAACCCTAGGTCCAATCGGAACCCTAACCGGATCTCTAACCCTAGCCCTCAAATAACCCTAACCATAGGTCCAATCGGAACCCTAACCGGATATCTAACCCTAGCCCTCAACATAACCCTAACCCTAGGTCCAATCGGAACCCTAACCGGATCTCTAACCCTAGCCCTCAATATAACCCTAACCCTAGGTCCAATCGGAACCCTAACCGGATCTCTAACCCTAGCCCTCAACCTAACACTAACCCTAGGTCCAATCGGAACCCTAACCGGATCTCTAACCCTAGCCCTCAACATAACCCTAACCCTAGGTTCAATCTGAATCCTAACCGGATCTCTAACCCTAGCACTCAACATAACCTTAACCCTAGGTCCAATCGGAAACTTAAACGGATATCTAACCCTAGCCCTCAACATAACCCTAACCCTAGGTCCAATCGGAACCCAAAACGGATATCTAACCCTAGCCCTCAACATAACCCTAACCCTAGGCCCAATCGGAAACCTAACCACATATCTAACCCACGCCCTCAACATAACCCTAACCCTAGGTCCAATCGGAACACTAACCGGATATCTAATCCTAGCCCTCAACATAACCCTAACCCTAGGTCCAATCGGAACCCTAACCGGATCTTTATCCCTAGCCCTCAACATATCCCTAACCCTAGGTCCAATCGGAACCCTAACCGGATCTCTAACCCTAGCCGTCAACATAACCTTAACACTAGGTCCAATCGGAACCCTAACCGGATCTCTAACCCTAGTCCTCAACATAACCTTAACCCTAGGTCCAATCGGAACCCTAACCGGATCTCTAACCCTAGCCCTCAACATAACCCTAACCCTAGGTCCAATCGAAACCCAAAACGGATATCTAACCCACGCCCTCAACATAACCCTAACCCTAGGTCCAATCGGAACCCTAACCGGATCTCTAACCCTAGCCCTCAACATAACCCTAACCCTAGGTCCAATCGGAACACTAACTGGATATCTAATCCTAGCCCTCAACATAACCCTAACCCTAGGTCCAATCGGAACCCTAACCGGATCTTTATCCCTAGCCCTCAACATATCCCTAACCCTAGGTCCAATCGGAACCCTAACAGGATCTCTAACCCTAGCCCTCAACATAACCCTAACACTAGGTCCAATCGGAACCCTAACCGGATCTCTACTCCTCGCCCTCAACATAACCCTAACCCTTGGTCCAATCGGAACCCTAACCGGATATCTAACCCTAGCCCTCAACATAACCCTAACCCTAGGTCCAATAGGAACCCTAACCGGATCTCTAACCCTAGCCCTCAACATAACCCTAACCATAGGTCCTATCGGAACACTAACCGGATCTCTAACCCTAGCCCTAAACATAACCCTAATCGTAGGTCCAATCGGAACCCTAACCGGATCTCTAACCCTCGCCCTCAACATAACCCTAACCCTAGGTCCAATCGGAACCCAAAACGGATATCTAACCCACGCCCTCAACATAACCCTAACCCTAGGTCCAATCGGAACCCTAACCGGATCTCTAACCCTAGCCCTCAACATAACCCTAATCCTAGGTCCAATCGGAACACTAACCGGATATCTAATCCTAGCCCTCAACATAACCCTAACCCTAGGTCCAATCGGAACCCTAACCGGATCTTTATCCCTAGCCCTCAACATATCCCTAACCCTAGGTCCAATCGGAACCCTAACCGGATCTCTAACCCTAGCCCTCAACATAACCCTAACACTAGGTCCAATCGGAACCCTAACCGGATCTCTAACCCTAGTCCTCAACATAACCTTAACCCTAGGTCCAATCGGAACCCTAACCGGATATCTAACCCTAGGCCTCAACATAACCCTAACCCTCGGTCCAATCGGAACCCTAACCGAATCTCTAACCCTGGCCCTCAAAATAACCCTAACCCTATGTCCAATCGGAACCCTAACCGGATCTCTAACCCTAGCCCTCAACATAACCCTAACCCTAGGTCCAATCGGAACCCTAACCGGATATCTAACCCTAGCCCTCAACATAACCCTAACCCTAGGTCCAATCGGAACCCTAACCGGATCTCTAACCCTAGCCCTCAACATAACCCTAACCCTAGGTCCAATCGGAACCCTAACCGGATCTCTAACCCTAGCCCTCAACATAACCCTAACCCTAGTTCCAATCGGAACCCTAACAGGATCTCTACCCCAGCCCTCAACATAACCCTAACCCTAGGTCCAATCGGAACCCTTACTTGATCTCTACCCCTCGCCCTCAACATAACCCTAACCATAGGTCCAATCGGAACCCTAACCGGATCTCTACCCCTCGCCCTCAACATAACTCTAACCCTTGGTCCAATCGGAACCCTAACCGAATATCTAACCCTAGCCCTCAACATAACCCTAACCCTAGGTCCAATCGGAACCCTAACCGGATATCTAACCCTAGCCCTCAACATAACCCTAACCCTAGGTCCTATCGGAACCCTAACCGGATCTCTAAACCTAGCCCTCAACATAACCCTAACCCTAGGTCCAATCGGAACCCTAACCGGATCTCTAACCCTAGCCTTCAACATAACCTTAACCCTAGGTCCAATCGGAACCCAAAACGGATATCTAACCCTAGCCCTCAACATAACCCTAACCCTAGGTCCAATCGGAAACCTAACCGGATATCTAACCCTCGCCCTCAACATAACCCTAACCCTAGGTCCAATCGGAACCCTAACCGGATCTCTAACCCTAGCCCTCAAATAACCCTAACCCTAGGTCCAATCGGAACCCTAACCGGATATCTAACCCTAGCCCTCAACATAACCCTAACCCTAGGTCCAATCGGAACCCTAACCGGATCTCTAACCCTAGCCCTCAATATAACCCTAACCCTAGGTCCAATCGGAACCCTAACCGGATCTCTAACCCTAGCCCTCAACCTAACACTAACCCTAGGTCCAATCGGAACCCTAACCGGATCTCTAACCCTAGCCCTCAACATAACCCTAACCCTAGGTTCAATCTGAATCCTAACCGGATCTCTAACCCTAGCACTCAACATAACCTTAACCCTAGGTCCAATCGGAAACTTAAACGGATATCTAACCCTAGCCCTCAACATAACCCTAACCCTAGGTCCAATCGGAACCCAAAACGGATATCTAACCCTAGCCCTCAACATAACCCTAACCCTAGGCCCAATCGGAAACCTAACCACATATCTAACCCACGCCC
This sequence comes from Miniopterus natalensis, assembly GCF_054644295.1. Taxonomy (NCBI): domain Eukaryota; kingdom Metazoa; phylum Chordata; class Mammalia; order Chiroptera; family Miniopteridae; genus Miniopterus; species Miniopterus natalensis. The sequence continues at coordinate 1,287,091 of NC_142091.1, forward strand.
TCAACATAACCCTAACCCTAGGTCCAATCGGAACACTAACCGGATATCTAATCCTAGCCCTCAACATAACCCTAACCCTAGGTCCAATCGGAACCCTAACCGGATCTTTATCCCTAGCCCTCAACATATCCCTAACCCTAGGTCCAATCGGAACCCTAACCGGATCTCTAACCCTAGCCGTCAACATAACCTTAACACTAGGTCCAATCGGAACCCTAACCGGATCTCTAACCCTAGTCCTCAACATAACCTTAACCCTAGGTCCAATCGGAACCCTAACCGGATCTCTAACCCTAGCCCTCAACATAACCCTAACCCTAGGTCCAATCGGAACCCTAACTGGATTTCTAACCCTAGCCCTCAACATAACCCTAACCCTAGAATCAATCGGAACCCTAACAGGATCTCTACCCCAGCCCTCAACATAACCCTAACCCTAGGTCCAATCGGAACCCTTACTGGATCTCTACCCCTCGCCCTCAACATAACCCTAACCCTAGGTCCAATCGGAACCCTAACCGGATCTCTATCCCTAGCCCTCAACATAACCCTAACCCTAGGTCCAATCGGAACCCTAACCGGATCTCTAACCCTAGCCCTCAACATAACCCTAACCCTAGGTCCAATCTGAACCCTAACCGGATCTCTATCCCTAGCCCTCAACATATCCCTAACCCTAGGTCCAATCGGAACCCTAACCGGAACTCTAACCCTAGGCCTCAACATAACCCTAACCCTAGGTCCAATCGGAACCCTAACCAGATCTCTAACCCTAGCCCTCAACATAACCTTAACCCTAGGTCCAATCGGAACCCTAACCGGATCTCTATCCCTAGCCCTCAACCTAACACTAACCCTAGGTCCAATCGGAACCCTAACCGGATCTCTAACCCTAGCCCTCAACATAACCCTAACCCTAGTTCCAATCGGAACCCTAACAGGATCTCTACCCCAGCCCTCAACATAACCCTAACCCTAGGTCCAATCGGAACCCTTACTTGATCTCTACCCCTCGCCCTCAACATAACCCTAACCCTAGGTCCAATCGGAACCCTAACCGGATCTCTACCCCTCGCCCTCAACATAACTCTAACCCTTGGTCCAATCGGAACCCTAACCGAATATCTAACCCTAGCCCTCAACATAACCCTAACCCTAGGTCCAATCGGAACCCTAACCGGATATCTAACCCTAGCCCTCAACATAACCCTAACCCTAGGTCCTATCGGAACCCTAACCGGATCTCTAAACCTAGCCCTCAACATAACCCTAACCCTAGGTCCAATCGGAACCCTAACCGGATCTCTAACCCTAGCCTTCAACATAACCTTAACCCTAGGTCCAATCGGAACCCAAAACGGATATCTAACCCTAGCCCTCAACATAACCCTAACCCTAGGTCCAATCGGAAACCTAACCGGATATCTAACCCTCGCCCTCAACATAACCCTAACCCTAGGTCCAATCGGAACCCTAACCGGATCTCTAACCCTAGCCCTCAATATAACCCTAACCCTAGGTCCAATCGGAACCCTAACCGGATATCTAACCCTAGCCCTCAACATAACCCTAACCCTAGGTCCAATCGGAACCCTAACCGGATCTCTAACCCTAGCCCTCAACATAACCCTAACCCTAGGTCCAATCGGAACCCTAACTG